>NC_064929.1:26250000-26875000 GCF_023897955.1 Schistocerca gregaria | reverse complement strand
TTCCGTGGGAGTAATGTCTTAATCTTTCTAGGCTTTGATCGTTCCCTGGAAGACTAGTAGTAGCTTCCGAAGCACATCTGGATGCATTCTGTAATCTGTGGACCTTCAGGGTGTTGATGAAACACAAAAATTGCATCGTCATTGAACACAATAACCACAATGCGGACTTTTCTCCATGGGAGTAATGTCTTAAACTGTCTACACTTTGATCGTTCCCTGGAAGATTAGTAGTAGTTTCCGAAGCACATCTGGAGGCATTCTGTAATCTGCGGACCTTCAGAGTGTTGATGAAACACAAAAATTGCATCGGCATTGAACACAAAGAGCACAATGCGGACTTTCATCCATGGGAGTAATGTCTTAAACTGTCTCCGCTTTTATCGTACACTGGAAGACTAGTAGTAGTTTCCGAAGCACATCTGGAGGCATTCTGTAATCTGTGGACCGTCAGAGTGTTGATAAAACAAAGAAATTGAATCGGCATTGAACACAATAAGCACCACGCGGACTTTTCTACATGAGAGTAATGTCTTAAACTGTCTACGCTTTGATCGTTCACTGGAAGACTAGTAGTAGTTTCCGAAGCACATCTGGATGCATTCTGTAATCTGTGGACCTTCAGGGTGTTGATGAAACACAAAAATTGCATCGTCATTGAACACAATAACCGCCATGCGGACTTTTCTCCATGGGAGTAATGTCTTAAACTGTCTCCGCTTTGATCGTACACTGGAAGACTAGTAGTAGTTTCCGAAGCACATCTGGAGGCATTCTGTAATCTGTGGACCTTCAGAGTGTTGATGAAACACAAAAACTGCACGGCATTGAACACAATAAGCACCATGCGGACTTTTCTCCATGGGAGTAATGTCTTAAACAGTCTACGCTTTGATCGTTCACTGGAAGACTAGTAGTAGTTTCCGAAGCACATCTGGAGGCATTCTGTAATCTGTGGACCTTCAGAGTATTAACGAAACTTAGAAACTGCATCGGCATTGAACACAATTAGCACCATCCGGACTTTTCTCCACGGGAGTAATGTCTTAAACTGTCTCCGCTTTGATCGTACACTGGAAGACTAGTAGTACATTCTGAAGCACATCTGGAGGCATTCTGTAATCTGTGGACCTTGAGAGTTGTGATGACACACAAAAATTGCACCGGCATTGAACACAAGAAGCACCATGCGGACTTTTCTCCTTGGGAGTAATGTCTTATACTGTCTACGCTTTGATCGTTCACTGGAAGACTAGTAGTAGTTTCCGAAGCACATCTGGATGCATTCTGTAGTCTGTGGACCTTCAGGGTGTTGATGAAACACAAAAATTGCATCGTCATTGAACACAATAACCGCCATGCGGACTTTTCTCCATGGGAGTAATGTCTTAAACTGTCTACGTATTGATCGTACACTGGAAGACTAGTAGTAGTTTCCGAAGCACATCTGGAGGCATTCTGTAATCTGTGGACCTTCAGAGTGTTGATGAAACACAAAAACTGCACGGCATTGAACACGATAAGCAACATGCGGACTTTTCTCCATGGGAGTAATGTCTTAAACAGTCTACGCTTTGATCGTTCACTGCAAGACTAGTAGTAGTTTCCGAAGCACATCTGGAGGCATTCTGTAATCTGTGGATCTTCAGAGTATTAACGAAACTTAGAAACTGCATCGTCATTGAACACAATAAGCACCATCCGGACTTTTCTCCATGGGAGTAATGTCTTAAACTATCTCCGCTTTGATCGTACACTGGAAGACTAGTAGTACATACTGAAGCACATCTGGAGGCATTCTGTAATTTCTAGACCTTCAGAGTTTTGATGACACACAAAAATTGCACCGGCATTGAACACAAGAAGCACCATGCGGACTTTTCTCCATGGAAGTAATGTCTTAAACTGTCTACGCTTTGATCGTTCACTGGAATACTAGTAGTAGTTTCCAAAGCACATCTGGATGCATTCTGTAATCTGTGGACCTTCAGGGTGTTGATGAAACACAAAAATTGCATCGTCATTGAACACAATAACCACCATGCGGACTTTTCTCCATGGGAGTAATGTCTTAAACTGCCTACACTTTGATCGTTCCCAGGAAGATTAGTAGTAGTTTCCGAAGCACATCTGGAGGCATTCTGTAATCTGTGGACCTTCAGAGTGTTGATGAAACACAAATATTGCATCGGCATTGAACACAAAGAGCACAATGCGGACTTTTATCCATGGGAGTAATGTCTTAAACTGTCTCCGCTTTGATCGTGCACTGGAAGACTAGTAGTAGTTTCCGAAGCACATCTGCAACCATTCTGTAATCTGTGGACCTTCAGAGTGGTGATGAAACACAAAAACTGCATCGGCATTGAACATAATAAGCACCATGCTTACTTTCTCCATGGGAGTAATGTCTTAAACTGTCTACGTTTGATCGTACACTGGAAGACTAGTAGTAGTTTCCGAAGCACATCTGGAGCCATTCTGTAATCTGTGGACCTTCAGAGTGTTGATGAAACACAAAAATTGCAACGGCATTGAACACAATAAGCACCATGCGGAATTTTCTCCATGGGAGTAATGTCTTAAACTGTCTACGGTATGATCGTACACTGGAAGACTAGTAGTAGTTTCCGAAGCACATTTGGAGGCACTCTGTAATCTGTGGACCTTCAGAGTGTTGATGAAACACAGAAATCGAATCGGCATTGAACACAATAAGCACCATACGGACTTTTCTATATGGGAGTAATGTCTTAAACAGTCTACGCTTTGATCGTAGACTGGAAGACTAGTAGTAGTTTCCGAAGCACATCTATAGGCATTCTGTAGTCTGTTGACCATCAGAGAGTTGATGAAACACAGAAATCGCATCGGCAATGAACACATTAAGCACCATGCGGACATTTTCCGTGGGAGTAATGTCTTAATCTTTCTACGCTTTGATCGTTCCCTGGAAGACTAGTAGTAGCTTCCGAAGCACATCTGGATGCATTCTGTAATCTGTGGACCTTCAGGGTGTTGATGAAACACAAAAATTGCATCGTCATTGAACACAATAACCACAATGCGGACTTTTCTCCATGGGAGTAATGTCTTAAACTGTCTACACTTTGATCGTTCCCTGGAAGATTAGTAGTACATACTGAAGCACATCTGGAGGCATTCTGTAATCTGTGGACCTTCAGAGTGTTGATGAAACACAAAAATTGCATCGGCATTGAACACAAAGAGCACAATGCGGACTTTTATCCATGGGAGTAATGTCTTAAACTGTCTCCGCTTTGATCGTACACTGGAAGACTAGTAGTAGTTTCCGAAGCTCATCTGGAGGCATTCTGTAATCTGTGGACCGTCAGAGTGTTGATAAAACAAAGAAATTGAATCGGCATTGAACACAATAAGCACCACGCGGACTTTTCTACATGAGAGTAATGTCTTAAACTGTCTACGGTATGATCGTACACTGGAAGACTAGTAGTAGTTTCCGAAGCACATCTGGAGGCACTCTGTAATCTGTGGTCCTTCAGAGTGTTGATGAAACACAGAAATTGAATCGGCATTGAACACAATAAGCACCATACGGACTTTTCTAAATGGGAGTAATGTCTTAAACAGTCTACGCTTTCATCGTTCACTGGAAGATTAGTAGTAGTTTCCGAAGCACATCTGGAGGCATTCTGTAATCTGTGGACCTTGAGAGTTTTGATGACACACAAAAATTGCACCGGCATTGAACACAAGAAGCACCATGCGGACTTTTCTCCTTGGGAGTAATGTCTTAAACTGTCTACACTTTGATCGTTCACTGGAAGACTAGTAGTAGTTTCCGAAGCACATCTCGATGCATTCTGTAATCTGTGGACCTTCAGGGTGTTGATGAAACACAAAAATTGCATCGTCATTGAACAGAATAACCGCCATGCGGACTTTTCTCCATGGGAGTAATATCCTTAACTGTCTCCGCTTTGATCGTACACTGGAAGACTAGTAGTAGTTTCCGAAGCACATCTGGAGGCATTCTGTAATCTGTGGACCTTCAGAGTGTTGATGAAACACAAAAACTGCACGGCATTGAACACGATAAGCACCATGCGGACTTTTCTCCATGGGAGTAATGTCTTAAAAAGTCTACGCTTTGATCGTTCACTGGAAGACTAGTAGTAGTTTCCGAAGCACATCTGGAGGCATTCTGTAATCTGTGGACCTTCAGAGTATTAACGAAACTTAGAAACTGCATCGGCATTGAACACAATAAGCACCATCCCGACTTTTCTCCATGGGAGTAATGTCTTAAACTGTCTCCGCTTTGATCGTTCACTGGAAGATTAGTAGTAGTTTCCGAAGCACATCTGGAGGCATTCTGTAATCTGTGGACCTTCAGAGTGTTGATGAAACACAAATATTGCATCGGCATTGATCACAATGAACACCATGTGGAATGTTCCCCATGGGAGTAATGTCTTAGACTGTCTACGCTTTAATCGTACACTAGAAGACTAGTAGTAGTTTCCGAAGCACATCTGGAGGCTTTCTGTAATCTGTGGACCTTGAGAGTTTTGATGACACACAAAAATTGCAAAGGCATTGAACACAAGAAGCACCATGCGGACTTTTCTCCTTGGGAGTAATGTCGTAAACTGTCTACGCTTTGATCGTTCACTGGAATACTAGTAGTAGTTTCCAAAGCACATCTGGATGCATTCTGTAATCTGTGGACCTTCAGGGTGTTGATGAAACACAAAAATTGCATCGTCATTGAACACAATAACCACCATGCGGACTTTTCTCCATGGGAGTAATGTCTTAAACTGCCTACACTTTGATCGTTCCCAGGAAGATTAGTAGTAGTTTCCGAAGCACATCTGGAGGCATTCTGTAATCTGTGGACCTTCAGAGTGTTGATGAAACACAAATATTGCATCGGCATTGAACACAAAGAGCACAATGCGGACTTTTATCCATGGGAGTAATGTCTTAAACTGTCTCCGCTTTGATCGTGCACTGGAAGACTAGTAGTAGTTTCCGAAGCACATCTGCAACCATTCTGTAATCTGTGGACCTTCAGAGTGGTGATGAAACACAAAAACTGCATCGGCATTGAACATAATAAGCACCATGCTTACTTTCTCCATGGGAGTAATGTCTTACACTGTCTACGCTTTGATCGTTCACTGGAACACTGGTAGTAGTTTCCGAAGCACATCTGGAGGCATACTGTAATCTGTGGACCTTCAGAGTGTTGATGAAACACAAAAATTGCAACGGCATTGAACACAATAAGCACCATGCGGAATTTTCTCCATGGGAGTAATGTCTTAAACTGTCTACGGTATGATCGTACACTGGAAGACTAGTAGTAGTTTCCGAAGCACATTTGGAGGCACTCTGTAATCTGTGGACCTTCAGAGTGTTGATGAAACACAGAAATCGAATCGGCATTGAACACAATAAGCACCATACGGACTTTTCTATATGGGAGTAATGTCTTAAACAGTCTACGCTTTGATCGTAGACTGGAAGACTAGTAGTAGTTTCCGAAGCACATGTATAGGCATTCTGTAGTCTGTTGACCATCAGAGAGTTGATGAAACACAGAAATCGCATCGGCAATGAACACATTAAGCACCATGCGGACATTTTCCGTGGGAGTAATGTCTTAATCTTTCTACGCTTTGATCGTTCCCTGGAAGACTAGTAGTAGCTTCCGAAGCACATCTGGATGCATTCTGTAATCTGTGGACCTTCAGGGTGTTGATGAAACACAAAAATTGCATCGTCATTGAACACAATAACCACAATGCGGACTTTTCTCCATGGGAGTAATGTCTTAAACTGTCTACACTTTGATCGTTCCCTGGAAGATTAGTAGTAGTTTCCGAAGCACATCTGGAGGCATTCTGTAATCTGTGGACCTTCAGAGTGTTGATGAAACACAAAAATTGCATCGGCATTGAACACAAAGAGCACAATGCGGACTTTTATCCATGGGAGTAATGTCTTAAACTGTCTCCGCTTTGATCGTACACTGGAAGACTAGTAGTAGTTTCCGAAGCTCATCTGGAGGCATTCTGTAATCTGTGGACCGTCAGAGTGTTGATAAAACAAAGAAATTGAATCGGCATTGAACACAATAAGCACCACGCGGACTTTTCTACATGAGAGTAATGTCTTAAACTGTCTACGGTATGATCGTACACTGGAAGACTAGTAGTAGTTTCCGAAGCACATCTGGAGGCACTCTGTAATCTGTGGTCCTTCAGAGTGTTGATGAAACACAGAAATTGAATCGGCATTGAACACAATAAGCACCATACGGACTTTTCTAAATGGGAGTAATGTCTTAAACAGTCTACGCTTTCATCGTTCACTGGAAGATTAGTAGTAGTTTCCGAAGCACATCTGGAGGCATTCTGTAATCTGTGGACCTTGAGAGTTTTGATGACACACAAAAATTGCACCGGCATTGAACACAAGAAGCACCATGCGGACTTTTCTCCTTGGGAGTAATGTCTTAAACTGTCTACACTTTGATCGTTCACTGGAAGACTAGTAGTAGTTTCCGAAGCACATCTCGATGCATTCTGTAATCTGTGGACCTTCAGGGTGTTGATGAAACACAAAAATTGCATCGTCATTGAACAGAATAACCGCCATGCGGACTTTTCTCCATGGGAGTAATGTCCTTAACTGTCTCCGCTTTGATCGTACACTGGAAGACTAGTAGTAGTTTCCGAAGCACATCTGGAGGCATTCTGTAATCTGTGGACCTTCAGAGTGTTGATGAAACACAAAAACTGCACGGCATTGAACACGATAAGCACCATGCGGACTTTTCTCCATGGGAGTAATGTCTTAAAAAGTCTACGCTTTGATCGTTCACTGGAAGACTAGTAGTAGTTTCCGAAGCACATCTGGAGGCATTCTGTAATCTGTGGACCTTCAGAGTATTAACGAAACTTAGAAACTGCATCGGCATTGAACACAATAAGCACCATCCCGACTTTTCTCCATGGGAGTAATGTCTTAAACTGTCTCCGCTTTGATCGTTCACTGGAAGACTAGTAGTAGTTTCCGAAGCACATCTGGAGGCATACTGTAATCTGTGGACCTTCAGAGTGTTGATGAAACACAAAAATTGCAACGGCATTGAACACAATAAGCACCATGCGGAATTTTCTCCATGGGAGTAATGTCTTAAACTGTCTACGGTATGATCGTACACTGGAAGACTAGTAGTAGTTTCGAAGCACATTTGGAGGCACTCTGTAATCTGTGGACCTTCAGAGTGTTGATGAAACACAGAAATTGAATCGGCATTGAACACAATAAGCACCATACGGACTTTTCTATATGGGAGTAATGTCTTAAACAGTCTACGCTTTGATCGTAGACTGGAAGACTAGTAGTAGTTTCCGAAGCACATCTATAGGCATTCTTTAGTCTGTTGACCATCAGAGAGTTGATGAAACACAGAAATCGCATCGGCAATGAACACATTAAGCACCATGCGGACATTTTCCGTGGGAGTAATGTCTTAATCTTTCTACGCTTTGATCGTTCCCTGGAAGACTAGTAGTAGCTTCCGAAGCACATCTGGATGCATTCTGTAATCTGTGGACCTTCAGGGTGTTGATGAAACACAAAAATTGCATCGTCATTGAACACAATAACCACAATGCGGACTTTTCTCCATGGGAGTAATGTCTTAAACTGTCTACACTTTCATCGTTCCCTGGAAGATTAGTAGTAGATTCCGAAGCACATCTGGAGGCATTCTGTAATCTGTGGACCTTCAGAGTGTTGATGAAACACAAAAATTGCATCGGCATTGAACACAAAGAGCACAGTGCGGACTTTTATCCATGGGAGTAATGTCTTAAACAGTCTCCGCTTTGATCGTACACTGGATGACTAGTAGTAGTTTCCGAAGCACATCTGGAGGCATTCTGTAATCTGTGGACCGTCAGAGTGTTGATAAAACAAAGAAATTGAATCGGCATTGAACACAATAAGCACCACGCGGACTTTTCTACATGAGAGTAATGTCTTAAACTGTCTACGGTATGATCGTACACTGGAAGACTAGTAGTAGTTTCCGAAGCACATCTGGAGGCACTCTGTAATCTGTGGTCCTTCAGAGTGTTGATGAAACACAGAAATTGAATCGGCATTGAACACAATAAGCACCATACGGACTTTTCTAAATGGGAGTAATGTCTTAAACAGTCTACGCTTTGATCGTTCCCTGGAAGATTAGTAGTAGTTTCCGAATCACATCTGGAGGCATTCTGTAATCTGTGGACCTTGAGAGTTTTGATGACACACAAAAATTGCACCGGCATTGAGCACAAGAAGCACCATGCGGACTATTCTCCATGGGAGTAATGTCTTAAACTGAATACGGTTTGATCGTTCACTGGAAGACTAGTAGTAGTTTCCGAAGCACATCTGGAGGCATACCGTAATCTGTGGACCTTCAGAGTGTTGATGAAACACAAAAACTGCACGGCATTGAACACGATAAGCACCATGCGGACTTTTCTCCATGGGAGTAATGTCTTAAACTGTCTACGCTTTGATCGTTCCCTGGAAGATTAGTAGTAGTTTCCGAAGCACATCTGGAGGCATTCTGTAATCTGTGGACCTTCAGAGTATTGACGAAACTTAGAAACTGCATCAGCATTGAACACAATAAGCACCATGCGGACTTTTCTCCTTGGGAGTAATGTCTTAAACTGTCTACGCTTTGATTGTACACTGGATGACTAGTAGTAGTTTCCGAAGCACATCTGAACGCATTCTGTAATCTGTGGACCTTCAGAGTGTTGATGAAACACAAAAATTGCATCCGCATTGAACACAATAGGCACCTTGCGGACTTTTCTACATGGGAGTAATGTCTCAAACTGTCTACGATTTGATCGTTCCCTGGAAGACTAGTAGTAGTTTCCGAAGCACATCTGGAGGCATTCTGTAATCTGTGGACCTTCAGAGTGTTGATGAAACACAAAAACTGCATCGGCATTGAACATAATAAGCACCATGCTTACTTTCTCCATGGGAGTAATGTCTTAAACTGTCTACGTTTGATCGTACACTGGAAGACTAGTAGTAGTTTCCGAAGCACATCTGGAGCCATTCTGTAATCTGTGGACCTTCAGAGTGTTGATGAAACACAAAAACTGCATCGGCATTGAACACGATAAGCACCATGCGGACTATTCTCCATGGGAGTAATGTCTTAAACTGAATACGGTTTGATCGTTCACTGGAAGACTAGTAGTAGTTTCCGAAGCACATCTGGAGGCATACCGTAATCTGTGGACCTTCAGAGTGTTGATGAAACACAAAAATTGCAACGGCATTGAACACAATAAGCACCATGCGGAATTTTCTCCATGGGAGTAATGTCTTAAACTGTCTACGGTATGATCGTACACTGGAAGACTAGTAGTAGTTTCCCAAGCACATTTGGAGGCACTCTGTAATCTGTGGACCTTCAGAGTGTTGATGAAACACAGAAATTGAATCGGCATTGAACACAATAAGCACCATACGGACTTTTCTATATGGGAGTAATGTCTTAAACAGTCTACGCTTTGATCGTAGACTGGAAGACTAGTAGTAGTTTCCGAAGCACATCTATAGGCATTCTGTAGTCTGTTGACCATCAGAGAGTTGATGAAACACAGAAATCGCATCGGCAATGAACACATTAAGCACCATTTGGACATATTCCGTGGGAGTAATGTCTTAATCTTTCTACGCTTTGATCGTTCCCTGGAATACTAGTAGTAGCTTCCGAAGCACATCTGGATGCATTCTGTAATCTGTGGACCTTCAGGGTGTTGATGAAACACAAAAATTGCATCGTCATTGAACACAATAACCACAATGCGGACTTTTCTCCATGGGAGAAACTGTCTACACTTTGATCGTTCCCTGGAAGATTAGTAGTAGTTTCCGAAGCACATCTGGAGGCATTCTGTAATCTGTGGACCTTCAGAGTGTTGATGAAACACAAAAGTTGCATCGGCATTGAACACAAAGAGCACAATGCGGACTTTTATCCATGGGAGTAATGTCTTAAACTGTCTCCGCTTTGATCGTACACTGGAAGACTAGTAGCAGTTTCCGAAGCACATCTGGAGGCATTCTGTAATCTGTGGACCGTCAGAGTGTTCATAAAACAAAGAAATTGAATCGGCATTGAACACAATAAGCACCATGCGGACTTTTCTACATGAGAGTAATGTCTTAAACTGTCTACGGTATGATCGTACACTGGAAGACTAGTAGTAGTTTCCGAAGCACATCTGGAGGCACTCTGTAATCTGTGGACCTTCAGAGTGTTGATGAAAGACAGAAATTGAATCGGCATTGAACACAATAAGCACCATACGGACTTTTCTAAATGGGAGTAATGTCTTAAACAGTCTACGCTTTGATCGTTCCCTGGAAGATTAGTAGTAGTTTCCGAAGCACATCTGGATGCATTCTGTAATCTGTGGACCTTCAGGGTGTTGATGAAACACAAAAATTGCATCGTCATTGAACAGAATAACCGCCATGCGGACTTTTCTCCATGGGAGTAATGTCTTAAACTGTCTCCGCTTTGATCGTACACTGGAAGACTAGTAGTAGTTTCCGAAGCACATTTGGAGGCATTCTGTAATCTGTGGACCTTCAGAGTGTTGATGAAACACAAAAACTGCACGGCATTGAACACGATAAGCACCATGCGGACTTTTCTCCATAGGAGTAATGTCTTAAACAGTCTACGCTTTGATCGTTCACTGGAAGACTAGTAGTAGTTTCCGAAGCACATCTGGAGGCATTCTGTAATCTGTGGACCTTCAGAGTATTAACGAAACTTAGAAACTGCATCGGCATGGAACACAATAAGCACCATCCGGACTTTTCTCCATGGGAGTAATGTCTTAAACTGTCTCCGCTTTGATCGTTCACTGGAAGACTAGTAGTACATTCTGAAGCACATCTGGAGGCATTCTGTAATTTGTGGACCTTCAGAGTTTTGATGACACACAAAAATTGCACCGGCATAGAACACAAGAAGCACCATGCGGACTTTTCTCCATGGCAGTAATGTCTTAAACTGTCTACGCTTTGATCGTTCCCTGGAAGATTAGTAGTAGTTTCCGAAGCACATCTTGAGGCATTCTGTAATCTGTGGACCTTCAGAGTATTGACGAAACTTAGAAACTGCATCAGCATTGAACACAATAAGCACCATGCGGACTTTTCGCCTTGGGAGAAAACTCTTATACTGTCTACGCTTTGACCGTACACTGGAAGACTAGTAGTAGTTCCCGAAGCACATCTGGAGGCATTCTGTAATCAGTGGACCATCAGAGAGTTTATGAAACACAGAAATTGCATCCGCATTGAACACAATAAGCACCATGCGGACTTTTCTCAATGGGAGTAATGTCTTAAACTGTCTACGCTTTGATCGTACACTGGAAGACTAGTAGTAGTATCCGAAGCACATCTGGATGCATTCTGTAATATGTGGAAGCACAGCTGGATGCATTCTGTAATCTGTGGACTTTTAGAGTGTTGATGAAACACAAAAATTGCATCCGCATTGAACACAATAGGCACCTTGCGGACTTTTCTCCATGGGAGTAATGTCTCAAACTGTCTACGCTTTGATCGTTCCCTGGAAGACTAGTAGTAGTTTCCGAAGCACATCTGGAGGCATTCTGTAATCTGTGGACCTTCAGAGTGTTGATGAAACACAAAAACTGCATCGGCATTGAACACAATAAGCACCATGCGGACTTTTCTCCACGGGAGTAATGTCTTAAACTGTCTACGTTTTGATCGTTCACTGGAAGACTAGTAGTAGTTTCCGAAGCACATCTGGAGGCATTCTGTAATATGCGGACATTCAGAGTATGGACGAATCTTAGAAACTGCATTGGCATTGAACACAATAAGCACCAAGCGGACTTTTCTCCATGGGAGTAATGTCTTATACTGTCTACGCTTTGATCGTACACTGGAAGACTAGTAGTAGTTTCCGAAGCACATCTGAACGCATTCTGTAATCTGTGGACCTTCAGAGTGTTGATGAAACACAAAAATTGCATCGGCATTGAACACAATAAACACCATGCGGACTTTTCTCCATGGGAGTAATGTCTTAAACTGTCTACGCTTTGATTGTACACTGGAAGACTAGTAGTAGTTTCCGAAGCACATGTGGATGCATTCTGTAATCTGTGGACCTTCAAAGTGTTGATGAAATTCAAAAATTGCATCGGCATTGAACACAATAAGCACCATCCGGACTTATCTCCATGGGAGTAATGTCTTAAACTGTCTACGTTTTCATTGTTCCCTGGAAGACTAGTAGTATTTTCCGAAGCACATCTGGAGGCATTCTGTAATCTGTGGACCTTCAGAGTGTTGATGAAACACAAATATTGCATCGGCATTGATCACAATAAACACCATGAGGAATTTTCCCCATGGGAGTAATGTCTTAAACTGTCTACGCTTTAATCGTACACTAGAAGACTAGTAGTAGTTTCCGAAGCACATCTGGAGGCATTCTGTAATCTGTGGACCTTGAGAGTTTTGATGACACACAAAAATTGCACCGGCATTGAACACAAGAAGCACCATGCGGACTTTTCTCCATGGGAGTAATGTCGTAAACTGTCTACGATTTGATCGTTCACTGGAAGACTAGTAGTAGTTTCCGAAGCACATCTGGAGGCATTCTGTAATCTGTGGACCTTCAGAGTGTTGATGAAACACAGAAATTGCATCGGCCATGAACACAATAAGCTCCATACGGACTTTTCTCCATGGGAGTAATGTCTCAAACTGTCTACGCTTTGATCGTTCCCTGGAAGACTAGTAGTGGTTTCCGAAGCACATCTGGATGCATTCTGTAATCTGTGGACCTCCAGAGTGTTGATGAAACACAAAAATTGCATCGGCATTGAACACAATAAGCACCATACGGACTTTTCTCCATGGGAGTAATGTCTCGAATTGTCTACGCTTTGATCGTTCCCTGGAAGACTAGTAGTAGTTTTCGAAGCAAATCTGGAGGCATACTGTAATCTGTGGACCTTCAGAGTGTTGATGAAACACAAAATTTTGCAACGGCATTGAACACAATAAGCACCATGCGGAATTTTCTCCATGGGAGTAATGTCTTAAACTGTCTACGGTATTATCGTACACTGGAAGACTAGTAGTAGTTTCCGAAGCACATTTGGAGGCACTCTGTAATCTGTGGACCTTCAGAGTGTTGATGAAACACAGAAATTGAATCGGCATTGAACACAATAAGCACCATACGGACTTTTCTATATGGGAGTAATGTCTTAAACAGTCTACGGTTTGATCGTAGACTGGAAGACTAGTAGTAGTTTCCGAAGCACATCTATAGGCATTCTGTAGTCTGTTGACCATCAGAGAGTTGATGAAACACAGAAATCGCATCGGCAATGAACACATTAAGCACCATGCGGACATTTTCCGTGGGAGTAATGTCTTAATCTTTCTACGCTTTGATCGTTCCCTGGAAGACTAGTAGTAGCTTCCGAAACACATCTGGATGCATTCTGTAATCTGTGGACCTTCAGGGTGTTGATGAAACACAAAAATTGCATCGTCATTGAACACAATAACCACCATGCGGACTTTTCTCCATGGGAGTAATGTCTTAAACTGTCTACACTTTGATCGTTCCCTGGAAGATTAGTAGTAGTTTCCGAAGCACATCTGGAGGCATTCTGTAATCTGTGGACCTTCAGAGTGTTGATGAAACACAAAAATTGCATCGGCATTGAACACAAAGAGCACAATGCGGACTTTTATCCATGGGAGTAATGTCTTAAACTGTCTCCGCTTTGATCGTACACTGGAAGACTAGTAGTAGTTTCCGAAGCACATCTGGAGGCATTCTGTAATCTGTGGACCGTCAGAGTGTTGATAAAACAAAGAAATTGAATCGGCATTGAACACAATAAGCACCATGCGGACTTTTCTACATGAGAGTAATGTCTTAAACTGTCTACGGTATGATCGTACACTGGAAGACTAGTAGTAGTTTCCGAAGCACATCTGGAGGCACTCTGTAATCTGTGGACCTTCAGAGTGTTGATGAAACACAGAAATTGAATCGGCATTGAACACAATAAGCACCATACGGACTTTTCTAAATGGGAGTAATGACTTAAACAGTCTACGTTTTGATCGTAGACTGGAAGACTAGTAGTAGTTTCCGAAGCACATCTATAGGCATTCTGTTGTCTGTTGACCAACAGAGAGTTGATGAAACACAGAAATCGCATCGGCAATGAACACATTAAGCACCATGCGGACATTTTCCGTGGGAGTAATGTCTTAATCTATCTACGCTTTCATCGTTCCCTGGAAGACTAGTAGTAGCTTCCGAAGCACATCTGGATGCATTCTGTAATCTGTGGATCTTCAGGGTGTTGATGAAACACAAAAATTGCGTCGTCATTGAACACAATAACCACCATGCGGACTTTTCTCCATGGGAGTAATGTGTTAAACTGTCTACGCTTTGATCGTTCAATGGAAGATTAGTAGTAGTTTCCGAAGCACATCTGGAGGCATTCTGTAATCTGTGGACCTTCAGAGTGTTGATGAAACACAAATATTGCATCGGCATTGATCACAATAAACACCATGTGGAATTTTCCCCAGGGGGTAATGTCTTAAACTGTCTACGCTTTAATCGTACACTAGAAGACTAGTAGTAGTTTCCGAAGCACATCTGGAGGCATTCTGTAATCTGTGGACCTTGAGAGTTTTGATGACACACAAAAATTGCACCGGCATTGAACACAAGAAGCACCATGCGGACTTTTCTCCTTGGGAGTAATGTCGTAAACTGTCTACGCTTTGATCGTTCACTGGAAGACTAGTAGTAGTTTCCGAAGCACATCTGGATGCATTCTGTAATCTGTGGACCTTCAGGGTGTTGATGAAACACAAAAATTCCATCGTCATTGAACACAATAACCGCCATGCGGACTTTTCTCCATGGGAGTAATGTCTTAAACTGTCTACGCTTTGATCGTTCCCTGGAAGATTAGTAGTAGTTTCCGAAGCACATCTGGAGGCATTCTGTAATCTGTGGACCTTGAGAGTTGTGATGACACACAAAAATTGCACCGGCATTGAACACAAGAAGCACCATGCGGACTTTTCTCCTTGGGAGTAATGTCTTAAACTGTCTACGCTTTGATCGTTCACTGGAAGACTAGTAGTAGTTTCCGAAGCACATCTGGATGCATTCTGTAATCTGTGGACCTTCAGGGTGTTGATGAAACACAAAAATTGCATCGTCATTGAACACAATAACCGCCATGCGGACTTTTCTCCATGGGAGTAATGTCTTAAACTGTCTCCGCTTTGATCGTTCACTGCAAGACTAGTAGTAGTTTCCGAAGCACATCTGGAGGCATTCTGTAATCTGTGGACCTTCAGAGTGTTGATGAAACACAAAAACTGCACGGCATTGAACACGATAAGCACCATGCGGACTTTTCTCCATGGGAGTAATGTCTTAAACAGTCTACGCTTTGATCGTTCACTGCAAGACTAGTAGTAGTTTCCGAAGCACATCTGGAGGCATTCTGTAATCAGTGGATCTTCAGAGTATTAACGAAACTTAGAAACTGCATCGGCATTGAACACAATAAGCACCATCCGGACTTTTCTAGATGGGAGTAATGTCTTAAACTATCTCCGCTTTGATCGTACACTGGAAGACTAGTAGTACATACTGAAGCACATCTGGAGGCATTCTGTAATTTGTGGACCTTCAGAGTTTTGATGACACACAAAAATTGCACCGGCATTGAACACAAGAAGCACCATGCGGACTTTTCTCCATGGAAGTAATGTCTTAAACTGTCTACGCTTTGATCGTTCACTGGAATACTAGTAGTAGTTTCCAAAGCACATCTGGATGCATTCTGTAATCTGTGGACCTTCAGGGTGTTGATGAAACACAAAAATTGCATCGTCATTGAACACAATAACCACTATGCGGACTTTTCTCCATGGGAGTAATGTCTTAAACTGCCTACACTTTGATCGTTCCCAGGAAGATTAGTAGTAGTTTCCGAAGCACATCTGGAGGCATTCTGTAATCTGTGGACCTTCAGAGTGTTGATGAAACACAAATATTGCATCGGCATTGAACACAAAGAGCACAATGCGGACTTTTATCCATGGGAGTAATGTCTTAAACTGTCTCCGCTTTGATCGTGCACTGGAAGACTAGTAGTAGTTTCCGAAGCACATCTGCAACCATTCTGTAATCTGTGGACCTTCAGAGTGGTGATGAAACACAAAAACTGCATCGGCATTGAACATTATAAGCACCATGCTTACTTTCTCCATGGGAGTAATGTCTTAAACTGTCTACGTTTGATCGTACACTGGAAGACTAGTAGTAGTTTCCGAAGCACATCTGGAGCCATTCTGTAATCTGTGGACCTTCAGAGTATTAACGAAACTTAGAAACTGCATCGGCATTGAACACAATAAGCACCATGCGGACTTTTCTCCATGGGAGTAATGTCTTAAACTGGCTCCGCTTTGATCCTACACAGGAAGACTAGTAGTACTTTCTGAAGCACATCTTGAGGCATTCTGTAATCTGTGGACCTTCAGAGTGTTGATGAAACACAGAAATTGAATCGGCATTGAACACAATAAGCACCATACGGACTTTTCTATATGGGAGTAATGTATTAAACAGTCTACGCTTTGATCGTAGACTGGAAGACTAGTAGTAGTTTCCGAAGCACATCTGGAGGCATTCTGTAATCTGTGGACCTTCAGAGTGTTGATGAAACACAGAAATTGCATCGGCCATGAACACAATAAGCTCCATACGGACTTTTCTCCATGGGAGTAATGTCTCAAACTGTCTACGCTTTGATCGTTCCCTGGAAGACTAGTAGTGGTTTCCGAAGCACATCTGGATGCATTCTGTAATCTGTGGACCTCCAGAGTGTTGATGAAACACAAAAATCGCATCGGCATTGAACACAATAAGCACCATACGGACTTTTCTCCATGGGATTAATGTCTCAAACTGTCTACGCTTTGATCGTTCCCTGGAAGACTAGTAGTAGTCCCCGAAGCACATCTGGAGGCATACTGTAATCTGGGGACCTTCAGAGTGTTGATGAAACACAAAAATTGCATCGGCATTGAACAAAATAAGCACCATGTGGAATTTTCTCCATGGGAGTAATGTCTTAAACTGTCTACGCTTTGATCGTACACTGGAAAACTAGTAGTAGTTTCCGAAGCACATCTGGAGGCATTCTGTAATCTGTGGACCATCAGAGTGTTGATAAAACAAAGAAATTGAATCGGCATTGAACACAATAAGCACCATGCGGACTTTTTTACATGAGAGTAATGTCTTAAACTGTCTACGGTATAATCGTAAACTGGAAGACTAGTAGTAGTTTCCGAAGCACATCTGGAGGCAGTCTGTAATCTGTGGACCTTCAGAGTGTTGATGAAACACAGAAATTGAATCGGCATTGAACACAATAAGCACCATACGGACTTTTCTATATGGGACTAATGTCTTAAACAGTCTACGTTTTTGATCGCAGACTGGAATACTAGTAGTAGTTTCCGAAGCACATCTATAGGCATGCTGTAGTCTGTTGACCAACAGAGAGTTGATGAAACACAGAAATCGCATCGGCAATGAACACATTAAGCACCATGCGGACATTTTCCGTGGGAGTAATGTCTTAATCTTTCAACGCTTTGATCGTTCAACGGAAGACTAGTAGTAGTTTCCGAAGCACATCTGGATGCATTCTGTAATCTGTGGACCTTCATGGTGTTGATGAAACACAAAAATTGCATCGTCATTGAACACAATAACCACCATGCGGACTTTTCTCCATGGGAGTAGTGTCTTAAACTGTCTACGCTTTGATCGTTCCCTGGAAGATTAGTAGTAGTTTCCGAAGCACATCTGGAGGCATTCTGTAATCTGTGGACCTTCAGAGTGTTGATGAAACACAAAAATTGCATCGGCATTGAACACAAAGAGCACAATGCGGACTTTTATCCATGGGAGTAATGTCTTAAACTGTTAGGCTTTGATCGTTCACTGGAAGACTAGTAGTAGTTTCCGAAGCACATCTGGAGGCATTCTGTGATCTGTGGACCTTCAGAGTATTAACGAATCTTAGAAACTGCATCGGCCATGAACACAATAAGCACCATACGGACTTTTCTCCATGGGAGTAATGTCTTAAACTGTCTACGCTTTGATCGTTCCCTGGAAGACTAGTAGTAGTTTCCGAAGCACATCTGGATGCATTCTGTAATCTGTGGACCTTCAGAGTGTTGATGAAACACAAAAATTGCATCGGCATTGAACACAATAAGCAGCATACGGACTTTTCTCCATGGGCGTAATGTCTCAAACTGTCTACGCTTTGATCGTTCCCTGGAAGACTAGTAGTAGTTTTCGAAGCACATCTGGAGGCATACTGTAACCTGTGGACCTTCAGAGTGTTGATGAAACACAAAAATTGCATCGGCTTTGAACACAATAAGCACCATGCGGAATTTTCTGTATGGGAGTAATGTCTTAAACTGTCTACGCTTTGATCGTACACTGGAAAACTAGTAGTAGTTTCCGAAGCACATCTGGAGGCATTCTGTAATCTGTGGACCATCAGAGTGTTGACAAAACAAAGAAATTGAATCGGCATTGAACACAATAAGCACCATGCGGACTTTTTAACATGAGAGTAATGTCTTAAACTGTCTACGGTATGATCGTACACTGGAAGACTAGTAGTAGTTTCAGAAGCACATCTGGAGGCACTCTGTAATCTGTGGACCTTCAGAGTGTTGATGAAACACAGAAATTGAATCGGCATTGAACACAATAAGCACCATACGGACTTTTCTATATGGGAGTAATGTCTTAAACAGTCTACGCTTTGATCGTAGACTGGAAGACTAGTAGTAGCTTCCGATGCACATCTATAGGCATTCTCTAGTCTGTTGACTATCAGAGAGTTGATGAAACACAGAAATCGCATCGGCAATGAACACATTAAGCACCATGCGGACATTTTCCGTGGGAGTAATGTCTTAATCTTTCTACGCTTTGATCGTTCCCTGGAAGACTAGTAGTAGTTTCCGAAGCACATCTGGATGCATTCTGTAAACTGTGGACCTTCATGGTGTTGATGAAACACAAAAATTGCATCGTCATTGAACACAATAACCACCATGCGGACTTTTCTACATGGGAGTAGTGTCTTAAACTGTCTACGCTTTGATCGTTCCCTGGAAGATTAGTAGTAGTTTCCGAAGCACATCTGGAGGCATTGTGTAATCTGTGGACCTTCAGAGTGTTGATGAAACACAAAAATTGCATCGGCATTGAACACAAAGAGCACAATGCGGACTTTTATCCATGGGAGTAATGTCTTAAACTGTCTCCGCTTTGATCGTACACTGGAAGACTAGTAGTAGTTTCCGAAGCACATCTGGAGGCATTCTGTAATCTGTGGACCTTCAGAGTGTTGATGAAACATAAGAACTGCATCGGCATTGAACACAATAAGCACCATGCATACTTTTCTCCATGGGAGTAATGTCATAAAATGTCTACGCTTTGATCGTACACTGGAAGACTAGTAGTAGTTTCCGAAGCACATCTGGAGGCATTATGTAATCTGTGGACCTTCAGAGTGTTGATGAAACACAAAAACTGCATCGGCATTGAACACGATAAGCACCATGCGGACTTTTCTCCATGGGAGTAATGTCTTAAACTGTCTACCTTTTGATCGTTCACTGGAAGACTAGTAGTAGTTTCCGAAGCACATCTGGAGGCATTCTGTAATCTGTGGCCCTTCAGAGTATTAACGAAACTTAGAAACTGCATCGGCATTGAACACAATAAGCACCATGCGGACTTTTCTCCATGGGAGTAACGTCTTATACTGTCTACGCTTTGATCGTACACTGGAAGACTAGTAGTAGTTTCCGAAGCACATCTGGAGGCATTCTGTAATCTGTGGATCATCAGAGAGTTAATGAAACACAAAAATTGCATCCGCATTGAACACAATAAGAACCATGCGGACTTTTCTCCATGGGAGTAATGTCTTAAACTGTCTACGCTTTGATCGTACACTGGAAGACTAGTAGTAGTTTCCGAAGCACATCTGGATGCATTCTGTAATATGTGGAAGCACAGCTGGATGCATTCTGTAATCTGTGGACTTTTAGAGGGTTGATGAAACACAATATTTGCATCCGCATTGAACACAATAGGCACCATGCGGACTTCTCTCCATGGGAGTAATGTCTTAAACTGTCTACGCTTTCATCGTTCCCTGGAAGACTAGTAGTAGTTTCCGAAGCACATCTGGAGGGATTCTGTAATCTGTGGACCTTCAGAGTGTTGATGAAACACAAAAATTGCATCGGCATTGATCACAATAAACACCATGTAGAATTTTCCCCATGGGAGTAATGTCTTAAACTGTCTACGCTTTAATCGTACACTGGAAGACTAGTAGTAGTTTCCGAAGCACATCTGGAGGCATTCTGTAATCTGTTTACCTTGAGAGTGTTGATGAAACACAATAATTGCATCCGCATTGAACACAATAGGCACCATGCGGACTTCTCTCCATGGGAGTAATGTCTCATACTGTCTACGCTTTGATCTTTCCCTGGAAGACTAGTAGTAGTTTCCGAAGCACATACGGATGCATTCTGTAATCTGTGGACCTTCAGAGTGTTGATGAAACACAAAAATTGCATCGACATTGAACACAATAAGCACCATGCGGACTTTTCTCCATGGGAGTAATGTCTTGAACTGTCTAGGCTTTCATCGTACACTGAAAGACTAGTAGTAGTTTCCGAAGCACATCTGGAGGCATTCTGTAATCTGTGGACCTTCTGAGTGTTGATGAAACACAAAAATTGCACCGGCATTGAACACAATAAGCACCATGCAGACTTTTCTCCATGGGAGTAATGTCTTAAACTGTCTACGCTTTGGTCGTACACTGGAAGACTAGTAGTAGTTTCCGAAGCACATCTGGACGCATTCTGTAATCTGTGGACCTTGAGAGTGTTGATGAAACACAGAAATCGCATCGGCAATGAACACAATAAGCACCATGCGGACATTTTCCGTTGGAGTAATGTATTAATCTGTCTACGCTTTGATCGTTCCCTGGAAGACTAGTAGTAGTTTCCGAAGCACATCTGGTTGCATTCTGTAATCTGTGGACCTTCAGGGTGTTGATGAAACACAAAAATTGCATCGGCATTGAACACAATAAACACCATGCGGACTTTTCTCCATGGGAGTAATGTCTTAAACTGTCTACGCTTTAATCGTACACTGGAAGACTACTAGTAGTTTCAGAAGCACATCTGGAAGCATTCTGTAATCTGTGGACCTTGAGAGTGTTGATGAAACACAAATACTGCATCGGCATTGAGCACAATAAGCACCATGCGGACTTTTCTCCATGGGAGTAATGTCTTAAACTGTCTACGCTTTGATCGTTCCCTGGAAGACTAGTAGTAGTTTCCGAAGCACATCTGGAGGCATTCTGTAATCTGTGGAAATTCAGAGTGTTGATGAAACACAAAAACTGCATCGGCATTGAACACAATAAGCACCATGCGGACTTTTCTACATGGGAGTAATGTCTTAAACTGTCTACGCTTTGATCGTACACTGGAAGACTAGTAGTAGTTTCCGAAGCACATCTGGAGGCATTCTGTAATCTGTGGACCTTCAGAGTGTTGATGAAACACAAATATTGCATCGGAATTGATCACAATAAACACCATGTGGAATTTTCCCCATGGGAGTAATGTCTTAAACTGTCTACGCTTTAATCGTACACTAGAAGACTAGTAGTAGTTTCCGAAGCGCATCTGGAGGCATTCTGTAATCTGTGGACCTTGAGAGTTTTGATGACACACACAAATTGCACCGGCATTGAACACAAGAAGCACCATGCGGACTTTTCTCCATGGGAGTAATGTCGTACACTGTCTACGCTTTGATCGTTTACTGGAAGACTAGTAGTAGTTTCCGAAGCACATCTGGATGCATTCTGTAATATGTAGAAGCACAGCTGGATGCATTCTGTAATCTGGGGACTTTTAGAGGGTTGATGAAACACAGTAATTGCATCCGCATTGAACACAATAGGCACCATGTGGACTTCTCTCCATGGGAATAATGTCTCATACTGTCTACGATTTGATCTTTCCCTGGAAGACTAGTAGTAGTTTCCGAAGCACATCTGGAGGCCTTCTGTAATCTGTGGACCTTCAGAGTGTTGATGAAACACAAAAATTGCATCGACATTGAACACAATAAGCACCATGCGGGCTTTTCTCCATGGGAGTAATGTCTTAAACTGTCTACGCTTTTATCGTACACTGGAAGACTAGTAGTAGTTTCCGAAGCACATCTGGAGGCACTCTGTAATCTGTGGACCTTCAAAGTGTTGATGAAACACAAAAATTGCATCGGCATTGAAGACAATAAACACCATGCGGACTTTTCTCCATGGGAGGGATGTCTTAAACTGTCTACGCCTTGATCGTACACTGGAAGACTAGTAGAAGTTTCCAAAGCACATCTGGTTGCATTCTGTAATCTGTGGACCTTCAGAGTGGTGATGAAATTCAAAAATTGCATCGGCATTGAACACAATAAGCACCATGCGGACTTATCTCCATGGGAGTAATGTCTTACACTGTCTACGCTTTCATCGTTCCCTGGAAGACTAGTAGTACTTTCCGAAGCACATCTGGAGGGATTCTGTAATCTGTGGACCTTCAGAGTGTTGATGAAACACAAAAATTGCATCGGCATTGATCACAATAAACACCATGTGGAATTTTCCCCTTGGGATTAATGTCTTAAACTGTCTACGCTTTGATCGTACAGTGGAAGACTAGTAGTAGTTTCCGAAGCACATCTGGATGCAATCTGTAATATGTAGAAGCACAGCTGGATGCATTTTGTAATCTGGGGACTTTTAGAGGGTTCATGAAACACAATAATTGCATCCACATTGAACACAATAGGCACCATGCGGACTTCTCTCCATGGGAGTAATGTCTCATACTGTCTACGCTTTGATCTTTCCAAGTAAGACTAGTAGTAGTTTCCGAAGCACATCTGGAGGCCTTCTGTAATCTGTGGACCTTGAGAGTGTTGATGAAACACAAAAATTGCACCGGCATTGAACACAAGATGCACCATACGGACTTTTCTCCATGGGAGTAATCTCTTAAACTGTCTACGCTTTGGTCGTACACTGGAAGACTAGTAGTAGCATCCGAAGCACATCTGGATGCATTCTGTAATCTGCAGACCTTCAGAGTGTTGATGAAACACAAAACTTGCATCCGCATTGAACACAATGAGTACCATGCAGACTATTCTCCATGGGAGTAATGTCTTAAACTGTCTACGCTTTGAATGTACACTGGAAGACTAGTAGTAGTTTCCGAACCACATCTGTTTGCATACTGTAATCTGTGGACCTTCAGAGTGTTGCTGATATTCAAAAATTGCATCGGCATTGAACACAATAAGCACCATGCGGACTTTTCTCTATGGGAGTAATGTCTCAAACTGTCTACGCTTTAGTCGTTCCCTTGAAGACTTGTAGTAGTTCCGAAGCACATCTGGAGACATTCTGTAATCTATGGACCTACAGAGTGTTGATGAAACACAAATATTGCATCGGCATTGAACACAATAAACACCATGCGGACTTTTCTCCATGGGACTAATGTCTTAAACTGTCTACGCTTTAATCGTACACTGGAAGACTACTAGTAGTTTCAGAAGCACAACTGGAGGCATTCTGTTATCTGTGGACCTTGAGAGTGTTGATGAAACACAAAAATTGCACCGGCATTGAACACAATAAGCACCATGCAGACTTTTCTCCATGGGAGTAATGTCTTAAACTGTCTACGCTTTGGTCGTACACTGGAAGACTAGTAGTAGTTTCCGAAGCACATCTGGAGGAATTCTGTAATATGTGGACCTTGAGAGTGTTGATAAAACACAGAAATCGCATCGGCAATGAACACAATAAGCACCATGCGGACACTTTCCGTGGGAGTAATGTATTAATCTCTCTATGCTTTGATCGTTCCCTGGAAGACTAGTGGTAGTTTCCGAAGCACATCTGGATGCATTCTGTAATTTGTGGACCTTCAGGGTGTTGATGAAACACAAATATTGCAACGGAATTGAACACAATAAGCACCATGCGGACTTTTCTCCATGGGAGTAATGTCTTAAACTGTCTACGCTTTAATCGTACACTGGAAGACTACTAGTAGTTTCACAAGCACAACTGGAGGCATTCTGTTATCTGTGGACCTTGAGAGTGTTGATGAAACACAAAAATTGCACCGGCATTGAACACAATAAGCACCATGCAGACTTTTCTCCATGGGAGTAATGTCTTAAACTGTCTACGCTTTGGTCGTACACTGGAAGACTAGTAGTAGTTTCCGAAGCACATCTGGAGTCATTCTGTAATCTGTGGACCTTGAGAGTGTTGATGAAACACAAAATTTGCACCGGCATTGAACACAAGGAGCACCATGCGGACTTTTCTCCATGGCTGTAATGTCTTAAACTGTCTACGCTTTGATCGTTCCCTGGAAGACTAGTAGTAGTTTCCGAAGCACATCTGGAGGCATTCTGTAATCTGTGGACCTTCAGAGTGTTTATGAAACACAAATATTGCATCGGCATTGATCACAATAAACACCATGTGGTATTTTCACCATGGGAGTAATGTTTTAAACTGTCTACGCTTTAATCGTACACTGGAAGACTAGTAGTAGTTTCCGAAGCACATCTGGAAGCATTCTGTAATCTGTGGACCTTCAGAGTGTTGATGAAATACAAAAATTGCACCGGCATTGAACACAAGAAGCACCATGCGGACTTTTCTCCATGGGAGTAATCTCTTAAACTGTCTACGCTTTGGTCGTACACTGGAAGACTAGTAGTAGCATCCGAAGCACATCTGGATGCATTCTGTAATCTGCAGACCTTCAGAGTGTTGATGAAACACAAAAATTGCATCCGCATTGAACACAATGAGCACCATGCAGACTATTCTCCATGGGAATAATGTCTTAAACTGTCTACGCTTTAAATGTACACTGGAAGACTAGTAGTAGTTTCCGAACTACATCTGGGTGCATACTGTAATCTGTGGACCTTCAGAGTGTTGCTGATATTCAAAAATTGCATCGGCATTGAACACAATAAGCACCATGCGGACTTTTCTCTATGGGTGTAATGTCTCAAACTGTCTACGCTTTAGTCGTTCCCTTGAAGACTAGTAGTAGTTTCCGAAGCACATCTGGAGACATTATGTAATCTATGGACCTTCAGAGTGTTGATGAAACACAAATATTGCATCGGCATTGAACACAATAAACACCATGCGGACTTTTCTCCATGGGAGTAATGTCTTAAACTGTCTACGCTTTAATCGTACACTGGAAGACTACTAGTAGTTTCAGAAGCACCACTGGAGGCATTCTGTTATCTGTGGACCTTGAGAGTGTTGATGAAACACAAAAATTGCACCGGCATTGAACACAATAAGCACCATGCAGACTTTTCTCCATGGGAGTAATGTCTTAAACAGTCTACGCTTTGGTCGTACACTGGAAGACTAGTAGTAGTTTCCGAAGCACATCTGGAGGAATTCTGTAATATGTGGACCTTGAGAGTGTTGATAAAACACAGAAATCGCATCGGCAATGAACACAATAAGCACCATGCGGACATTTTCCGTGGGAGTAATGTATTAATCTGTCTACGCTTTGATCGTTCCCTGGAAGACTAGTGGTAGTTTCCTAAGCACATCTGGATGCATTCTGTAATCTGTGGACCTTCAGGGTGTTGATGAAACACAAATATTGCAACGGAATTGAACACAATAAGCACCATGCGGACTTTTCTCCATGGGAGTAATGTCTTAAACTGTCTACGCTTTAATCGTACACTGGAAGACTAGTAGCAGTTTCCGAAGCACATCTGGAGGCATTCTGTAATCTGTGGACCTTCAGAGTGTTTATGAAACACAAATATTGCATCGGCATTGATCACAATAAACACCATGTGGTATTTTCCCCATGGGAGTAATGTTTTAAACTGTCTACGCTTTAATCGTACACTGGAAGACTAGTAGCAGTTTCCGAAGCACATCTGGAGGCATTCTGTAATCTGTGGACCTTCAGAGTGTTGATGAAACACAAAAATTGCACCGGCATTGAACACAAGAAGCACCATGCGGACTTTTCTCCATAGGAGTAATCTCTTAAACTGTCTACGCTTTGGTCGTACACTGGAAGACTAGTAGTAGCTTCCGAAGCACATCTGGATGTATTCTGTAATCTGCAGACCTTCAGAGTGTTGATGAAACACAAATATTGCATCGGCATTGATCACAATAAACACCATGTGGTATTTTCCCCATGGGAGTAATGTCTTAAACTGTCTACGCTTTAATCGTACACTGGAAGACTACTAGTAGTTTCAGAAGCACAACTGGAGGCATTCTGTTATCTGTGGACCTTGAGAGTGTTGATGAAACACAAAAATTGCACCGGCATTGAACACAATAAGCACCATGCAGACTTTTCTCCATGGGAGTAATGTCTTAAACTGTCTACGCTTTGGTCGTACACTGGAAGACTAGTAGTAGTTTCCGAAGCACATCTGGAGGAATTCTGTAATATGTGGACCTTGAGAGTGTTGATAAAACACAGAAATCGCATCGGCAATGAACACAATAAGCACCATGCGGACATTTTCCGTGGGAGTAATGTATTAATCTGTCTATGCTTTGATCGTTCCCTGGAAGACTAGTGGTAGTTTCCGAAGCACATCTGGATGCATTCTGTAATTTGTGGACCTTCAGGGTGTTGATGAAACACAAATATTGCAACGGAATTGAACACAATCAGCACCATGCGGACTTTTCTCCATGGGAGTAATGTCTTAAACTGTCTACGCTTTAATCGTACACTGGAAGACTACTAGTAGTTTCACAAGCACAACTGGAGGCATTCTGTTATCTGTGGACCTTGAGAGTGTTGATGAAACACAAAAATTGCACCGGCATTGAACACAATAAGCACCATGCAGACTTTTCTCCATGGGAGTAATGTCTTAAACTGTCTACGCTTTGGTCGTACACTGGAAGACTAGTAGTAGTTTCCGAAGCACATCTGGAGTCATTCTGTAATCTGTGGACCTTGAGAGTGTTGATGAAACACAAAATTTGCACCGGCATTGAACACAAGGAGCACCATGCGGACTTTTCTCCATGGCTGTAATGTCTTAAACTGTCTACGCTTTGATCGTTCCCTGGAAGACTAGTAGTAGTTTCCGAAGCACATCTGGAGGCATTCTGTAATCTGTGGACCTTCAGAGTGTTTATGAAACACAAATATTGCATCGGCATTGATCACAATAAACACCATGTGGTAGTTTCACCATGGGAGTAATGTTTTAAACTGTCTACGCTTTAATCGTACACTGGAAGACTAGTAGTAGTTTCCGAAGCACATCTGGAGGCATTCTGTAATCTGTGGACCTTCAGAGTGTTGATGAAATACAAAAATTGCACCGGCATTGAACACAAGAAGCACCATGCGGACTTTTCTCCATGGGAGTAATCTCTTAAACTGTCTACGCTTTGGTCGTACACTGGAAGACTAGTAGTAGCATCCGAAGCACATCTGGATGCATTCTGTAATCTGCAGACCTTCAGAGTGTTGATGAAACACAAAAATTGCATCCGCATTGAACACAATGAGCACCATGCAGACTATTCTCCATGGGAATAATGTCTTAAACTGTCTACGCTTTGAATGTACACTGGAAGACTAGTAGTAGTTTCCGAACCACATCTGGGTGCATACTGTAATCTGTGGACCTTCAGAGTGTTGCTGATATTCAAAAATTGCATCGGCATTGAACACAATAAGCACCATGCGGACTTTTCTCTATGGGTGTAATGTCTCAAACTGTCTACGCTTTAGTCGTTCCCTTGAAGACTAGTAGTAGTTTCCGAAGCACATCTGGAGACATTATGTAATCTATGGACCTTCAGAGTGTTGATGAAACACAAATATTGCATCGGCATTGAACACAATAAACACCATGCGGACTTTTCTCCATGGGAGTAATGTCTTAAACTGTCTACGCTTTAATCGTACACTGGAAGACTACTAGTAGTTTCAGAAGCACAACTGGAGGCATTCTGTTATCTGTGGACCTTGAGAGTGTTGATGAAACACAAAAATTGCACCGGCATTGAACACAATAAGCACCATGCAGACTTTTCTCCATGGGAGTAATGTCTTAAACAGTCTACGCTTTGGTCGTACACTGGAAGACTAGTAGTAGTTTCCGAAGCACATCTGGAGGAATTCTGTAATATGTGGACCTTGAGAGTGTTGATAAAACACAGAAATCGCATCGGCAATGAACACAATAAGCACCATGCGGACATTTTCCGTGGGAGTAATGTATTAATCTGTCTACGCTTTGATCGTTCCCTGGAAGACTAGTGGTAGTTTCCTAAGCACATCTGGATGCATTCTGTAATCTGTGGACCTTCAGGGTGTTGATGAAACACAAATATTGCAACGGAATTGAACACAATAAGCACCATGCGGACTTTTCTCCATGGGAGTAATGTCTTAAACTGTCTACGCTTTAATCGTACACTGGAAGACTAGTAGCAGTTTCCGAAGCACATCTGGAGGCATACAGTAATCTGTGGACCTTCAGAGTGTTGATGAAACACAAAAATTGCACCGGCATTGAACACAAGAAGCACCATGCGGACTTTTCTCCATGGGAGTAATCTCTTAAACTGTCTACGCTTTGATCGTTCCCTGGAAGACTAGTAGTAGTTTCCGAAGCACATCTGGAGGCATTCTGTAATCTGTGGACCTTCAGAGTGTTTATGAAACACAAATATTGCATCGGCATTGATCACAATAAACACCATGTGGTATTTTCCCCATGGGAGTAATGGTTTAAACTGTCTACGCTTTAATCGTACACTGGAAGACTAGTAGCAGTTTCCGAAGCACATCTGGAGGCATTCTGTAATCTGTGGACCTTCAGAGTGTTGATGAAACACAAAAATTGCACCGGCATTGATCACAAGAAGCACCATGCGGACTTTTCTCCATAGGAGTAATCTCTTAAACTGTCTACGCTTTGGTCGTACACTGGAAGACTAGTAGTAGCTTCCGAAGCACATCTGGATGTATTCTGTAATCTGCAGACCTTCAGAGTGTTGATGAAACACAAATACTGCATCGGCATTGATCACAATAAACACCATGTGGTATTTTCCCCATGGGAGTAATGTCTTAAACTGTCTACGCTTTAATCGTACACTGGAAGACAAGTAGTAGTTTCCGAAGCACATCTGGAGGCATTCTGTAATCTGTGGACCTTGAGAGTGTTGATGAAACACAAAAATTGCACCGGCATTGAACACAAGAAGCACCATGCGGACTTTTCTCCATGGCTGTAATGTCTTAAACTGTCTACGCTTTGATCGTTCCCTGGAAGACTAGTAGTAGTTTCTGAAGCACATCTAAAGGCATTCTGTAATCTGTGGACCTTCAGAGTGTTGATGAAATTCAAAAATTGCTTTGGCATTGAACACAATATGCACCATGCGGACTTTTCTCCATGGGAGTAATGTCTTAAACTCTTTACGCTTTGGTCGTACACTGGAAGACTAGTAGTAGTTTCTGAAGCACATCTGGATGCATTCTGTAATCTGCAGACCTTCAGAGTGTTGATGAAACACAAAAATTGCATTCGCATTGAACACAATAAGCACCATGCGGACGTTTCACCATGGGAGTAATGTCTTAAACTGTCTACGCTTTGATCGTTCCCTGGAAGACTAGTAGTAGTTTCCGAAGCACATCTGGAGGCATTCTGTAATCTTTGGACCTTCAGAGTGTTGATGAAACACAAAAATTGCATCGGCATTGAACACAAAGAGCACCATGCGCACTTTTCTCCATGGGAGTAATGTCTTAAACTGTCTCCGATTTGATCGTTCACTGGAAGACTAGTAGTAGTTTCCGAGTCATATCTGGAGGCATTCAGTAATCTGTGGACCTTCAGAGCATTGACGAAACTTAGAAACTGCATCGGCATTGAAGACAATGTGAACCATGCGGACTTTTCTCCGTGGGAGTAATGTCTTATACTGTGTACGCCTTGATCGTACACTGGAAGACTAGTAGTAGGTTCCGAAGCACATCTGGATGCATTCTGTAATATGTGGAAGCACAGCTGGATGCATTCTGTAATCTGTGGACTTTTAGAGGGTTGATGAAACACAAAAATTGCATCCGCATTGAACACAATAGGCACCATGCGGACTTATCTAGATGGGAGTAATGTCTCATACTGTCTACGCTTTGATCGTTCCCTGGAAGACTAGTAGTAGTTTCAGAAGCACATCTGGAGGCATTCTGTAATCTGTGGACCTTGAGAGTGTTGATGAAACACAAAAATTGCATCTGCATTGAACACAATAAGCACCATGCGGACTTTTCTCCATGGGAGTAATGTCTTAAACTGTCTACGCTTTGGTCGTACTCTGGAAGACTAGTAGTAGTTTTCGAAGCACATCTGGATGCATTCTGTAGTCTGTTGACCTTCAGAGAGTTGATGAAACACTGAAATCGCATCGGCATTGAACACAATAAGCACCATGCGGACTTTTCTCCATGGGAGTAATGTCTTAAACTGTCCACGGTTTGATCGTTCCCTGTAAGACAAGTAGTAGTTTCCGAAGCACATCTGGAGGCATTCTGTAATCTGTGGACCTTTAGAGTGTTCATGAAACACAAAAATTGCATCGGCATTGAACACAAAGAGCACCATGCGGACTTTTCTCCATGGGAGTAATGTCTTAAACTGTCTCCGGTTTGATCATACACTGGAAGACTAGTAGTAGTTTCCGAAGCACTTCTGGAGGCATTCTGTAATCTGTGGACCTTCAGAGTGTTGATGAAACACAAAAACTGCATCGGCATTGAACACAATAAGCACCATGAGGGCTTTTCTATATGGGAGTAATGTCTTAAACTGTCAACGTTTTGATCGTTCACTGGAAGACTAGTAGTAGTTTCCGAAGCACATCTGGAGGCATTCTGTAATCTGTGGACCTTCAGAGTGTTGATGAAACACAAATATTGCATCGGCATTGATCACAATAAACACCATGTGGAATTTTCCCCATGGGAGTAATGTCTTAAACTGTTTACGCTTTAATCGTACACTGGAAGACTAGTAGTAGTTTCCGAAGCACATCTAGAGGCATTCTGTAATCTGTGGACCTTGAGGGTGTTGATGAAACACAAAAATTGCACCGGCATTGAACACAATAAGCACCATGCGGACTTTTCTCCATGGGAGTAATGTCTTAAATTATCTACGCTTTGGTCGTACACTGGAAGACTAGTAGTAGTTTCCGAAGCACATCTGGATGCATTCTGTAATCTGCAGACCTTCAGAGTGTTGATAAAACACAAAAATTGCATCCGTATTGAACACAATAAGCACCATGCGGGCTTTTCTCCATGGGAGTAATGTCTTAAGCTGTCTACGCTTTGATCGTACACTGGAAGACTAGTAGTAGTTTCCGAAGCACATCTGGAATCATTCTGCAATCTGTGGACCTTCGGAGTGTTGATGAAACACAAAAATTGCATCGGCATTGAACACAATAAACACCATGCAGACTTTTCTCCATGGGAGTAATGTCTTAAACTGTCTACGCTTTGATTGTACCCTGGAAGACTAGTAGTAGTTTCCGAAGCACATCTGGATGCATTCTGTAATCTGTGGACCTTCAGAGTGTTGATGAAACACAAAAACTGCATCGGCATTGAACACAATAAGCACCATGAGGGCTTTTCTATATGGGAGTAATGTCTTAAACTGTCAACGCTTTGATCGTACACTGGAAGACTAGTAGTAGTTTCCGAAGCACATCTAGAGGCATTCTGTAATCTGTGGACCTTGAGAGTGTTGATGAAACACAAAAATTGCACCGGCATTGAACACAATAAGCACCATGCGGACTTTTCTCCATGGGAGTAATGTCTTAAACTATCTACGCTTTGGTCGTACTCTGGAAGACTAGTAGTAGTTTCCGAAGCACATCTGGATGCATTCTGTAGTCTGTTGACCTTCAGAGAGTTGATGAAACACTGAAATCGCATCGGCATTGAACACAATAAGCACCATGCGGACTTTTCTCCATGGGAGTAATGTCTTAAACTGTCTACGCTTTGATCGTTCCCTGTAAGACAAGTAGTAGTTTCCGAAGCACATCTGGAGGCATTCTGTAATCTGTGGACCTTTAGAGTGTTGATGAAACACAAAAATTGCATCGGCATTGAACACAAAGAGCACCATGCGGACTTTTCTCCATGGGAGTAATGTCTTAAACTGTCTCCGGTTTGATCGTACACTGGAAGACTAGTAGTAGTTTCCGAAGCACTTCTGGAGGCATTCTGTAATCTGTGGACCTTCAGAGTGTTGATGAAACACAAAAACTGCATCGGCATTGAACACAATAAGCACCATGAGGGCTTTTCTATATGGGAGTAATGTCTTAAACTGTCAACGTTTTGATCGTTCACTGGAAGACTAGTAGTAGTTTCCGAAGCACATCTGGAGGCATTCTGTAATCTGTGGACCTTCAGAGTGTTGATGAAACACAAATATTGCATCGGCATTGATCACAATAAACACCATGGGGAATTTTCCCCATGGGAGTAATGTCTTAAACTGTTTACGCTTTAATCGTACACTGGAAGACTAGTAGTAGTTTCCGAAGCACATCTAGAGGCATTCTGTAATCTGTGGACCTTGAGAGTGTTGATGAAACACAAAAATTGCACCGGCATTGAACACAATAAGCACCATGCGGACTTTTCTCCATGGGAGTAATGTCTTAAACTATCTACGCTTTGGTCGTACACTGGAAGACTAGTAGTAGTTTCCGAAGCACATCTGGATGCATTCTGTAATCTGCAGACCTTCAGAGTGTTGATAAAACACAAAAATTGCATCCGTATTGAACACAATAAGCACCATGCGGGCTTTTCTCCATGGGAGTAATGTCTTAAGCTGTCTACGCTTTGATCGTACACTGGAAGACTAGTAGTAGTTTCCGAAGCACATCTGGAATCATTCTGCAATCTGTGGACCTTCGGAGTGTTGATGAAACACAAAAATTGCATCGGCATTGAACACAATAAACACCATGCAGACTTTTCTCCATGGGAGTAATGTCTTAAACTGTCTACGCTTTGATTGTACCCTGGAAGACTAGTAGTAGTTTCCGAAGCACATCTGGATGCATTCTGTAATCTGTGGACCTTCAGAGTGTTGATGAAACACAAAAACTGCATCGGCATTGAACACAATAAGCACCATGAGGGCTTTTCTATATGGGAGTAATGTCTTAAACTGTCAACGTTTTGATCGTTCACTGGAAGACTAGTAGTAGTTTCCGAAGCACATCTGGAGGCATTCTGTAATCTGTGGACCTTCAGAGTGTTGATGAAACACAAATATTGCATCGGCATTGATCACAATAAACACCATGGGGAATTTTCCCCATGGGAGTAATGTCTTAAACTGTTTACGCTTTAATCGTACACTGGAAGACTAGTAGTAGTTTCCGAAGCACATCTAGAGGCATTCTGTAATCTGTGGACCTTGAGAGTGTTGATGAAACACAAAAATTGCACCGGCATTGAACACAATAAGCACCATGCGGACTTTTCTCCATGGGAGTAATGTCTTAAACTATCTACGCTTTGGTCGTACACTGGAAGACTAGTAGTAGTTTCCGAAGCACATCTGGATGCATTCTGTAATCTGCAGACCTTCAGAGTGTTGATAAAACACAAAAATTGCATCCGTATTGAACACAATAAGCACCATGCGGGCTTTTCTCCATGGGAGTAATGTCTTAAGCTGTCTACGCTTTGATCGTACACTGGAAGACTAGTAGTAGTTTCCGAAGCACATCTGGAATCATTCTGCAATCTGTGGACCTTCGGAGTGTTGATGAAACACAAAAATTGCATCGGCATTGAACACAATAAACACCATGCAGACTTTTCTCCATGGGAGTAATGTCTTAAACTGTCTACGCTTTGATTGTACCCTGGAAGACTAGTAGTAGTTTCCGAAGCACATCTGGATGCATTCTGTAATCTGTGGACCTTCAGAGTGTTGATGAAATTCAAAAATTGCATCTTCATTGAACACAATAAGCACCATGCGGACTTATCTACATGGGAGTAATGTCTTAAACTGACTACGCTTTCATCGTTCCAAGGAATACTAGTAGTAGTTTCCGAAGCACATCTGGAGGCATTCTGTAATCTGTGGACCTTCAGAGTGTTGATGAAACACAAATATTGCATCGGCATTGATCACAATAAACACCATGTGGAATTTTCCCCAAGGGAGTAATGTATTTAACTGTCTACGCTTTAATCGTACACTGGAAGACTAGTAGTAGTTTCCGAAGCACATCTCGAGGCATTCTGTAATCTGTGGACCTTGAGAGTTTTGATGAAACACAAAAATTGCACCGGCATTGAACACAATAAGCACATTGCGGACTTTTCTCCATTGGAGTAATGTCTTAAACTGTATACGCTTTGATCGTTCCCTGGAAGACTAGTAGTAGTTTCAGAAGCACATCTGGAGGCATTCTGTAATCTGTGGACCTTGAGAGTGTTGATGAAACACAAAATTGCACCGGCATTGAGCACAATAAGCACCATGCGGACTTTTCTCCATGGGAGTAATGTCTTAAACTCTTTACGCTTTGGTAGTACACTGGAAGACTAGTAGTAGTTTCCGAAGCACATCTGGATGCATTCTGTAATCTGCAGACCTTCAGAGTGTTGATGAAACACAAAAATTGCATCAGCATTGAACACAATAAGCACCATGCGGACGTTTCTCCATGGGAGTAATGTCTTAAACTGTCTACGCTTTGATTGTTCCCTGGAAGACTAGTAGTAGTTTCCAAAGCACATCTGGAGATATTATGTAATCTGTGGACCTTCAGAGTGTTGATGAAACACAAATATTGCATCGGCATTGAACACAATAAACACCATGCGGACTTTTCTACATGAGAGAAATGTCTTAAATTGTCTACGCTTTAATCGTACACTGGAAGACTAGTAGTAGTTTCCGAAGCACATCTGGAGGCATTCTGTAATCTGTAGACCTTGAGAGTGTTGATGAAACACAAAAATTGCACCGGCATTGAACACAATAAGCACATTGCGGACTTTTCTGCATGGGAGTAATGTCTTAAACTGTCTACGCTTTGGTCGTACTCTGGAAGACTAGTAGTAGTTTCCGAAGCACATCTGGATGCATTCTGTAGTCTGTTGACCTTCAGAGAGTTGATGAAACACAGAAATCGCATCGGCATTGAACACAATAAGCACCATGCGGACTTTTCTCCATGGGAGTAATGTCTTAAACTGTCTACGTTTTGATCGTTCCCTGTAAGACTAGTAGTAGTTTCCGAAGCACATCTGGAGGCATTCTGTAATCTGTGGACCTTCAGAGTGTTGATGAAACACAAAAATTGCATCGGCATTGAACACAAAGAGCACCATGCGGACTTTTCTCCATGGGAGTAATGTCTTAATCTGTCTCCGATTTGATCGTACACTGGAAGACTAGTAGTAGTTTCCGAAGCACTTCTGGAGTCATTCTGTAATCTGTGGACCTTCAGAGTGTTGATGAAACACAAAAACTGCATCGGCATTGAACACAATAAGCACCATGAGGACTTTTCTATATGGGAGTAATGTCTTAAACTGTCAACGCTTTGATCGTTCACTGGAAGACTAGTAGTAGTTTCCGAAGCACATCTGGAGGCATTCTGTAATCTGTGGACCTTCAGAGTGTTGATGAAACACAAATATTGCATCGGCATTGATCACAATAAACACCATGTGGAATTTCCCCCATGGGAGTAATGTCTTAAACTGTTTACGCTTTAATCGTACACTGGAAGACTAGTAGTAGTTTCCGAAGCACATCTAGAGGCATTCTGTAATCTGTGGACCTTGAGAGTGTTGATGAAACACAAAAATTGCACCGGCATTGAACACAATAGGCACCATGCGGACTTTTCTCCATGGGAGTAATGTCTTAAACTGTCTACGCTTTGGTCGTACACTGGAAGACTAGTAGTAGTTTCCGAAGCACATCTGGATGCATTCTGTAATCTGCAGACCTTCAGAGTGTTGATGAAACACAAAAATTGCATCCGTATTGAACACAATAAGCACCATGCGGACTTTTCTCCATGGGAGTAATGTCTTAAGCTGTCTACGCTTTGATCGTTCCCTGGAAGACTAGTAGTAGTTTCCGAAGCACATCTGGATACATTCCGTAATCTGTGGACATTCAGAGTGTTAATGAAACACAAAAATTGCATCGGCATTGAACACAATGAACACCATGCGGACTTTTCTATATGAGAGTAATGTCTTAAACTGTCTACGCTTTAATCGTACACTGGAAGACTAGTAGTAGTTTCCGAAGCACATCTGGAGGCATTCTGTAATCTGTGGACCTTGCGAGTGTTGATGAAACACAGAAATCGCATCGGCAATGATCACAATAAGCACCATGCAGACATTTTCCGTGGGAGTAATGTCTTAATCTGTCTACGCTTTGATCTTTCCCTGGAAGACTATTAGTAGTTTCCGGAGCACATCTGGATGCATTCTGTAAAATGTGGACCTTCAGGGTGTTGATGAAACACAAAAATTGCATCGGCATTGAACACAATAAGCACCATGCGGACTTTTCTCCATGGGAGTAATGTCTTAAACTGTCTACGCTTTGATCGTTCCCTGGAAGACTAGTAGTAGTTTCCGAAGCACATCTGGATACATTCCGTAATCTGTGGACCTTCAGAGTGTTAATGAAACACAAAAATTGCATCGGCATTGAACACAAGGAACACCATGCGGACTTTTCTCCATGGGAGTAATGTCTTAAACTGTCTCCGCTTTGATCGTACACTGGACGACTAGTAGTAGTTTCCGAAGCACATCTGGAGGCATTCTGTAATCTGTGGACCTTCAGAGTGTTGATGAATCACAGAAATTGCATCGGCATTGAACACAATAAGCACCATGCGGACTTTTCTCCATGGGAGTAATGTCTTATACTGTCTACGCTTTGATCGTACACTGGAAGACTAGTAGTAGTTTCCGAAGCACATCTGAAGGCATTCTGTAATCTGTGGACCTTCAGAGTGTTGATGAAACACAAAAATTGCATCCGCATTGAACACAATAAGCACCATGCGGACTTTTCTCCATGGGAGTAATGTCTTAAACTGTCTACGCTTTGATCGTTCACTGGAAGACTAGTAAGTAGTTTCCGAAGCCCATCTGGATGCATTCTCTAATATGTGGAAGCACAGCTGGATGCATTCTGTAATCTGTGGACTTTTAGAGGGTTGTTGAAACACAAAAATTGTATCCGCATTGAACACAATAGGCACGATGCGGACTTTTCTCCATGGGAGTAATGTCTCAAACTGTCTACGCTTTGATCGTTCCCTGCAAGACTAGTAGTAGTTTCCGAAGCACATCTGGAGGCATTCTGCACTCTGTGGACCTTTAGAGTGTTGATGAAACACAATAATTGCATCGGCATTGAAGACAATAAGCACCATGCGGACTTTTCTCCATGGGAGTAATGTCTTAAACTGTCTACGCTTTGATCGTACACTGGAAGACTAGTAGAAGTTTCCGTAGCACATCTGGAGGCATTCTGTAATCTCTGGACCTTCAGAGTGTTGATGAAACACAAAAATTGCATCGGCATTGAACACAATAAACACCATGGGGACTTTTCTCCATGAGAGTAATGTCTTAAACTGTCTACGCTTTGATTGTACACTGGGAGACTAGTAAATGTTTCCGAAGCACATCTGGAGGCATTCTGTAACCTGTGGACCTTCAGAGTGTTGATGAAAGACTAATATTGCATCGGCATTGATCACAAGAAACACCATGTGGTATTTTCCCCATGGGAGTAATGTCTTAAACTCTCTACGCTTTGGTCGTACACTGGAAGACTAGTAGTAGCTTCCGAAGCACATCTGGATGCATTCTGCAATCTGCAGACCTTGAGAGTGTTGATGAAACACAAAATTGCACCAGCATTGAGCACAATAAGCACCATGTGGTATTTTCCCCATGGGAGTAATGTCTTAAACTCTCTACGCTTTGGTCGTACACTGGAAGACTAGTAGTAGCTTCCGAAGCACATCTGGATGCATTCTGTTATCTGCAGACCTTCAGAGTGTTGATGAAACACAAATATTGCAGCGGCATTGAACACAATAAACACCATGCCGACTTTTCTACATGAGAGTAATGTCTTAAACTCTCTACGCTTTAATCGTACACTGGAAGACTAGTAGTAGTTTCCGAAGCACATCGGGAGGCATTCTGCAATCTGTGGACCTTCAGAGTGTTGATGAAACACAAAAATTGCATCCGCATTGAGCACAATAAGCACCATGCGGACTTTTCTCCATGGGAGTTATGTCTTATACTGTCTACACTTTGATCGTACACTGGAAGACTAGTAGTAGTTTCCGAAGCACATCTGGAGGCATTCTGTAATCTTTGGACCTTCAGAGTGTTGATGAAACACAAAAGTTGCATCGGCATTGAACACAATAAACACCATGCGGACTTTTCTCGATGGGAGTAATGTCTTAAACTGTCTGCGCTTTGATTGTACACTGGAAGACTAGTAGTAGTTTCCGAAGCACATCTGGAGGCATTCTGTAATCTGTTGACTTTCAGAGTGTTGATGAAACACAAATATTGCATCGGCATTGATCACAATAAACACCATGCTGAATTTTCCCCATGGGAGTAATGTCTTAAACTGTCTACGCTTTAATCGTACACTGGAAGACTAGTAGTAGTTTCCGAAGCACAACTGGAGGCATTCTGTAATCTGTGGACCTTGAGAGTGTTGATGAAACACAAAAATTGCACCAGCATTGAACACAAGGAGCACCATGCGGACTTTTCTCCATGGGAGTAATCTCTTAAAGTGTGTACGCTTTGGTCGTACACTGAAAGACTAGTAGTAGCTTCCGAAGCACATCTGGATGCATTCTGTAATCTGCAAACCTTCAGAGTGTTGATGAAACACAAAAATTGCATCCACATTGAACACAATAAGAACTATGCAGACTTTTCTCCATGGGAGTAATGTCTTAAACTGTCTACGCTTTGATCGTAAACTGGAAGACTAGTAGTAGTTTCCAAAGCACATCTGGGTGCATTCTGTAATCTTTGGACCTTCAGAGTGTTGATGAAATTTCAAAAATTGCATCGGCATTGAACACAATATGAACCATGCGGACTTTTCTCCATGGGGGTAATGTCTTAAACTGTCTACGCTTTAATCGTTCCCTGGAAGACTAGTAGTAACTTCCGAAGCACATGTGGAGACAATCTGTAATCTGTGGACCTTCAGAGTGTTGATGACACACAAATATTGCATCGGCATTGAACACAATAAACACCATGCGGACTTTTCTGCATGGGAGTAATGTCTTAAAATGTCTACGCTTTAATCGTACACTGGAAGACTACTAGTAGCTTCAGAAGCAGATCTGGATGCATTCTGTAATCTGTGGACTTTTAGAGGGTTGATGAAACACAAAAGTTGCATCCGCATTGATCACAATAGGCACCATGCGGACTTTTCTCAATGGGAGTAATGTCTCAAACTGTCTACGCTTTTATCGTTCCCTGGAAGACTAGTAGTAGTTTCCGAAGCACATCTGGAGGCATTCTGTAATCTGTGGACCTTCAGAGTGTTGATGAAACACAAAAATTGCACTGGCATTGAACACAAGAAGCACCATGCGGACTTTTCTCCATGGGAGTAATCTCTTAAACTGTCTACGTTTTGGTCGTACACTGGAAGACTAGTAGTAGCTTCCGAAGTACATCTGGATGCATTCTGTAATCTACAGACATTCAGAGTGTTGATGAAACACAAATATTGCATCCGCATTGAACACAATAAGCCCCATGCGGACTTTTCTCCATATGAGTAATGTCTTAAACTGTCTACGCTTTGATCGTACACTGGAAGACTAGTAGTAGTTTCCGAAGCACATCTGGATGCATTCTGTAATCTGTGGACCTTGAGAGTGTTGATGAAACACAAAAATTGCACCGGCATTGAACACAATAAGCACCATGCGGACTTTTCTCCATAGGAGTAATGTCTTAAACTGTATACGCTTTGGTCGTACACTGAAAGACTAGTAGTAGTTTCCGAAGCACATCTGAATGCATTCCGTAATCTGCAGACCTTCAGAGTGTTGATGGAACACAAAAATTGCATCCGCATTCAACACAATAAGCACCATGCGGACTTTTCTCCATGGGAGTAATGTCTTAAACTGTCTACGCTTTGATCGTTCCCTGGAAGACTAATATTAGTTTCCGAAGCACATCTGGATGCATTCTGTAATCTGTAGACCTTCAGAGTGTTGATGAAATTCTAAAATTGCATCGGCATTGAACACAATAAGCACCATGCGGATTTTTCTCCATGGGAGTTATGTCTTAAACTGTCTACGCTTTTATTGTACACTGGAAGTTTAGTAGTAGTTTCCGAATCACATCTGGATGCAATCTGTAATCTGTGCACCTTCAGAGTGTTGATGAAACACAAAAATTGCATCGGAATTGAACACAATAAGCACCATGCGGACTTTTCTCCATGGGAGTAATGTCTCAAACTGTCTACGTTTTGATCTTTCCCTGGAAGACTAGTAGTAGTTTCCGAAGCACATCTGGATGCATTCTGTAATCCTTGGAAGCACAGCTGGATATATTCTGTAATCTGTGGACTTTTAGGGGGTTGATGAAACACAAAAATTGCATCGGCATTGAACACAATTGGCACCATGCGGACTATTCTCCATGGGAGTAATGTCTTAAACTGTCTACGCTTTGATTGTACACTGGAAGACTAGTAGTCGTTTCCGAAGCACATCTGGAGGCATTCTGTAATCTGTGGACCTTCAGAGTGTTGACGAAATTCAAAAATTGCATCGGCATTGAACACAATAAGCACCAAGCGGACTTTTGTTTATGGGAGTAATGTCTTAAACTGTCTACGCTTAGATCGTTCCCTGGAAGACTAGTACTAGTTTCCGAAGCACATCTGGAGGCATTCTGTAATCTGTGGAGCTTCAGAGTGTTGATGAAACACAAATATTGCATCGGCATTGATCACAATAAACACCATGCGGAATTTTCCCCATGGGAGTAATGTCTTAAACTGTCTACGCTTTAATCGTACACTGGAAGACTAGTAGTAGTTTCTGAAGCACATCTGGAGGCATTCTGTAATCTGTGGACCTTGAGAGTGTTGATGAAACACAAAAATTGCACCGGCATTGAACACAATATGCACCATGTGGACTTTTCTCCATGGGAGTAATCTCTTAAACTGTCTACGCTTTGGTCGTACACTGGAAGACTAGGAGTAGCTTCCGAAGCAAATCTGGATGCATTCTGTAATCTGCAGACATTCAGAGTGTTGATGAAACTCAAAAATTGCATCCGCATTGAACACAATGAGCACTATGCGGACTTTTCTCCATGGGAGTAATGTCTTAAACTGTCTACGCTTTGATAGTCCCCTGGAAGACTAGTAGTAGTTTCTGAACCACATCTGGATGAATTCTGTAATCTGTGGACCATCAGAGTGTTGATGAAATTCAAAAATTGCATCGGCATTGAACACAATAAGCACCATGCGGACTTTTCTCCATGGGAGTAATGTCTTAAACTGTCTACGCTTTAATCGTTCCCTGGAAGACTAGTAGTGGTTTCCGAAACACATCTGGAGACATTCTGTAATCTGTGGACCTTCAGAGTGTAGATGAAACACAAATATTGCATCGGCATTGAACACAGTAAACACCGTGCGTACTTTTCTGCATGGGAGTAATGTCTTAAACAGTCTACGCTTTGTTCGTTCACCGGAAGACTAGTACTAGTTTCCGAAGCACATCTGGAGGCATTCTGTAATCTGTGGACCTTCAGAGTTTTGACGAAACTTAGAAATTAAATCGGCATTGAACACAATAAGCACCATGCGGACTTTTCTCCATGGGAGTAATGTCTTAAACTGTCTACGTTTTGACCGTACTCTGGAAGACTACTAGTTGTTCCCGAAGCACATCTGGAAGCATTCTGTAATCTGTGGACCTTCAGTGTGTTGATGAAACACAGAAATTGCATCGGCAATGAACACAATAAGCACTATGCGGACATTTCTCATGGGAGTAATGTCTTAAAATGTCTACGCTTTGTTCGTTCACTGGAAGACTAGTACTAGTTTCCGAAGCACATCTGGAGGCATTCGGTAATCTGTGGACCTTCAGAGTATTGACGAAACTTAGAAATTGAATCGGCATTGAACACAATAAGCACCATGCGGACTTTTCTCCATGGGAGTAATGTCTTAAACTGTCTACGCTTTGATCGTACACTGGAAGACTAGTAGTAGTTTCCGAAGCACATCTGGAAGCATTCTGTAATCTGAGGACCTTCAGAGTGTTGTTGAATCACAGAAATTGCATCGGCATTGAACACAATAAGCACCATGCTGACTTTTCTCCATGGGAGTAATGTCTTAAACTGTCTACGCTTTAAACGTTCACTGGAAGACTAGTAGTAGTTTCCGAAGCATATCTGGAAGCATTCTGTAATCTGTAAACCTTCAGAGTGGTGATGAAACACAAAAATTGCATCGGCTTTGAACACAATAAGCACCATGCGGACTTTTCACCATGGGAGTAAAGTCTTAAATTTTCTACGTTTTTATCGTACACTGGAAGACTAGTAGTAGTTTCCGAAGCACATCTGGAGGCATTCTGTAATCTGTGGACCTTCAGAGTGTTGATGAAACACAAAAATTGCATCGGCATTGAACACAACAGGCACCATGCGGACTTTTCTCCATGGGAGTAATGTCTTAAATTGTCTACGTTTTGATCGTACACTGGAAGACTAGTAGTAGTTCCCGAAGCACATCTGGAGGAATTCGGTAATCTGTGGACCTTCAGAGTGTTGATGAAACACAAAAATAGCATCGGCATTTAACACAATAAACACCATGCGGAATTTTCTCCATGGGAGTAATGTCTTAAACTGTCTACGCTTTGATTGTACACTGGAAGACTAGTATTATTTTCCGAAGCAAATCTGGATGCATTCTGTAATCTGTGGACCTTCTGAGTGTTGACGAAATTCAAAAATTGCATCGGCATTGAACACAATAAGCACCATGCGGACTTTTGTCCATGGGAGTAATGTCTTAAACTGTCTACGATTTGTTCGTTCACTGGAAGACTAGTACTAGTTTCCGAAGCACATCTGGAGGCATTCTGTAATCTGTAGACCTTCAGAGTATTGACGAAACTTAGAAATTGAATCGGCATTGAACACAATAATCACCATGCGGACTTTTCTCCATGGGAGTAATGTCATAAACTGTCTACGCTTTGATCGTACTCTGGAAGACTACTAGTTGTTCCCGAAGCACATCTGGAGGCATTCTGTAATCTGTGGACCTTCAGAGTGTTGATGAAACACAGAAATTGCATCGGCAATGAATACAATAAGCACCATGCGGACATTTCTCCATGGGAGTAAGGTCTTAAAATGTCTACGCTTTGATCGTTCCCTGGAAGACTAGTAGTAGTTTCCGAAGCACATGTGGAGGCATTCTGTAATCTGTGGACCTTCAGAGTGTTGATGAAACACAAATACTGCATCGCCATTGATCACAATAAACACCATGTTGAATTTTCCCCATGGGAGTAATGTCTTAAACTGTCTGCGCTTTAATCGTACACTGGAAGACTAGCAGTAGTTTCCGAAGCACATCTGGAGGCATTCTGTAATCTGTGGAAATTAAGAGTGTTGATGAAACACAAAAATTGCATCGGCATTGAACCTAATAAGCACCATGCCGACTTTTCACCATTTGAGTAATCTCTTATTCTGTCTACGCTTTGATCGTACACTGGAAGACTAGTAGTAGTTTCCGAAGCACAACTGGAGGCATTATGTAATCTGTGGACCTTCAGAGTGTTGATGAAACTCAAAAATTGCATCAGCATTGAACACAATAAGCACCATGCGGACTTTTCTCCATGGTAGTAATGTCTTAAACTGTCTACGCTTTGATTGTACACTGGAAGACTAGTAGTAGTTTCCGAAGCACATCTGGATGCATTCTGTAATCTGTGGGCCTTCAGAGTGTTGATGAAATTCCAAAATTGCATCGGCATTGAACACAATAAGCACAGTGCGGACTTTTCTCCTTGGGAGTAATGTCTTAAACTGTCTACGCTTTGATCGTTCCCTGGAAGACTAGTAGTAGTTTCCGAAGCACATCTGGAGGCATTCTGTAATCTGTGGACCTTCAGAGTGTTGATGAAACAGAAATATTGCATCGGCATTGAACACAATAAACACCATGCGGATTTTTCTCCATGGGAGTAATGTCTTAAACTGTCTACGCTTTAATCGTAAACTGGAAGACTAATAGTAGTTTCCGAAGCACATCTGGATGCATTCGGTAATCTGTGGACCTTCAGAGTGTTGATGAAATTTTAAAATTGCATCGGCATTGAACACAATAAGCACCATGCGGATTTTTCTCATTGGGAGTTATGTCTTAAACTGTCTACGCTTTGATCGTACACTGGAAGATTAGTAGTAGTTTCCGAATCACATCTGGATGCATTCTGTAATCTGTGCACTTTCAGAGTGTTGATAAAACACAAAAATTGAATCGGCATTGAACACAATAAGCACCATGCGGACTTTTCTCCATGGGAGTAATGTCTTAAACTGTCTACGCTTTGGTCGTACACTGGAAGACTAGTAGTAGCTTGCGAAGTACATCTGGATGCATTCTGTAATCTACAGACATTTAGAGTGTTGATGAAACACAAAAGTTGCATCCGCATTGAACACAATAAGGCCCATGCGAACTTTTCTCCATGGGAGTAATGTCTTAAACTGTCTACGCTTTGATCGTACACTGGAAGACTAGTAGTAGTTTCCGAAGCACATCTGGATGCATTCTGTAATCTGTGGACCTTCAGAGTGTTGATGAAATTCAAAAATTGCATCGGCATTGAACACAATAAGCACCATGCGGACTTTTCTCCATGGGAGTAATGTCTTACACTGTCTACGCTTTAATCGTTCCCTGGAATACTAGTAGTAGTTTCCGAAGCACATTTGGAGACATTCTGTAATCTGTGGACCTTCAGAGTGTTGATGAAACAGAAATATTGCATCGGCATTGAACACAATAAACACCATGCGGATTTTTCTCCATGGGAGTAATGTCTTAAACTGTCTACGCTTTAATCGTAAACTGGAAGACTAATAGTAGTTTCCGAAGCACATCTGGATGCATTCGGTAATCTGTGGACCTTCAGAGTGTTGATGAAATTTTAAAATTGCATCGGCATTGAACACAATAAGCACCATGCGGATTTTTCTCATTGGGAGTTATGTCTTAAACTGTCTACGCTTTGATCGTACACTGGAAGATTAGTAGTAGTTTCCGAATCACATCTGGATGCATTCTGTAATCTGTGCACTTTCAGAGTGTTGATAAAACACAAAAATTGAATCGGCATTGAACACAATAAGCACCATGCGGACTTTTCTCCATGGGAGTAATGTCTCAAACTGTCTACGTTTTGATCGTTCCCTGGAAGACTAGTAGTAGTTTTCGAAGCACCTCTGGAGGCATTCTGTAATCTGTAAACCTTCAGAGTGTTGATGAAACTCAAAAATTGCATCGGCATTGAACACAATAAGCACCATGCGGACTTTTCTCCATGGGAGTAATGTCTTAAAATGTCTACGCTTTGATCGTACACTGGATGACTAGTAGTAGTTTCCGAAGCACATCTGGATGCATTCTGTAATCCTTGGAAGCACAGCTGGATGCATTCTGTAATCTGTGGACTTTTAGAGGGTTGATGAAACACAAATACTGCATCGGCATGGATCACAATAAACACCATGTTGAATTTTCCCCATGGGAGTAATGTCTTAAACTGTCTGCGCTTTATTCGTACACTGGAAGACTAGTAGTAGTTTCCGAAGCACATCTGGAGGCATTCTCTAATCTGTAGAACTTGAGAGTGTTGATGAAACACAAAAATTGCACCGGCATTGAACACAATAAGCACCATGCGGACTTTTCTCCATGGGAGTAATCTCTTAAACTGTCTACAGTTTGATAGTCCATTGGAAGACTAGTAGTAGTTTCCGAAGGACATCTGGAGGCATTCTGTAATCTGTGGACCTTCAGAGTGTTGATGAAACACAAAAATTGCATCGGCATTGAACCTAATAAGTACCATGCGGACTTTTCACCATGGGAGTAATGTCTTATACTGTCTACGCTTTGATCGTACACTGGAAGACTAGTAGTAGTTTCCGAAGCACATCTGGAGGCATTCTGTAATCTGTGGACCTTCAGAGTGTTGATGAAACACTAAAATTGCATCCGCATTGAACACAATAAGCACCATGCGGACTTTTTTCCATGGTAGTAATGTCTTAAACTGTCTACGCTTTGATCGTACACTGGAAGACTAGTAGTAGTTTCCGATGCACATATGGAAGCATTCTGTAATCTGAGGACCTTCAGAGTGTTGATGAAACACAGAAATTGCATCGGCATTGACCACAATAAGCACCATGCGGACTTTTCTCCATGGGAGTAATGTCTCAAACTGTCTACGTTTTGAACGTTCCCTGGAAGACTAGTAGTGGTTTTTGAAGCACATCTGGAGGCATTCTGTAATCTGTGGACATTCAGAGTGTTGAAGAAACAAAAAATTTGCCTCGGCACTGAACACAATAAGCGCCATGCGGACTTTTCTACATGAGAGTAATGTCTTAAACTGTCTACGGTATGATCGTACACTGGAAGACTAGTAGTAGTTTCCGAAGCACATCTGGAGGCATTCTGTAATCTGTGGACCTCTAGAGAGTTTATGAAACACAGAAATTGCATCGGCATTGAACACAATAAGCCCCATACGGACTTTTCTCCATGGGAGTAATGTCATAAACTGTCTACGCTTTGATCGTACTCTGGAAGACTAATAGTTGTTTCCGAAGCACATCTGGAGGCATTCTGTAATCGGTGGACCTTCAGAGTTTTGATGAATCACAGAAATTGCATCGGCATTGAACACAATAAACACCATGCGGACTTTTCTCCATGGGAGTAATGTCTTAAACTGTCTACGCTTTGATCGTACTCTGGAAGACTAGTAGTAGTTTCCGAAGCACATCTGGAGGCATTCTGTAATCTGTGGACCTTCAGAGTGTTGATGAAACACAAATATTGCATCGGCATTGATCACAATAAACACCATGTTGAATTTTCCCCATGGGAGTAATGTCTTAAACTGTCTGCGCTTTAATCGTACACTGGAAGACAAGTAGTAGTTTCCGAAGCACATCTGGAGGCATTCTGTAATCTGTGGAACTTGAGAGTGTTGATGAAACACAAAAATTGCACCGGCATTGAACACAATAAGCACCATGCGGACTTTTCTCCATGGGAGTAATCTCTTTAACTGTCTACGGTTTAATAGTCCACTGGAAGACTAGTAGTAGTTTACGAAGCACATCTGGAGGCATTCTGTAATCTGTGGACCTTCAGAGTGTTTATGAAACACAGAAATTGCATCGGCATTGAACACAATAAGCCCCATACGGACTTTTCTCCATGGGAGTAATGTCTTAAACAGTCCACGCTTTATCGTACACTGGAAGACTAGTAGTAGTTTCCGAAGGACATCTGGGGGCATTCTGTAATCTGTGGACCTTCAGAGTGTTGATGAAACACAAAAACTGCATCGGTATTGAACACGATAAGCACCATGCGAACTTTTCTCCATGAGAGTAATGTCTTGTACTGTCTACGCTTTGATCGTACACTGGAAGACTAGTATTAGTTTACGAAGCACATCTGGATGCATTCTGTAATCTGCAGACCTGCAAAGTGTTGATGAAATTCAAAAATTGCATCGGCAATGAACACAATAAGATCCATGCGGACTTTTCTCCATGGGAGTAATGTCTTAACCTGTCTACGCTTTGATTGTCCCCTGGAAGACTAGTAGTAATTTCCGAGGCACATCTGGATGCATTCTGTAATCTGTGGACCTTCAGAGTGTTGATGAAATTCAAAAATTGCATCGGCATTGAATACAATAAGCACCATGCGGACTTTTCTCCATGGGAGTAATGTCTTTAACTGTCTACGCTTTAATCGTTCCCTGGAAGACTAGTAGTAGTTTCCGAAGCACATCTGGAGACATTCTGTAATCTGTGGACCTTCAGAGTGTTGATGAAACACAATTATTGCATCGGCATTGAACACAATAAACACCATGAGGACTTTTGCTCCATGGGAGTAATCTCTTAAACTCTATACGCTTTGATAGTCCCCTGGCAGACTAGTAATAGTTTCCGAAGCACATCTGGATGCATTCTGTTATCTGTGGACCTTCAGAGTGTTGATGAAATTCAAAAATAGCATCAGCAATGAACACAATAAGCACCATGCGGACATTTCTCCATGGGAGTAACTTCTTAAACTGTCTACGCTTCGATCGTTCCCTGGAAGACTAGTAGTAGTTTCCGAAGCACATCTGGAGGCACTCTGTAATCTGTGGACCTTCAGAGTGCTGATGAAACACAAAAATTGCATCGGCATTGAACCTAATAAGCACCATGCGGACTTTTCACCATGGGAGTAATGTCTTATACTGTCTACGCTTTGATAGTTCCCTGAAAGACTACTAGTAGTTTCCGAAGCACATCTGGATACATTCTGTAATCTGTGGACCTTCAGAGTGTTGATGAAACACAAAAACTGCATCGGCATTGAACACGATAAGCACCATGCGAACTTTTCATCCATGGGAGTAATGTCTTAAACTGTCTACGCTTTGATCGTTCACTGGAAGACAAGTAGTAGCTTCCGAAGCACATCTGCAGGCATTCTGTAATCTGTGGACCTTCAGAGTATTGACGAAACTTAGAAATTGAATGGGCATTGAACACAATAAGCACCATGCGGACTTTTCTCCATGGGAGTAATGTCTTGAACTGTCTACGCTTTGATCGTACTCTGGAAGACTACTAGTTGTTTCCGAAGCACATCTGAAGGCATTCTGTAACCTGTGGACCTTCAGAGTGTTGATGAATCACAGAAATTGCATCGGCAATGAACACAATAAGCACCATGCGGATATTTCTCCATGGGAGTAATGTCTTAAACTGTCTACGCTTTGATCGTTCCCTGAAAGACTAGTAGTAGTTTACGAAGCACATCTGGATGCATTCTGTAATCTGTGGAAGCACAGCTGGATGCATTCTGTAATCTGTGGACTTTTAGAGGGTTGACGAAACACAGAAATTGCATCGGCATTGAACACAATAAGCACCATGCGGACTTTTCTCCATGGGAGTAATGTCTCAAACTGTCTACGTTTTGAACGTTCCCTGGAAGACTAGTAGTAGTTTTCGAAGCACATCTGGAGGCATTCTGTAATCTGTGGACATTCAGAGTGTTGATGAAACAAAAAAATTGCATCGGCATTGAACACAATAAGCGCCATGCGGACTTTTCTAAATGAGAGTAATGTCTTAAACTGTCTACGGTATGATCGTACACTGGAAGACTAGTAGTAGTTTCCGAAGCACATCTGGAGGCATTCTGTAATCTGTGGACCTTCAGAGTGTTTATGAAACACAGAAATTGCATCGGCATTGAACACAATAAGCCCCATACGGACTTTTCTCCATGGGAGTAATGTCTTAAACAGTCTACGCTTTGTCGTACACTGGAAGACTAGTAGCAGTTTCCGAAGCACATCTGGAGGCTTTCAGCAATCTGTGGACCTTCAGAGTGTTGATGAAACACAAAAACTGCATCGGCATTGAACACGATAAGCACCATGCGAACTTTTCTCCATGGGAGTAATGTCTTAAACTGTCTACGCTTTGATCATACTCTGGAAGACTACTAGTTGTTTCCGAAGCACATCTGGAGGCATTCTGTAATCGGTGGACCTTCAGAGTGTTGATGAATCACAGAAATTGCATCGGCAATGAACACAATAAGCACCATGCGGACATTTCTCAATGGGAGTAATGTCTTAAACTGTCTACGCTTTGATCGTTCTTTGGAAGACTAGTAGTAGTTTACGAAGCACATCTGGTGGCATTCTGTAATCTGTGGACCTTCAGTGTGTTGATGAAACACAAAAATTGCATCGGCATTGAACACAATAAGCACCATGCTTACTTTTCTCCATGGGAGTAATGTCTTGTACTGTCTACGCTTTGATCGTTCCCTGGAAGACTAGTAGTAGTTTCTGAAGCACATCTGGAGGCATTCTGTAATCTGTGGACCTTCAGAGTGTTGATAAAACACAAAAATTGCATCGGCATTGGACACAATAAACACCATGCGGACTTTTCTCCATGGGAGTAATGTCTTAATCTGTCTACGCTTTGATTGTACACTGGAAGACTAGTAGTAGTTTCCGAAGCACATCTGGATGCATTTTGCAATCTGTGGACCTTCAGAGTGTTGACGAAATTCAAAAATTGCATCGGCATCGAACACAATAAGCACCAAGCGGACTTTTGTCCATGGGAGTAATGTCTTAAACTGTCTACGCTTTGATCATTCCCTGGAAGACTTGTAGTTGTTTCCGAAGCACATCTGGAGGCATTCTGTAATCTGTGGACCATCAGAGTGTTTATGAAACACAGAAATTGCATCGGCATTGAACACAATAAGACCCATACGGACTTTTCTCCATGGGAGTAATGTCTTAAACAGTCCACGCTTTATCGTACACTGGAAGACTAGTAGTAGTTTCCGAAGCACATCTGGAGGCATTCTGTAATCTGTGGACCTTCAGAGTGTTGATGAAACACAAAAACTGCATCGGCATTGAACACGATAAGCACCATGCGTACTTTTCTTCATGGGAGTAATGTCTTGTACTGTCTACGCTTTGATCGTACACTGGAAGACTAGTATTAGTTTCCGAAGCACATCTGGATGCATTCTGTAATCTGTGGATGCATTCTGTAATCTGTGGACCTTCAGAGTGTTGACGAAATTCAAAAATTGCATCGGCATCGAACACAATAAGCACCAATCGGACTTTTGTCCATGGGAGTAATGTCTTAAACTGTCAACGCTTTGATCATTCCCTGGAAGACTTGTAGTAGTTTCCGAAGCACATCTGGAGGCATTCTGTAATCTGTGGACCTTCAGAGTGTTGATGAAACACAAATATTGCATCGGCATTGATCACAATAAACACCATGCGGAATTTTCCCCATGGGAGTAATGTCTTAATCTGTCTACGCTTTAATCGTACACTGGAAGACTAGTAGTAGTTTCCGAAGCACATCTGGAGGAATTCTGTAATCTGTGGACCTTGAGAATGTTGATGAAACACAAAAATTGCACTGGCATTGAACACAATAAGCACCATGCGGACTTTTCTCCATGGGAGTAATGTCTTAAACTGTCTACGCTTTAATCGTTCCCTGGAAGACTAGTAGTAGTTTCCGAAGCGTATTTGGAGACATTCTGTAATCTGTGGACCTTCAGAGTGTTGATGAAACACAAATAATGCATCGGCATTGAACACAATAAACACCATGCGGACTTTTCTCCGTGGGAGTAATGTCTTAAACTGTCTACGCTTTGTTCGTTCACTGGAAGACTAGTAGTCGTTTCCGAAGCACATCTGGAGGCATTATATAATCTGTGGACCTTCAGAGTATTGACGAAACTAAGAAATTGAATCGGCATTGAACACAATAAACACCATGCCGACTTTTCTCCGTGAGAGTAATGTCTTAAACTGTCTACGCTTTGATCCTACTCTGGAAGACTACTAGTTGTTCACGAGCACATCTGGAATCATTCTGTAATCTGAGGACCTTCAGAGTGTTGATGAAACACAGAAATTGCATCAGCAATGAACACAATAAGCACCATGCGGACATTTCTCCATGGGAGTAACTTCTTAAACTGTCTACGCTTCGATCGTTCCCTGGAAGACTAGTAGTAGTTTCCGAAGCACATCTGGAGGCACTCTGTAATCTGTGGACCTTCAGAGTGCTGATGAAACACAAAAATTGCATCGGCATTGAACCTAATAAGCACCATGCGGACTTTTCACCATGGGAGTAATGTCTTATACTGTCTACGCTTTGATAGTTCCCTGGAAGACTACTAATAGTTTCCGAAGCACATCTGGATACATTCTGTAATCTGTGGACCTTCAGAGAGTTGTTGAAACACAAAAATTGCATCGGCATTGAACACAATAATCCCCATACGGACTTTTCTCCATGGGAGTAATGTCTTAAACAGTCTACGCTTTATCGTACACTGGAAGACTAGTAGTAGTTTCCGAAGCACATCTGGAGGCATTCTGTAATCTGTGGACCTTCAGAGTGTTGATGAAACACAAAAACTGCATCGGCATTGAACACGATAAGCACCATGCGAACATTTCTCCATGGGAGTAATGTCTGAAACTGTCTACGCTTTGATCGTTCACTGGAAGACAAGTAGTAGTTTCAGAAGCACATCTGGAGGCATTCTGTAATCTTTGGACCTTCAGAGTATTGACGAAACTTTGAAATTGAATCGGCATTGAACACAATAAGCACCATGCGGACTTTTCTCCATGGGAGTAATGTCTTAAACTGTCTACGCTTTGATCGTACTCTGGAAGACTACTAGTTGTTTCCGAAGCACATCTGGAGGCATTCTGTAATCGGTGGACCTTCAGAGTGTTGAGGAATCACAGAAATTGCATCGGCAATGAACACAATAAGCACCATGCGGACATTTCTCAATGGGAGTAATGTCTTAAACTGTCTACGCTTTGATTGTACACTGGAAGACTAGTAGTAGTTTCCGAAGCACATCTGGATGCATTCTGCAATCTGTGGACCTTCAGAGTGTTGACGAAATTCAAAAATTGCATCGGCATCGAACACAATAAGCACCAAGCGGACTTTTGTCCATGGGAGTAATGTCTTAAACTGTCTACGCTTTGATCATTCCCTGGAAGACTTGTAGTAGTTTCCGAAGCACATCTGGAGGCAATCTGTAATCTGTGGACCTTCAGAGTGTTGATGAAACACAAATATTGCATCGGCATTGATCACAATATACACCATGCGGAATTTTCCCCATGGGAGTAATGTCTTAAACTGTCTACGCTTTAATCGTACACTGGAAGACTAGTAGTAGTTTCCGAAGCACATCTGGAGGCATTCTGTAATCTGTGGACCTTGAGAGTGTTGATGAAACACAAAAATTGCACTGGCATTGACAAAAATAAGCACCATGCGGACTTTTCTACATGGGAGTAATCTCTTAAACTGTCTACGCTTTGGTCGTACACTGGAAGACTAGTAGTAGCTTCCGAAGCACATCTGGATGCATTCTGTAATCTGCAGACCTGCAGAGTGTTGATGAAATTCAAAAATTGCATCGTCATTGAACACAATAAGATCCATGCGGACTTTTCTCCATGGGAGTAATGTCTTAAACTGTCTACGCTTTGATAGTCCCCTTGAAGACTAGTAGTAGTTTCCGAAGCACATCTGGATGCATTCTGTAATCTGTGGACCTTCAGAGCGTTGATGAAATTCAAAAATTGCATCGGCATTGAACACAATAAGCACCATGCGGACTTTTCTCCATGGGAGTAATGTCTTAAACTGTCTACGCTTTAATCGTTCCCTGGAAGACTAGTAGTAGTTTCCGAAGCACATCTGGAGACATTCTGTAATCTGTGGACCTTCAGAGTGTTGATGAAACACAATTATTGCATCGGCATTCAACACAATAAACACCATGCGGACTTTTCTCCATGGGAGTAATGTCTTAAACTCTATACGCTTTGATAGTCCCCTGGACGACTAGTAATAGTTTCCGAAGCACATCTGGATGCATTCTGTAATCTGTGGACCTTCAGAGTGCTGATGAAACACAAAAATTGCATCGGCATTGAACCTAATAAGCACCATGCGGACTTTTCACCATGGGAGTAATGTCTTTTACTGTCTACGCTTTGATGGTTCCCTGGAAGACTACTAGTAGTATCCGAAGCACATCTGGATACATTCTGTAATCTGTGGACCTTCAGAGAGTTGATGAAACACAAAAATTGCATCGGCATTGAACACAATAAGCACAATGCGGACTTTTCTCCATGGGAGTTATGTCTCAAACTGTCCACGTTTTGATCGTTCCCTGGAAGACTAGTAGTAGTTTTCGAAGCACATCTGGAGGCATTCTGTAATCTGTGGACCTTGAGAATATTGATGAAACACAAAAATTGCACTGGCATTGAACACAATAAGCACCATGCGGACTTTTCTCCATGGGAGTAATCTCTTAAACTGTCTACGCTTTGGTCGTACACTGGAAGACTAGTAGTAGCTTCCGAAGCACATCTGGATGCATTCTGTAATCTGCAGACCTGCAAAGTGTTGATGAAATTCAAAAATTGCATCGGCAATGAACACAATAAGATCCATGCGTACTTTTCTCCATGGGAGTAATGTCTTTAACTGTCTACGCTTTAATCGTTCCCTGGAAGACTAGTAGTAGTTTCCGAAGCACATCTGGAGACATTCTGTAATCTGTGGACCTTCAGAGTGTTGATGAAACACAATTATTGCATCGGCATTGAACACAATAAACACCATGCGGACTTTTCTCCATGGGAGTAATCTCTTAAACTCTATACGCTTTGATAGTCCCCTGGAAGACTAGTAATAGTTTACGAGGCACATCTGGATGCATTCTGTAATCTGTGGACCTTCAGAGTGTTGATGAAATTCAAAAATTGCATCGGCTTTGAACACAATAAGCACCATGCGGACTTTTCTCCATGGGAGTAATGTCTTAAACTGTCTACGCTTTAATCGTTCCCTGGAAGACTAGTAGTAGTTTCCGAAGCATATTTGGAGACATTCTGTAATCTGTGGACCTTCAGAGTGTTGATGAAACACAAATAATGCATCGGCATTGAACACAATAAACACCATGCGGACTTTTCTCCGTGGGAGTAATGTCTTAAACTGTCTACGCTTTGTTCGTTCACTGGAAGACTAGTAGTCGTTTCCGAAGCACATCTGGAGGCATTCTGTAATCTGTGGACCTTCAGAGAGTTGATGAAACACAAAAATTGCATCGGCATTGAACACAATAAGCACCATGCGGACTTTTCTCCATGGGAGTAATGTCTCAAACTGTCTACGTTTTGATCGTTCCCTGGAAGACTAGTAGTAGTTTTCGAAGCACATCTGGAGGCATTATGTAATCTGTGGACCTTCAGAGTATTGACGAAACTAAGAAATTGAATCGGCATTGATCACAATAAACACCATGCCGACTTTTCTCCGTGAGAGTAATCTCTTAAACTGTCTACGCTTTGGTCGTACACTGGAAGACTAGTAGTAGCTTCCGAAGCACATCTGGATGCATTCTGTAATCTGCAGACCTGCAAAGTGTTGATGAAATTCAAAAATTGCATCGGCAATGAACACAATAAGATCCAAGCGTACTTTTCTCCATGGGAGTAATGTCTTTAACTGTCTACGCTTTAATCGTTCCCTGGAAGACTAGTAGTAGTTTCCGAAGCACATCTGGAGACATTCTGTAATCTGTGGACCTTCAGAGTGTTGATGAAACACAATTATTGCATCGGCATTGAACACAATAAACACCATGCGGACTTTTCTCCATGGGAGTAATCTCTTAAACTCTATACGCTTTGATAGTCCCCTGGAAGACTAGTATTAGTTTACGAAGCACATCTGGATGCATTCTGTAATCTGCAGACCTGCAAAGTGTTGATGAAATTCAAAAATTGCATCGGCAATGAACACAATAAGATCCATGCGGACTTTTCTCCATGGGAGTAATGTCTTAACCTGTCTACGCTTTGATTGTCCCCTGGAAGACTAGTAGTAATTTCCGAGGCACATCTGGATGCATTCTGTAATCTGTGGACCTTCAGAGTGTTGATGAAATTCAAAAATTGCATCGGCATTGAATACAATAAGCACCATGCGGACTTTTCTCCATGGGAGTAATGTCTTTAACTGTCTACGCTTTAATCGTTCCCTGGAAGACTAGTAGTAGTTTCCGAAGCACATCTGGAGACATTCTGTAATCTGTGGACCTTCAGAGTGTTGATGAAACACAATTATTGCATCGGCATTGAACACAATAAACACCATGAGGACTTTTGCTCCATGGGAGTAATCTCTTAAACTCTATACGCTTTGATAGTCCCCTGGCAGACTAGTAATAGTTTCCGAAGCACATCTGGATGCATTCTGTTATCTGTGGACCTTCAGAGTGTTGATGAAATTCAAAAATAGCATCAGCAATGAACACAATAAGCACCATGCGGACATTTCTCCATGGGAGTAACTTCTTAAACTGTCTACGCTTCGATCGTTCCCTAGAAGACTAGTAGTAGTTTCCGAAGCACATCTGGAGGCACTCTGTAATCTGTGGACCTTCAGAGTGCTGATGAAACACAAAAATTGCATCGGCATTGAACCTAATAAGCACCATGCGGACTTTTCACCATGGGAGTAATGTCTTATACTGTCTACGCTTTGATAGTTCCCTGAAAGACTACTAGTAGTTTCCGAAGCACATCTGGATACATTCTGTAATCTGTGGACCTTCAGAGAGTTGATGAAACACAAAAATTGCATCGGCATTGAACACAATAAGCACTATGCGGACTTTTCTCCATGGGAGTAATGTCTCAAACTGTCTACGTTTTGATCGTTCCCTGGAAGACTAGTAGTAGTTTCTGAAGCACATCTTGAGGCATTCTGTAATCTGTGGACCTTCAGAGTGTTGATGAAACAAAAAAATTGCATCGGCATTGAACACAATAATCGCCATGCGGACTTTTCTCCATGGGAGTAATGTCTTAAACTGTCTACGCTTCGATCGTACACTAGAAGACTAGTAGTAGTTTCCGAAGCACATCTGGAGGCGTTCTGTAATCTGTGGACCATCAGAGTGTTGATAAAACATAGAAATTGAATCGGCATTGAACACATTAAGCACCATGCGGACTTTTCTACATGAGAGTAATGTCTTAAACTGTCTACGGTATGATCGTACACTGGAAGACTAGTATTAGTTTCCGAAGCACATCTGGAGGCATTCTGTAATCTGTGGACCTTCAGAGTGTTTATGTAACACAGAAATTGCATCGGCATTGAAAACAATAAGCACCATACGGACTTTTCTCCATGGGAGTAATGTCTTAAACAGTCTACGATTTATCGTACACTGGAAGAGTAGTAGTAGTTTCCGAAGCACATCTGGAGGCATTCTGTAATCTGTGGACCTTCAGAGTGTTGATGAAACACAAAAACTGCATCGGCATTGAACACGATAAGCACCATGCGAACTTTTCTCCATGGGAGTAATGTCTTAAACTGTCTACGCTTTGATCGTTCACTGGAAGACAAGTAGTAGCTTCCGAAGCACATCTGCAGGCATTCTGTAATCTGTGGACCTTCAGAGTATTGACGAAACTTAGAAATTGAATGGGCATTGAACACAATAAGCACCATGCGGACTTTTCTCCATGGGAGTAATGTCTTGAACTGTCTACGCTTTGATCGTACTCTGGAAGACTACTAGTTGTTTCCGAAGCACATCTGAAGGCATTCTGTAACCTGTGGACCTTCAGAGTGTTGATGAATCACAGAAATTGCATCGGCAATGAACACAATAAGCATCATGCGGATATTTCTCCATGGGAGTAATGTCTTAAACTGTCTACGCTTTGATCGTTCCCTGGAAGACTAGTAGTAGTTTACGAAGCACATCTGGATGCATTCTGTAATCTGTGGAAGCACAGCTGGATGCATTCTGTAATCTGTGGACTTTTAGAGGGTTGACGAAACACAGAAATTGCATCGGCATTGAACACAATAAGCACCATGCGGACTTTTCTCCATGGGAGTAATGTCTCAAACTGTCTACGTTTTGAACGTTCCCTGGAAGACTAGTAGTAGTTTTCGAAGCACATCTGGAGGCATTCTGTAATCTGTGGACATTCAGAGTGTTGATGAAACAAAAAAATTGCATCGGCATTGAACACAATAAGCGCCATGCGGACTTTTCTAAATGAGAGTAATGTCTTAAACTGTCTACGGTATGATCGTACACTGGAAGACTAGTAGTAGTTTCCGAAGCACATCTGGAGGCATTCTGTAATCTGTGGACCTTCAGAGTGTTTATGAAACACAGAAATTGCATCGGCATTGAACACAATAAGCCCCATACGGACTTTTCTCCATGGGAGTAATGTCTTAAACAGTCTACGCTTTGTCGTACACTGGAAGACTAGTAGTAGTTTCCGAAGCACATCTGGAGGCTTTCAGCAATCTGTGGACCTTCAGAGTGTTGATGAAACACAAAAACTGCATCGGCATTGAACACGATAAGCACCATGCGAACTTTTCTCCATGGGAGTAATGTCTTAAACTGTCTACGATTTGATCATACTCTGGAAGACTACTAGTTGTTTCCGAAGCACATCTGGAGGCATTCTGTAATCGGTGGACCTTCAGAGTGTTGATGAATCACAGAAATTGCATCGGCAATGAACACAATAAGCACCATGCGGACATTTCTCAATGGGAGTAATGTCTTAAACTGTCTACGCTTTGATCGTTCTTTGGAAGACTAGTAGTAGTTTACGAAGCACATCTGGTGGCATTCTGTAATCTGTGGACCTTGAGAGTGTTGATGAAACACAAAAATTGCATCGGCATTGAACACAATAAGCACCATGCTTACTTTTCTCCATGGGAGTAATGTCTTGTACTGTCTACGCTTTGATCGTTCCCTGGAAGACTAGTAGTAGTTTCTGAAGCACATCTGGAGGCATTCTGTAATCTGTGGACCTTCAGAGTGTTGATAAAACACAAAAATTGCATCGGCATTGGACACAATAAACACCATGCGGACTTTTCTCCATGGGAGTAATGTCTTAATCTGTCTACGCTTTGATTGTACACTGGAAGACTAGTAGTAGTTTCCGAAGCACATCTGGATGCATTTTGCAATCTGTGGACCTTCAGAGTGTTGACGAAATTCAAAAATTGCATCGGCATCGAACACAATAAGCACCAAGCGGACTTTTGTCCATGGGAGTAATGTCTTAAACTGTCTACGCTTTGATCATTCCCTGGAAGACTTGTAGTTGTTTCCGAAGCACATCTGGAGGCATTCTGTAATCTGTGGACCATCAGAGTGTTTATGAAACACAGAAATTGCATCGGCATTGAACACAATAAGACCCATACGGACTTTTCTCCATGGGAGTAATGTCTTAAACAGTCCACGCTTTATCGTACACTGGAAGACTAGTAGTAGTTTCCGAAGCACATCTGGAGGCATTCTGTAATCTGTGGACCTTCAGAGTGTTGATGAAACACAAAAACTGCATCGGCATTGAACACGATAAGCACCATGCGTACTTTTCTCCATGGGAGTAATGTCTTGTACTGTCTACGCTTTGATCGTACACTGGAAGACTAGTATTAGTTTCCGAAGCACATCTGGATGCATTCTGTAATCTGTGGATGCATTCTGTAATTTGTGGACTTTTAGAGGGTTGATGAAACACAAAAATTGCATCGGCATTGAACACAATAGGCACCATGCGGACTTTTCTAAATGGGAGTAATGTCTCAAACTGTCTACGCTTTGATCGTTCCCTGGAAGACTAGTAGTAGTTTCTGAAGCACATCTGGAGGCATTCTGTAATCTGTGGACCTTCAGAGTGTTGATGAAACACAAAAATTGCATCGGCATTGAACACAATAAACACCATGCGGACTTTTCTCCATGGGAGTAATGTCTTAATCTGTCTACGCTTTGATTGTACACTGGAAGACTAGTAGTAGTTTCCGAAGCACATCTGGATGCATTCTGTAATCTGTGGACCTTCAGAGTGTTGACGAAATTCAAAAATTGCATCGGCATCGAACACAATAAGCACCAATCGGACTTTTGTCCATGGGAGTAATGTCTTAAACTGTCAACGCTTTGATCATTCCCTGGAAGACTTGTAGTAGTTTCCGAAGCACATCTGGAGGCATTCTGTAATCTGTGGACCTTCAGAGTGTTGATGAAACACAAATATTGCATCGGCATTGATCACAATAAACACCATGCGGAATTTTCCCCATGGGAGTAATGTCTTAAACTGTCTACGCTTTAATCGTACACTGGAAGACTAGTAGTAGTTTCCGAAGCACATCTGTAGGAATTCTGTAATCTGTGGACCTTGAGAATGTTGATGAAACACAAAAATTGCACTGGCATTGAACACAATAAGCACCATGCGGACTTTTCTCCATGGGAGTAATGTCTTAAACTGTCTACGCTTTAATCGTTCCCTGGAAGACTAGTAGTAGTTTCCGAAGCGTATTTGGAGACATTCTGTAATCTGTGGACCTTCAGAGTGTTGATGAAACACAAATAATGCATCGGCATTGAACACAATAAACACCATGCGGACTTTTCTCCGTGGGAGTAATGTCTTAAACTGTCTACGCTTTGTTCGTTCACTGGAAGACTAGTAGTCGTTTCCGAAGCACATCTGGAGGCATTATGTAATCTGTGGACCTTCAGAGTATTGACGAAACTAAGAAATTGAATCGGCATTGAACACAATAAACACCATGCCGACTTTTCTCCGTGAGAGTAATGTCTTAAACTGTCTACGCTTTGATCCTACTCTGGAAGACTACTAGTTGTTCACGAGCACATCTGGAATCATTCTGTAATCTGAGGACCTTCAGAGTGTTGATGAAACACAGAAATTGCATCAGCAATGAACACAATAAGCACCATGCGGACATTTCTCCATGGGAGTAACTTCTTAAACTGTCTACGCTTCGATCGTTCCCTGGAAGACTAGTAGTAGTTTCCGAAGCACATCTGGAGGCACTCTGTAATCTGTGGACCTTCAGAGTGCTGATGAAATACAAAAATTGCATCGGCATTGAACCTAATAAGCACCATGCGGACTTTTCACCATGGGAGTAATGTCTTATACTGTCTACGCTTTGATAGTTCCCTGGAAGACTACTAATAGTTTCCGAAGCACATCTGGATACATTCTGTAATCTGTGGACCTTCAGAGAGTTGTTGAAACACAAAAATTGCATCGGCATTGAACACAATAAGCCCCATACGGACTTTTCTCCATGGGAGTAATGTCTTAAACAGTCTACGCTTTATCGTACACTGGAAGACTAGTAGTAGTTTCCGAAGCACATCTGGAGGCATTCTGTAATCTGTGGACCTTCAGAGTGTTGATGAAACACAAAAACTCTATCGGCATTGAACACGATAAGCACCATGCGAACATTTCTCCATGGGAGTAATGTCTGAAACTGTCTACGCTTTGATCGTTCACTGGAAGACAAGTAGTAGTTTCAGAAGCACATCTGGAGGCATTCTGTAATCTTTGGACCTTCAGAGTATTGACGAAACTTTGAAATTGAATCGGCATTGAACACAATAAGCACCATGCGGACTTTTCTCCGTGGGAGTAATGTCTTAAACTGTCTACGCTTTGATCGTACTCTGGAAGACTACTAGTTGTTTCCGAAGCACATCTGGAGGCATTCTGTAATCGGTGGACCTTCAGAGTGTTGAGGAATCACAGAAATTGCATCGGCAATGAACACAATAAGCACCATGCGGACATTTCTCAATGGGAGTAATGTCTTAAACTGTCTACGCTTTGATTGTACACTGGAAGACTAGTAGTAGTTTCCGAAGCACATCTGGATGCATTCTGCAATCTGTGGACCTTCAGAGTGTTGACGAAATTCAAAAATTGCATCGGCATCGAACACAATAAGCACCAAGCGGACTTTTGTCCATGGGAGTAATGTCTTAAACTGTCTACGCTTTGATCATTCCCTGGAAGACTTGTAGTAGTTTCCGAAGCACATCTGGAGGCATTCTGTAATCTGTGGACCTTCAGAGTGTTGATGAAACACAAATATTGCATCGGCATTGATCACAATATACACCATGCGGAATTTTCCCCATGGGAGTAATGTCTTAAACTGTCTACGCTTTAATCGTACACTGGAAGACTAGTAGTAGTTTCCGAAGCACATCTGGAGGCATTCTGTAATCTGTGGACCTTGAGAGTGTTGATGAAACACAAAAATTGCACTGGCATTGACAAAAATAAGCACCATGCGGACTTTTCTACATGGGAGTAATCTCTTAAACTGTCTACGCTTTGGTCGTACACTGGAAGACTAGTAGTAGCTTCCGAAGCACATCTGGATGCATTCTGTAATCTGCAGACCTGCAGAGTGTTGATGAAATTCAAAAATTGCATCGTCATTGAACACAATAAGATCCATGCGGACTTTTCTCCATGGGAGTAATGTCTTAAACTGTCTACGCTTTGATAGTCCCCTTGAAGACTAGTAGTAGTTTCCGAAGCACATCTGGATGCATTCTGTAATCTGTGGACCTTCAGAGCGTTGATGAAATTCAAAAATTGCATCGGCATTGAACACAATAAGCACCATGCGGACTTTTCTCCATGGGAGTAATGTCTTAAACTGTCTACGCTTTAATCGTTCCCTGGAAGACTAGTAGTAGTTTCCGAAGCACATCTGGAGACATTCTGTAATCTGTGGACCTTCAGAGTGTTGATGAAACACAATTATTGCATCGGCATTCAACACAATAAACACCATGCGGACTTTTCTCCATGGGAGTAATGTCTTAAACTCTATACGCTTTGATAGTCCCCTGGAAGACTAGTAATAGTTTCCGAAGCACATCTGGATGCATTCTGTAATCTGTGGACCTTCAGAGTGCTGATGAAACACAAAAATTGCATCGGCATTGAACCTAATAAGCACCATGCGGACTTTTCACCATGGGAGTAATGTCTTTTACTGTCTACGCTTTGATGGTTCCCTGGAAGACTACTAGTAGTATCCGAAGCACATCTGGATACATTCTGTAATCTGTGGACCTTCAGAGAGTTGATGAAACACAAAAATTGCATCGGCATTGAACACAATAAGCACAATGCGGACTTTTCTCCATGGGAGTTATGTCTCAAACTGTCCACGTTTTGATCGTTCCCTGGAAGACTAGTAGTAGTTTTCGAAGCACATCTGGAGGCATTCTGTAATCTGTGGACCTTGAGAATGTTGATGAAACACAAAAATTGCACTGGCATTGAACACAATAAGCACCATGCGGACTTTTCTCCATGGGAGTAATCTCTTAAACTGTCTACGCTTTGGTCGTACACTGGAAGACTAGTAGTAGCTTCCGAAGCACATCTGGATGCATTCTGTAATCTGCAGACCTGCAAAGTGTTGATGAAATTCAAAAATTGCATCGGCAATGAACACAATAAGATCCATGCGTACTTTTCTCCATGGGAGTAATGTCTTTAACTGTCTACGCTTTAATCGTTCCCTGGAAGACTAGTAGTAGTTTCCGAAGCACATCTGGAGACATTCTGTAATCTGTGGACCTTCAGAGTGTTGATGAAACACAATTATTGCATCGGCATTGAACACATTAAACACCATGCGGACTTTTCTCCATGGGAGTAATCTCTTAAACTCTATACGCTTTGATAGTCCCCTGGAAGACTAGTAATAGTTTACGAAGCACATCTGGATGCATTCTGTAATCTGTGGACCTTCAGAGTGTTGATGAAATTCAAAAATTGCATCGGCATTGAACACAATAAGCACCATGCGGACTTTTCTCCATGGGAGTAATGTCTTAAACTGTCTACGCTTTAATCGTTCCCTGGAAGACTAGTAGTAGTTTCCGAAGCATATTTGGAGACATTCTGTAATCTGTGGACCTTCAGAGTGTTGATGAAACACAAATAATGCATCGGCATTGAACACAATAAACACCATGCGGACTTTTCTCCGTGGGAGTAATGTCTTAAACTGTCTACGCTTTGTTCGTTCACTGGAAGACTAGTAGTCGTTTCCGAAGCACATCTGGAGGCATTCTGTAATCTGTGGACCTTCAGAGAGTTGATGAAACACAAAAATTGCATCGGCATTGAACACAATAAGCACCATGCGGACTTTTCTCCATGGGAGTAATGTCTCAAACTGTCTACGTTTTGATCGTTCCCTGGAAGACTAGTAGTAGTTTTCGAAGCACATCTGGAGGCATTATGTAATCTGTGGACCTTCAGAGTATTGACGAAACTAAGAAATTGAATCGGCATTGATCACAATAAACACCATGCCGACTTTTCTCCGTGAGAGTAATGTCTTAAACTGTCTACGCTTTGATCGTACTCTGGAAGACTACTAGTTGTTCACGAAGCACATCTGGAATCATTCTGTAATCTGAGGACCTTCAGAGTGTTGATGAAACACAGAAATTGCATCAGCAATGAACACAATAAGCACCATGCGGACATTTCTCCATGGGAGTAACTTCTTAAACTGTCTACGCTTCGATCGTTCCCTGGAAGACTAGTAGTAGTTTCCGAAGCACATCTGGAGGCACTCTGTAATCTGTCTACCTTCAGAGTGCTGATGAAACACAAAAATTGCATCGGCATTGAACCTAATAAGCACCATGCGGACTTTCCACCATGGGAGTAATGTCTTATACTGTCTACGCTTTGATAGTTCCCTGGAAGACTACTAGTAGTTTCCGAAGCACATCTGAATACATTCTGTAATCTGTGGACCTTCAGAGAGTTGATGAAACACAAAAATTGCATCGGCATTGAACACAATAAGCCCCATACGGACTTTTCTCCATGGGAGTAATGTCTTAAACAGTCTACGCTTTATCGTACACTGGAAGACTAGTAGTAGTTTCCGAAGCACATCTGGAGGCATTCTGTAATCTGTGGACCTTCAGAGTGTTGATGAAACACAAAAACTGCATCGGCATTGAACACGATAAGCACCATGCGAACTTTTCGCCATGGGAGTAATGTCTGAAACTGTCTACGCTTTGATTGTTCACTGGAAGACAAGTAGTAGTTTCCGAAGCACATCTGGAGGCATTCTGTAATCTTTGGACCTTCAGAGTATTGATGAAACTTTGAAATTGAATCGGTATTGAACACAATAAGCACCATGCGGACTTTTCTCCATGGGAGTAATGTCTTAAACTGTCTACGGTTTGATCGTACTCTGGAAGACTACTAGTTGTTTCCGAAGCACATCTGGAGGCATTCTGTAATCGGTGGACCTTCAGAGTGTTGAGGAATCACAGAAATTGCATCGGCAATGAACACAATAAGCACCATGCGGACATTTCTCAATGGGAGTAATGTCTTAAACTGTTTACGCTTTGATCGTTCCCTGGAAGACTAGTTGTAGTTTCTGAAGCACATCTGGAGGCATTCTGTAATCTGTGGACCTTCAGAGTGTTGATAAAACACAAAAATTGCATCGGCATTGAACACAGTAAACACCATGCGGACTTTTCTCCATGGGAGTAATGTCTTAATCTGTCTACGCTTTGATTGTACACTGGAAGACTAGTAGTAGTTTCCGAAGCACATCTGGATGCATTCTGCAATCTGTGGACCTTCAGAGTGTTGACGAAATTCAAAAATTGCATCGGCATCGAACACAATAAGCACCAAGCGGACTTTTGTCCATGGGAGTAATGTCTTAAACTGTCTACGCTTTGATCATTCCCTGGAAGACTTGTAGTAGATTCCGAAGCACATCTGGAGGCATTCTGTAAACTGTGGACCTTCAGAGTGTTGATGAAACACAAATATTGCATCGGCATTGATCACAATATACACCATGCGGAATTTTCCCCATGGGAGTAATGTCTTAAACTGTCTACGCCTTAATCGCACACTGGAAGACTAGTAGTAGTTTCCGAAGCACATCCGGAGGCATTCTGTAATCTGTGGACCTTGAGAGTGTTGATGAAACACAAAAATTGCACTGGCATTGAACACAATAAGCACCATGCGGACTTTTCTACACGGGAGTAATCTCTTAAACTGTCTACGCTTTGGTCGTACACTGGAAGACTAGTAGTAGCTTCCGAAGCACATCTGGATGCATTCTGTAATCTGCAGACCTGCAGGGTGTTGATGAAATTCAAAAATTGCATCGTCATTGAACACAATAAGATCCATGCGGACTTTTCTCCATGGGAGTAATGTCTTAAACTGTCTACGCTTTGATAGTCCCCTTGAAGACTAGTAGTAGTTTCCGAAGCACATCTGGATGCATTCTGTAATCTGTGGACCTTCAGAGCGTTGATGAAATTCAAAAATTGCATCGGCATTGAACACAATAAGCACCATGCGGACTTTTCTCCATGGGAGTAATGTCTTAAACTGTCTACGCTTTAATCGTTCCCTGGAAGACTAGTAGTAGTTTCCGAAGCACATCTGGAGACATTCTGTAATCTGTGGACCTTCAGAGTGTTGATGAAACACAATTATTGCATCGTCATTCAACACAATAAACACCATGCGGACTTTTCTCCATGGGAGTAATGTCTTAAACTCTATACGCTTTGATAGTCCCCTGGAAGACTAGTAATAGTTTCCGAAGCATATTTGGAGACATTCTGTAATCTGTGGACCTTCAGAGTGTTGATGAAACACAAATAATGCATCGGCATTGAACACAATAAACACCATGCGGACTTTTCTCCATGGGAGTAATCTCTTAATCTCTATACGCTTTGATAGTCCCCTGGAAGACTAGTAATAGTTTCCGAAGCACATCTGGATGCATTCTGTATTCTGTGGACCTTCAGAGTGTTGATGAAACACAGAAATGGCATCGGCAATGAACACAATAACCACCATGCGTACTTTTCACCATGGGAGTAATGTCTTAAACTGTCCCTGCTTTGATCGTACACTGGAAGACTAGTAGTAGTTTCCAAAGCACATGTGGATGCATTCTGTAATCTGTAGAAGCACAGCTGGATGCATTCTGTAATCTGTGGACTTTTAGAGGGTTGATGAAACACAAAAGTTGCATCCGCATTGATCACAATAGGCACCATGCGGACTTTTCTCAATGGGAGTAATGTCTCAAACTGTCTACGCTTTGATCGTTCCCTGCAAGACTAGTAGTAGTTTCCGAAGCACATCTGGAGGCATTCTGTAATCTGTGGACCTTCAGAGTGTTGATGAAACACAAAAATATCGTCCGCATTGAACACAATAAGCACCATGCGGACTTTTCTCCATGGGAGTAATGTCTTAAACTGTCTACGCTTTGATCGAACACTGGAAGACTAGTAGTAGTTTCCGAAGCACATCTGGAGGCATTCTGTAATCTGTGGACCTTCAGAGTGTTGATGAAGCACGAAAATTGCATCGGCATTGGACACAATAAACACCATGCAGACTTTTCTCCATGGGAGCAATGTCTTAAACTGTCTACGCTTTGATCGTACTCTGGAAGACTACTAGTTGTTTCCGAAGCACATCTGAAGGCATTCTGTAATCTGAGGACCTTCAGAGTGTTGATGAATCACAGAAATTGCATCGGCAATGAACACAATAAGCAGCATGCGGATATTTCTCCATGGGAGTAATGTCTTAAACTGTCTACGCTTTGATCGTACACTAGAAGACTAGTATTAGTTTCCGAAGCACATCTGGAGGCGTTCTGTAATCTGTGGACCATCAGAGTGTTGATAAAACATAGAAATTGAATCGGCATTGAACACATTAAGCACCATGCGGACTTTTCTACATGAGAGAAATGTCTTAAACTGTCTACGGTATGATCGTACACTGGAAGACTAGTAGTAGTTTCCGAAGCACATCTGGAGGCATTCTGTAATCTGTGGACCTTCAGAGTGTTTATGAAACACAGAAATTGCATCGGCATTGAACACAATAAGCACCATACGGACTTTTCTCCTTGGGAGTAATGTCTTAAACAGTCTACGCTTTATTGTACACTGGAAGACTAGTAGTAGTTTCCGAAGCACATCTGGAGGCATTCTGTAATCTGTGGACCTTCAGAGTGTTGATGAAACAAAAAAACTGCATCGGCATAGAACACGATAAGCAGCATGAGAACTTTTCTCCTTGGGAGTAATGTCTTAAACTGTCTACGCTTTGATCGTTCACTGGAAGACAAGTAGTAGCTTCCAAAGCACATCTGCAGGCATTCTGTAATCTGTGAACCTTCAGAGTATTGACGAAACTTAGAAATTGAATCGGCATTGAACACAATAAACACCATGCGGACTTTTCTCCATGGGAGTAATGTCTTAAACTGTCTACGCTTTGATCGTACTCTGGAAGACTACTAGTTGTTTCCGAAGCACATCTGAAGGCATTCTGTAATCTGTGGACCTTCAGAGTGTTGATGAATCACAGAAATTGCATCGGCAATGAACACAATAAGCAGCATGCGGATATTTCTCCATGGGAGTAATGTCTTAAACTGTCTACGCTTTGATCGTTCCCTGGAAGACTAGTAGTAGCTTACGAAGCACATCTGGATGCATTCTGTAATCTGTGGAAGCACAGCTGGATGCATTCTGTAATCTGTGGACTTTTAGAGGGTTGATGAAACACAAAAATTGCATCGGCATTGAACACAATAGGGACCATGCGGACTTGTCTCCATGGGAGTAATGTCTCAAACTGTCTACGCTTTGATCGTTCCCTGGAAGACTAGTAGTAGTTTCCGAAGCACATCTGGTGGCATTCTGTAATCTGTGGACCTTCAGAGTGTTGATGAAACACAAAAATTGCATCGGCATTGAACATAATAAACACCATGCGGACTTTTCTCCATGGGAGTAATGTCTTAAACTGTCTACGCTTTGATCGTTCCCTGGAAGACTAGTAGTAGTTTACAAAGCACATCTGGATGCATTCTGTAATCTGTGGAAGCACAGCTGGATGCATTCTGTAATCTGTGGACTTTTAGAGGGTTGATGAAACACAAAAATTGCATCGGCAATGAACACAATAGGCACCATGCGGACATGTCTCCATGGGAGTAATGTCTCAAACTGTCTACGCTTTGATCGTTCCCTGGAAGACTAGTAGTAGTTTCCGAAGCACATCTGGAGGCATTCTGTAATCTGTGGACCTTCAGAGTGTTGATGAAACACAAAAATTGCATCGGCATTGAACACAATAAACACCATGCGGACTTTTCTCCATGGGGGTAATGTCTTAAACTGTCAACGCTTTGATTGTACACTGGAAGACTAGTAGTAGTTTCCGAAGCACATCTGGATGCATTCTGTATTCTGTGGACCTTCAGAGTGTTGATGAAACACAGAAATGGCATCGGCAATGAACACAATAAGCACCATGCGTACTTTTCACCATGGGAGTAATGTCTTAAACTGTCCCTGCTTTGATCGTACACTGGAAGACTAGTAGTAGTTTCCGAAGCACATGTGGATGCATTCTGTAATCTGTGGGCCTTCAGAGTGTTGATGAAATTCCAAAATTGCATCGGCATTGAACACAATATGCACCATGCGGACTTTTCTCCATGGGAGTAATGTCTTAAACTGTCTACGCTTTGATCGTACACTGGAAGACTAGTAGTAGTTTCCGAAGCACATCTGGAGGCATTCTGTAATCTGTGGACCTTCAGAGTGTTGATGAAGCACGAAAATTGCTTCGGCATTGGACACAATAAACACCATGCAGACTTTTCTCCATGGGAGCAATGTCTTAAACTGTCTACGCATTGATTGTACACTGGAAGACTAGTAGTAGTTTCCGAAGCACATCTGGATGCATTCTGTAATCTGTGGGCCTTCAGAGTGTTGATGAAATTCCAAAATTGCATCGGCATTGAACGCAATATGCACCATGCGGACTTTTCTCCGTGGGGGTAATGTCTTAAACTGTCCCTGCTTTGATCGTACACTGGAAGACTAGTAGTAGTTTCCGAAGCACATGTGGATGCATTCTGTAATCTGTGGGCCTTCAGAGTGTTGATGAAATTCCAAAATTGCATCGGCATTGAACACAATATGCACCATGCGGACTTTTCTCCATGGGAGTAATGTCTTAAACTGTCTACGCTTTGATCGTACACTGGAAGACTAGTAGTAGTTTCCGAAGCACATCTGGATGCATTCTGTAATCTGCAGACCTGCAAAGTGTTGATGAAATTCAAAAATTGCATCGGCAATGAACACAATAAGATCCATGCGGACTTTTCTCCATGGGAGTAATGTCTTTAACTGTCTACGCTTTAATCGTTCCCTGGAAGACTAGTAGTAGTTTCCGAAGCACATCTGGAGACATTCTGTAATCTGTGGACCTTCAGAGTGTTGATGAAACACAATTATTGCATCGGCATTGAACACAATAAACACCATGCGGATTTTTCTCCATGGGAGTAATCTCTTAAACTCTATACGCTTTGATAGTCCCCTGGAAGACTAGTAATAGTTTCCGAAGCACATCTGGATGCATTCTGTAATCTGTGGACCTTCAGAGTGTTGATGAAATTCAAAAATTGCATCGGCATTGAACACAATAAGCACCATGCGGACTTTTCTCGATGGGAGTAATGTCTTAAACTGTCTACGCTTTAATCGTTCCCTGGAAGACTAGTAGTAGTTTCCGAAGCATATTTGGAGACATTCTGTAATCTGTGGACCTTCAGAGTGTTGATGAAACACAAATAATGCATCGGCATTGAACACAATAAACACCATGCGGACTTTTCTCCGTGGGGGTAATGTCTTAAACTGTCTACGCTTTGTTCGTTCACTGGAAGACTAGTAGTCGTTTCCGAAGCACATCTGGAGGCATTCTGTAATCTGTGGACCTTCAGAGAGTTGATGAAACACAAAAATTGCATCGGCATTGAACACAATAAGCACCATGCGGTCTTTTCTCCATGGGAGTAATGTCTTAATCTGTCTACGCTTTGATTGTACACTGGAAGACTAGTAGTAGTTTCCGAAGCACATCTGGATGCATTCTGCAATCTGTGGACCTTCAGAGTGTTGACGAAATTCAAAAATTGCATCGGCATCGAACACAATAAGCACCAAGCGGACTTTTGTCCATGGGAGTAATGTCTTAAACTGTCTACGCTTTGATCATTCCCTGGAAGGCTTGTAGTAGATTCCGAAGCACATCTGGAGGCATTCCGTAATCTGTGGACCTTCAGAGTGTTGATGAAACACAAATATTGCATCGGCATTGATCACAATATACACCATGCGGAATTTTCCCCATGGGAGTAATGTCTTACACTGTCTACGTATTAATCGTACACTGGAAGACTAGTAGTAGTTTCCGAAGCACATCTGGAGGCATTCTGTAATCTGTGGACCTTGAGAGTGTTGATGAAACACAAAAATTGCACTGGCATTGAACACAATAAGCACCATGCGGACTTTTCTACACGGGAGTAATCTCTTAAACTGTCTACGCTTTGGTCGTACACTGGAAGACTAGTAGTAGCTTCCGAAGCACATCTGGATGCATTCTGTAATCTGCAGACCTGCAGAGTGTTGATGAAATTCAAAAATTTCATCGTCATTGAACACAATAAGATCCATGCGGACTTTTCTCCATGGGAGTAATGTCTTAAACTGTCTACGCTTTGATAGTCCCCTTGAAGACTAGTAGTAGTTTCCGAAGCACATCTGGATGCATTCTGTAATCTGTGGACCTTCAGAGCGTTGATGAAATTCAAAAATTGCATCGGCATAGAACACAATAAGCACCATGCGGACTTTTCTCCATGGGAGTAATGTCTTAAACTGTCTACGCTTTAATCGTTCCCTGGAAGACTAGTAGTAGTTTCCGAAGCACATCTGGAGACATTCTGTAATCTGTGGACCTTCAGAGTGTTGATGAAACACAATTATTGCATCGTCATTCAACACAATAAACACCATGCGGACTTTTCTCCATGGGAGTAATGTCTTAAACTCTATACGCTTTGATAGTCCACTGGAAGACTAGTAATAGTTTCCGAAGCACATCTGGATGCATTCTGTAATCTGTGGACCTTCAGAGTGCTGATGAAACACAAAAATTGCATCGGCATTGAACCTAATAAGCACCATGCGGACTTTTCACCATGGGAGTAATGTCTTTTACTGTCTACGCTTTGATAGTTCCCTGGAAGACTACTAGTAGTATCCGAAGCACATCTGGATACATTCTGTAATCTGTGGACCTTCAGAGAGTTGATGAAACACAAAAATTGCATCGGCATTGAACACAATAAGCACCATGCGGACTTTTCTCCATGGAGTTATGTCTCAAACTGTCCACGTTTTGATCGTTCCCTGGAAGACTAGTAGTAGTTTTCGAAGCACATCTGGAGGCATTCTGTAATCTGTGGACCTTCAGAGTGTTGATGAAACAAAACAATTGCATCGGCATTGAACACAATAATCGCCATGCGGACTTTTCTCCATGGGAGTAATGTCTTAAACTGTCTACGCTTTGATCGTACACTAGAAGACTAGTATTAGTTTCCGAAGCACATCTGGAGGCGTTCTGTAATCTGTGGACCATCAGAGTGTTGATAAAACATAGAAATTGAATCGGCATTGAACACATTAAGCACCATGCGGACTTTTCTACATGAGAGTAATGTCTTAAACTGTCTACGGTATGATCGTACACTGGAAGACTAGTAGTAGTTTCCGAAGCACATCTGGAGGCATTCTGTAATCTGTGGACCTTCAGAGTGTTTATGAAACACAGAAATTGCATCGGCATTGAACACAATAAGCACCATACGGACTTTTCTCCATGGGAGTAATGTCTTAAACTGTCTACGCTTTGATCGTTCCCTGGAAGACTAGTAGTAGTTTACGAAGCACATCTGGATGCATTCTGTAATCTGTGGAAGCACAGCTGGATGCATTCTGTAATCTGTAAACTTTTAGAGGGTTGATGAAACACAAAAATTGCATCGGCAATGAACACAATAGGCAACATGCGGACTTGTCTCCATGGGAGTAATGTCTCAAACTGTCTACGCTTTGATCGTTCCCTGGAAGACTAGTAGTAGTTTCCGAAGCACATCTGGAGGCATTCTGTAATCTGTGGACCTTCAGAGTGTTGATGAAACACAAAAATTGCATCGGCATTGAACACAATAAACACCATGCGGACTTTTCTCCATGGGAGTAATGTCTAAAACTGTCTACGCTTTGATTGTACACTGGAAGACTAGTAGTAGTTTCCGAAGCACATCTGGATGCATTCTGTATTCTGTGGACCTTCAGAGTGTTGATGAAACACAGAAATGGCATCGGCAATGAACACAATAACCACCATGCGTACTTTTCACCATGGGAGTAATGTCTTAAACTGTCCCTGCTTTGATCGTACACTGGAAGACTAGTAGTAGTTTCCAAAGCACATGTGGATGCATTCTGTAATCTGTAGAAGCACAGCTGGATGCATTCTGTAATCTGTGGACTTTTAGAGGGTTGATGAAACACAAAAGTTGCATCCGCATTGATCACAATTGGCACCATGCGGACTTTTCTCAATGGGAGTAATGTCTCAAACTGTCTACGCTTTGATCGTTCCCTGCAAGACTAGTAGTAGTTTCCGAAGCACATCTGGAGGCATTCTGTAATCTGTGGACCTTCAGAGGGTTGATGAAACACAAAAATATCGTCCGCATTGAACACAATAAGCACCATGCGGACTTTTCTCCATGGGAGTAATGTCTTAAACTGTCTACGCTTTGATCGTACACTGGAAGACTAGTAGTAGTTTCCGAAGCACATCTGGAGGCATTCTGTAATCTGTGGACCTTCAGAGTGTTGATGAAGCACGAAAATTGCATCGGCATTGGACACAATAAACACCATGGAGACTTTTCTCCATGGGAGCAATGTCTTAAACTGTCTACGCTTTGATCGTACTCTGGAAGACTACTAGTTGTTTCCGAAGCACATCTGAAGGCATTCTGTAATCTGAGGACCTTCAGAGTGTTGATGAATCACAGAAATTGCATCGGCAATGAACACAATAAGCAGCATGCGGATATTTCTCCATGGGAGTAAAGTCTTAAACTGTCTACGCTTTGATCGTACACTAGAAGACTAGTATTAGTTTCCGAAGCACATCTGGAGGCGTTCTGTAATCTGTGGACCATCAGAGTGTTGATAAAACATAGAAATTGAATCGGCATTGAACACATTAAGCACCATGCGGACTTTTCTACATGAGAGTAATGTCTTAAACTGTCTACGGTATGATCGTACACTGGAAGACTAGTAGTAGTTTCCGAAGCACATCTGGAGGCATTCTGTAATCTGTGGACCTTCAGAGTGTTTATGAAACACAGAAATTGCATCGGCATTGAACACAATAAGCACCATACGGACTTTTCTCCATGGGAGTAATGTCTTAAACAGTCTACGCTTTATTGTACACTGGAAGACTAGTAGTAGTTTCCGAAGCACATCTGGAGGCATTCTGTAATCTGTGGACCTTCAGAGTGTTGATGAAACAAAAAAACTGCATCGGCATAGAACACGATAAGCACCATGCGAACTTTTCTCCATGGGAGTAATGTCTTAAACTGTCTACGCTTTGATCGTTCACTGGAAGACAAGTAGTAGCTTCCAAAGCACATCTGCAGGCATTCTGTAATCTGTGGACCTTCAGAGTATTGACGAAACTTAGAAATTGAATCGGCATTGAACACAATAAGCACCATGCGGACTTTTCTCCATGGGAGTAATGTCTTAAACTGTCTACGCTTTGATCGTACTCTGGAAGACTACTAGTTGTTTCCGAAGCACATCTGAAGGCATTCTGTAATCTGTGGACCTTCAGAGTGTTGATGAATCACAGAAATTGCATCGGCAATGAACACAATAAGCAGCATGCGGATATTTCTCCATGGGAGTAACGTCTTAAAGTGTCTACGCTTTGATCGTTCCCTGGAAGACTAGTAGTAGCTTACGAAGCACATCTGGATGCATTCTGTAATCTGTGGAAGCACAGCTGGATGCATTCTGTAATCTGTGGACTTTTAGAGGGTTGATGAAACACAAAAATTGCATCGGCATTGAACACAATAGGGACCATGCGGACTTGTCTCCATGAGAGTAATGTCTCAAACTGTCTACGCTTTGATCGTTCCCTGGAAGACTAGTAGTAGTTTCGGAAGCACATCTGGAGGCATTCAGTAATCTGTGGACCTTCAGAGTGTTGATGAAACACAAAAATTGCATCGGCATTGAACACAATAAACACCATGCGGACTTTTCTCCATGGGAGTAATGTCTTAAACTGTCTACGCTTTGATCGTTCCCTGGAAGACTAGTAGTAGTTTACAAAGCACATCTGGATGCATTCTGTAATCTGTGGAAGCACAGCTGGATGCATTCTGTAATCTGTGGACTTTTAGAGGGTTGATGAAACACAAAAATTGCATCGGCAATGAACACAATAGGCACCATGCGGACTTGTCTCCATGGGAGTAATGTCTCAAACTGTCTACGCTTTGATCGTTCCCTGGAAGACTAGTAGTAGTTTCCGAAGCACATCTGGAGGCATTCTGTAATCTGTGGACCTTCAGAGTGTTGATGAAACACAAAAATTGCATCGGCATTGTACACAATAAACACCATGCGGACTTTTCTCCATGGGGGTAATGTCTTAAACTGTCAACGCTTTGATTGTACACTGGAAGACTAGTAGTAGTTTCCGAAGCACATCTGGATGCATTCTGTATTCTGTGGACCTTCAGAGTGTTGATGAAACACAGAAATGGCATCGGCAATGAACACAATAAGCACCATGCGTACTTTTCACCATGGGAGTAATGTCTTAAACTGTCCCTGCTTTGATCGTACACTGGAAGACTAGTAGTAGTTTCCGAAGCACATGTGGATGCATTCTGTAATCTGTAGAAGCACAGCTGGATGCATTCTGTAATCTGTGGACTTTTAGAGGGTTGATGAAACACAAAAGTTGCATCCGCATTGATCACAATAGGCACCATGCGGACTTTTCTCAATGGGAGTAATGTCTCAAACTGTCTACGCTTTGATCGTTCCCTGCAAGACTAGTAGTAAATTCCGAAGCACATCTGGAGGCATTCTGTAATCTGTGGACCTTCAGAGTGTTGACGAAACACAAAAATTGCATCCGCATTGAACACAATAAGCACCATGCGGACTTTTCTCCATGGGAGTAATGTCTTAAACTGTCTACGCTTTGATCGTACACTGGAAGACTAGTAGTAGTTTCCGAAGCACATCTGGAGGCATTCTGTAATCTGTGGACCTTCAGAGTGTTGATGAAGCACGAAAATTGCTTCGGCATTGGACACAATAAGCACCATGCAGACTTTTCTCCATGGGAGCAATGTCTTAAACTGTCTACGCATTGATTGTACACTGGAAGACTAGTAGTAGTTTCCGAAGCACATCTGGATGCATTCTGTAATCTGTGGGCCTTCAGAGTGTTGATGAAATTCCAAAATTGCATCGGCATTGAACACAATATGCACCATGCGGACTTTTCTCCATGGGAGTAATGTCTTAAACTGTCTACGCTTTGATCGTTCCCTGGAAGACTAGTAGTAGCATCCGAAGCACATCTGGAGGCATTCTGTAATCTGTGGACCTTAAGAGTGTTATGAAACACAAAAATTGCATCGGCATTGAACATAATAGACACCATGCGGACTTTTCTCCATGGGAGTAATGTCTTAAACTGTCTACGCTTTGATTGTACACTGGAAGACTAGTAGTAGTTTCCGAAGCACATCTGGATGCATTCTGTATTCTGTGGACCTTCAGAGTGTTGATGAAACACAGAAATTCATCGGCAATGAACACAATAGGCACCATGCGCACTTTTCACCATGGGAGTAATGTCTTAAACTGTCTACGCTTTGATCGTACTCTGGAAGACTACTAGTTGTTTCCGAAGCACATCTGAAGGCATTCTGTAATCTGTGGACCTTCAGAGTGTTGATGAATCACAGAAATTGCATCGGCAATGAACACAATAAGCAGCATGCGGATATTTCTCCATGGGAGTAACGTCTTAAAGTGTCTACGCTTTGATCGTTCCCTGGAAGACTAGTAGTAGCTTACGAAGCACATCTGGATGCATTCTGTAATCTGTGGAAGCACAGCTGGATGCATTCTGTAATCTGTGGACTTTTAGAGGGTTGATGAAACACAAAAATTGCATCGGCATTGAACACAATAGGGACCATGCGGACTTGTCTCCATGAGAGTAATGTCTCAAACTGTCGACGCTTTGATCGTTCCCTGGAAGACTAGTAGTAGTTTCGGAAGCACATCTGGAGGCATTCAGTAATCTGTGGACCTTCAGAGTGTTGATGAAACACAAAAATTGCATCGGCATTGAACACAATAAACACCATGCGGACTTTTCTCCATGGGAGTAATGTCTTAAACTGTCTACGCTTTGATCGTTCCCTGGAAGACTAGTAGTAGTTTACAAAGCACATCTGGATGCATTCTGTAATCTGTGGAAGCACAGCTGGATGCATTCTGTAATCTGTGGACTTTTAGAGGGTTGATGAAACACAAAAATTGCATCGGCAATGAACACAATAGGCACCATGCGGACTTGTCTCCATGGGAGTAATGTCTCAAACTGTCTACGCTTTGATCGTTCCCTGGAAGACTAGTAGTAGTTTCCGAAGCACATCTGGAGGCATTCTGTAATCTGTGGACCTTCAGAGTGTTGATGAAACACAAAAATTGCATCGGCATTGTACACAATAAACACCATGCGGACTTTTCTCCATGGGGGTAATGTCTTAAACTGTCAACGCTTTGATTGTACACTGGAAGACTAGTAGTAGTTTCCGAAGCACATCTGGATGCATTCTGTATTCTGTGGACCTTCAGAGTGTTGATGAAACACAGAAATGGCATCGGCAATGAACACAATAAGCACCATGCGTACTTTTCACCATGGGAGTAATGTCTTAAACTGTCCCTGCTTTGATCGTACACTGGAAGACTAGTAGTAGTTTCCGAAGCACATGTGGATGCATTCTGTAATCTGTAGAAGCACAGCTGGATGCATTCTGTAATCTGTGGACTTTTAGAGGGTTGATGAAACACAAAAGTTGCATCCGCATTGATCACAATAGGCACCATGCGGACTTTTCTCAATGGGAGTAATGTCTCAAACTGTCTACGCTTTGATCGTTCCCTGCAAGACTAGTAGTAGTTTCCGAAGCACATCTGGATGCATTCTGTAATCTGTGGAAGCACAGCTGGATGCATTCTGTAATCTGTGGACTTTTAGAGGGTTGATGAAACACAAAAATTGCATCGGCATTGAACACAATAGGGACCATGCGGACTTGTCTCCATGAGAGTAATGTCTCAAACTGTCGACGCTTTGATCGTTCCCTGGAAGACTAGTAGTAGTTTCGGAAGCACATCTGGAGGCATTCAGTAATCTGTGGACCTTCAGAGTGTTGATGAAACACAAAAATTGCATCGGCATTGAACACAATAAACACCATGCGGACTTTTCTCCATGGGAGTAATGTCTTAAACTGTCTACGCTTTGATCGTTCCCTGGAAGACTAGTAGTAGTTTACAAAGCACATCTGGATGCATTCTGTAATCTGTGGAAGCACAGCTGGATGCATTCTGTAATCTGTGGACTTTTAGAGGGTTGATGAAACACAAAAATTGCATCGGCAATGAACACAATAGGCACCATGCGGACTTGTCTCCATGGGAGTAATGTCTCAAACTGTCTACGCTTTGATCGTTCCCTGGAAGACTAGTAGTAGTTTCCGAAGCACATCTGGAGGCATTCTGTAATCTGTGGACCTTCAGAGTGTTGATGAAACACAAAAATTGCATCGGCATTGTACACAATAAACACCATGCGGACTTTTCTCCATGGGGGTAATGTCTTAAACTGTCAACGCTTTGATTGTACACTGGAAGACTAGTAGTAGTTTCCGAAGCACATCTGGATGCATTCTGTATTCTGTGGACCTTCAGAGTGTTGATGAAACACAGAAATGGCATCGGCAATGAACACAATAAGCACCATGCGTACTTTTCACCATGGGAGTAATGTCTTAAACTGTCCCTGCTTTGATCGTACACTGGAAGACTAGTAGTAGTTTCCGAAGCACATGTGGATGCATTCTGTAATCTGTAGAAGCACAGCTGGATGCATTCTGTAATCTGTGGACTTTTAGAGGGTTGATGAAACACAAAAGTTGCATCCGCATTGATCACAATAGGCACCATGCGGACTTTTCTCAATGGGAGTAATGTCTCAAACTGTCTACGCTTTGATCGTTCCCTGCAAGACTAGTAGTAGTTTCCGAAGCACATCTGGAGGCATTCTGTAATCTGTGGACCTTCAGAGTGTTGACGAAACACAAAAATTGCATCCGCATTGAACACAATAAGCACCATGCGGACTTTTCTCCATGGGAGTAATGTCTTAAACTGTCTACGCATTGATCGTACACTGGAAGACTAGTAGTAGTTTCCGAAGCACATCTGGAGGCATTCTGTAATCTGTGGACCTTCAGAGTGTTGATGAAGCACGAAAATTGCTTCGGCATTGGACACAATAAGCACCATGCAGACTTTTCTCCATGGGAGCAATGTCTTAAACTGTCTACGCATTGATTGTACACTGGAAGACTAGTAGTAGTTTCCGAAGCACATCTGGATGCATTCTGTAATCTGTGGGCCTTCAGAGTGTTGATGAAATTCCAAAATTGCATCGGCATTGAACACAATATGCACCATGCGGACTTTTCTCCATGGGAGTAATGTCTTAAACTGTCTACGCTTTGATCGTTCCCTGGAAGACTAGTAGTAGCATCCGAAGCACATCTGGAGGCATTCTGTAATCTGTGGACCTTAAGAGTGTTATGAAACACAAAAATTGCATCGGCATTGAACATAATAGACACCATGCGGACTTTTCTCCATGGGAGTAATGTCTTAAACTGTCTACGCTTTGATTGTACACTGGAAGACTAGTAGTAGTTTCCGAAGCACATCTGGATGCATTCTGTATTCTGTGGACCTTCAGAGTGTTGATGAAACACAGAAATTCATCGGCAATGAACACAATAAGCACCATGCGCACTTTTCACCATGGGAGTAATGTCTTAAACTGTCCCTGCTTTGATCGTACACTGGAAGACTAGTAGTAGTTTCCGAAACACATCTGGATGCATTCTGTAATCTGTGGACCTTCAGAGTGTTGATGAAACACAAATATTGCATCGGCATTGATCACAATAAACACCTTGCGGAATTTTCCCCATGGGAGTAATGTCTTAAATTGTCTACGCTTTAATCGTACACTGGATGACTATTAGTAGTTTCCGAAGCACATCTGGAGGCATTCTGTAATCTGTGGACCTTGAGAGTGTTGATGAAACACAAAAATTGCACCGGCATTGAACACAAGAAGCACCATGCGGACTTTTCTCCATGGGAGTAATCTCTTAAACTGTCTACGCTTTGGTCGTACACTGGAAGACTAGTAGTAGCTTCCGAAGTAAATCTGGATGCATTCTGTAATCTGCAGACATTCAGAGTGTTGATGAAACACAAAAATTGCATCCGCATTGAACACAATAAGCCCCATGCCGACTTTCCTCCATGGGAGTAATGTCTTAAACTGTCTACGCTTTGATCGTACACTGTAAGACTAGTAGTAGTTTCCGAAGCAGATCTGGATGCATCCTGTAATCTGTGGACCTTCAGAGTGTTGATGAAATTCAAAAATTGCATCGGCATTGAACACAATAAGCACCATGCGGACTTTTCTCCATGGGAGTAATGTCTTAAACTGTCTACGCTTTAATCGTTCCCTGGAATACTAGTAGTAGTTTCCGAAGCACATTTGGAGACATTCTGTATCTGTGGACCTTCAGAGTGTTGATGAAACACAAATATTGCATCGGCATTGAACACAATAAACACCATGCGGACTTTTCTCAATGGGAGTAATGTCTTAAACTGTCTACGCTTTAATCGTACACAGGAAGACTACTAGTAGTTTCAGAAGCACATCTGGAGGCATTCTGTAATCTGTGGACCTGGAGAGTGTTGATGAAACACAAAAATTGCACCGGCATTGAACACAATAAGCACCATGCGGACTTTTCTCCAGGGGAGTAATGTCTTAAACTGTATACGCTTTGGTCGTACACTGGAAGACTAGTAGTAGTTTCCGAAGCACATCTGGATGCATTCCGCAATCTGCAGACCTTCAGAGTGTTGATGAAACACAAAAATTGCATCCGCATAGAACACAATAAGCACTATGCGGACTTTTCTCCATGGGAGTAATGTCTTAAACTGTCTACGATTTGATCGTTCCCTGGAAGACTAATAGTAGTTTCCGAAGCACATCTGGATGCATTCTGTAATCTGTGGACCTTCAGAGTGTTGATGAAATTCTAAAATTGCATCGGCATTGATCACAATAACCACCATGCGGATGTTTCTCCATGGGAGTTATGTCTTAAACTGTCTACGCTTTGATCGTACACTGGAAGATTAGTAGTAGTTTCCGAAGCACATCTGGATGCATTCTGTAATCTGTGGACCTTCAGAGTGTTGATGAAATTCTAAAATTGCATCGGCATTGATCACAATAACCACCATGCGGACTTTTCTCCATGGGAGTAATGTCTTAAACTGTCTACGCTTTGATCGTTCCCTGGAAGACTAATAGTAGTTTCCGAAGCACATCTGGATGCATTCTGTAGTCTGTGCACCTTCAGAGTGTTGATGAAACACAAAAATTGCATCGGCATTGAACACAATAAGCACCATGCGGACTTTTCTCCATGGGAGTAATGTCTCAAACTGTCTACGTTTTGATCGTTCCGTGGAAGACTAGTAGTAGTTTTCGAAGCACATCTGGAGGCATTCTGTAATCTGTAGACCTTCAGAGTGTTGATGAAACTCAAAAATTGCATCGGCAGTGAACACAATAAGCACCATGCCGACTTTTCTCCATGGGAGTAATGTCTTAAACTGTCTACGCTTTGATCGTACACTGGATGACTAGTAGTAGTTTCCCAAGCACATCTGGATGCATTCTGTAATCCTTGGAAGCACAGCTGGATGCATTCTGTAATCTGTGGACTTTTAGAAGGTTGATGAAACACAAAAATTGCATCGGCATTGAACACAATTGGCACCATGCGGACTTTTCTCCATGGAAGTAATGTCTTAAACTGTCTACGCTTTGAGTGTACACTGGAAGACTAGTAGTAGTTTCCGAAGCACATCTGGAGGCATTCTGTAATCTGTGGACCTTCAGAGTCTTGACGAAATTCAAAAATTGCATCGGCATTGAACACAATAAGCACCATGCGGACTTTTGTCCATGGGAGTAATGTCTTAAACTGTCTACGCTTTGATCGTTCCCTGGAAGACTAGTAGTAGTTTCCGAAGCACATCTGGAGGCATTCTGTAATCTGTGGAGCTTCAGATTGTTTATGAAACACAAATATTGCATCGGCATTGATCACATAAACACCATGCGGAATTTTCCCCATGGGAGGAATGTCTTAAACTGTCTACGCTTTAATCGTACACTGGAAGACTAGTAGTAGTTTCCGAAGCACATCTGGAGAAATTCTGTAAACTGTGGACCTTGAGAGTGTTGATGAAACACAAAAATTGCACCGGCATTGAACACAATAAGCACCATGTGGACTTTTCTCCATGGGAGTAACCTCTTGAACTGTCTACGCTTTGGTCGTACACTGGAAGACTAGGAGTAGCTTCCGAAGCACATCTGGATGCATTCTGAAATCTGCAGACATTCAGAGTGTTGATGAAACTCAAAAATTGCATCCGCATTGAACAAAATAAGCACTATGCGGACTTTTCTCCATGGGAGTAATGTCTTAAACTGTCTACGCTTTGATAGTCCCCTGGAAGACTAGTAGTAGTTTCCGAACCACATCTGGATGCATTCTGTAATCTGTTGACCTTCAGAGTGTTGTTGAAATTCAAAAATTGCATAGGCATTGAACACAATAAGCACCATGTGGACTTTTCCCCTTGGGAGTAATGTCTTAAACTGTCTACGCTTTAATCGTTCCCTGGAAGACTAGTAGTGGTTTCCGAAACACATCTGGAGACATTCTGTAATCTGTGGACCTTCAGAGTGTTGATGAAACACAAATATTGCATCGGCGTTGAACACAGTAAACACCATGCGTACTTTTCTCCATGGGAGTAATGTCTTAAACAGTCTACGCTTTGTTCGTTCACCGGAAGACTAGTACTAGTTTCCGAAGCACATCTGGAGGCATTCTGTAATCTGTGGACCTTCAGAGTATTGACGAAACTTAAAAATTGAATCGGCATTGAACACAATAAGCACCATGCAGAGTTTTCTCCATGGGAGTAATGTCTTAAACTGTCTACGCTTTGATCGTACTCTGAAAGACTACTAGTTGTTCCCGAAGCACATCTGGAGCATTCTGTAATCTGTGGACCTTCAGAGTGTTGATGAAACACAGAAATTGCATCGGCAATGAACACAATAAGCACCATGCGGACATTTCTCCATGGGAGTAATGTCTTAAACTGTCTACGCTTTGTTCGTTCACTGGAAGACTAGTACTAGTTTCCGAAGCACATCTGGAGGCATTCTGTAATCTGTGGACCTTCAGAGTATTGACGAAACTTAAAAATTGAATCGGCATTGAACACAATAAGCACCATGGAGACTTTTCTCCATGGGAGTAATGTCTTAAATTGTCTACGTTTTGATCGTACACTGGAAGACTAGTAGTAGTTCCCGAAGCACATCTGGAGGCATTCTATAATCTGTGGACCTTCAGAGTGTTGATGAAACACAAAAATAGCATCGGCATTTAACACAATAAACACCATGCGGAATTTTCTCCATGGGAGTAATGTCTTAAACTGTCTACGCTTTGATTGTACACTGGAAGACTAGTATTATTTTCCGAAGCACATCTGGATGCATTCTGTAATCTGTTGACCTTCTGAGTGTTGACGAAATTCAAAAATTGCATCGGCATTGAACACAATAAGCACCATGCGGACTTTTGTCCATGGGAGTAATGGCTTAAACTGTCTACGCTTTGTTCGTTCACTGCAAGACTAGTAGTAGTTTCCGAAGCACATCTGGAGGCATTCTGTAATCTGTGGAGCTTCAGAGTGTTTATGAAACACAAATATTGCATCGGCATTGATCACAATAAACACCATGCGGAATTTTCCAAATGGGAGTAATGTCTTAAACTGTCTACGCTTTAATCGTACGCTGGAAGACTAGTAGTAGTTTCCGAAGCACATCTGGAGGCATTCTGTAATCTGTTGACCTTGAGAGTGTTGATGAAACACAAAAATTGCACCGGCATTGAACACAATAAGCACTATGTGGACTTTTCTCCATGGGAGTAACCTCTTGAACTGTCTACGCTTTGGTTGTACACTGGAAGACTAGGAGTAGCTTCCGAAGCACATCTGGATGCATTCTGTAATCTGCAGACATTCAGAGTGTTGATGAAACTCAAAAATTGCATCCGCATTGAACACAATAAGCACTATGCGGACTTTTCTCCATGGGAGTAATGTCTTAAACTGTCTACGCTTTGATAGTCCCCTGGAAGACTAGCAGTAGTTTCCGAACCACATCTGGATGCATTCTGTAATCTGTTGACCTTCAGAGTGTTGTTGAAATTCAAAAATTGCATAGGCATTGAACACAATAAGCACCATGCGGACTTTTCCCCTTGGGAGTAATGTCTTAAACTGTCTACGCTTTAATCGTTCCCTGGAAGACTAGTACTGGTTTCCGAAACACATCTGGAGACATTCTGTAATCTGTGGACCTTCAGAGTGTTGATGAAACACAAATATTGCATCGGCATTGAACACAGTAAACACCATGCGTACTTTTCTCCATGGGAGTAATGTCTTAAACAGTCTACGCTTTGTTCGTTCACCGGAAGACTAGTACTAGTTTCCGAAGCACATCTGGAGGCATTCTGTAATCTGTGGACCTTCAGAGTATTGACGAAACTTAAAAATTGAATCGGCATTGAACACAATAAGCACCATGCAGAGTTTTCTCCATGGGAGTAATGTCTTAAACTGTCTACGCTTTGATCGTACTCTGGAAGACTACTAGTTGTTCCCGAAGCACATCTGGAGCATTCTGTAATCTGTGGACCTTCAGAGTGTTGATGAAACACAGAAATTGCATCGGCAATGAACACAATAAGCACCATGCGGACATTTCTCCATGGGAGTAATGTCTTAAACTGTCTACGCTTTGTTCGTTCACTGGAAGACTAGTACTAGTTTCCGAAGCACATCTGGAGGCATTCTGTAATCTGTGGACCTTCAGAGTATTGACGAAACTTAAAAATTGAATCGGCATTGAACACAATAAGCACCATGGAGACTTTTCTCCATGGGAGTAATGTCTTAAACTGTCTACGCATTGATCGTACAATGGAAGACTAGTATTAGTTTCCGAAGCACATCTGGAAGCATTCTGTAATCTGAGGACCTTCAGAGTGTTGTTGAATTACAGAAATTGCATCGGCATTGAACACAATAAGCACCATGCGGACTTTTCTCCATGGGAGTAATGTCTTAAACTGCCTACGCTTTAATCGTTCACTGGAAGACTAGTAGTTTTTTCCGAAGCATATCTGGATGCATTCTGTAATCTGTGGACCTTCAGAGTGTTGATAAAACATAGAAATTGAATCGGCATTGAACACATTAAGCACCATACGGACTTTTCTACATGAGAGTAAAGTCTTAAATTTTCTACGTTTTGATCGTACACTGGAAGACTAGTAGTAGTTTCCGAAGCACATCTGGAGGCATTCTGTAATCTGTGGACCTTCAGAGTGTTGATAAAACACAAATATTGCATCGGCATTGAACACAACAAGCACCATGCGGACTTTTCTCCATGGGAGTAATGTCTTAAATTGTCTACGTTTTGATCGTACACTGGAAGACTAGTAGTAGTTCCCGAAGCACATCTGGAGGCATTCTGTAATCTGTGGACTTTCAGAGTGTTGATGAAACACAAAAATAGCATCGGCATTTAACACAATAAACACCATGCGGAATTTATCCATGGGAGTAATGTCTTAAACTGTCTACGCTTTGATTGTACACTGGAAGACTAGTATTATTTTCCGAAGCACATCTGGATGCATTCTGTAATCTGTGGACCTTCTGAGTGTTGACGAAATTCAAAAATTGCATCGGCATTGAACACAATAAGCACCATGCGGACTTTTGTCCATTGGAGTAATGTCTTAAACTGTCTACGCTTTGTTCGTTCACTGCAAGACTAGTAGTAGTTTCCGAAGCACATCTGGAGGCATTCTGTAATCTGTGGACCTTCAGAGTATTGACGAAACTTAGAAATTGAATCGGCATTGAACACAATAAGCACCATGCGGACTTTTCTCCATGGGAGTAGTGTCTTAAACTGTCTACGCTTTGATCGTACACTGGAAGACTAGTAGTAGTTTCCAAAGCACATCTGGAAGCATTCTGTAATCTGAGGACCTTCAGAGTGTTGATGAAACACAGAAATTGCATCGGGATTGAACACAATAAGCACCATGCGGACTTTTCTCCATGGGAGTAATGTCTCAAACTGTCTACGGTTTGAACGTTCCCTGGAAGACTAGTAGTAGTTTTCGAAGCACATCTGGAGGCATTCTGTAATCTGTGGACCTTCAGAGTGTTGATGAAACAAAAAAATTGCATCGGGATTGAACACAATAAGCTCCATGCGGACTTTTCTCCATGGGAGTAATGTCTCAAACTGTCTACGGTTTGAACGTTCCCTGGAAGACTAGTAATAGTTTACGAAGCACATCTGGAGGCATTCTGTAATCTGTGGACCTTCATGAGTGTTGATGAAACACAAAAATTGCATCGGCATTGATCACAATAAGCACCATGGGGACTTTTCTCCATGGGAGTAATGCCTTGTACTGTCTACGCTTTGATCGTACACTGGAAGACTAGTAGTAGTTTCCGAAGCACATCTGGATGCATTCTGTAATCTGTGGAAGCACAGCTGGATGCATTCTGTAATTTGTGGACTTTTAGAGGGTTGATGAAACACAAAAATTGCATCGGCATTGAACACAATAGGCACCATGCGGACTTTTCTCCATGGGAGTAATGTCTCAAACTGTCTACGCTTTGATCGTTCCCTGGAAGACTAGTAGTAGTTTCTGAAGCACATCTTAAGGCATTCTGTAATCTGTGGACCTTCAGAGTGTTGATGAAACACAAAAATTGCATCGGCATTGAACACAATAAACACCATGCGGACTTTTCTCCATGGGAGTAATGTCTTAAACTGTCTACGCTTTGATTGTACACTGGAAGACTAGTAGTAGTTTCCGAAGCACATCTGGATGCATTCTGTAATCTGTGGACGTTCAGAGTGTTGACGAAATTCAAAAATTGCATCGGCATCGAACACAATAAGCACCAAGCGGACTTTTGTCCATGGGAGTAATGTCTTAAACTGTCTACGCTTTATCGTACACTGGAAGACTAGTAGTAGTTTCCGAAGCACATCTGGAGGCATTCTGTAATCTGTGGACCTTCAGAGTATTGATGAAACACAAAAACTGCATCGGAATTGAACACGATAAGCACCATGCGAACTTTTCTCCATGGGAGTAATGTCTTAAACCGTCTACGCTTTGATCGTTCACTGGAAGACAAGTAGTAGTTTCCGAAGCACATCTGGAGGCATTCTGTAATCTTTGGACCTTCAGAGTATTGGCGAAACTTTGAAATTCAATCGGCATTGAACACAATAAGCACCATGCGGACTTTTCTCCATGGGAGTAATGTCTTAAACTGTTTACGCTTTGATCGTTCACTGGAAGACAAGTAGTAGCTTCCAAAGCACATCTGCAGGCATTCTGTAATCTGTGGACCTTCAGAGTATTGACGAAACTTAGAAATTGAATCGGCATTGAACACAATAAGCACCATGCGGACTTTTCTCCATGGGAGTAATGTCTTAAACTGTCTACGCTTTGATCGTACTCTGGACGACTACTAGTTGTTTCCGAAGCACATCTGAAGGCATTCTGTAATCTGTGGACCTTCAGAGTGTTGATGAATCACAGAAATTGCATCGGCAATGAACACAATAAGCAGCATGCGGATATTTCTCCATGGGTGTAATGTCTTAAACTGTCTACGCTTTGATCGTTCCCAGGAAGACTAGTAGTAGCTTACGAAGCACATCTGGATGCATTCTGTAATCTGTGGAAGCACAGCTGGATGCATTCTGTAATCTGTGGACTTTTAGAGGGTTGATGAAACACAATAATTGCATCGGCATTGAACACAATAGGCACCATGCGGACTTGTCTCCATGGGAGTAATGTCTCAAACTGTCTACGCTTTGATCGATCCCTGGAAGACTAGTAGTAGTTTCCGAAGCACATCTGGAGGCATTCTGTAATCTGTGGACCTTCAGAGTATTGACGAAACTTAGAAATTGAATCGGCATTGAACACAATAAGCACCATGCGGACTTTTCTCCATGGGAGTAATGTCTTAAACAGTCTACGCTTTGTTCGTTCACCGGAAGACTAGTACTAGTTTCCGAAGCACATCTGGAGGCATTCTGTAATCTGTGGACCTTCAGAGTATTGACGAAACTTAAAAATTGAATCGGCATTGAACACAATAAGCACCATGCAGAGTTTTCTCCATGGGAGTAATGTCTTAAACTGTCTACGCTTTGATCGTACTCTGAAAGACTACTAGTTGTTCCCGAAGCACATCTGGAGCATTCTGTAATCTGTGGACCTTCAGAGTGTTGATGAAACACAGAAATTGCATCGGCAATGAACACAATAAGCACCATGCGGGCATTTCTCCATGGTAGTAATGTCTTAAACTGTCTACGCTTTGTTCGTTCACTGGAAGACTAGTACTAGTTTCCGAAGCACATCTGGAGGCATTCTGTAATCTGTGGACCTTCAGAGTATTGACGAAACTTAAAAATTGAATCGGCATTGAACACAATAAGCACCATGGAGACTTTTCTCCATGGGAGTAATGTCTTAAATTGTCTACGTTTTGATCGTACACTGGAAGACTAGTAGTAGTTCCCGAAGCACATCTGGAGGCATTCTATAATCTGTGGACCTTCAGAGTGTTGATGAAACACAAAAATAGCATCGGCATTTAACACAATAAACACCATGCGGAATTTTCTCCATGGGAGTAATGTCTTAAACTGTCTACGCTTTGATTGTACACTGGAAGACTAGTATTATTTTCCGAAGCACATCTGGATGCATTCTGTAATCTGTTGACCTTCTGAGTGTTGACGAAATTCAAAAATTGCATCGGCATTGAACACAATAAGCACCATGCGGACTTTTGTCCATGGGAGTAATGGCTTAAACTGTCTACGCTTTGTTCGTTCACTGCAAGACTAGTAGTAGTTTCCGAAGCACATCTGGAGGCATTCTGTAATCTGTGGAGCTTCAGAGTGTTTATGAAACACAAATATTGCATCGGCATTGATCACAATAAACACCATGCGGAATTTTCCCCATGGGAGTAATGTCTTAAACTGTCTACGCTTTAATCGTACGCTGGAAGACTAGTAGTAGTTTCCGAAGCACATCTGGAGGCATTCTGTAATCTGTTGACCTTGAGAGTGTTGATGAAACACAAAAATTGCACCGGCATTGAACACAATAAGCACTATGTGGACTTTTCTCCATGGGAGTAACCTCTTGAACTGTCTACGCTTTGGTTGTACACTGGAAGACTAGGAGTAGCTTCCGAAGCACATCTGGATGCATTCTGTAATCTGCAGACATTCAGAGTGTTGATGAAACTCAAAAATTGCATCCGCATTGAACACAATAAGCACTATGCGGACTTTTCTCCATGGGAGTAATGTCTTAAACTGTCTACGCTTTGATAGTCCCCTGGAAGACTAGCAGTAGTTTCCGAACCACATCTGGATGCATTCTGTAATCTGTTGACCTTCAGAGTGTTGTTGATATTCAAAAATTGCATAGGCATTGAACACAATAAGCACCATGCGGACTTTTCCCCTTGGGAGTAATGTCTTAAACTGTCTACGCTTTAATCGTTCCCTGGAAGACTAGTAGTGGTTTCCGAAACACATCTGGAGACATTCTGTAATCTGTGGACCTTCAGAGTGTTGATGAAACACAAATATTGCATCGGCATTGAACACAGTAAACACCATGCGTACTTTTCTCCATGGGAGTAATGTCTTAAACTGTCTACGCTTTGATCGTACTCTGGAAGACTACTAGTTGTTCCCGAAGCACATCTGGAGCATTCTGTAATCTGTGGACCTTCAGAGTGTTGATGAAACACAGAAATTGCATCGGCAATGAACACAATAAGCACCATGCGGACATTTCTCCATGGGAGTAATGTCTTAAACTGTCTACGCTTTGTTCGTTCACTGGAAGACTAGTACTAGTTTCCGAAGCACATCTGGAGGCATTCTGTAATCTGTGGACCTTCAGAGTATTGACGAAACTTAAAAATTGAATCGGCATTGAACACAATAAACACCATGGAGACTTTTCTCCATGGGAGTAATGTCTTAAACTGTCTACGCATTGATCGTACAATGGAAGACTAGTATTAGTTTCCGAAGCACATCTGGAAGCATTCTGTAATCTGAGGACCTTCAGAGTGTTGTTGAATTACAGAAATTGCATCGGCATTGAACACAATAAGCACCATGCGGACTTTTCTCCATGGGAGTAATGTCTTAAACTGTCTACGCATTAATCGTTCACTGGAAGACTAGTAGTATTTTCCGAAGCATATCTGGATGCATTCTGTAATCTGTGGACCTTCAGAGTGTTGATAAAACACAAATATTGCATCGGCATTGAACACAACAAGCACCATGCGGACTTTTCTCCATGGGAGTAATGTCTTAAATTGTCTACGTTTTGATCGTACACTGGAAGACTAGTAGTAGTTCCCGAAGCACATCTGGAGGCATTCTGTAATCTGTGGACTTTCAGAGTGTTGATGAAACACAAAAATAGCATCGGCATTTAACACAATAAACACCATGCGGAATTTTCTCCATGGGAGTAATGTCTTAAACTGTCTACGCTTTGATTGTACACTGGAAGACTAGTATTATTTTCCGAAGCACATCTGGATGCATTCTGTAATCTGTGGACCTTCTGAGTGTTGACGAAATTCAAAAATTGCATCGGCATTGAACACAATAAGCACCATGCGGACTTTTGTCCATGGGAGTAATGTCTTAAACTGTCTACGCTTTGTTCGTTCACTGCAAGACTAGTAGTAGTTTCCGAAGCACATCTGGAGGCATTCTGTAATCTGTGGACCTTCAGAGTATTGACGAAACTTAGAAATTGAATCGGCATTGAACACAATAAGCACCATGCGGACTTTTCTCCATGGGAGTAATGTCTTAAACTGTCTACGCTTTGATCGTACACTGGAAGACTAGTAGTAGTTTCCAAAGCACATCTGGAAGCATTCTGTAATCTGAGGACCTTCAGAGTGTTGATGAAACACAGAAATTGCATCGGGATTGAACACAATAAGCACCATGCGGACTTTTCTCCATGGGAGTAATGTCTCAAACTGTCTACGGTTTGAATGTTCCCTGGAAGACTAGTAGTAGTTTTCGAAGCACATCTGGAGGCATTCTGTAATCTGTGGACCTTCAGAGTGTTGATGAAACAAAAAAATTGCATCGTGATTGAACACAATAAGCTCCATGCGGACTTTTCTCCATAGGAGTAATGTCTCAAACTGTCTACGGTTTGAACGTTCCCTGGAAGACTAGTAATAGTTTACGAAGCACATCTGGAGGCATTCTGTAATCTGTGGACCTTCATGAGTGTTGATGAAACACAAAAATTGCATCGGCATTGATCACAATAAGCACCATGGGGACTTTTCTCCATGGGAGTAATGCCTTGTACTGTCTACGCTTTGATCGTATACTGGAAGACTAGTAGTAGTTTCCGAAGCACATCTGGATGCATTCTGTAATCTGTGGAAGCACAGCTGGATGCATTCTGTAATTTGTGGACTTTTAGAGGGTTGATGAAACACAAAAATTGCATCGGCATTGAACACAATAGGCACCATGCGGACTTTTCTCCATGGGAGTAATGTCTCAAACTGTCTACGCTTTGATCGTTCCCTGGAAGACTAGTAGTAGTTTCTGAAGCACATCTTAAGGCATTCTGTAATCTGTGGACCTTCAGAGTGTTGATGAAACACAAAAATTGCATCGGCATTGAACACAATAAACACCATGCGGACTTTTCTCCATGGGAGTAATGTCTTAAACTGTCTACGCTTTGATTGTACACTGGAAGACTAGTAGTAGTTTCCGAAGCACATCTGGATGCATTCTGTAATCTGTGGACCTTCAGAGTGTTGACGAAATTCAAAAATTGCATCGGCATCGAACACAATAAGCACCAAGCGGACTTTTGTCCATGGGAGTAATGTCTTAAACTGTCTACGCTTTATCGTACACTGGAAGACTAGTAGTAGTTTCCGAAGCACATCTGGAGGCATTCTGTAATCTGTGGACCTTCAGAGTGTTGATGAAACACAAAAACTGCATCGGCATTGAACACGATAAGCACCATGCGAACTTTTCTCCATGGGAGTAATGTCTTAAACTGTCTACGCTTTGATCGTTCACTGGAAGACAAGTAGTAGTTTCCGAAGCACATCTGGAGGCATTCTGTAATCTTTGGACCTTCAGAGTATTGGCGAAACTTTGAAATTCAATCGGCATTGAACACAATAAGCACCATGCGGACTTTTCTCCATGGGAGTAATGTATTAAAGTGTCTACGCTTTGATCGTTCACTGGAAGACAAGTAGTAGCGTCCAAAGCACATCTGCAGGCATTCTGTAATCTGTGGACCTTCAGAGTATTGACGAAACTTAGAAATTGAATCGGCATTGAACACAATAAGCACCATGCGGACTTTTCTCCATGGGAGTAATGTCTTAAACTGTCTACGCTTTGATCGTACTCTGGAAGACTACTAGTTGTTTCCGAAGCACATCTGAAGGCATTCTGTAATCTGTGGACCTTCAGAGTGTTGATGAATCACAGAAATTGCATCGGCAATGAACACAATAAGCAGCATGCGGATATTTCTCCATGGGTGTAATGTCTTAAACTGTCTACGCTTTGATCGTTCCCTGGAAGACTAGTAGTAGCTTACGAAGCACATCTGGATGCATTCTGTAATCTGTGGAAGCACAGCTGGATGCATTCTGTAATCTGTGGACTTTTAGAGGGTTGATGAAACACAATAATTGCATCGGCATTGAACACAATAGGCACCATGCGGACTTGTCTCCATGGGAGTAATGTCTCAAACTGTCTACGCTTTGATCGATCCCTGGAAGACTAGTAGTAGTTTCCGAAGCACATCTGGAGGCATTCTGTAATCTGTGGACCTTCAGAGTGTTGATGAAACACAAAAATTGCATCGGCATTGAACACAATAAACACCATGCGGACTTTTCTCCATGGGAGTAATGTCTTAAACTGTCTACGCTTTGATTGTACACTGGAAGACTAGTAGTAGTTTCCGAAGCACATCTGGATGCATTCTGTAATCTGTGGACCTTCAGAGTGTTGACGAAATTCAAAAATTGCATCGGCATCGAACACAATAAGCACCAAGCGGACTTTTGTCCATAGGAGTAATGTCTTAAACTGTCTACGCTTTGATCATTCCCTGGAAGACTTGTAGTAGTTTCCGAAGCACATCTGGAGGCATTCTGTGATCTGTGGACCTTCAGAGTGTTGATGAAACACAAATATTGCATCGGCATTGATCACAATAAACACCATGCGGAATTTTCCCCATGGGAGTAATGTCTTAAACTGTCTACGCTTTAATCGTACACTGGAAGACTAGTAGTAGTTTCCGAAGCACATCTGGAGGCATTCTGTAATCTGTGGACCTTGAGAATGTTGATGAAACACAAAAATTGCACTGGCATTGAACACAATAAGCACCATGCGGACTTTTCTCCATGGGAGTAATCTCTTAAACTGTCTACGCTTTGGTCGTACACTGGCAGACTAGTAGTAGCTTCCGAAGCACATCTGGATGCATTCTGTAATCTGCAGACCTGCAGAGAGTTGATGAAATTCAAAAATTGCATCGGCATTGAACACAATAAGATCCATGCGGACTTTTCTCCATGGGAGTAATGTCTTAAACTGTCTACGCTTTGATAGTCCCCTGGAAGACTAGTAGTAGTTTCAGAAGCACATCTGGATGCATTCTGTAATCTGTGGACCTTCAGAGTGTTGAAGAAATTCAAACATTGCATCGGCATTGAACACAATAAGCACCATGCAGACTTTTCTCCATGGGAGTAATGTCTTGAACTGTCTACGATTTAATCGTTCCCTGGAATACTAGTAGTAGTTTCCGAAGCACATCTGGAGACATTCTGTAATCTGTGGACCTTCAGAGTGTTGATGAAACACAAAAACTGCATCGGCATTGAACACGATAAGCACCATGCGAACTTTTCTCCATGGGAGTAATGTCTTAAACTGTCTACGCTTTGATCGTTCACTGGAAGACAAGTAGTAGTTTCCGAAGCACATCTGGAGGCATTCTGTAATCTTTGGACCTTCAGAGTATTGGCGAAACTTTGAAATTGAATCGGCATTGAACACAATAAGCACCATGCGGACTTTTCTCCATGGGAGTAATGTCTTAAAATGTCTACGCTTTGATCGTTCACTGGAAGACAAGTAGTAGCTTCCAAAGCACATCTGCAGGCATTCTGTAATCTGTGGACCTTCAGAGTATTGACGAAACTTAGAAATTGAATCGGCATTGAATACAATAAGCACCAAGCGGAGTTTTCTCCATGGGAGTAATGTCTTAAACTGTCTACGCTTTGATCGTACTCTGGAAGCCTACTAGTTGTTTCCGAAGCACATCTGAAGGCATTCTGTAATCTGTGGACCTTCAGAGTGTTGATGAATCACAGAAATTGCATCGGCAATGAACACAATAAGCAGCATGCGGATATTTCTCCATGGGAGTAATGTCTTAAACTGTCTACGCTTTGATCGTTCCCTGGAAAACTAGTAGTAGCTTATGAAGCACATCTGGATGCATTCTGTAATCTGTGGATGCACAGCTGGATGCATTCTGTAATCTGTGGACTTTTAGAGGGTTGATGAAACACAAAAATTGCATCGGCATTGAACACAATAGGCACCATGCGGACTTGTCTCCATGGGAGTAATGTCTCAAACTGTCTACGCTTTGATCATTCCCTGGAAGACTTGTAGTAGTTTCCGAAGCACATCTGGAGGCATTCTGTGATCTGTGGACCTTCAGAGTGTTGATGAAACACAAATATTGCATCGGCATTGATCACAATAAACACCATGCGGAATTTTCCCAATGGGAGTAATGTCTTAAACTGTCTACGCTTTAATCGTACACTGGAAGACTAGTAGTAGTTTCCGAAGAACATCTGGAGGCATTCTGTAACCTGTGGACCTTGAGAATGTTGATGAAACACAAAAATTGCACTGGCATTGAACACAATAAGCACCATGCGGACTTTTCTCCATGGGAGTAATGTCTCAAACTGTCTACGTTTTGATCGTTCCCTGGAAGACTAGTTGTAGTTTTCGAAGCACATCTGGAGGCATTCTGTAATCTGTGGATCTTCAGAGTATTGACGAAACTAAGAAATTTAATCGGCATTGAACACAATAAACACCATGCGGACTTTTCTCCATGAGAGTAATGTCTTAAACTGTCTACGCTTTGATCGTACTCTGGAAGACTAGTAGTAGCTTCCGAAGCACATCTGGAGGCATTCTGTAATCTGTGGACCTTCAGAGTGCTGATGAAACACAAAAATTGCATCGGCATTGAACCTAATAAGCACCATGCGGACTTTTCACCATGGGAGTAATGTCTTATACTGTCTACGCTTTGATCGTACACTGGAAGACTAGTAGTAGTTTCTGAAGCACATCTGGAAGCATTCTGTAATCTGAGGACCTTCAGAGTGTTGATGAAACACAGAAATTGCATCGGCATTGAACACAATAAGCACCATGCGGACTTTTCTCCATGGGAGTAATGTCTTAAACTGTCTACGCTTTGATCGTTCACTGGAAGAATAGTAGTAGTATCCGAAGCACATCTGGAGGCATTCTGTAATCTGTGGACCTTCAGAGTGTTGATGAAACACAGAAATTGCATCGGCCACGATCACAATAAGCACCATGCGGAATTTTCTCCCTGGGAGTAATGTCTTAAACTGTCTACGCATTGATCCCTTGAAGACTACTAGTAGTTTCCGAAGCACATCTGGATGCATTCTGTAATCTGTGGACCTTCAGAGTGTTGATGAAACACAAAAATAGGATCAGCATTGAACACAATAAGCACCATGCGGACTTTTCTCCATGGGAGTAATGTCTCAAACTGTCTACGTTTTGAACGTTCCCTGGAAAACTAGTAGTAGTTTTCCTGGCACATCTGGAGGCATTCTGTAATCTGTGGACCTTCAGAGTGTTGATGAAACAAAAAAATTGAATCGGCATTGAACACAATAATCGCCATGCGGACTTTTCTCCATGGGAATAATGTCTTAAACTGTCTACGCTTTGATCATACACTAGAAGACTAGTAGTAGTTTCCGAAGCACATCTGGAGGCATTCTGTAATCGGTGGTCTTTCAGAGTGTTGACGAAATTCAAAAATTGCATCGGCATCGAACACAATAAGCACCATGCGGACTTTTGTCCATGGGAGTAATGTCTTAAACTGTCTACGCTTTAATCGTACACTGGAAGACTAGTAGTAGTTACCCAAGCACATCTGGAGGCATTCTGTAATCTGTGGATCTTGAGAGTGTTGATGAAACACAAAAAATTCACTGGCATTGAACACAATAAACAACATGCGGACTTTTCTCCATAGGAGTAATCTCTTAAATTGTCTACGCTTTGGTCGTACACTGGAAGACTAGTAGTAGCTTCCGAAGCACATCTGGATGCATTCTGTAATCTGTGGACCTTCAGAGTGTTGATGAAACAAAAAAATTGCATCGCCATTGAACACAATAGGCACCATGCGGACTTTTCTCCAATGGAGTAATGTCTTCAACTGTCTACGCTTTAATCGTTCCCTGGAAGACTAGTAGTAGTTTCCAAAGCACATCTGGAGACATTCTGTAATCTGTGGACCTTCAGAGTGTTGATGAAACACAAATATTGCATCGGCATTGAACACAAAAAACACCATGCGGACTTTTCTCCATGGGAGTAATGTCATAAACTGTCTGCGCTTTATCGTACACTTTGAAGACTAGTAGTAGTTTCCGAAGCACATCTGGAGGCATTCTGAAATCTGTGGACCTTCAGAGTATTGACGAAACTTAGAAATTGAATCGGCATTGAACACAATAAGCACCATGCGGACTTTTCTTCATGAGGGTAATGTCTTAAACTGTCTACGCCTTGATCGTACACTGGAAGACTAGTAGTAGTTTCCGAAGCAAATCTGGATGCATTCTGTAATCTGTGGACCTTCAGAGTGTTGATGAAACACAAATATTGCATCGGCATTGAACACAATAAGCACCATACATACTTTTCTCCATGGGAGTAATGTCTTAAACTGTCTACGCTTTGATCGTTCACTGGAAGACTAGTAGTAGTTACCGGAGCACATGTGGAGGCATTCTGTAATCTGTGGACCTTCAGAGTGTTGATGAAACACAGAAATTGCATCGGCCATGAACACAATAAGCACCATGCGGACTTTTCTCCATGGGAGTAAGGTCTTAAACTGTCTACGCTTTGATCGTTCCCTGGAAGACTAGTAGTAGTTTCGAAGCACATCTGGATGCATTCTGTAATCTGTGGACCATCAGAGTGTTGATAAAACATAGAAACTGAATCGGCATTGAACACAATAAGCACCATGCGGACTTTTCTACAAGAGAGTAATGTCTTAAACTGTCTACGTTATGATCGTACACTGGAAGACTAGTAGTAGATTCCGAAGCACATCTGGAGGCATTCTGTAATCTGTGGACATTCAGAGTGTTGACGAAACACAGAAATTGAATCGGCATTGAACACAATAAGCACCATACGGACTTTCCTCCATGGGAGTAATGTCTTAAACAGTCTGCGCTTTATCGTACACTTTGAAGACTAGTAGTAGTTTCCGAAGCACATCTGGAGGCTTTCTGTAATCTGTGGACCTTCAGAGTGTTGATGAAACACAAAAACTGCATCGGCATTGAACACGATAAGCACCATTCGAACCTTTCTCCATGGGAGTAATGTCTTAAACTGTCTACGCTTTGATCGTACACTGGAAGACTAGTAGTAGTTTCCGAAGCACATCTGGAGGCATTCTGTAATCTGTGGACCTTCAGAGTGTTGATGAAACACAAAAATTGTACCGGCATTGAACACAATAATCACCATGCGGACTTTTCTCCATGGGAGTAATGTCTAGTACTGTCTACGCTTTGATCGTACACTGGAAGACTAGTAGTAGTTTCTGAAGCACATCTGGAGGCATTCTGTAATCTGTTGACCTTCAGAGTGTTGATGAAACACAAAAATTGCATCCGCATTGAACACAATAAGCACCATGCGGACTTTTCTCCATGGGAGTAATGTCTTAAACTGTCTACGCTTTGATCGTACACTGGAAGATTAGTAGTAGTTTCCGAAGCACATCTGGATGCATTCTGTAATCTGTGGAAGCACAACTGGATGCATTCTGTAATCTGTGGACTTTATAGAGGGTTGAGGAAACACAAAAATTGCATCGGCATTGAACACAATAGGCACCATGCGGACTTTTCTCCATGGGAGTAATGTCTCATACTGTCTACGCTTTAATCGTTCCCTGGAAGACTAGTAGTAGTTTCCGAAGCACATCTGGAGACATTCTGTAATTTGTGGACCTTTAGAGTGTTGATGTAACACAAATATTGCATCGGCATTGAACACAATAAACACCATGCGGACTTTTCTCCATTGGAGTAATGTCTTAAACTGTCTACGCTTTGTTCGTTCACTGGAATACTAGTACTAGCTCCTGAAGCACATCTGGAGGCATTCTGTAATCTTTGGACCTTGAGAGTGTTGATGAAACACAAAAATTGCACAGGCATTGAACACAATAAGCACCATGTGGACTTTTCTCCATGGGAGTAATCTCTTAAACTGTCTACGCTTTGGTCGTACACCGGAATACTAGTAGTATATTCCGAAGCACATCTGGATGCATTCTGTAATCTGCAGACTTTCAGAGTGTTGATGAAACACAAAAATTGCATGAGCATTGAACACAAAAAGCACCAAGCGGACTTTTCTCCATGGAAGTAATGTCTTAAACTGTCTACGCTTTGATAGTCCCCTGGAAGACTAGTAGTAGTTTCCGAAGCACATCTGGATGCATTATGTAATCTGTTGACCTTCAGAGTGTTGATGAAATTCAAAAACTGCATCGGCATTGAACACAATAAGCACCATGCGGACTTTTCTCCATGCGAGTAATGTCTTAAACTGTCTACCCTTTAATCGTTCCCTGGAAGACTAGTAGTAGTTTCCGAAGCACATCTGGAGATATTTCTTAATCTGTGGACCTTCAGAGTGTTGATGCAACACAAATATTGCATCGGCATTGAACACAATAAACACCATGCGGACTTTTCTCCGTGGGAGTAATGTCTTAAACTGTCTACGCTTTGATCATTCCCTGGAAGACTTGTAGTAGTTTCCGAAGCACATCTGGAGGCATTCTGTGATCTGTGGACCTTCAGAGTGTTGATGAAACACAAATATTGCATCGGCATTGATCACAATAAACACCATGCGGAATTTTCCCCATGGGAGTAATGTCTTAAACTGTCTACGCTTTAATCGTTCCCTGGAATACTAGTAGTAGTTTCCGAAGCACATCTGGAGACATTCTGTAATCTGGGGACCTTCAGAGTGTTGATGAAACACAATTATTGCATCGGCATTGAACACAATAAACACCATGCGGACTTTTCTCCATGGGAGTAATGTCTTAAACTCTATACGCTTTGATAGTCCCCTGGAAGACTAGTAATAGTTTCCGAAGCACATCTGGATGCATTCTGTAATCTGTGGACCTTCAGAGAGTTGATGAAACACAAAAATTGCAACGGCATTGAACACAATAAGCACCATGCGGACTTTTCTCCATGGGAGTAATGTCTCAAACTGTCTACGTTTTGATCGTTCCCTGGAAGACTAGTAGTAGTTTTCGAAGCACATGTGGAGGCATTCTGTAATCTGTGGATCTTCAGAGTATTGACGAAACTAAGAAATTTAATCGGCATTGAACACAATAAACACCATGCGGACTTTTCTCCATGAGAGTAATGTCTTAAACTGTCTACGCTTTGATCGTACTCTGGAAGACTACTAGTTGTTCCCGAAGCACATCTGGAATCATTCTGTAATCTGTGGAAATTCAGAGTGTTGATGAAACACAGAAATTGCATCGGCCATGAACACAATAAGCACCATGCGGTCTTTTCTCCATGGGAGTAAGGTCTTAAACTGTCTACGCTTTGATCGTTCCCTGGAAGACTAGTAGTAGTTTCGAAGCACATCTGGATGCATTCTGTAATCTGTGGACCGTCAGAGTGTTGATAAAACATAGAAATTGAATCGGCATTGAACACAATAAGCACCATGCGGACTTTTCTACAAGAGAGTAATGTCTTTAACTGTCTACGTTATGATCGTACACTGGAAGACTAGTAGTAGATTCCGAAGCACATCTGGAGGCATTCTGTAATCTGTGGACCTTCAGAGTGTTGACGAAACACAGAAATTGAATCGGCATTGAACACAATAAGCACCATACGGACTTTCCTCCATGGGAGTAATGTCTTAAACAGTCTGCGCTTTATCGTACACTTTGAAGACTAGTAGTAGTTTCCGAAGCACATCTGGAGGCTTTCTGCAATCTGTGGACCTTCAGAGTGTTGATGAAACACAAAAACTGCATCGGCATTGAACACGATAAGCACCATTCGAACTTTTCTCCATGGGAGTAATGTCATAAACTGTCTACGCTTTGATCGTACACTGGAAGACTAGTAGTAGTTTCCGAAGCACATCTGGAGGCATTCTGTAATCTGTGGACCTTCAGAGTGTTGATGAAACATAAAAATTGTACCGGCATTGAACACAATAATCACCATGCGGACTTTTCTCCATGGGAGTAATGTCTAGTACTGTCTACGCTTTGATCGTACACTGGAAGACTAGTAGTAGTTTCTGAAGCACATCTGGAGGCATTCTGTAATCTGTTGACCTTCAGAGTGTTGATGAAACACAAAAATTGCATCCGCATTGAACACAATAAGCACCATGCGGACTTTTCTCCATGGGAGTAATGTCTTAAACTGTCTACGCTTTGATCGTACACTGGAAGATTAGTAGTAGTTTCCGAAGCACATCTGGATGCATTCTGTAATCTGTGGAAGCACAACTGGATGCATTCTGTAATCTGTGGACTTTTAGAGGGTTGAGGAAACACAAAAATTGCATCGGCATTGAACACAATAGGCACCATGCGGACTTTTCTCCATGGGAGTAATGTCTCATACTGTCTACGCTTTAATCTTTCCCTGGAAGACTAGTAGTAGTTTCCGAAGCACATCTGGAGACATTTCTTAATCTGTAGACCTTCAGAGTGTTGATGCAACACAAATATTGCATCGGCATTGAACACAATAAACACCATGCGAACTTTTCTCCGTGGGAGTAATGTCTTAAACTGTCTACGCTTTGATCGTACTCTGAAAGACTACTAGTTGTTCCTGAAGCACATCTGGATGCATTCTGTAATCTGTGGACCTTAAGAATGTTGATGAAACACAAAATGCATCGGCAATGAACACAATAAGCACCATGCGGACACTTCTCCTTGCGAGTAAGGTCTTAAACTGTCTACGCTTTGATCGTACACTGGAAGACTAGTAGTAGCTTCCGAAGCACATCTGGATGCATTCTGTAATCTGCAGACCTGCCGAGTGTTGATGAAATTCAAAAATTGCATCGGCATTCAAAACAATAAGCACCATGCGGACTTTTCTCCATGGGACTAATGTCTCAATCTGTCTACGTTTTGATCGTTCCCTGGAAGACTAGTAGTAGTTTTCGAAGCACATCTGGATGCATTCTGTAATCTGTGGATGCACAGCTGGATGCAATCTGTAATCTGTGGACTTTTAGAGGGTTGATGAAACACAAAAATTGCATCAGCATTGAACACAATAAACACCATGCAGACTTATCTCCATGGGAGTAATGTCTTAAACTGTCTACGCTTTGATTGTACACTGGAGGACTAGTAGTAGTTTCCGAAGCACATCTGGATGCATTCTGTAATCTGTGGACCTTCAGAGTGTTGACGAAATTCAAAAATTGCATCGGCATCGAACACAATAAGCACCAAGCGGACTTTTGTCCATGGGTGTAATGTCTTAAACTGTCTACGCTTTGATCATTCCCTGGAAGACTTGTAGTAGTTTCCGAAGCACATCTGGAGGCATTCTGTGATCTGTGGACCTTCAGAGTGTTGATGAAACACAAATATTGCATCGGCATTGATCACAATAAACACCATGCGGAATTTTCCCCATGGGAGTAATGTCTTAAACTGTCTACGCTTTAATCGTACACTGGAAGACTAGTAGTAGTTTCCGAAGCACATCTGGAGGCATTCTGTAATCTGTGGACCTTGAGAATGTTGATGAAACACAAAAATTGCACTGGCATTGAACACAATAAGCACCATGCGGACTTTCTCCATGGGAGTAATCTCTTAAACTGTCTACGCTTTGGTCGTACACTGGAAGACTAGTAGTAGCTTCCGAAGCACATCTGGATACATTCTGTAATCTGCAGACCTGCAGAGTGTTGATGAAATTCAAAAATTGCATCGGCATTGAACACAATAAGATCCATGCGGACTTTTCTCCATGGGAGTAATGTCTTAAACTGTCCACGCTTTGATAGTCCCCTGGAAGACTAGTAGTAGTTTCCGAAGCACATCTGGAGGCATTTTGTAATCTGTGGACCTTCAGAGTGTTTATGAAATTCAAAAATTGCATCGGCATTGAACACAATAAGCACCATGCGGACTTTTCTCCATGGGAGTAATGTCTTAAACTGTCTACGCTTTAATCGTTCCCTGGAATACTAGTAGTAGTTTCCGAAGCACATCTGGAGACATTCTGTAATCTGGGGACCTTCAGAGTGTTGATGAAACACAATTATTGCATCGGCATTGAACACAATAAACACCATGCGGACTTTTCTCCATGGGAGTAATGTCTTAAACTCTATATGCTTTGATAGTCCCCTGGAAGGCTAGTAATAGTTTCCGAAGCTCATCTGGATGCATTCTGTAATCTGTGGACCTTCAGAGTGTTGATGAAATTCAAAAATTGCATCGGCATTGAACACAATAAGCACCATGCGGACTTTTCTCCATGGGAGTAATGTCTTAATCTGTCTATGCTATAATCGTTCCCTGGAAGACTAGTAGTAGTTTCCGAAGCATATTTGGAAACATTCTGTAATCTGTGGACCTTCAGAGTGTTGATGAAACATAAATAATGAATCGGCATTGAACACAATAAACACCATGCGGACTTTTCTCCATGGGAGTAATGTCTTAAACTGTCTACGCTTTGTTCGTTCACTGGAAGACTAGTAGTAGTTTCCGAAGCACATCTGGAGGCATTCTGTAATCTGTGGACCTTCAGAGTGTTGATGAAACACAGAAATTGCATCGGCCATGATCACAATAAGCACCATGCGGACTTTTCTCCATGGGAGTAATGTCATAAACTGTCTACGCTTTGATAGATCCCTGGAAGACTACTAGTAGTTTCCGAAGCACATCTGGATGCATTCTGTAATCTGTGGACCTTCAGAGAGTTGATGAAACACAAAAATTGCATCGGCATTGAACACAATAAGCACCATGCGGACTTTTCTCCATGGGAGTAATGTCTCAAACTGTCTACGTTTTGATCGTTCCCTGGAAGACTAGTAGTAGTTTTCGAAGCACATCTGGAGGCATTCTGTAATCTGTGGATCTTCAGAGTATTGACGAAACTAAGAAATTTAATCGGCATTGAACACAATAAACACCATGCGGACTTTTCTCCATGGGAGTAATGTCTTAAACTGTCTACGCTTTGATCGTACTCTGGAAGACTACTAGTTGTTCCCGAAGCACATCTGGAATCATTCTGTAATCTGTGGACCTTCAGAGTGTTGATGAAACACAGAAATTGCATCAGCAATGAACACAATAAGGGCCATGCGGACATTTCTCCATGGGAGTAACTTCTTAAACTGTCTACGCTTCGGTCGTTCCCTGGAAGACTAGTAGTAGTTTCCGAAGCACATCTGGAGGCACTCTGTAATCTGTGGACCTTCAGAGTGCTGATGAAACATAAAAATTGCATCGGCATTGAACCTAATAAGCACGATGCGGACTTTTCACCATGGGAGTAATGTCTTAAACTGTCTACGCTTTGATCGTTCACTGGAAGACTAGTAGTAGTTTCCGAAGCACATCTGGAGGCATTCTGTAATCTGTGGACCTTCAGAGTGTTGATGAAACACAGAAATTGCATCGGCCACGATCACAATAAGCACCATGCCGAATTTTCTCCATGGGAGTAATGTCTTAAACTGTCTACGCTTTGATAGTTCCCTTGAAGCTTACTAGTAGTTTCCGAAGCACATCTGGATGCATTCTGTAATCTATGGACCTTCAGAGTGTTGAAGAAACACAAAAATAGGATCAGCATTGAACACAATAAGCACCATGCGGACTTTTCTCCATGGGAGTAATGTCTCAAACTGTCTACGTTTTGAACGTTCCCTGGAAAACTAGTAGTAGTTTTCGAGGCACATCTGGAGGCATTCAGTAATCTGTGGACCTTCAGAGTGTTGATGAAACAAAAAAATTGAATCGGCATTGACCACAATAATCGCCATGCGGACTTTTCTCCATGGGAATAATGTCTTAAACTGTCTACGCTTTGATCATACACTAGAAGACTTGTAGTAGTTTCCGAAGCACATCTGGAGGCGTTCTGTAATCTGTGGACCATCAGAGTGTTGATAAAACATAGAAATTGAATCGGCATTGAACACATTAAGCACCATGCGGACTTTTCTACACGAGGGTAATGTCTTAAACTGTCTACGCTTTGATTGTACACTGGAAGACTAGTAGGAGTTTCCGAGGCACATCTGGATGCATTCTGTAATCTGTGGACCTTCAGAGTGTTGACGAAATTCAAAAATTGCATCGGCATCGAACACAATAAGCACCATGCAGACTTTTGTCCGTGGGAGTTATGTCTTAAACTGTCTACGCTTTGATCGTTCCCTGGAAGGCTAGTAGTAGTTTCCGAAGCACATCTGGAGGCATTCTGTAATCTGTGGACCTTCAGAGTGTTGATGAAACACAAATATTGCATCGGGATTCATCACAATAAAAACCATGCGGAATTTTCCCCATGGGAGTAATGTCTTAAACTGTCTACGCTTTAATCGTACACAGGAAGACTAGTAGTAGTTTCCGAAGCACATCTGGAGGCATTCTGTAATCTGTGGACCTTGAGAGTGTTGATGAAACACAAAACATTCACTGGCATTGAACACAATAAGCACCATGCGGACTTTTCTCCATGGGAGTAATGTCTTCAACTGTCTACGCTTTAATCGTTCCCTGGAAGACTAGTAGTAGTTTCCAAAGCACATCTGGAGACATTCTGTAATCTGTGGACCTTCAGAGTGTTGATGAAACACAAATATTGCATCGGCATTGAACACAAAAAACACCATGCGGACTTTTCTCCATGGGAGTAAAGTCTTAAACTCTATATGCTTTGATAGTCCCCTGGAAGACTAGTAATAGTTTCCGAAGCACATCTGGATGCATTCTGTAATCTGTGGACCTTCAGAGTGTTGATGAAATTCAAAAATTGCATCGGCATTGAACACAATAAGCACCATGCGGACTTTTCTCCATGGGAGTAATGTCTTAATCTGGCTATGCTATAATCGTTCCCTGGAAGGCTAGTAGTAGTTTCCGAAGCATATTTGGAGACATTCTGTAATCTGTGGACCTTCAGAGTGTTGATGAAACACAAATAATGAATCGGCATTGAACACAATAAGCACCATGCGGACTTTTCTCCATGGGAGTAATGTCTTAATCTGTCTATGCTATAATCGTTCCCTGGAAGACTAGTAGTAGTTTCCGAAGCACATCTGGAGGCACTCTCTAATCTGTGGACCTTCAGAGTGCTGATGAAACATAAAAATTGCATCGGCATTGAACCTAATAAGCACGATGCGGACTTTTCACCATGGGAGTAATGTCTTAAACTGTCTACGCTTTGATCGTTCACTGGAAGACTAGTAGTAGTCTCCGAAGCACATCTGGAGGCATTCTGTAATCTGTGGACCTTCAGAGTGTTGATGAAACACAGAAATTGCATCGGCCACGATCACAATAAGCACCATGCGGAATTTTCTCCATGGGAGTAATGTCTTAAACTGTCTACGATTTGATAGTTCCCTTGAAGACTACTAGTAGTTTCCGAAGCACATCTGGAGGCATTCTGTAATCTGTGGACCTTCAGAGTGTTGATGAAACACAGAAGTTGCATCGGCCATGATCACAATAAGCACCATGCGGACTTTTCTCCATGGGAGTAATGTCATAAACTGTCTACGCTTTGATAGTTCCCTTGAAGACTACTAGTAGTTTCCGAAGCACATCTGGATGCATTCTGTAATCTATGGACCTTCAGAGTGTTGATGAAACACAAAAATAGGATCAGCATTGAACACAATAAGCACCATGCGGACTTTTCTCCATGGGAGTAATGTCTCAAACTGTCTACGTTTTGAACGTTCCCTGGAAAACTAGTAGTAGTTTTCGAGGCACATCTGGAGGCATTCTGTAATCTGTGGACCTTCAGAGTGTTGGTGAAACAAAAAAATTGAATCGGCATTGACCACAATAATCGCCATGCGGACTTTTCTCCATGGGAATAATGTCTTAAACTGTCTACGCTTTGATCATACACTAGAAGACTTGTAGTAGTTTCCGAAGCACATCTGGAGGCGTTCTGTAATCTGTGGACCATCAGAGTGTTGATAAAACATAGAAATTGAATCGGCATTGAACACATTAAGCACCATGCGGACTTTTCTACACGAGGGTAATGTCTTAAACTGTCTACGCTTTGATTGTACACTGGAAGACTAGTAGGAGTTTCCGAGGCACATCTGGATGCATTCTGTAATCTGTGGACCTTCAGAGTGTTGACGAAATTCAAAAATTGCATCGGCATCGAACACAATAAGCACCATGCAGACTTTTGTCCGTGGGAGTTATGTCTTAAACTGTCTACGCTTTGATCGTTCCCTGGAAGGCTAGTAGTAGTTTCCGAAGCACATCTCTAGGCATTCTGTAATCTGTGGACCTTCAGAGTGTTGATGAAACACAAATATTGCATCGGCATTCATCACAATAAAAACCATGCGGAATTTTCCCCATGGGAGTAATGTCTTAAACTGTCTACGCTTTAATCGTACACTGGAAGACTAGTAGTAGTTTCCGAAGCACATCTGGAGGCATTCTGTAATCTGTGGACCTTGAGAGTGTTGATGAAACACAAAACATTCACTGGCATTGAACACAATAAGCACCATGCGGACTTTTCTCCATGGGAGTAATGTCTTCAACTGTCTACGCTTTAATCGTTCCCTGGAAGACTAGTAGTAGTTTCCAAAGCACATCTGGAGACATTCTGTAATCTGTGGACCTTCAGAGTGTTGATGAAACACAAATATTGCATCGGCATTGAACACAAAAAACACCATGCGGACTTTTCTCCATGGGAGTAATGTCTTAAACTCTATATGCTTTGATAGTCCCCTGGAAGACTAGTAATAGTTTCCGAAGCACATCTGGATGCATTCTGTAATCTGTGGACCTTCAGAGTGTTGATGAAATTCAAAAATTGCATCGGCATTGAACACAATAAGCACCATGCGGACTTTTCTCCATGGGAGTAATGTCTTAATCTGTCTATGCTATAATCGTTCCCTGGAAGACTAGTAGTAGTTTCCGAAGCATATTTGGAGACATTCTGTAATCTGTGGACCTTCAGAGTGTTGATGAAACACAAATAATGAATCGGCATTGAACACAATAAGCACCATGCGGACTTTTCTCCATGGGAGTAATGTCTTAATCTGTCTATGCTATAATCGTTCCCTGGAAGACTAGTAGTAGTTTCCGAAGCACATCTGGAGGCACTCTCTAATCTGTGGACCTTCAGAGTGCTGATGAAACATAAAAATTGCATCGGCATTGAACCTAATAAGCACGATGCGGACTTTTCACCATGGGAGTAATGTCTTAAACTGTCTACGATTTGATCGTTCACTGGAAGACTAGTAGTAGTTTCCGAAGCACATCTGGAGGCATTCTGTAATCTGTGGACCTTCAGAGTGTTGATGGAACACAGAAATTGCATCGGCCACGATCACAATAAGCACCATGCGGAATTTTCTCCATGGGAGTAATGTCTTAAACTGTCTACGCTTTGATAGTTCCCTTGAAGACTACTAGTAGTTTCCGAAGCACATCTGGAGGCATTCTGTAATCTGTGGACCTTCAGAGTGTTGATGAAACACAGAAATTGCATCGGCCATGATCACAATAAGCACCATGCGGACTTATCTCCATGGGAGTAATGTCATAAACTGTCTACGCTTTGATAGTTCCCTGGAAGACTACTAGTAGTTTCCGAAGCACATCTGGATGCACTCTGTAATCTGTGTACCTTCAGAGAGTTGATGAAACACAAAAATTGCATCGGCATTGAACACAATAAGCACCATGCGGACTTTTCTCCATGGGAGTAATGTCTCAAACTGTCTACGTTTTGATCGTTCCCTGGAAGACTAGTAGTAGTTTTCGAAGCACATCTGGAGGCATTCTGTAATCTGTGGATCTTCAGAGTATTGACGAAACTAAGAAATTTAATCGGCATTGAACACAATAAACACCATGCGGACTTTTCTCCATGAGAGTAATGTCTTAAACTGTCTACGCTTTGATCGTACTCTGGAAGACTACTGGTTGTTCCCGAAGCACATCTGGAATCATTCTGTAATCTGTGGACATTCAGAGTGTTGATGAAACACAGAAATTGCATCAGCAATGAACACAATAAGCGCCATGCGGACATTTCTCCATGGGAGTAACTTCTTAAACTGTCTACGCTTCGATCGTTCCCTGGAAGACTAGTAGTAGTTTCCGAAGCACATCTGGAGGCACTCTGTAATCTGTGGACCTTCAGAGTGCTGATGAAACATAAAAATTGCATCGGCATTGAACCTAATAAGCACCATGCGGACTTTTCACCATGGGAGTAATGTCTTAAACTGTCTACGCTTTGATCGTTCACTGGAAGACTAGTAGTAGTTTCCGAAGCACATCTGGAGGCATTCTGTAATCTGTGGACCTTCAGAGTGTTGATGAAACACAGAAATTGCATCGGCCACGATCACAATAAGCACCATGCGGAATTTTCTCCATGGGAGTAATGTCTTAAACTGTCTACGCTTTGATAGTTCCCTTGAAGACTACTAGTAGTTTCCGAAGCACATCTGGATGCATTCTGTAATCTATGGACCTTCAGAGTGTTGATGAAACACAAAAATAGGATCAGCATTGAACACAATAAGCACCATGCGGACTTTTCTCCATGGGAGTAATGTCTAGTACTGTCTACGCTTTGATCGTACACTGGAAGACTAGTAGTAGTTTCTGAAGCACATCTGGAGGCATTCTGAAATCTGTTGACCTTCAGAGTGTTGATGAAACACAAAAATTGCATCCGCATTGAACACAATAAGCACCATGCGGACTTTTCTCCATTGGAGTAATGTCTTAAACTGTCTACGCTTTGATCGTACACTGGAAGATTAGTAGTAGTTTCTGAAGCACATCTGGATGCATTCTGTAATCTGTGGAAGCACAACTGGATGCATTCTGTAATCTGTGGACTTTTAGAGGGTTGAGGAAACACAAAAATTGCATCGGCATTGAACACAATAGGCACCATGCGGACTTTTCTCCATGGGAGTAATGTCTCATACTGTCTACGCTTTAATCGTTCCCTGGAAGACTAGTAGTAGTTTCCGAAGCACATCTAAAGACATTCTGTAATCTGTGGACCTTTAGAGTGTTGATGAAACACAAATATTGCATCGGCATTGAACACAATAAACACCATGCGGACTTTTCTCCATTGGAGTAATGTCTTAAACTGTCTACGCTTTGTTCGTTCACTGGAATACTAGTACAAGTTCCTGAAGCACATCTGGAGGCATTCTGTAATCTTTGGACCTTGAGAGTGTTGATGAAACACAAAAATTGCACAGGCATTGAACACAATAAGCACCATGCGGACTTTTCTCCATGGGAGTAATCTCTTAAACTGTCTACGCTTTGGTCGTACACTGGAATACTAGTAGTATATTCCGAAGCACATCTGGATGCATTCTGTAATCTGCAGACTTTCAGAGTGTTGATGAAACACAAAAATTGCATGAGCATTGAACACAAAAAGCACCAAGCGGACTTTTCTCCATGTGAGTAATGTCTTAAACTGTCTACGCTTTGATAGTCCCCTGAAAGACTAGTAGTAGTTTCCGAAGCACATCTGGATGCATTATGTAATCTGTTGACCTTCAGAGTGTTGATGAAATTCAAAAACTGCATCGGCATTGAACACAATAAGCACCATGCGGACTTTTCTCCATGCGAGTAATGTCTTAAACTGTCTACGCTTTAATCGTTCCCTGGAAGATTAGTAGTAGTTTCCGAAGCACATCTGGAGACATTTATTAATCTGTGGACCTTCAGAGTGTTGATGCAACACAAATATTGCATCGGCATTGAACACAATAAACACCATGCGGACTTTTCTCCATGGTAGTAATGTCTTAAACTGTCTACGCTTTGTTCGTTCACTGGAAGACTAGTAGTAGTTTCGAAGCACATCTGGATGCATTCTGTAATCTGTGGACCGTCAGAGTGTTGATAAAACATAGAAATTGAATCGGCATTGAACACAATAAGCACCATGCGGACTTTTCTACAAGAGAGTAATGTCTTAAACTGTCTACGTTATGATCGTACACTGGAAGACTAGTAGTAGATTCCGAAGCACATCTGGAGGCATTCTGTAATCTGTGGACCTTCAGAGTGTTGACGAAACACAGAAATTGAATCGGCATTGAACACAATAAGCACCATACGGACTTTCCTCCATGGGAGTAATGTCTTAAACAGTCTGCGCTTTATCGTACACTTTGAAGACTAGTAGTAGTTTCCGAAGCACATCTGGAGGCTTTCTGTAATCTGTGGACCTTCAGAGTGTTGATGAAACACAAAAACTGCATCGGCATTGAACACGATAAGCACCATTCGAACTTTTCTCCATGGGAGTAATGTCTTAAACTGTCTACGCTTTGATCGTACACTGGAAGACTAGTAGTAGTTTCCGAAGCACATCTGGAGGCATTCTGTAATCTGTGGACCTTCAGAGTGTTGATGAAACATAAAAATTGTACCGGCATTGAACACAATAATCACCATGCGGACTTTTCTCCATGGGAGTAATGTCTAGTACTGTCTACGCTTTGATCGTACACTGGAAGACTAGTAGTAGTTTCTGAAGCACATCTGGAGGCATTCTGTAATCTGTTGACCTTCAGAGTGTTGATGAAACACAAAAATTGCATCCGCATTGAACACAATAAGCACCATGCGGACTTTTCTCCATGGGAGTAATGTCTTAAACTGTCTATGCTTTGATCGTACACTGGAAGATTAGTAGTAGTTTCCGAAGCACATCTGGATGCATTCTGTAATCTGTGGAAGCACAACTGGATGCATTCTGTAATCTGTGGACTTTTAGAGGGTTGAGGAAACACAAAAATTGCATCGGCATTGAACACAATAGCCACCATGCGGACTTTTCTCCATGGGAGTAATGTCTCATACTGTCTACGCTTTAATCTTTCCCTGGAAGACTAGTAGTAGTTTCCGAAGCACATCTGGAGACATTCTGTAATCTGTGGACCTTTAGAGTGTTGATGAAACACAAATATTGCATCGGAATTGAACACAATAAACACCATGCGGACTTTTCTCCATTGGAGTAATCTCTTAAACTGTCTACGCTTTGTTCGTTCACTGGAATACTAGTACTAGTTCCTGAAGCACATCTGGATGCATTCTGTAATCTGCAGACTTTCAGAGTGTTGATGATACACAAAAATTGCATGAGCATTGAACACAAAAAGCACCAAGCGGACTTTTCTCCATGGGAGTAATGTCTTAAACTGTCTACGCTTGGTAGTCCCCTGGAAGACTAGTAGTAGTTTCCGAAGCACATCTGGAGACATTTCTTAATCTGTGGCCCTTCAGAGTGTTGATGCAACACAAATATTGCATCGGCATTGAACACAATAAACACCATGAGAACTTTTCTCCGTGGGAGTAATGTCTTAAACTGTCTACGCTTTGATCGTACTCTGAAAGACTACTAGTTGTTCCTGAAGCACATCTGGATGCATTCTGTAATCTGTGGACCTTAAGAATGTTGATGAAACACAAAATGCATCGGCAATGAACACAATAAGCACCATGCGGACACTTCTCCTTGCGAGTAAGGTCTTAAACTGTCTACGCTTTGATCGTACACTGGAAGACTAGTAGTAGCTTCCGAAGCACATCTGGATGCATTCTGTAATCTGCAGACCTGCCGAGTGTTGATGAAATTCAAAAATTGCATCGGCATTCAACACAATAAGCACCATGCGGACTTTTCTCCATGGGACTAATGTCTCAATCTGTCTACGTTTTGATCGTTCCCTGGAAGACTAGTAGTAGTTTTCGAAGCACATCTGGATGCATTCTGTAATCTGTGGATGCACAGCTGGATGCATTCTGTAATCTGTGGACTTTTAGATGGTTAATGAAACACAAAAATTGCATCGGCATTGAACACAATAAACACCATGCAGACTTATCTCCATGGGAGTAATGTCTTAAAATGTCTACGCTTTGATTGTACACTGGAGGACTAGTAGTAGTTTCCGAAGCACATCTGGATGCATTCTGTAATCTGTGGACCTTCAGAGTGTTGACGAAATTCAAAAATTGCATCGGCATCGAACACAATAAGCACCAAGCGGACTTTTGTCCATGGGTGTAATGTCTTAAACTGTCTACGCTTTGATCATTCCCTGGAAGACTTGTAGTAGTTTCCGAAGCACATCTGGAGGCATTCTGTGATCTGTGGACCTTCAGAGTGTTGATGAAACACAAATATTGCATCGGCATTGATCACAATAAACACCATGCGGAATTTTCCCCATGGGAGTAATGTCTTAAACTGTCTACGCTTTAATCGTACACTGGAAGACTAGTAGTAGTTTCCGAAGCACATCTGGAGGCATTCTGTAATCTGTGGACCTTGAGAATGTTGATGAAACACAAAAATTGCACTGGCATTGAACACAATAAGCACCATGCGGACTTTTCTCCATGGGAGTAATCTCTTAAACTGTCTACGCTTTGGTCGTACACTGGAAGACTAGTAGTAGCTTCCGAAGCACATCTGGACACATTCTGTAATCTGCAGACCTGCAGAGTGTTGATGAAATCCAAAAATTGCATCGGCATTGAACACAATAAGATCCATGCGGACTTTTCTCCATGGGAGTAATGTCTTAAACTGTCCACGCTTTGATAGTCCCCTGGAAGACTAGTAGTAGTTTCCGAAGCACATCTGGAGGCATTCTGTAATCTGTGGACCTTCAGAGTGTTTATGAAATTCAAAAATTGCATCGGCATTGAACACAATAAGCACCATGCGGACTTTCCTCCATGGGAGTAATGTCTTAAACTGTCTACGCTTTAATCGTTCCCTGGAATACTAGTAGTAGTTTCCGAAGCACATCTGGAGACATTCTGTAATCTGGGGACCTTCAGAGTGTTGATGAAACACAATTATTGCATCGGCATTGAACACAATAAACACCATGCGGACTTTTCTCCATGGGAGTAATGTCTTAAACTCTATATGCTTTGATAGTCCCCTGGAAGACTAGTAATAGTTTCCGAAGCACATCTGGATGCATTCTGTAATCTGTGGACCTTCAGAGTGTTGATGAAATTCAAAAATTGCATCGGCATTGAACACAATAAGCACCATGCGGACTTTTCTCCATGGGAGTAATGTCTTAATCTGTCTATGCTATAATCGTTCCCTGGAAGACTAGTAGTAGTTTCCGAAGCATATTTGGAGACATTCTGTAATCTGTGGACCTTCAGAGTGTTGATGAAACATAAATAATGAATCGGCATTGAACACAATAAACACCATGCGGACTTTTCTCCATGGGAGTAATGTCTTAAACTGTCTACGCTTTGTTCGTTCACTGGAAGACTAGTAGTAGTTTCCGAAGCACATCTGGAGGCATTCTGTAATCTGTGGACCTTCAGAGTGTTGATGAAACACAGAAATTGCATCGGCCATGATCACAATAAGCAACATGCGGACTTTTCTCCATGGGAGTAATGTCATAAACTGTCTACGCTTTGATAGTTCCCTGGAAGACTACTAGTAGTTTCCGAAGCACATCTGGATGCATTCTGTAATCTGTGGACCTTCAGAGAGTTGATGAAACACAAAAATTGCATCGGCATTGAACGCAATAAGCACCATGCGGACTTTTCTCCATGGGAGTAATGTCTCAAACTGTCTACGTTTTGATCGTTCCCTGGAAGACTAGTAGTAGTTTTCGAAGCACATCTGGAGGCATTCTGTAATCTGTGGATCTTCAGAGTATTGACGAAACTAAGAAATTTAATCGGCATTGAACACAATAAACACCATGCGGACTTTTCTCCATGGGAGTAATGTCTTAAACTGTCTACGCTTTGATCGTACTCTGGAAGACTACTAGTTGTTCCCGAAGCACATCTGGAATCATTCTGTAATCTGTGGACCTTCAGAGTGTTGATGAAACACAGAACGTGCATCAGCAATGAACACAATAAGCGCCATGCGGACATTTCTCCATGGGAGTAACTTCTTAAACTGTCTACGCTTCGGTCGTTCCCTGGAAGACTAGTAGTAGTTTCCGAAGCACATCTGGAGGCACTCTGTAATCTGTGGACCTTCAGAGTGCTGATGAAACATAAAAATTGCATCGGCATTGAACCTAATAAGCACCATGCGGACTTTTCACCACGGGAGTAATGTCTTAAACTGTCTACGCTTTGATCGTTCACTGGAAGACTAGTAGTAGTTTCCGAAGCACATCTGGAGGCATTCTGTAATCTGTGGACCTTCAGAGTGTTGATGAAACACAGAAATTGCATCGGCCACGATCACAATAAGCACCATGCGGAATTTTCTCCATGGGAGTAATGTCTTAAACTGTCTACGCTTTGATAGTTCCCTTGAAGACTACTAGTAGTTTCCGAAGCACATCTGGATGCATTCTGTAATCTATGGACCTTCAGAGTGTTGATGAAACACAAAAATAGGATCAGCATTGAACACAATAAGCACCATGCGGACTTTTCTCCATGGGAGTAATGTCTCAAACTGTCTACGTTTTGAACGTTCCCTGGAAAACTAGTAGTAGTTTTCGAGGCACATCTGGAGGCATTCTGTAATCTGTGGACCTTCAGAGTGTTGATGAAACAAAAAAATTGAATCGGCATTGACCACAATAATCGCCATGCGGACTTTTCTCCATGGGAATAATTTCTTAAACTGCCTACGCTTTGATCATACACTAGAAGACTTGTAGTAGTTTCCGAAGCACATCTGGAGGCGTTCTGTAATCTGTGGACCATCAGAGTGTTGATAAAACATAGAAATTGAATCGGCATTGAACACATTAAGCACCATGCGGACTTTTCTACACGAGGGTAATGTCTTAAACTGTCTACGCTTTGATTGTACACTGGAAGACTAGTAGGAGTTTCCGAGGCACATCTGGATGCATTCTGTAATCTGTGGACCTTCAGAGTGTTGACGAAATTCAAAAATTGCATCGGCATCGAACACAATAAGCACCATGCAGACTTTTGTCCGTGGGAGTTATGTCTTAAACTGTCTACGCTTTGATCGTTCCCTGGAAGGCTAGTAGTAGTTTCCGAAGCACATCTGGAGGCATTCTGTAATCTGTGGACCTTCAGAGTGTTGATGAAACACAAATATTGCATCGGCATTCATCACAATAAAAACCATGCGGAATTTTCCCCATGGGAGTAATGTCTTAAACTGTCTACGCTTTAATCGTACACTGGAAGACTAGTAGTAGTTTCCGAAGCACATCTGGAGGCATTCTGTAATCTGTGGACCTTGAGAGTGTTGATGAAACACAAAACATTCACTGGCATTGAACACAATAAGCACCATGCGGACTTTTCTCCATGGGAGTAATGTCTTCAACTGTCTACGCTTTAATCGTTCCCTGGAAGACTAGTAGTAGTTTCCAAAGCACATCTGGAGACATTCTGTAATCTGTGGACCTTCAGAGTGTTGATGAAACACAAATATTGCATCGGCATTGAACACAAAAAACACCATGCGGACTTTTCTCCATGGGAGTAATGTCTTAAACTCTATATGCTTTGATAGTCCCCTGGAAGACTAGTAATAGTTTCCGAAGCACATCTGGATGCATTCTGTAATCTGTGGACCTTCAGAGTGTTGATGAAATTCAAAAATTGCATCGGCATTGAACACAATAAGCACCATGCGGACTTTTCTCCATGGGAGTAATGTCTTAATCTGTCTATGCTATAATCGTTCCCTGGAAGACTAGTAGTAGTTTCCGAAGCATATTTGGAGACATTCTGTAATCTGTGGACCTTCAGAGTGTTGATGAAACACAAATAATGAATCGGCATTGAACACAATAAGCACCATGCGGACTTTTCTCCATGGGAGTAATGTCTTAATCTGTCTATGCTATAATCGTTCCCTGGAAGACTAGTAGTAGTTTCCGAAGCACATCTGGAGGCACTCTCTAATCTGTGGACCTTCAGAGTGCTGATGAAACATAAAAATTGCATCGGCATTGAACCTAATAAGCACGATGCGGACTTTTCACCATGGGAGTAATGTCTTAAACTGTCTACGCTTTGATCGTTCACTGGAAGACTAGTAGTAGTTTCCGAAGCACATCTGGAGGCATTCTGTAATCTGTGGACCTTCAGAGTGTTGATGAAACACAGAAATTGCATCGGCCACGATCACAATAAGCACCATGCGGAATTTTCTCCATGGGAGTAATGTCTTAAACTGTCTACGCTTTGATAGTTCCCTTGAAGACTACTAGTAGTTTCCGAAGCACATCAGGAGGCATTCTGTAATCTGTGGACCTTCAGAGTGTTGATGAAACACAGAAATTGCATCGGCCATGATCACAATAAGCACCATGCGGACTTTTCTCCATGGGAGTAATGTCATAAACTGTCTACGCTTTGATAGTTCCCTGGAAGACTACTAGTAGTTTCCGAAGCACATCTGGATGCACTCTGTAATCTGTGGACCTTCAGAGAGTTGATGAAACACAAAAATTGCATCGGCATTGAACACAATAAGCACCATGCGGACTTTTCTCCATGGGAGTAATGTCTCAAACTGTCTACGTTTTAATCGTTCCCTGGAAGACTAGTAGTAGTTTTCGAAGCACATCTGGAGGCATTCTGTAATCTGTGGATCTTCAGAGTATTGACGAAACTAAGAAATTTAATCGGCATTGAACACAATAAACACCATGCGGACTTTTCTCCATGAGAGTAATGTCTTAAACTGTCTACGCTTTGATCGTTCTCTGGAAGACTACTAGTTGTTCCCGAAGCACATCTGGAATCATTCTGTAATCTGTGGACCTTCAGAGTGTTGATGAAACACAGAAATTGCATCAGCAATGAACACAATAAGCGCCATGCGGACATTTCTCCATGGGAGTAACTTCTTTAACTGTCTACGCTTCGATCGTTCCCTGGAAGACTAGTAGTAGTTTCCGAAGCACATCTGGAGGCACTCTGTAATCTGTGGACCTTCAGAGTGCTGATGAAACAAAAAAATTGCATCGGCATTGAACCTAATAAGCACCATGCGGACTTTTCACCATGGGAGTAATGTCTTAAACTGTCTACGCTTTGATCGTTCACTGGAAGACTAGTAGTAGTTTCCGAAGCACATCTGGAGGCATTCTGTAATCTGTGGACCTTCAGAGTGTTGATGAAATTCAAAAATTGCATCGGCATTGAACACAATAAGCACCATGCGGACTTTTCTCCATGGGAGTAATGTCTTAATCTGTCTATGCTATAATCGTTCCCTGGAAGACTAGTAGTAGTTTCCGAAGCATATTTGGAGACATTCTGTAATCTGTGGACCTTCAGAGTGTTGATGAAACATAAATAATGAATCGGCATTGAACACAATAAACACCATGCGGACTTTTCTCCATGGGAGTAATGTCTTAAACTGTCTACGCTTTGTTCGTTCACTGGAAGACTAGTAGTAGTTTCCGAAGCACATCTGGAGGCATTCTGTAATCTGTGGACCTTCAGAGTGTTGATGAAACACAGAAATTGCATCGGCCATGATCACAATAAGCAACATGCGGACTTTTCTCCATGGGAGTAATGTCATAAACTGTCTACGCTTTGATAGTTCCCTGGAAGACTACTAGTAGTTTCCGAAGCACATCTGGATGCATTCTGTAATCTGTGGACCTTCAGAGAGTTGATGAAACACAAAAATTGCATCGGCATTGAACGCAATAAGCACCATGCGGACTTTTCTCCATGGGAGTAATGTCTCAAACTGTCTACGTTTTGATCGTTCCCTGGAAGACTAGTAGTAGTTTTCGAAGCACATCTGGAGGCATTCTGTAATCTGTGGATCTTCAGAGTATTGACGAAACTAAGAAATTTAATCGGCATTGAACACAATAAACACCATGCGGACTTTTCTCCATGGGAGTAATGTCTTAAACTGTCTACGCTTTGATCGTACTCTGGAAGACTACTAGTTGTTCCCGAAGCACATCTGGAATCATTCTGTAATCTGTGGACCTTCAGAGTGTTGATGAAACACAGAACGTGCATCAGCAATGAACACAATAAGCGCCATGCGGACATTTCTCCATGGGAGTAACTTCTTAAACTGTCTACGCTTCGGTCGTTCCCTGGAAGACTAGTAGTAGTTTCCGAAGCACATCTGGAGGCACTCTGTAATCTGTGGACCTTCAGAGTGCTGATGAAACATAAAAATTGCATCGGCATTGAACCTAATAAGCACCATGCGGACTTTTCACCACGGGAGTAATGTCTTAAACTGTCTACGCTTTGATCGTTCACTGGAAGACTAGTAGTAGTTTCCGAAGCACATCTGGAGGCATTCTGTAATCTGTGGACCTTCAGAGTGTTGATGAAACACAGAAATTGCATCGGCCACGATCACAATAAGCACCATGCGGAATTTTCTCCATGGGAGTAATGTCTTAAACTGTCTACGCTTTGATAGTTCCCTTGAAGACTACTAGTAGTTTCCGAAGCACATCTGGATGCATTCTGTAATCTATGGACCTTCAGAGTGTTGATGAAACACAAAAATAGGATCAGCATTGAACACAATAAGCACCATGCGGACTTTTCTCCATGGGAGTAATGTCTCAAACTGTCTACGTTTTGAACGTTCCCTGGAAAACTAGTAGTAGTTTTCGAGGCACATCTGGAGGCATTCTGTAATCTGTGGACCTTCAGAGTGTTGATGAAACAAAAAAATTGAATCGGCATTGACCACAATAATCGCCATGCGGACTTTTCTCCATGGGAATAATTTCTTAAACTGCCTACGCTTTGATCATACACTAGAAGACTTGTAGTAGTTTCCGAAGCACATCTGGAGGCGTTCTGTAATCTGTGGACCATCAGAGTGTTGATAAAACATAGAAATTGAATCGGCATTGAACACATTAAGCACCATGCGGACTTTTCTACACGAGGGTAATGTCTTAAACTGTCTACGCTTTGATTGTACACTGGAAGACTAGTAGGAGTTTCCGAGGCACATCTGGATGCATTCTGTAATCTGTGGACCTTCAGAGTGTTGACGAAATTCAAAAATTGCATCGGCATCGAACACAATAAGCACCATGCAGACTTTTGTCCGTGGGAGTTATGTCTTAAACTGTCTACGCTTTGATCGTTCCCTGGAAGGCTAGTAGTAGTTTCCGAAGCACATCTGGAGGCATTCTGTAATCTGTGGACCTTCAGAGTGTTGATGAAACACAAATATTGCATCGGCATTCATCACAATAAAAACCATGCGGAATTTTCCCCATGGGAGTAATGTCTTAAACTGTCTACGCTTTAATCGTACACTGGAAGACTAGTAGTAGTTTCCGAAGCACATCTGGAGGCATTCTGTAATCTGTGGACCTTGAGAGTGTTGATGAAACACAAAACATTCACTGGCATTGAACACAATAAGCACCATGCGGACTTTTCTCCATGGGAGTAATGTCTTCAACTGTCTACGCTTTAATCGTTCCCTGGAAGACTAGTAGTAGTTTCCAAAGCACATCTGGAGACATTCTGTAATCTGTGGACCTTCAGAGTGTTGATGAAACACAAATATTGCATCGGCATTGAACACAAAAAACACCATGCGGACTTTTCTCCATGGGAGTAATGTCTTAAACTCTATATGCTTTGATAGTCCCCTGGAAGACTAGTAATAGTTTCCGAAGCACATCTGGATGCATTCTGTAATCTGTGGACCTTCAGAGTGTTGATGAAATTCAAAAATTGCATCGGCATTGAACACAATAAGCACCATGCGGACTTTTCTCCATGGGAGTAATGTCTTAATCTGTCTATGCTATAATCGTTCCCTGGAAGACTAGTAGTAGTTTCCGAAGCATATTTGGAGACATTCTGTAATCTGTGGACCTTCAGAGTGTTGATGAAACACAAATAATGAATCGGCATTGAACACAATAAGCACCATGCGGACTTTTCTCCATGGGAGTAATGTCTTAATCTGTCTATGCTATAATCGTTCCCTGGAAGACTAGTAGTAGTTTCCGAAGCACATCTGGAGGCACTCTCTAATCTGTGGACCTTCAGAGTGCTGATGAAACATAAAAATTGCATCGGCATTGAACCTAATAAGCACGATGCGGACTTTTCACCATGGGAGTAATGTCTTAAACTGTCTACGCTTTGATCGTTCACTGGAAGACTAGTAGTAGTTTCCGAAGCACATCTGGAGGCATTCTGTAATCTGTGGACCTTCAGAGTGTTGATGAAACACAGAAATTGCATCGGCCACGATCACAATAAGCACCATGCGGAATTTTCTCCATGGGAGTAATGTCTTAAACTGTCTACGCTTTGATAGTTCCCTTGAAGACTACTAGTAGTTTCCGAAGCACATCAGGAGGCATTCTGTAATCTGTGGACCTTCAGAGTGTTGATGAAACACAGAAATTGCATCGGCCATGATCACAATAAGCACCATGCGGACTTTTCTCCATGGGAGTAATGTCATAAACTGTCTACGCTTTGATAGTTCCCTGGAAGACTACTAGTAGTTTCCGAAGCACATCTGGATGCACTCTGTAATCTGTGGACCTTCAGAGAGTTGATGAAACACAAAAATTGCATCGGCATTGAACACAATAAGCACCATGCGGACTTTTCTCCATGGGAGTAATGTCTCAAACTGTCTACGTTTTAATCGTTCCCTGGAAGACTAGTAGTAGTTTTCGAAGCACATCTGGAGGCATTCTGTAATCTGTGGATCTTCAGAGTATTGACGAAACTAAGAAATTTAATCGGCATTGAACACAATAAACACCATGCGGACTTTTCTCCATGAGAGTAATGTCTTAAACTGTCTACGCTTTGATCGTTCTCTGGAAGACTACTAGTTGTTCCCGAAGCACATCTGGAATCATTCTGTAATCTGTGGACCTTCAGAGTGTTGATGAAACACAGAAATTGCATCAGCAATGAACACAATAAGCGCCATGCGGACATTTCTCCATGGGAGTAACTTCTTTAACTGTCTACGCTTCGATCGTTCCCTGGAAGACTAGTAGTAGTTTCCGAAGCACATCTGGAGGCACTCTGTAATCTGTGGACCTTCAGAGTGCTGATGAAACAAAAAAATTGCATCGGCATTGAACCTAATAAGCACCATGCGGACTTTTCACCATGGGAGTAATGTCTTAAACTGTCTACGCTTTGATCGTTCACTGGAAGACTAGTAGTAGTTTCCGAAGCAAATCTGGAGGCATTCTGTAATCTGTGGACCTTCAGAGTGTTGATGAAACACAGAAATTGCATCGGCCACGATCACAATAAGCACCATGCGGAATTTTCTCCATGGGAGTAATGTCTTAAACTGTCTACGCTTTGATAGTTCCCTTGAAGACTACTAGTAGTTTCCGAAGCACATCTGGATGCATTCTGTAATCTATGGACCTTCAGAGTGTTGATGAAACACAAAAATAGGATCAGCATTGAACACAATAAGCACCATGCGGACTTTTCTCCATGGGAGTAATGTCTCAAACTGTCTACGTTTTGAACGTTCCCTGGAAAACTAGTAGTAGTTTTCGAGGCATATCTGGAGGCATTCTGTAATCTGTGGACCTTCAGAGTGTTGATGAAACAAAAAATTTGAATCGGCATTGACCACAATAATCGCCATGCGGACTTTTCTCCATGGGAATAATGTCTTAAACTGTCTACGCTTTGATCATACACTAGAAGACTAGTAGTAGTTTCCGAAGCACATCTGGAGGCGTTCTGTAATCTGTGGACCATCAGAGTGTTGATAAAACATAGAGATTGAATCGGCATTGAACACATTAAGCACCATGCGGACTTTTCTACACGAGAGTAATGTCTTAAACTGTCTACGCTTTGATTGTACACTGGAAGACTAGTAGGAGTTTCCGAGGCACATCTGGATGCATTCTGTAATCTGTGGACCTTCAGAGTGTTGACGAAATTCAAAAATTGCATCGGCATCGAACACAATAAGCACCATGCAGACTTTTGTCCGTGGGAGTAATGTCTTAAACTGTCTACGCTTTGATCGTACCTGGAAGGCTAGTAGTAGTTTCCGAAGCACATCTGGAGGCATTCTGTAATCTGTGGACATTCAGAGTGTTGATGAAACACAAATATTGCATCGGCATTCATCACAATAAACACCATGCGGAATTTTCCCCATGGGAGTAATGTCTTAAACTGTCTACGCTTTAATCGTACACTGGAAGACTAGTAGTAGTTTCCGAAGCACATCTGGAGGCATTCTGTAATCTGTGGACCTTGAGAGTGTTGATGAAACACAAAACATTCACTGGCATTGAACACAATAAGCACCACGCGGACTTTTCTCCATAGGAGTAATGTCTTCAACTGTCTACGCTTTAATCGTTCCCTGGAAGACTAGTAGTAGTTTCCAAAGCACATCTGGAGACATTCTGTAATCTGTGGACCTACAGAGTGTTGATGAAACACAAATATTGCATCGGCATTGAACACAAAAAACACCATGTGGACTTTTCTCCATGGGAGTAATGTCTTAAACTGTCTACGCTTTGTTCGTTCACTGGAAGACTAGTAGTAGTTTCCGAAGCACATCTGGAGGCATTCTGAAATCTGTGGACCTTCAGAGTATTGACGAAACTTAGAAATTGAATCGGCATTGAACACAATAAGCACCATGCGGACTTTTCTCCATGGGAGTAATGTCTTAAACTGTCTACGCTTTGATCGTACACTGGAAGACTAGTAGTAGTTTCCGAAGCAAATCTGGATGCATTCTGTAATCTGTGGACCTTCAGAGTGTTGATGAAACACAAATATTGCATCGGCATTGAACACAATAAACACCATGCCTACTTTTCTCCATGGGAGTAATGTCTTAAACTGTCTACGCTTTGATCGTTCACTGGAAGACTAGTAGTAGTTACCGAAGCACATCTGGAGGCATTCTGTAATCGCTGGACCTTCAGAGTGTTGATGAAACACAAAAACTGCATCGGCATTGAACACGATAAGCACCATTCAAACTTTTCTCCATGGGAGTAATGTCTTAAACTGTCTACGCTTTGATCGTACACTGGAAGACTAGTAGTAGTTTCCGAAGCACATCTGGAGGCATTCTGTAATCTGTGGACCTTCAGAGTGTTGATGAAACACAAAAATTGTACCGGCATTGAACACAATAATCACCATGCGGACTTTTCTCCATGGGAGTAATGTCTAGTACTGTCTACGCTTTGATCGTACACTGGAAGACTAGTAGTAGTTTCTGAAGCACATCTGGAGGCATTCTGTAATCTGTTGACCTTCAGAGTGTTGATGAAACACAAAAATTGCATCCGCATTGAACACAATAAGCACCATGCGGACTTTTCTCCATGGGAGTAATGTCTTAAACTGTCTACGCTTTGATCGTACACTGGAAGATTAGTAGTAGTTTCCGAAGCACATCTGGATGCATTCTGTAATCTATGGAAGCACAACTGGATGCATTCTGTAATCTGTGGACTTTTAGAGGGTTGAGGAAACACAAAAATTGCATCGGCATTGAACACAATAGGCACCATGCGGACTTTTCTCCATGGGAGTAATGTCTCATACTGTCTACGCTTTAATCGTTCCCTGGAAGACTAGTAGTAGTTTCCGAAGCACATCTGGAGACATTCTGTAATCTGTGGACCTTTAGAGTGTTGATGAAACACAAATATTGCATCGGCATTGAACACAATAAACACCATGCGGACTTTTCTCCATTGGAGTAATGTCTTAAACTGTCTACGCTTTGTTCGTTCACTGGAATACTAGTACAAGTTCCTGAAGCACATCTGAAGGCATTCTGTAATCTTTGGACCTTGAGAGTGTTGATGAAACACAAAAATTGCACAGGCATTGAACACAATAAGCACCATGCGGACTTTTCTCCATGGGAGTAATCTCTTAAACTGTCTACGCTTTGGTCGTACATTGGAATACTAGTAGTATATTCCGAAGCACATCTGGATGCATTCTGTAATCTGCAGACTTTCAGAGTGTTGATGAAACACAAAAATTGCATGAGCATTGAACACAAAAAGCACCAAGCGGACTTTTCTCCATGTGAGTAATGTCTTAAACTGTCTACGCTTTGATAGTCCCCTGAAAGACTAGTAGTAGTTTCCGAAGCACATCTGGATGCATTATGTAATCTGTTGACCTTCAGAGTGTTGATGAAATTCAAAAACTGCATCGGCATTGAACACAATAAGCACCATGCGGACTTTTCTCCATGGGAGTAATGTCTTAAACTGTCTACGCTTTAATCGTTCCCTGGAAGATTAGTAGTAGTTTCCGAAGCACATCTGGAGACATTTCTTAATCTGTGGACCTTCAGAGTGTTGATGCAACACAAATATTGCATCGGCATTGAACACAATAAACACCATGCGGACTTTTCTCCATGGTAGTAATGTCTTAAACTGTCTACGCTTTGTTCGTTCACTGGAAGACTAGTACTAGTTCCTGAAGCACATCTGGAGGCATTCTGTAATCTGTGGACCTTCAGAGTATTGACGAAACTTAGAAATTGAATCGGCATTGAACACAATAAGCACCATGCGGACTTTTCTCCATGGGAGTAATGTCTTAAACTGTCTACGCTTTGATCGTACTCTGAAAGACTACTAGTTGTTCCTGAAGCACATCTGGAGGCATTCTGTAATCTGTGGACATTAAGAATGTTGATGAAACACAAAATGCATCGGCAATGAACACAATAAGCACCATGCGGACATTTCTCCTTGCGAGTAAGGTCTTAAACTGTCTACGCTTTGATCGTACACTGGAAGACTAGTAGTAGCTTCCGAAGCACATCTGGATGCATTCTGTAATCTGCAGACCTGCAGAGTGTTGATGAAATTCAAAAATTGCATCGGCATTCAACACAATAAGCACCATGCGGACTTTTCTACAAGAGAGTAATGTCTTAAACTGTCTACGCTTTGATAGTCCCCTGGAAGACTAGTAATAGTTTCCGAAGCACATCTGGATGCATTCTGTAATCTGTGGACTTTCTGAGTGTTGATGAAATTCAAAAATTGCATCGGCATTGAACACAATAAGCACCACGCGGACTTTTCACAATGGGAGTAATGTCTTAAACTGTCTACGCTTTGATCGTTCACTGGAAGACTAGTAGTAGTTTCCGAAGCACATCTGGAGGCATTCTGTAATCTGTGGACCTTCAGAGTGTTGATGAAACACAGAAATTGCATCGGCCACGATCACAATAAGCACCATGCGGAATTTTCTCCATGGGAGTAATGTCTTAAACTGTCTACGGTTTGAACGTTCCCTGGAAAACTAGTAGTAGTTTTCGAGGCATATCTGGAGGCATTCTGTAATCTGTGGACCTTCAGAGTGTTGATGAAACAAAAAAATTGAATCGGCATTGACCACAATAATCGCCATGCGGACTTTTCTCCATGGGAATAATGTCTTAAACTGTCTACGCTTTGATCATACACTAGAAGACTAGTAGTAGTTTCCGAAGCACATCTGGAGGCGTTCTGTAATCTGTGGACCATCAGAGTGTTGATAAAACATAGAGATTGAATCGGCATTGAACACATTAAGCACCATGCGGACTTTTCTACACGAGAGTAATGTCTTAAACTGTCTACGCTTTGATTGTACACTGGAAGACTAGTAGGAGTTTCCGAGGCACATCTGGATGCATTCTTTAATCTGTGGACCTTCAGAGTGTTGACGAAATTCAAAAATTGCATCGGCATCGAACACAATAAGCACCATGCAGACTTTTGTCCGTGGGAGTAATGTCTTAAACTGTCTACGCTTTGATCGTACCTGGAAGGCTAGTAGTAGTTTCCGAAGCACATCTGGAGGCATTCTGTAATCTGTGGACCTTCAGAGTGTTGATGAAACACAAATATTGCATCGGCATTCATCACAATAAACACCATGTGGAATTATCCCCATGGGAGTAATGTCTTAAACTGTCTACGCTTTAATCGTACACTGGAAGACTAGTAGTAGTTTCCGAAGCACATCTGGAGGCATTCTGTAATCTGTGGACCTTGAGAGTGTTGATGAAACACAAAACATTCACTGGCATTGAACACAATAAGCACCACGCGGACTTTTCTCCATAGGAGTAATGTCTTCAACTGTCTACGCTTTAATCGTTCCCTGGAAGACTAGTAGTAGTTTCCAAAGCACATCTGGAGACATTCTGTAATCTGTGGACCTTCAGAGTGTTGATGAAACACAAATATTGCATCGGCATTGAACACAAAAAACACCATGTGGACTTTTCTCCATGGGAGTAATGTCTTAAACTGTCTACGCATTGTTCGTTCACTGGAAGACTAGTAGTAGATTCCGAAGCACATCTGGAGGCATTCTGAAATCTGTGGACCTTCAGAGTATTGACGAAACTTAGAAATTGAATCGGCATTGAACACAATAAGCACCATGCGGACTTTTCTCCATGGGAGTAATGTCTTAAACTGTCTACGCTTTGATCGTACACTGGAAGACTAGTAGTAGTTTCCGAAGCAAATCTGGATGCATTCTGTAATCTGTGGACCTTCAGAGTGTTGATGAAACACAAATATTGCATCGGCATTGAACACAATAAACACCATGCCTACTTTTCTCCATGGGAGTAATGTCTTAAACTGTCTACGCTTTGATCGTTCACTGGAAGACTAGTAGTAGTTACCGAAGCACATCTGGAGGCATTCTGTAATCGCTGGACCTTCAGAGTGTTGATGAAACACAAAAACTGCATCGGCATTGAACACGATAAGCACCATTCAAACTTTTCTCCATGGGAGTAATGTCTTAAACTGTCTACGCTTTGATCGTACACTGGAAGACTAGTAGTAGTTTCCGAAGCACATCTGGAGACATTCTGTAATCTGTGGACCTTCAGAGTGTTGATGAAACACAAAAATTGTACCGGCATTGAACACAATAATCACCATGCGGACTTTTCTCCATGGGAGTAATGTCTAGTACTGTCTACGCTTTGATCGTACACTGGAAGACTAGTAGTAGTTTCTGAAGCACATCTGGAGGCATTCTGTAATCTGTTGACCTTCAGAGTGTTGATGAAACACAAAAATTGCATCCGCATTGAACACAATAAGCACCATGCGGACTTTTCTCCATGGGAGTAATGTCTTAAACTGTCTACGCTTTGATCGTACACTGGAAGATTAGTAGTAGTTTCCGAAGCACATCTGGATGCATTCTGTAATCTGTGGAAGCACAACTGGATGCATTCTGTAATCTGTGGACTTTTAGAGGGTTGAGGAAACACAAAAATTGCATCGGCATTGAACACAATAGGCACCATGCGGACTTTTCTCCATGGGAGTAATGTCTCATACTGTCTACGCTTTAATCGTTCCCTGGAAGACTAGTAGTAGTTTCCGAAGCACATCTGGAGACATTCTGTAATCTGTGGACCTTTAGAGTGTTGATGAAACACAAATATTGCATCGGCATTGAACACAATAAACACCATGCGGACTTTTCTCCATTGGAGTAATGTCTTAAACTGTCTACGCTTTGTTCGTTCACTGGAATACTAGTACAAGTTCCTGAAGCACATCTGGAGGCATTCTGTAATCTTTGGACCTTGAGAGTGTTGATGAAACACAAAAATTGCACAGGCATTGAACACAATAAGCACCATGCGGACTTTTCTCCATGGGAGTAATCTCTTAAACTGTCTACGCTTTGGTCGTACACTGGAATACTAGTAGTATATTCCGAAGCACATCTGGATGCATTCTGTAATCTGCAGACTTTCAGAGTGTTGATGAAACACAAAAATTGCATGAGCATTGAACACAAAAAGCACCAAGCGGACTTTTCTCCATGTGAGTAATGTCTTAAACTGTCTACGCTTTGATAGTCCCCTGAAAGACTAGTAGTAGTTTCCGAAGCACATCTGGATGCATTATGTAATCTGTTGACCTTCAGAGTGTTGATGAAATTCAAAAACTGCATCGGCATTGAACACAATAAGCACCATGCGGACTTTTCTCCATGCGAGTAATGTCTTAAACTGTCTACGCTTTAATCGTTCCCTGGAAGATTAGTAGTAGTTTCCGAAGCACATCTGGAGACATTTCTTAATCTGTGGACCTTCAGAGTGTTGATGCAACACAAATATTGCATCGGCATTGAACACAATAAACACCATGCGGACTTTTCTCCATGGTAGTAATGTCTTAAACTGTCTACGCTTTGTTCGTTCACTGGAAGACTAGTACTAGTTCCTGAAGCACATCTGGAGGCATTCTGTAATCTGTGGACCTTCAGAGTATTGACGAAACTTAGAAATTGAATCGGCATTGAACACAATAAGCACCATGCGGACTTTTCTCCATGGGAGTAATGTCTTAAACTGTCTACGCTTTGATCGTACTCTGAAAGACTACTAGTTGTTCCTGAAGCACATCTGGAGGCATTCTGTAATCTGTGGACATTAAGAATGTTGATGAAACACAAAATGCATCGGCAATGAACACAATAAGCACCATGCGGACATTTCTCCTTGCGAGTAAGGTCTTAAACTGTCTACGCTTTGATCGTACACTGGAAGACTAGTAGTAGCTTCCGAAGCACATCTGGATGCATTCTGTAATCTGCAGACCTGCAGAGTGTTGATGAAATTCAAAAATTGCATCGGCATTCAACACAATAAGCACCATGCGGACTTTTCTACAAGAGAGTAATGTCTTAAACTGTCTACGCTTTGATAGTCCCCTGGAAGACTAGTAATAGTTTCCGAAGCACATCTGGATGCATTCTGTAATCTGTGGACTTTCTGAGTGTTGATGAAATTCAAAAATTGCATCGGCATTGAACACAAGAAGCACCATGCGGACTTTTCTCCATGGGAGTAATGTCTTAAACTGTCTACGCTTTAATCGTTCCCTGGAAGACTAGTAGTAGTTTCCGAAGCACATCTGGAGAGATTCTGTAATCTGTGGACCTTCAGAGTGTTGATGAAACACAAATATTATATCGGCATTGAACACAATAAACACCATACGGACTTCTCTCCATGGGAGTAATGTCTTAAACTGTCTACGCTTTGTTCGTTCACTGGAAGACTAGTAGTAGTTTCCGGAGCACATCTGGAGGCATTCTGTAATCTGTGGACCTTCAGAGTATTGACTAAACTTAGAAATAGAATCGGCATTGAACACAATAAGCACCATGCGGACTTTTCTCCATGGGAGTAATGTATTATACTGTCTACGCTTTGATCGTACTCTGAAGACTACTAGTTGTTCCCGAAGCACATCTGGAGGCATTCTGTAATCTGTGGACCGTCAGTGTGTTGATGAAACACAGAAATTGCATCGGCAATGAACACAATAAGCACCATGCAGACATTTCTCCTTGGGAGTAAGGTCTTAAACTGTCTATGCTTTGATCGTTCCCTGGAGGACTAGTAGTAGTTTCCGAAGCACACCTGGAGGCATTGTGTAATCTTTGGACCTTCGGAGTGTTGATGAAACACAAAAATTGTACCGGCATTGAACACAATAATCACCATGCGGACTTTTCTCCATGGGAGTAATGTCTAGTACTGTCTACGCTTTGATCGTACACTGGAAGACTAGTAGTAGTTTCTGAAGCACATCTGGAGGCATTCTGTAATCTGTTGACCTTCAGAGTGTTGATGAAACACAAAAATTGCATCCGCATTGAACACAATAAGCACCATGCGGACTTTTCTCCATGGGAGTAATGTCTTAAACTGTCTACGCTTTGATCGTACACTGGAAGATTAGTAGTAGTTTCCGAAGCACATCTGGATGCATTCTGTAATCTGTGGAAGCACAACTGGATGCATTCTGTAATCTGTGGACTTTTAGAGGGTTGAGGAAACACAAAAATTGCATCGGCATTGAACACAATAGGCACCATGCGGACTTTTCTCCATGGGAGTAATGTCTCATACTGTCTACGCTTTAATCGTTCCCTGGAAGACTAGTAGTAGTTTCCGAAGCACATCTGGAGACATTCTGTAATCTGTGGACCTTTAGAGTGTTGATGAAACACAAATATTGCATCGGCATTGAACACAATAAACACCATGCGGACTTTTCTCCATTGGAGTAATGTCTTAAACTGTCTACGCTTTGTTCGTTCACTGGAATACTAGTACAAGTTCCTGAAGCACATCTGGAGGCATTCTGTAATCTTTGGACCTTGAGAGTGTTGATGAAACACAAAAATTGCACAGGCATTGAACACAATAAGCACCATGCGGACTTTTCTCCATGGGAGTAATCTCTTAAACTGTCTACGCTTTGGTCGTACACTGGAATACTAGTAGTATATTCCGAAGCACATCTGGATGCATTCTGTAATCTGCAGACTTTCAGAGTGTTGATGAAACACAAAAATTGCATGAGCATTGAACACAAAAAGCACCAAGCGGACTTTTCTCCATGTGAGTAATGTCTTAAACTGTCTACGCTTTGATAGTCCCCTGAAAGACTAGTAGTAGTTTCCGAAGCACATCTGGATGCATTATGTAATCTGTTGACCTTCAGAGTGTTGATGAAATTCAAAAACTGCATCGGCATTGAACACAATAAGCACCATGCGGACTTTTCTCCATGCGAGTAATGTCTTAAACTGTCTACGCTTTAATCGTTCCCTGGAAGATTAGTAGTAGTTTCCGAAGCACATCTGGAGACATTTCTTAATCTGTGGACCTTCAGAGTGTTGATGCAACACAAATATTGCATCGGCATTGAACACAATAAACACCATGCGGACTTTTCTCCATGGTAGTAATGTCTTAAACTGTCTACGCTTTGTTCGTTCACTGGAAGACTAGTACTAGTTCCTGAAGCACATCTGGAGGCATTCTGTAATCTGTGGACCTTCAGAGTATTGACGAAACTTAGAAATTGAATCGGCATTGAACACAATAAGCAACATGCGGACTTTTCTCCATGGGAGTAATGTCTTAAACTGTCTACGCTTTGATCGTACTCTGAAAGACTACTAGTTGTTCCTGAAGCACATCTGGAGGCATTCTGTAATCTGTGGACATTAAGAATGTTGATGAAACACAAAATGCATCGGCAATGAACACAATAAGCACCATGCGGACATTTCTCCTTGCGAGTAAGGTCTTAAACTGTCTACGCTTTGATCGTACACTGGAAGACTAGTAGTAGCTTCCGAAGCACATCTGGATGCATTCTGTAAATCTGCAGACCTGCAGAGTGTTGATGAAATTCAAAAATTGCATCGGCATTCAACACAATAAGCACCATGCGGACTTTTCTACAAGAGAGTAATGTCTTAAACTGTCTACGCTTTGATAGTCCCCTGGAAGACTAGTAATAGTTTCCGAAGCACATCTGGATGCATTCTGTAATCTGTGGACTTTCTGAGTGTTGATGAAATTCAAAAATTGCATCGGCATTGAACACAAGAAGCACCATGCGGACTTTTCTCCATGGGAGTAATGTCTTAAACTGTCTACGCTTTAATCGTTCCCTGGAAGACTAGTAGTAGTTTCCGAAGCACATCTGGAGAGATTCTGTAATCTGTGGACCTTCAGAGTGTTGATGAAACACAAATATTATATCGGCATTGAACACAATAAACACCATGCGGACTTCTCTCCATGGGAGTAATGTCTTAAACTGTCTACGCTTTGTTCGTTCACTGGAAGACTAGTAGTAGTTTCCGGAGCACATCTGGAGGCATTCTGTAATCTGTGGACCTTCAGAGTATTGACTAAACTTAGAAATAGAATCGGCATTGAACACAATAAGCACCATGCGGACTTTTCTCCATGGGAGTAATGTATTATACTGTCTACGCTTTGATCGTACTCTGAAGACTACTAGTTGTTCCCGAAGCACATCTGGAGGCATTCTGTAATCTGTGGACCGTCAGTGTGTTGATGAAACACAGAAATTGCATCGGCAATGAACACAATAAGCACCATGCAGACATTTCTCCTTGGGAGTAAGGTCTTAAACTGTCTATGCTTTGATCGTTCCCTGGAGGACTAGTAGTAGTTTCCGAAGCACATCTGGAGGCATTGTGTAATCTTTGGACCTTCGGAGTGTTGATGAAACACACAAATTGCATCGGCATTGAACCTAATAAGCACCATGCGGACTTTTCTCCATGGGAGTAATGTCTTATAGTGTCTTCGCTTTTATCGTACACTGATAGATTAGTAGTAGTTTCCGAAGCACATCTGGAGGCATTCTGTAATCTGTGGACCTTCAGAGTGTTGATGAAACACAAAAATTGAATCGGCATTGAACACAATAAGCACCATGCGCACTTTTCTCCATGGGAGTAATGTCTTAAACTGTCTACGCTTTGATCGTACACTGGAAGACTAGTAGTAGTTTCTGAAGCACATCTAAATGCATTCTGTAACCTGTGGACCTTCAGAGTGTCGATGAAACACAAAAATTGCATCGGCATTGAACACAATAAGCACCATGCGGACTTTTGTCCATGGGAGTAATGTCTTAAACAGTCTGCGCTTTATCGTACACTTTGAATACTAGTAGTAGTTTCGGAAGCACATCTGGAGGCATTCTGTAATCTGTGGACCTTTAGAGTGTTGATGAAACACAAAAATTGCACCGGCATTGAACACAATAATCACAATGCGGACTTTTCTCCATGGGAGTAATGTCTTGTACTGTCTACGCTTTGATCGTACACTGGAAGACTAGTAGTAGTTTCTGAAGCACATCTGAAGGCATTCTGTAATCTGTGGACCTTCAGAGTGTTGATGAAACACAAAAATTGCATCGGCATTGAACACAATAAGCACCATGCGGACTTTTCTCCATGGGAGTAATGTCTTAAACTGTCTACGCTTTAATCGTACACTGGAAGATTAGCAGTAGATTCCGAAGCACATCTGGATGCATTCTGTAATCTGTGGAAGCACAAATGGATGCATTCTGTAGTCTGTGGACTATTAGAGGGTTGAGGAAACACCAAAATTGCATCGGCATTGAACACAATAGGCACCATGCGGACTTTTCTCCATGGGACTAATGTCTCATACTGTCTACGCTTTAATCGTTCCCTGGAAGACAAGTAGTAGTTTCCGAAGCACATCTGGAGACATTCTGCAATCTGTGGACCTTCTGAGTGTTGATGAAAGACAAATATTGCATCGGCATTGAACACAATAAACACCATGCGGACATTTCTCCATGGGAGTAATGTCTTAAACTGTCTACGCTTTGTTCGTTCACTGGAAGACTAGTACTAGTTCCTGAAGTACATCTGGAGGCATTCTGTAATCTGTGGACCTTCAGAGTATTGACGAAACTTAGAAATTGAATCGGCATTGAACACAATAAGCACCATGCGGATTTTTCTCCATGGGAGTAATGTCTTAAACTGTCTACGATTTGATCGTACTCTGGAAGACTACTAGTTGTTCCTGAAGCACATCTGGAGGCATTCTGTAATCTGTGGACCTTAAGAGTGTTGATGAAACACAAAATGCATCGGCAATGAACACAATAAGCACCATGCGGACATTTCTCCTTGGGAGTAAGGTCTTAAACTGTATACGCTTTGATCGTTCCCTGGAAGACTAGTAGTAGTTTCCGAAGCACATTTGGAGGCATTCTGTAATCTGTGGACCTTCAGTGTGTTGATGAAACACAAAAATTGCATCGGCATTGATCCTAATAAGCACCATGCGGACTTTTCTCCATGGGAGTAATGTCTTATACTGTCTACGCTTTGATCGTACACTGGAAGACTAGTAGTAGTTTCTGAAGCACATCTGGATGCATTCTGTAACCTGTGGACCTTCAGAGTGTCGATGAAACACAAAAATTGCATCGGCATTGAACACAATAAGCACCATGCGGATTTTTGTCCATGGGAGTAATGTCTCAAACTGTCTACGTTTTCATCGTTCCCTGGAAGACTAGTAGTAGCTTTCGAAGCACATCTGGAGGCATTCTGTAATCTGTGGACCTTCAGAGTGTTGATGAAACAAAAAAATTGCATCGCCATTGAACACAATAAGCACCATGCGGACTTTTCTCCATGGGAGTAATGTCTTAAACTGTCTACGCTTTGATCGTACACTGGAAGACTAGTAGTAGTTTCTGAAGCACATCTGGAGGCATTCTGTAATCTGTGGACCGTCAGAGTGCTGATAAAACATAGAAATTGAATCGGCATTGAACACAATAAGCACCATGCGGACTTTTCTACAAGAGAGTAATGTCTTAAACTGTCTACGTTATGATCGTACACTGGAAGATTAGTAGTAGTTTCCGAAGCACATCTGGAGGCATTCTGTAATCTGTGGACTGTCAGTGTGTTGATGAAACACAGAAATTGAATCGGCATTGAACACAATAAGCACCATACGGACTTTTCTCCATGGGAGTAAGGTCTTAAACTGTCTACGCTTTGATCGTTCCCTGGAGGACTAGTAGTAGTTTCCGAAGCACATCTGGAGGCATTCTGTAATCTGTGGACCTTCAGAGTGTTGATGAAACACAAATATTGCATCGGCATTCATCACAATAAACACCATGCGGAATTTTCCCCATGGGAGTAATGTCTTAAACTGTCTACGCTTTAATCGTACACTGGAAGACTAGTAGCAGTTACCCAAGCACATCTGGAGGCATTCTGTAATCTGTGGATCTTGAGAGTGTTGATGAAACACAAAACATTCACTGGCATTGAACACAATAAGCACCATGCGGACTTTTCTCCATGGGAGTAATCTCTTAAATTGTCTACGCTTTGGTCGTACACTGGAAGACTAGTAGTAGCTTCCGAAGCACATCTGGATGCATTCTGTAATCTGTGGACCTTCAGAGTGTTGATGAAACAAAAAAATTGCATCGCCATTGAACACAATAGGCACCATGTGGACTTTTCTCCAATGGAGTAATGTCTTCAACTGTCTACGCTTTAATCGTTCCCTGGAAGACTAGTAGTAGTTTCCAAAGCACATCTGGAGACATTCTGTAATCTGTGGACCTTCAGAGTGTTGATGAAACACAAATATTGCATCGGCATTGAACACAAAAAACACCATGCGGACTTTTCTCCATGGGAGTAATGTCTTCAACTGTCTACGCTTTGTTCGTTCACTGGAAGACTAGTAGTAGTTTCCGAAGCACATCTGGAGGCATTCTGAAATCTGTGGACCTTCAGAGTATTGACGAAACTTAGAAATTGAATCGGCATTGAACACAATAAGCACCATGCGGACTTTTCTCCATGGGAGTAATGTCTTAAACTGTCTACGCTTTGATCGTACACTGGAAGACTAGTAGTAGTTTCCGAAGCAAATCTGGATGCATTCTGTAATCTGTGGACCTTCAGAGTGTTGATGAAACACAAATATTGCATCGGCATTGAACACAATAAACACCATGCCTACTTTTCTAAATGGGAGTAATGTCTTAAACTGTTTACGCTTTGATCGTTCACTGGAAGACTAGTAGTAGTTACCGAAGCACATCTGGAGGCATTCTGTAATCTGTGGACCTTCAGAGTGTTGATGAAACAAAAAAATTGCATCGCCATTGAACACAATAAGCACCATGCGGACTTTTCTCCATGGGAGTAATGTCTTAAACTGTCTACGCTTTGATCGTACACTGGAAGACTAGTAGTAGTTTCGAAGCACATCTGGATGCATTCTGTAATCTGTGGACCGTCAGAGTGTTGATAAAACATAGAAATTGAATCGGCATTGAACACAATAAGCACCATGCAGACTTTTCTACAAGAGAGTAATGCCTTAAACTGTCTACGTTATGATCGTACACTGGAAGACTAGTAGTAGATTCCGAAGCACATCTGGAGGCATTCTGTAATCTGTGGACCTTCAGAGTGTTGACGAAACACAGAAATTGAATCGGCATTGAACACAATAAGCACCATACGGACTTTCCTCCATGGGAGTAATGTCTTAAACAGTCTGCGCTTTATCGTACTCTTTGAAGACTAGTAGTAGTTTCCGAAGCACATCTGGAGGCTTTCTGTAATCTGTGGACCTTCAGAGTGTTGATGAAACACAAAAACTGCATCGGCATTGAACACGATAAGCACCATTCGAACTTTTCTCCACGGGAGTAATGTCTTAAACTGTCTACGCTTTGATCGTACACTGGAAGACTAGTAGTAGTTTCCGAAGCACATCTGGAGGCATTCTGTAATCTGTGGACCTTCAGAGTGTTGATGAAACACAAAAATTGTACCGGCATTGAACACAATAATCACCATGCGGACTTTTCTCCATGGGAGTAATGTCTAGTACTGTCTACGCTTTGATCGTACACTGGAAGACTAGTAGTAGTTTCTGAAGCACATCTGGACGCATTCTGTAATCTGTTGACCTTCAGAGTGTTGATGAAACACAAAAATTGCATCCGCATTGAACACAATAAGCACCATGCGGACTTTTCTCCATGGGAGTAATGTCTTAAACTGTCTACGCTTTGATCGTACACTGGAAGATTAGTAGTAGTTTCCGTAGCACAAGCGGATGCATTCTGTAATCTGTGGAAGCACAACTGGATGCATTCTGTAATCTGTGGACTTTTAGAGGGTTGAGGAAACAAAAAAATTGCATCGGCATTGAACACAAAAAACACCATGCGGACTTTTCTCCATGGGAGTAATGTCTCACACTGTCTACGCTTTAATCGTTCCCTGGAAGACTAGTAGTAGTTTCCGAAGCACATCTGGAGACATTCTGTAATCTGTGGACCTTTAGAGTGTTGATGAAACACAAATATTGCATCGGCATTGAACACAATAAACACCATGCGGACTTTTCTCCATTGGAGTAATGTCTTAAACTGTCTACGCTTTAATCGTTCCCTGGAAGACTAGTAGTAGTTTCCGAAGCACATCTGGAGAGATTCTGTAATCTGTGGACCTTCAGAGTGTTGATGAAACACAAATATTATATCGGCATTGAACACAATAAACACCATGCGGACTTCTCTCCATGGGAGTAATGTCTTAAACTGTCTACGCTTTGTTCGTTCACTGGAAGACTAGTAGTAGTTTCCGGAGCACATCTGGAGGCATTCTGTAATCTGTGGACCTTCAGAGTATTGACTAAACTTAGAAATAGAATCGGCATTGAACACAATAAGCACCATGCGGACTTTTCTCCATGGGAGTAATGTATTATACTGTCTACGCTTTGATCGTACTCTGAAGACTACTAGTTGTTCCCGAAGCACATCTGGAGGCATTCTGTAATCTGTGGACCGTCAGTGTGTTGATGAAACACAGAAATTGCATCGGCAATGAACACAATAAGCACCATGCAGACATTTCTCCTTGGGAGTAAGGTCTTAAACTGTCTATGCTTTGATCGTTCCCTGGAGGACTAGTAGTAGTTTCCGAAGCACATCTGGAGGCATTGTGTAATCTTTGGACCTTCGGAGTGTTGATGAAACACACAAATTGCATCGGCATTGAACCTAATAAGCACCATGCGGACTTTTCTCCATGGGAGTAATGTCTTATAGTGTCTTCGCTTTTATCGTACACTGATAGACTAGTAGTAGTTTCCGAAGCACATCTGGAGGCATTCTGTAATCTGTGGACCTTCAGAGTGTTGATGAAACACAAAAATTGAATCGGCATTGAACACAATAAGCACCATGCGCACTTTTCTCCATGGGAGTAATGTCTTAAACTGTCTACGCTTTGATCGTACACTGGAAGACTAGTAGTAGTTTCTGAAGCACATCTAAATGCATTCTGTAACCTGTGGACCTTCAGAGTGTCGATGAAACACAAAAATTGCATCGGCATTGAACACAATAAGCACCATGCGGACTTTTGTCCATGGGAGTAATGTCTCAAACTGTCTACGTTTTGATCGTTCCCTGGAAGACTAGTAGTAGCTTTCGAAGCACATCTGGAGGCATTCTGTAATCTGTGGACCTTCCGAGAGTTGATGAAACAAAAAAATTTCATCGCCATTGAACACAATAAACACCATGCAGACTTTTCTCCATGGGAGTAATGTCTTAAACTGTCTACGCTTTGATCGTACACTGGAAGACTAGTAGTAGTTTCCGAAGCACATCTGGAGGCATTCTGTAATCTGTGGACCGTCAGAGTGTTGATAAAACATAGAAATTGAATCGGCATTGAACACAATAAGCACCATGCGGACTTTTCTACAAGAGAGTAATGTCTTAAACTGTCTACGTTATGATCGTACACTGGAAGACTAGTAGTAGTTTCAGAAGCACATGTGGAGGCATTCTGTAATCTGTGGACCTTCAGAGTGTTGACGAAACACAGAAATTGAATCGGCATTGAACACAATAAGCACCATACGGACTTTTCTCCATGGGAGTAATGTCTTAAACAGTCTGCGCTTTATCGTACACTTTGAATACTAGTAGTAGTTTCGGAAGCACATCTGGAGGCATTCTGTAATCTGTGGACCTTTAGAGTGTTGATGAAACACAAAAATTGCACCGGCATTGAACACAATAATCACAATGCGGACTTTTCTCCATGGGAGTAATGTCTTGTACTGTCTACGCTTTGATCGTACACTGGAAGACTAGTAGTAGTTTCTGAAGCACATCTGAAGGCATTCTGTAATCTGTGGACCTTCAGAGTGTTGATGAAACACAAAAATTGCATCGGCATTGAACACAATAAGCACCATGCGGACTTTTCTCCATGGGAGTAATGTCTTAAACTGTCTACGCTTTAATCGTACACTGGAAGATTAGTAGTAGATTCCGAAGCACATCTGGATGCATTCTGTAATCTGTGGAAGCACAAATGGATGCATTCTGTAGTCTGTGGACTATTAGAGGGTTGAGGAAACACCAAAATTGCATCGGCATTGAACACAATAGGCACCATGCGGACTTTTCTCCATGGGACTAATGTCTCATACTGTCTACGCTTTAATCGTTCCCTGGAAGACAAGTAGTAGTTTCCGAAGCACATCTGGAGACATTCTGCAATCTGTGGACCTTCTGAGTGTTGATGAAAGACAAATATTGCATCGGCATTGAACACAATAAACACCATGCGGACATTTCTCCATGGGAGTAATGTCTTAAACTGTCTACGCTTTGTTCGTTCACTGGAAGACTAGTACTAGTTCCTGAAGTACATCTGGAGGCATTCTGTAATCTGTGGACCTTCAGAGTATTGACGAAACTTAGAAATTGAATCGGCATTGAACACAATAAGCACCATGCGGACTTTTCTCCATGGGAGTAATGTCTTAAACTGTCTACGATTTGATCGTACTCTGGAAGACTACTAGCTGTTCCTGAAGCACATCTGGAGGCATTCTGTAATCTGTGGACCTTAAGAGTGTTGATGAAACACAAAATGCATCGGCAATGAACACAATAAGCACCATGCGGACATTTCTCCTTGGGAGTAAGGTCTTAAACTGTATACGCTTTGATCGTTCCCTGGAAGACTAGTAGTAGTTTCCGAAGCACATTTGGAGGCATTCTGTAATCTGTGGACCTTCAGTGTGTTGATGAAACACAAAAATTGCATCGGCATTGATCCTAATAAGCACCATGCGGACTTTTCTCCATGGGAGTAATGTCTTATACTGTCTACGCTTTGATCGTACACTGGAAGACTAGTAGTAGTTTCTGAAGCACATCTGGATGCATTCTGTAACCTGTGGACCTTCAGAGTGTCGATGAAACACAAAAATTGCATCGGCATTGAACACAATAAGCACCATGCGGATTTTTGTCCATGGGAGTAATGTCTCAAACTGTCTACGTTTTCATCGTTCCCTGGAAGACTAGTAGTAGCTTTCGAAGCACATCTGGAGGCATTCTGTAATCTGTGGACCTTCAGAGTGTTGATGAAACAAAAAAATTGCATCGCCATTGAACACAATAAGCACCATGCGGACTTTTCTCCATGGGAGTAATGTCTTAAACTGTCTACGCTTTGATCGTACACTGGAAGACTAGTAGTAGTTTCTGAAGCACATCTGGAGGCATTCTGTAATCTGTGGACCGTCAGAGTGCTGATAAAACATAGAAATTGAATCGGCATTGAACACAATAAGCACCATGCGGACTTTTCTACAAGAGAGTAATGTCTTAAACTGTCTACGTTATGATCGTACACTGGAAGATTAGTAGTAGTTTCCGAAGCACATCTGGAGGCATTCTGTAATCTGTGGACTGTCAGTGTGTTGATGAAACACAGAAATTGAATCGGCATTGAACACAATAAGCACCATACGGACTTTTCTCCATGGGAGTAAGGTCTTAAACTGTCTACGCTTTGATCGTTCCCTGGAGGACTAGTAGTAGTTTCCGAAGCACATCTGGAGGCATTCTGTAATCTGTGGACCTTCAGAGTGTTGATGAAACACAAATATTGCATCGGCATTCATCACAATAAACACCATGCGGAATTTTCCCCATGGGAGTAATGTCTTAAACTGTCTACGCTTTAATCGTACACTGGAAGACTAGTAGCAGTTACCCAAGCACATCTGGAGGCATTCTGTAATCTGTGGATCTTGAGAGTGTTGATGAAACACAAAACATTCACTGGCATTGAACACAATAAGCACCATGCGGACTTTTCTCCATGGGAGTAATCTCTTAAATTGTCTACGCTTTGGTCGTACACTGGAAGACTAGTAGTAGCTTCCGAAGCACATCTGGATGCATTCTGTAATCTGTGGACCTTCAGAGTGTTGATGAAACAAAAAAATTGCATCGCCATTGAACACAATAGGCACCATGTGGACTTTTCTCCAATGGAGTAATGTCTTCAACTGTCTACGCTTTAATCGTTCCCTGGAAGACTAGTAGTAGTTTCCAAAGCACATCTGGAGACATTCTGTAATCTGTGGACCTTCAGAGTGTTGATGAAACACAAATATTGCATCGGCATTGAACACAAAAAACACCATGCGGACTTTTCTCCATGGGAGTAATGTCTTAAACTGTCTACGCTTTGTTCGTTCACTGGAAGACTAGTAGTAGTTTCCGAAGCACATCTGGAGGCATTCTGAAATCTGTGGACCTTCAGAGTATTGACGAAACTTAGAAATTGAATCGGCATTGAACACAATAAGCACCATGCGGACTTTTCTCCATGGGAGTAATGTCTTAAACTGTCTACGCTTTGATCGTACACTGGAAGACTAGTAGTAGTTTCCGAAGCAAATCTGGATGCATTCTGTAATCTGTGGACCTTCAGAGTGTTGATGAAACACAAATATTGCATCGGCATTGAACACAATAAACACCATGCCTACTTTTCTAAATGGGAGTAATGTCTTAAACTGTTTACGCTTTGATCGTTCACTGGAAGACTAGTAGTAGTTACCGAAGCACATCTGGAGGCATTCTGTAATCTGTGGACCTTCAGAGTGTTGATGAAACACAGAAAGTGCATCGGCCATGAACCAATAAGCACCATGCGGACTTTTCTCCATGGGAGTAAGGTCTTAAACTGTCTACGCTTTGATCGTTCCCTGGAAGACTAGTAGTAGTTTCGAAGCACATCTGGATGCATTCTGTAATCTGTGGACCGTCAGAGTGTTGATAAAACATAGAAATTGAATCGGCATTGAACACAATAAGCACCATGCAGACTTTTCTACAAGAGAGTAATGTCTTAAACTGTCTACGTTATGATCGTACACTGGAAGACTAGTAGTAGATTCCGAAGCACATCTGGAGGCATTCTGTAATCTGTGGACCTTCAGAGTGTTGACGAAACACAGAAATTGAATCGGCATTGAACACAATAAGCACCATACGGACTTTCCTCCATGGGAGTAATGTCTTAAACAGTCTGCGCTTTATCGTACACTTTGAAGACTAGTAGTAGTTTCCGAAGCACATCTGGAGGCTTTCTGTAATCTGTGGACCTTCAGAGTGTTGATGAAACACAAAAACTGCATCGGCATTGAACACGATAAGCACCATTCGAACTTTTCTCCACGGGAGTAATGTCTTAAACTGTCTACGCTTTGATCGTACACTGGAAGACTAGTAGTAGTTTCCGAAGCACATCTGGAGGCATTCTGTAATCTGTGGACCTTCAGAGTGTTGATGAAACACAAAAATTGTACCGGCATTGAACACAATAATCACCATGCGGACTTTTCTCCATGGGAGTAATGTCTAGTACTGTCTACGCTTTGATCGTACACTGGAAGACTAGTAGTAGTTTCTGAAGCACATCTGGACGCATTCTGTAATCTGTTGACCTTCAGAGTGTTGATGAAACACAAAAATTGCATCCGCATTGAACACAATAAGCACCATGCGGACTTTTCTCCATGGGAGTAATGTCTTAAACTGTCTACGCTTTGATCGTACACTGGAAGATTAGTAGTAGTTTCCGTAGCACAAGCGGATGCATTCTGTAATCTGTGGAAGCACAACTGGATGCATTCTGTAATCTGTGGACTTTTAGAGGGTTGAGGAAACAAAAAAATTGCATCGGCATTGAACACAAAAAACACCATGCGGACTTTTCTCCATGGGAGTAATGTCTCACACTGTCTACGCTTTAATCGTTCCCTGGAAGACTAGTAGTAGTTTCCGAAGCACATCTGGAGACATTCTGTAATCTGTGGACCTTTAGAGTGTTGATGAAACACAAATATTGCATCGGCATTGAACACAATAAACACCATGCGGACTTTTCTCCATTGGAGTAATGTCTTAAACTGTCTACGCTTTGTTCGTTCACTGGAATACTAGTACTAGTTCCTGAAGCACATCTGGAGGCATTCTGTAATCTTTGGACCTTGAGAGTGTTGATGAAACACAAAAATTGCACAGGCATTGAACACAATAAGCACCATGCGGACTTTTCTCCATGGGAGTAATCTCTTAAACTGTCTACGCTTTAATCGTTCCCTGGAAGACTAGTAGTAGTTTCCGAAGCACATCTGAAGACATTTCTTAATCTGTGGACCTTCAGAGTGTTGATGCAACACAAATATTGCATCGGCATTGAACACAATAAACACCATGCGGACTTTTCTCCATGGTAGTAATGTCTTAAACTGTCTACGCTTTGTTCGTTCACTGGAAGACTAGTACTAGTTCCTGAAGCACATCTGGAGGCATTCTGTAATCTGTGGACCTTCAGAGTATTGACGAAACTTAGAAATTGAATCGGAATTGAACACAATAAGCACCATGCGGACTTTTCTCCATGGGAGTAATGTCTTAAACAGTCTACGCTTTGATCGTACTCTGAAAGACTACTAGTTGTTCCTGAGGCACATCTGGAGGCATTCTGTAATCTGTGGACCTTAAGAATGTTGATGAAACACAAAATGCATCGGCAATGAACACAATAAGCACCATGTGGACATTTCTCCTTGCGAGTAAGGTCTTAAACTGTCTACGCTTTGATCGTACACTGGAAGACTAGTAGTAGCTTCCGAAGCACATCTGGATGCATTCTGTAATCTGGCGACCTGCAGAGTGTTGATGAAATTCAAAAATTGCATCGGCATTCAACACAATAAGCACCATGCGGACTTTTCTCCATGGGACTAATGTCTCAAACTGTCTACTTTTTGATCGTTCCCTGGAAGACTAGTAGTAGTTTTCGAAGCACATCTGGATGCATTCTGTAATCTGTGGACCGTCACAGTGTTGATAAAACATAGAAATTGAATCGGCATTGAACACAATAAGCACCATGCGGACTTTTCTACAAGAGAGTAATGTCTCAAACTGTCTACGCTTTGATAGTCCCCTGGAAGACTAGTAATAGTTTCCGAAGCACATCTGGATGCATTCTGTAATCTGTGGACTTTCTGAGTGTTGATGAAATTCAAAAATTGCATCGGCATTGAACACAAGAAGCACCATGAGGACTTTTCTCCATGGGAGTAATGTCTTAAACTGTCTACGCTTTAATCGTTCCCTGGAAGACTAGTAGTAGTTTCCGAAGCACATCTGGAGACATTCTGTAATCTGTGGACCTTCAGAGTGTTGATGAAACACAAATATTGCATCGGCATTGAACACAATAAACACCATGCGGACTTCTCTCCATGGCAGTAATGTCTTAAACTGTCTACGCTTTGTTCGTTCACTGGAAGACTAGTAGTAGTTTCCGGAGCACATCTGGAGGCATTCTGTAATCTGTGGACCATCTGAGTATTGACGAAACTTAGAAATAGAATCGGCATTGAACACAATAAGCACCATGCGGACTTTTCTCCATGGGAGTAATGTATTATACTGTCTACGCTTTGATCGTACTCTGGAAGACTACTAGTTGTTCCCGAAGCACATCTGGAGGCATTCTGTAATCTGTGGACCGTCAGTGTGTTGATGAAACACAGAAATTGCATCGGCAATGAACACAATAAGCACCATGCAGACATTTCTCCTTGGGAGTAAGGTCTTAAACTGTCTACGCTTTGATCGTTCCCTGGAGGACTAGTAGTAGTTTCCGAAGCACATCTGGAGGCATTGTGTAATCTTAGGACCTTCGGAGTGTTGATGAAACACACAAATTGCATCGGCATTGAACCTAATAAGCACCATGCGGACTTTTCTCCATGGGAGTAATGTCTTATAGTGTCTTCGCTTTGATCGTACACTGAAAGACTAGTAGTAGTTTCCGAAGCACATCTGGAGGCATTCTGTAATCTGTGGACCTTCAGAGTGTTGATGAAACACAAAAATTGAATCGGCATTGAACACAATAAGCACCATGCGCACTTTTCTCCATGGGAGTAATGTCTTAAACTGTCTACGCTTTGATCGTACACTGGAAGACTAGTAGTAGTTTCTGAAGCACATCTAAATGCATTCTGTAACCTGTGGTCCTTCAGAGTGTCGATGAAACACAAAAATTGCATCGGCATTGAACACAATAAGCACCATGCGGACTTTTGTCCATGGGAGTAATGTCTCAAACTGTCTACGTTTTGATCGTTCCCGGGAAGACTAGTAGTAGCTTTCGAAGCACATCTGGAGGCATTCTGTAATCTGTGGACCTTCAGAGTGTTGATGAAACATAAAAATTTCATCGCCATTGAACACAATAAGCACCATGCAGACTTTTCTCCATGGGAGTAATGTCTTAAACTGTCTACGCTTTGATCGTACACTGGAAGACTAGTAGTAGTTTCCGAAGCACATCTGGAGGCATTCTGTAATCTGTGGACCGTCAGAGTGTTGATAAAACATTGAAATTGAATCGGCATTGAACACAATAAGCACCATGCGGACTTTTCTACAAGAGAGTAATGTCTTAAACTGTCTACGTTATGATCGTACACTGGAAGACTAGTAGTAGTTTCCGAAGCACATGTGGAGGCATTCTGTAATCTGTGGACCTTCAGAGTGTTGACGAAACACAGAATTGAATCGGCATTGAACACAATAAGCACCATACGGACTTTTCTCCATGGGAGTGATGTCTTAAACAGTCTGCGCTTTATCGTACACTTTGAAGACTAGTAGTAGTTTCGGAAGCACATCTGGAGGCATTCTGTAATCTGTGGACCTTCAGAGTGTTGATGAAACACAAATATTGCATCGGCATTGAACACAATAAACACCATGCGGACTTCTCTCCATGGCAGTAATGTCTTAAACTGTCTACGCTTTGTTCGTTCACTGGAAGACTAGTAGTAGTTTCCGGAGCACATCTGGAGGCATCCTGTAATCTGTGGACCTTCTGAGTATTGACGAAACTTAGAAATAGAATCGGCATTGAACACAATAAGCACCATGCGGACTTTTCTCCATGGGAGTAATGTATCATACTGTCTACGCTTTGATCGTACTCTGGAAGACTACTAGTTGTTCCCGAAGCACATCTGGAGGCATTCTGTAATCTGTGGACCGTCAGAGTGTTGATGAAACAAAGAAATTGCATCGGCAATGAACACAATAAGCACCATGCAGACATTTCTCCTTGGGAGTAAGGTCTTAAACTGTCTACGCTTTGATCGTTCCCTGGAGGACTAGTAGTAGTTTCCGAAGCACATCTGGAGGCATTGTGTAATCTTTGGACCTTCGGAGTGTTGATGAAACACAGAAACTGCACCGGCATTGAACACAATAATCACAATGCGGACTTTTCTCAATGGGAGTAATGTCTTGTACTGTCTACGCTTTGATCGTACACTGGAAGACTAGTAGTAGTTTCCGGAGCACATCTGGAGGCATTCTGTAATCTGTGGACCATCTGAGTATTGACGAAACTTAGAAATAGAATCGGCATTGAACACAATAAGCACCATGCGGACTTTTCTCCATGGGAGTAATGTCTTAAACTGTCTACGCTTTAATCGTACACTGGAAGACTAGTAGCAGTTACCCAAGCACATCTGGAGGCATTCTGTAATCTGTGGATCTTGAGAGTGTTGATGAAACACAAAACATTCACTGGCATTGAACACAATAAGCACCATGCGGACTTTTCTCCATGGGAGTAATCTCTTAAATTGTCTACGCTTTGGTCGTACACTGGAAGACTAGTAGTAGCTTCCGAAGCACATCTGGATGCATTCTGTAATCTGTGGTCCTTCAGAGTGTTGATGAAACAAAAAAATTGCATCGCCATTGAACACAATAGGCACCATGCGGACTTTTCTCCAATGGAGTAATGTCTTCAACTGTCTACGCTTTAATCGTTCCCTGGAAGACTAGTAGTAGTTTCCAAAGCACATCTGGAGACATTCTGTAATCTGTGGACCTTCAGAGTGTTGATGAAACACAAATATTGCATCGGCATTGAACACAAAAAACACCATGCGGACTTTTCTCCATGGGAGTAATGTCTTAAACTGTCTACGCTTTGATCGTACACTGGAAGACTAGTAGTAGTTTCCGAAGCAAATCTGGATGCATTCTGTAATCTGTGGACCTTCAGAGTGTTGATGAAACACAAATATTGCATCGGCATTGAACACAATAAACACCATGCCTACTTTTCTAAATGGGAGTAATGTCTTAAACTGTTTACGCTTTGATCGTTCACTGGAAGACTAGTAGTAGTTACCGAAGCACATCTGGAGGCATTCTGTAATCTGTGGACCTTCAGAGTGTTGATGAAACACAGAAAGTGCATCGGCCATGAACACAATAAGCACCATGCGGACTTTTCTCCATGGGAGTAAGGTCTTAAACTGTCTACGCTTTGATCGTTCCCTGGAACACTAGTAGTAGTTTCGAAGCACATCTGGATGCATTCTGTAATCTGTGGACCGTCAGAGTGTTGATAAAACATAGAAATTGAATCGGCATTGAACACAATAATCACCATGCAGACTTTTCTACAAGAGAGTAATGTCTTAAACTGTCTACGTTATGATCGTACACTGGAAGACTAGTAGTAGATTCCGAAGCACATCTGGAGGCATTCTGTAATCTGTGGACCTTCAGAGTGTTGACGAAACACAGAAATTGAATCGGCATTGAACACAATAAGCACCATACGGACTTTCCTCCATGGGAGTAATGTCTTAAACAGTCTGCGCTTTATCGTACACTTTGAAGACTAGTAGTAGTTTCCGAAGCACATCTGGAGGCTTTCTGTAATCTGTGGACCTTCAGAGTGTTGATGAAACACAAAAATTGCATCCGCATTGAACACAATAAGCACCATGCGGACTTTTCTCCATGGGAGTAATGTCTTAAACTGTCTACGCTTTGATCGTACACTGGAAGATTAGTAGTAGTTTCCGAAGCACAAGCGGATGCATTCTGTAATCTGTGGAAGCACAACTGGATGCATTCTGTAATCTGTGGACCTTTAGAGTGTTGATGAAACACAAATATTGCATCGGCATTGAACACAATAAACACCATGCGGACTTTTCTCCATTGGAGTAATGTCTTAAACTGTCTACGCTTTGTTCGTTCACTGGAATACTAGTACTAGTTCCTGAAGCACATCTGGAGGCATTCTGTAATCTTTGGACCTTGAGAGTGTTGATGAAACACAAAAATTGCACAGGCATTGAACACAATAAGCACCATGCGGACTTTTCTCCATGGGAGTAATCTCTTAAACTGTCTACGCTTTAATCGTTCCCTGGAAGACTAGTAGTAGTTTCCGAAGCACATCTGGAGACATTTCTTAATCTGTGGACCTTCAGAGTGTTGATGCAACACAAATATTGCATCGGCATTGAACACAATAAACACCATGCGGACTTTTCTCCATGGTAGTAATGTCTTAAACTGTCTACGCTTTGTTCGTTCACTGGAAGATTAGTACTAGTTCCTGAAGCACATCTGGAGGCATTCTGTAATCTGTGGACCTTCAGAGTATTGACGAAACTTAGAAATTGAATCGGCATTGAACACAATAAGCACCATGCGGACTTTTCTCCATGGGAGTAATGTCTTAAACAGTCTACGCTTTGATCGTACTCTGAAAGACTACTAGTTGTTCCTGAGGCACATCTGGAGGCATTCTGTAATCTGTGGACCTTAAGAATGTTGATGAAACACAAAATGCATCGGCAATGAACACAATAAGCACCATGCGGACATTTCTCCTTGCGAGTAAGGTCTTAAACTGTCTACGCTTTGATCGTACACTGGAAGACTAGTAGTAGCTTCCGAAGCACATCTGGATGCATTCTGTAATCTGGCGACCTGCAGAGTGTTGATGAAATTCAAAAATTGCATCGGCATTCAACACAATAAGCACCATGCGGACTTTTCTCCATGGGACTAATGTCTCAAACTGTCTACGTTTTGATCGTTCCCTGGAAGACTAGTAGTAGTTTTCGAAGCACATCTGGATGCATTCTGTAATCTGTGGACCGTCAGAGTGTTGATAAAACATAGAAATTGAATCGGCATTGAACACAATAAGCACCATGCGGACTTTTCTACAAGAGAGTAATGTCTCAAACTGTCTACGCTTTGATAGTCCCCTGGAAGACTAGTAATAGTTTCCGAAGCACATCTGGATGCATTCTGTAATCTGTGGACTTTCTGAGTGTTGATGAAATTTAAAAATTGCATCGGCATTGAACACAAGAAGCACCATGAGGACTTTTCTCCATGGGAGTAATGTCTTAAACTGTCTACGCTTTAATCGTTCCCTGGAAGACTAGTAGTAGTTTCCGAAGCACATCTGGAGACATTCTGTAATCTGTGGACCTTCAGAGTGTTGATGAAACACAAATATTGCATCGGCATTGAACACAATAAACACCATGCGGACTTCTCTCCATGGCAGTAATGTCTTAAACTGTCTACGCTTTGTTCGTTCACTGGAAGACTAGTAGTAGTTTCCGGAGCACATCAGGAGGCATCCTGTAATCTGTGGACCTTCTGAGTATTGACGAAACTTAGAAATAGAATCGGCATTGAACACAATAAGCACCATGCGGACTTTTCTACAAGAGAGTAATGTCTTAAACTGTCTACGTTATGATCGTACACTGGAAGACTAGTAGTAGTTTCCGAAGCACATGTGGAGGCATTCTGTAATCTGTGGACCTTCAGAGTGTTGACGAAACACAGAATTGAATCGGCATTGAACACAATAAGCACCATACGGACTTTTCTCCATGGGAGTGATGTCTTAAACAGTCTGCGCTTTATCGTACACTTTGAAGACTAGTAGTAGTTTCGGAAGCACATCTGGAGGCATTCTGTAATCTGTGGAGCTTTAGAGTGTTGATGAAACACAAAAATTGCACCGGCATTGAACACAATAATCACAATGCGGACTTTTCTCCATGGGAGTAATGTCTTGTACTGTCTACGCTTTGATCGTACACTGGAAGACTAGTAGTAGTTTCCGGAGCACATCTGGAGGCATTCTGTAATCTGTGGACCATCTGAGTATTGACGAAACTTAGAAATAGAATCGGCATTGAACACAATAAGCACCATGCGGACTTTTCTCCATGGGAGTAATGTATTATACTGTCTACGCTTTGATCGTACTCTGGAAGACTACTAGTTGTTCCCGAAGCACATCTGGAGGCATTCTGTAATCTGTGGACCGTCAGTGTGTTGATGAAACACAGAAATTGCATCGGCAATGAACACAATAAGCACCATGCAGACATTTCTCCTTGGGAGTAAGGTCTTAAACTGTCTACGCTTTGATCGTTCCCTGGAGGACTAGTAGTAGTTTCCGAAGCACATCTGGAGGCATTGTGTAATCTTAGGACCTTCGGAGTGTTGATGAAACACACAAATTGTATCGGCATTGAACCTAATAAGCACCATGCGGACTTTTCTCCATGGGAGTAATGTCTTTAGTGTCTTCGCTTTGATCGTACACTGAGGGCTAGTAGTAGTTTCCGAAGCACATCTGGAGGCATTCTGTAATCTGTGGACCTTCAGAGTGTTGATGAAACACAAAAATTGAATCGGCATTGAACACAATAAGCACCATGCGCACTTTTCTCCATGGGATTAATGTCTTAAACTGTCTACGCTTTGATCGTACACTGGAAGACTAGTAGTAGTTTCTGAAGCACATCTAAATGCATTCTGTAACCTGTGGACCTTCAGAGTGTCGATGAAACACAAAAATTGCATCGGCATTGAACACAATAAGCACCATGTGGACTTTTGTCCATGGGAGTAATGTCTCAAACTGTCTACGTTTTGATCGTTCCCTGGAAGACCAGTAGTAGCTTTCGAAGCACATCTGGAGGCATTCTGTAATCTGTGGACCTTCAGAGAGTTGATGAAACAAAAAAATTTCATCGCCATTGAACACAATAAGCACCATGCAGACTTTTCTCCATGGGAGTAATGTCTTAAACTGTCTACGCTTTGATCGTACACTGGAAGATTTGTAGTAGATTCCGAAGCACATCTGGATGCATTCTGTAATCTGTGGAAGCACAAATGGATGCATTCTGTAATCTGTGGACTATTAGAGGGTTGAGGAAACACAAAAATTGCATCGGCATTGAACACAATAGGCACCATGCGGACTTTTCTCCATGGGACTAATGTCTCATACTGTCTACGCTTTAATCGTTCCCTGGAAGACTAGAAGTAGTTTCCGAAGCACATCTGGAGACATTCTGCAATCTGTGGACCTTCTGAGTGTTGATGAAAGGCAAATATTGCATCGGCATTGAACACAATAAACACCATGCGGACTTTTCTCCATGGGAGTAATGTCTTAAACTGTCTACGCTTTGTTCGTTCACTGGAAGACTAGTACTAGTTCCTGAAGTACATCTGGAGGCATTCTGTAATCTGTGGACCTTCAGAGTATTGACGAAACTTAGAAATTGAATCGGCATTGAACACAATAAGCACCATGCGGACTTTTCTCCATGGGAGTAATGTCTTAAACTGTCTACGATTTGATCGTACTCTGGAAGACTTTTAGTTGTTCCTGAAGCACATCTGGAGGCATTCTGTAATCTGTGGACCTTAAGAGTGTTGATGAAACACAAAATGCATCGGCAATGAACACAATAAGCACCATGCGGACATTTCTCCTTGGGAGTAAGGTCTTAAACTGTATACGCTTTGATCGTTCCCTGGAAGACTAGTAGTAGTTTCCGAAGCACATCTGGAGGCATTCTGTAATCTGTGGACCTTCAGTGTGTTGATGAAACACAAAAATTGCATCGGCATTGATCCTAATAAGCACCATGCGGACTTTTCTCCATGGGAGTAATGTCTTATACTGTCTACGATTTGATCGTACACTGGAAGACTAGTAGTAGTTTCTGAAGCACATCTGGATGCTTTCTGTAACCTGTGGACCTTCAGAGTGTCGATGAAACACAAATATTGCATCGGCATTGAACACCATAAGCACCATGCGGACTTTTGTCCATGGGAGTAATGTCTCAAACTGTCTACGTTTTGATCGTTCCCTGGAAGACTAGTAGTAGCTTTCGAAGCACATCTGGAGGCATTCTGTAATCTGTGGACCTTCAGAGTGTTGATCAAACAAAAAAATTGAATCGGCATTGAACACAATAATCGCCATGCGGACTTTTCTCCATGGGAGTAATGTCTTAAACTGTCTACGCTTTGATCGTACACTGGAAGACTAGTAGTAGTTTCCGAAGCACATCTGGAGGCATTCTGTAATCTGTGGACCGTCAGAGTGTTGATAAAACATAGAAATTGAATCGGCATTGAACACAATAAGCACCATGCGGACTTTTCTACAAGAGAGTAATGTCTTAAACTGTCTACGTTATGATCGTACACTGGAATACTAGTAGTATATTCCGAAGCACATCTGGATGCATTCTGTAATCTGCAGACTTTCAGAGTGTTGTTGAAACACAAAAATTGCATGAGCATTGAACACAAAAAGCACCATGCGGACTTTTCTCCATGGGAGTAATGTCTTAAACTGTCTACGCTTTGATAGTCCCCTGCAAGACTAGTAGTAGTTTCCGAAGCACATCTGGATGCATTATGTAATCTGTGGACCTTCAGAGTGTTGATGAAACACAAAAACTGCATCGGCATTGAACACAATAAGCACCATGCGAACTTTTCTCCATGCGAGTAATGTCTTAAACTGTCTACGCTTTAATCGTTCCCTGGAAGACTTGTAGTAGTTTCCGAAGCACATCTGGAGACATTTCTTAATCTGTGGACCTTCAGAGTGTTGATGCAACACAAATATTGCATCGGCATTGAACACAATAAACACCATGCGGACTTTTCTCCATGGTAGTAATGTCTTAAACTGTCTACGCTTTGATCGTACTCTGAAAGACTACTAGTTGTTCCTGAAGCACATCTGGAGGCATTCTGTAATCTGTGGACCTTCAGAGTATTGACGAAACTTAGAAATTTAATCGGCATTGAACACAATAAGCACCATGCGGACTTTTCTCCATGGGAGTAATGTCTTAAACCGTCTACGCTTTGATCGTACTCTGAAAGACTACTAGTTGTTCCTGAAGCACATCTGGAGGCATTCTGTAATCTGTGGACCTTAAGAATGTTGATGAAACACAAATATTGCATCGGCATTGAACACAATAAACACCATGCGGACTTTTCTCCATGGGAGTAATGTCTTAAACTGTCTACGCTTTAATCGTTCCCTCTGAAGACTAGTAGTAGTTTCCGAAGCACATCTGGAGACATTCTGTAATCTGTGGACCTTCAGAGTGTTGATGAAACACAAATATTGCATCGGCATTGAACACAATAAACACCATGCGGACTTCTCTCCATGGGAGTAATGTCTTAAACTGTCTACGCTTTGATCGTTCCCTGGAGGACTAGTAGTAGTTTCCGAAGCACATCTGGAGGCATTGTGTAATCTGTGGACCTTCGGAGTGTTGATGAAACACACAAATTGCATCGGCATTGAACCTAATAAGCACCATGCGGACTTTTCTCCATGGGAGTAATGTCTTATAGTGTCTTCGCTTTGATCGTACACTGAAAGACTCGTAGTAGTTTCCGAAGCACATCTGGAGGCATTCTGTAATCTGTGGACCTTCAGAGTGTTGATGAAACACAAAAATTGAATCGGCATTGAACACAATAAGTACCATGCGCACTTTTCTCCATGGGAGTAATTTTTTTAAACTGTCTACGCTTTGATCGTACACTGGAAGACTAGTAGTAGTTTCTGAAGCACATCTAAATGCATTCTGTAACCTGTGGACCTTCAGAGTGTCGATGAAACACAAAAATTGCATCGGCATTGAACACAATAAGCACCATGCGGACTTTTGTCCATGGGAGTAATGTCTCAAACTGTCTACGTTTTGATCGTTCCCTGGAAGACTAGTAGTAGCTTTCGAAGCACATCTGGAGGCATTCTGTAATCTGTGGACCTTCAGAGAGTTGATGAAACAAAAAAATTTCATCGCCATTGAACACAATAAGCACCATGCGGACTTTTCTCCATGGGAGTAATGTCTTAAACTGTCTACGCTTTGATCGTACACTGGAAGACTAGTAGTAGTTTCCGAAGCACATCTGCAGGCATTCTGTAATCTGTGGACCGTCAGAGTGTTGATAAAACATAGAAATTGAATCGGCATTGAACACAATAAGCACCATGCGGACGTTTATACAAGAGAGCAATGTCTTAAACTGTCTACGTTATGATCGTACACTAGAAGACTAGTAGTAGTTTCCGAAGCACATGTGGAGGCATTCTGTAATCTGTGGACCTTCAGAGTGTTGACGAAACACAGAAATTGAATCGGCATTGAACACAATAAGCACCATACGGACTTTTCTCCATGGGAGTAATGTCTTAAACAGTCTGCGCTTTATCGTACACTTTGAACACTAGTAGTAGTTTCGGAAGCACATCTGGAGGCATTCTGTAATCTGTGGACCTTTAGAGTGTTGATGAAACACAAAAATTGCACCGGCATTGAACACAATAATCACAATGCGGACTTTTCTCCATGGGAGTAATGTCTTGTACTGTCTACGCTTTGATCGTACACTGGAAGACTAGTAGTAGTTTCTGAAGCACATCTGAAGGCATTCTGTAATCTGTGGACCTTCAGAGTGTTGGTGAAACACAAAAATTGCATCCGCATTGAACACAATAAGCACCATGCGGACTTTTCTCCAAGGGAGTAATCTCTTAAACTGTCTACGCTTTGGTCGTACACTGGAAGACTAGTAGTAGTTTCCGAAGCACATCTGGAGGCATTCTGTAATCTGTGGACCGTCAGAGTGTTGATAAAACATAGAAATTGAATCGGCATTGAACACAATAAGCACCATGCGGACTTTTCTAGAAGAGAGTAATGTCTTAAACTGTCTACGTTATGATCGTACACTGGAAGACTAGTAGTAGTTTCTGAAGCACATCTAAATGCATTCTGTAATCTTCAGACCTTCAGAGTGTTGATGAAACACAAAAATTGCATGAGCATTCAACACAATAAGCACCATGCGGACTTTTCTCCATGGGAGTAATGTCTTAAACTGTCTACGCTTTGATCGTACACTGGAAGACTAGTAGTAGTTTCCGAAGCACATCTGGAGGCATTCTGTAATCTGTGGACCGTCAGAGTGTTGATAAAACATAGAAATTGAATCGGCATTGAACACAATAAGCACCATGCGGACTTTTCTAGAAGAGAGTAATGTCTTAAACTGTCTACGTTATGATCGTACACTGGAAGACTAGTAGTAGTTTCCGAAGCACAAGTGGAGGCATTCTGTAATCTGTGGACCTTCTGAGTGTTGACGAAACACAGAAATTGAATCGGCATTGAACACAATAAGCACCATACGGACTTTTCTCCATGGGAGTAATGTCTTAAACAGGCTGCGCTTTATCGTACACTTTGAAGACTAGTAGTAGTTTTGGAAGCACATCTGGAGGCATTCTGTAATCTGTGGACCTTTAGAGTGTTGATGAAACACAAAAATTGCACCGGCATTGAACACAATAATCACAATGCGGACTTTTCCCCATGGGAGTAATGTCTTGTACTGTCTACGCTTTGATCGTACACTGGAAGGCTAGTAGTAGTTTCTGAAGCACATCTGGATGCATTCTGTAACCTGTGGACCTTCAGAGTGTCGATGAAACACAAAAATTGCATCGGCATTGAACACAATAAGCACCATGCGGACTTTTGTCCATGGGAGTAATGTCTCAAAATGTCTACGTTTTGATCGTTCCCTGGAAGACTAGTAGTAGCTTTCGAAGCACATCTGGAGGCATTCTGTAATCTGTGGACCTTCAGAGTGTTGATGAAACAAAAAAATTGCATCGCCATTGAACACAATAAGCACCATGCGGACTTTTCTGCATGGGAGTAATGTCTTAAACTGTCTACGCTTTGATCGTACACTGGAAGACTAGTATTAGTTTCCGAAGCACATCTGGAGGCATTCTGTAATCTGTGGACCGTCAGAGTGCTGATAAAACATAGAAATTGAATCGGCATTGAACACAATAAGCACCATGCGGACTTTTCTACAAGAGAGTAATGTCTTAAACTGTCTACGTTATGATCGTACACTGGAAGACTAGTAGTAGTTTCCGAAGCACATCTGGAGGCATTCTGTAATCTGTGGACCTTCAGAGTGTTGACGAAACACAGAAATTGAATAGGCATTGAACACAATAAGCACCATACGGACTTTTCTCCATGGGAGTAATATCTTAAACAGTCTGCGCTTTATCGTACACTTTGAACTCTAGTAGTAGTTTCGGAAGCACATCTGGAGGCATTCTGTAATCTATGGACCTTCAGAGTGTTGATGAAACACAAAAACTGCATCGGCATTGAACACGATAAGCACCATGCGAACTTTTCTCCATGGGAGTGATGTCTTAAACTGTCTACGCTTTGATCGTACACTGGAAGACTAGTAGTAGTTTCTGAAGCACATCTGGAGGCATTCTGTAATCTGTGGACCTTTAGAGTGTTGATGAAACACAAAAATTGCACCGGCATTGAACACAATAATCACAATGCGGACTTTTCTCCATGGGAGTAATGTCTTGTACTGTCTACGCTTTGATCGTACACTGGAAGACTAGTAGTAGTTTCTGAAGCACATCTGGAGGCATTCAGTAATCTGTGGACCTTCAGAGTGTTGATGAAACACAAAAATTGCATCCGCATTGAACACAATAAGCACCATGCGGACTTTTCTCCATGGGAGTAATGTCTTAATCTGTCTACGCTTTGATCGTACACTGGAAGACTAGTAGTAGTTTCCGAAGCACATCTGGAGGCATTCTGTAATCTGTGGACCTTCAGAGTGTTGATGAAACACAAAAATTGCACAGGCATTGAACACAATAAGCACCATGCGGACTTTTCTCCATGGGAGTAATCTCTTAAACTGTCTACGCTTTGGTCGTACACTGGAAGACTAGTAGTAGCTTCCGAAGCACATCTGGATGCATTCTGTAATCTGCAGACCTTCAGAGTGTTGATGAAACACAAAAATTGCATGAGCATTGAACACAATAAGCACCATGCGGACTTTTCTCCATGGGTGTAATGTCTTAAACTGTCTACGCTTTGATAGTCCCCTGGAAGACTAGTAGTAGTTTCCGAAGCACATCTGGATGCATTCTGTAATCTGTGGACCTTCAGAGTGTTGATGAAATTCCAAAATTGCATCGGCATTTAACACAATAAGCACTATGCGGACTTTTCTCCATGGGAGTAATGTCTTAAACTGTCTACGCTTTAATCGTTCCCTGGAAGACTAGTAGTAGTTTCCGAAGCACATCTGGAGACATTCTGTAATCTGTGGACCTGAAGAGTGTTGATGAAACACAAAATGCATCGGCAATGAACACAATAAGCACCATGCGGACATTTCTCCTTGGGAGTAAGGTCTTAAACTGTATACGGTTTGATCGTTCCCTGGAAGACTAGTAGTAGTTTCCGAAGCACATCTGGAGGCATTCTGTAATCTGTGGACCTTCCGTGTGTTGATGAAACACAAAAATTGCATCGGCATTGATCCTAATAAGCACCATGCGGACTTTTCTCCATGGGAGTAATGTCTTAAACTATCTATGCTTTGATCGTACACTGGAAGACTAGTAGTAGTTTCCGAAGCACATCTGGATGCATTCTGTAATCTGTGGAAGCACAGCTGGATGCATTCTGTAATCTGTGGACTTTTAGAGGGTTGATGAAACACAAAAATTGCATCGGCATTGAACACAATAAGCACCATGCGGACTTTTCTCCATGGGAGTAAAGTCTTAAATTGTCTACGATTTTATCGTACACTGGAAGACTAGTATTAGTTTCCGAAGCACATCTGGAGGCATTCTGTATTTTGTGGACCTTCAGAGTGTTGATGAAACACAAATATTGCATCGGCATTGAACACAATAAACACCATGCGTACTTTTCTCCATGGGAGTAATGTCTTAAACTGTCTACGCTTTGATTGTACACTGGAAGACTAATAGTAGTTTCCGAAGCACATCTGGATGCATTCTGTAATCTGTGGATCTTCAGAGTGTTGATGAAATTCAAAACTTGCATCGGCATTGAACACAATAAGCACCATGCGGACTTTTCTCCATGGGAGTAATGTCTTAAACTGTCTACCCTTTGATCGTCCCCTGGAAGACTAGTAGTAGTTTCCGAAGGACATCTGGATGCATTCTGTAATCTGTGGACCTTCAGAGTGTTGATGAAATTCATAAATTGCATCGGCATAGAACACTATAAGCACCTTGCGGACTTTTCTCCATGGGAGTAATATCTTAAACTGTCTACGCTTTAATTGTTCCCTGTAAGACTAGCAGTAGTTTCCGAAGCACATCTGTAGACATTCTGTAATCTGTGGACCTTCAGAGTGTTGATGAAACACAAATATTGCATCAGCATTGAACACAATAAACACTATGCGGACTTTTCTCTATGGGAGTAATGTCTTAAACTGTCTACGCTTTAATCGTACACTGGAAGACTACTAATAGTTTCAGAAGCACATCTGGAGGCATTCTGTAATCTGTGGACCTTGAGAGTGTTGATGAAACACAAAAATTGCACCGGCATTGAACACAATAAGCACCATGCGGACTTTTCTCCATGGGAGTAATGTCTTAAACTGTCTACGATTTGGTAGTACACTGGAAGACTAGTAGTAGTTTCGGAAGCACATCTGGATGCATTCTGTAATCTGCGGACCTTCAGAGTGTTGATGAAACACAAAAATTGCATCCGCATTGAACACAATAAACACCATGCGGACGTGTCTCCATGGGAGTAATGTCTTAAACTGTCTACGCTTTGATCGTACATTGGAAGAAGAGTAGTACTTTCCGAAGTACATCTGGATGCATTCTGTAATTTGTGGACCTTCAGAGTGTTGATGAAACACAAAAATTGCATCGGCATTGAACACAATAAGCACCATGCTGACTTTTCTCCATGGGAGTAATGTCTCAAACTATCTACGCTCAGATCGTTCCCTGGAAGACTAGTAGTAGTTTCCGAAGCACATCTGGGAAGCATTCTGTAATCTGTGGACCTTCAGACTGCTGATGAAATACAAAAATTGCATCGACATTGAACACAATAAGCACCATGCGGACTTTTCTCCACGAGAGTAATGTCCTAAACTGTTTACACTTTGATCGTACACTGGAAGACTAGAAGTAGTTTCCGAACCACACCTGGAGTCATTCTGTAATCTGTGGTCCTTCAGAGTGTTGATGAAACAGAAATTGAATCGTCATTGAACACAAATAGCACCATGCGGACTTTTCTCCATGAAAATAATGTCTTAAACTGTCTACGCTTTGATCGTTCACTGGAAGACTAGCAGTAGTTTCCGAAGCACATCTGGGGGCATTCTGTAATCTGTGGACCTTCAGAGAATTTATGAAACACAGAAATTGCATCAGCTTTTTAACACAATAAGCACCATGCGGACTTTTCTCCATGGAAGTAATGTCTTAAACTGTCTACGCTTTGGTCGTACACTGGAAGACTAGTAGTAGTTTCCGAAGCACATCTGGATGCATTCTGTAATCTGCGGACCTCCAGAGTGTTGATGTAACACAAAAATTGCATCCGCATTGAACACAATAAGCACCATGCGGACTTTTCTCCATGGGAGTAATGACTTAAAATGTCTACGCTTTGATCGTACACTGGAAGACTAGTATTAGTTTCCGAAGCACCTCTGGAGGCATTCTGTAATCTGTGGACCTTCAGAGTGTTGATAAAACACAGAAATTGCATCGGCATTGAACACAAAAGCACCATGCTGACGTTCCTCCATGGGAGTAATGTCTTAAACTGTCTACGCTTTTATCATTCACTGGAAGACTAGTAGTAGTTTCCGAAGCACCTCTGGAGGCATTCTGTAATCTGTGGACCTTTAGAGTGTTGATGAAACACAAAAATTGCACCGGCATTGAACACAATAATCACAATGCGGACTTTTCTCCATGGGAGTAATGTCTTGTACTGTCTACGCTTTGATCGTACACTGGAAGACAAGTAGTAGTTTCTGAAGCACATCTGGAGGCATTCAGTAATCTGTGGACCTTCAGAGTGTTGATGAAACACAAAAATTGCATCCGCATTGAACACAATAAGCACCATGCGGACTTTTCTCCATGGGAGTAATGTCTTAATCTGTCTACGCTTTGATCGTACACTGGAAGACTACTAGTAGTTTCCGAAGCACATCTGGAGGCATTCTGTAATCTGTGGACCTTCAGAGTGTTGATGAAACACAAAAATTGCACAGGCATTGAACACAATAAGCACCATGCGGACTTTTCTCCATGGGAGTAATCTCTTAAACTGTCTACGCTTTGGTCGTACACTGGAAGACTAGTAGTAGCTTCCGAAGCACATCTGGATGCATTCTGTAATCTGCAGACCATCAGAGTGTTGATGAAACACAAAAATTGCATGAGCATTGAACACAATAAGCACCATGCGGACTTTTCTCCATGGGTGTAATGGCTTAAACTGTCTACGCTTTGATCGTACACTGGAAGACTAGAAGTAGTTTTCGAACCACACCTGGAGTCATTCTGTAATCTGTGGTCCTTCAGAGTGTTGATGAAACACAGAAATTGAATCGGCATTGAACACAAATAGCACCATGAGGACTTTTCTTATGAAAGTAATGTCTTAAACTGTCTACGCTTTGATCGTTCACTGGAAGACTATTAGTAGTTTCCGAAGCACATCTGGGGGCATTCTGTAATCTGTGGACCCTCAGAGTGTTTATTAAACACAGAAATTGCATCAGCTTTGAACACAATAAGCACCATGTGGACTTCTCTCCATGGAAGTAATGTCTTAAACTGTCTACGATTTGAATGTTCCCTGGAAGACTAGTAGTAGCTTCTGAAGCACATCTTGATGCAATCTGTAATCTGTGGACCTTCAGAGTGTTGATGAAACACAATAATTGCATCGGCATTAAACACAATAAGCACCATGCGGACTTTTCTCCATTGGAGTAATGTCTTAAACTCTCTACGGTTTGATCGTACACTGGTAGACTAGTAGTAGTTTCCAAAGCACATCTGGAGGCATTCTGTAATCTGTGGACCTTCAGAGTGTGAATGAAACACAGAAATTGCATCGGCATTGAACACAATAAGCAAAATGCGGACTTTTCTCCATGGGAGTAATGTCTTAAACTGTCTACGCTTTGATCGTTCACTGGAAGACTAGTAGTAGTTTCTGAAGCACATCTGGAGGCATTCTGCAATATGTGGACCTTCAGAGTGTTGATGAAATTCAAAAATTGCATCGGCATTGAACACAATAAGCACCATGCGGACTTTTCTCCATGGGAGTAATGTCTTGAACTGTCTACGCTTTGATCTTTCCCTGGAAGACTAGTAGTAGTTTCCGAAGCACATCTGGAGATATTCTGTAATCTGTGGACCTTCAGAGTGTTGATGAAACTCAAATATTGCATCGGCATTGAACACAATAAACACCATGCGGACTTTTCTAGATGGGGGTAATGTCTTAAAAAGGTCTACGCTTTAATCGTACACTGGAAGACTAGTAGTAGTTTCCGAAGCACATCTGGAGGCATTCTGTAATCTGTGGACCTTGAGAGTGTTGATGAAACACAAAAATTGCATCGGCATTGAACACAATTAGCACCTTGCGGTCCTTTCTCCATGGGAGTAATGTCTTGAACTGTCTGCGATTTGGTCGTACACTCGAAGACTAGTAGTAGTTTCCGAAGCACATCTGGATGCATTCTGTAATCTGCAGACCTTCAGTGTGTTGATGAAACACAAAAATTGCATCCGCATTGAACACAATAAGCACCATGCGGACGTTTCTCCATGGGAGTAATGTCTTAAACTGTCTACGCATTGATCGTACACTGGAAGAAGAGTAGTAGTTTCCGAAGTACATCTGGATGCATTTTGTAATCTGTGGAACTTCAGAGTGTTGATGAAACACAAAAGTTGCATCAGCATTAAACACAATAAGCACCATGCGGACTTTTCTCCATGGGAGTAATGTCTCAAACTATCTACGCTCAGATCATTCAGTGGAAGACTAGTAGTAGTTTCCGAAGCACATCTGGAAACATTCTGTAATCTGTGGACATTCAGAGTGTTGATGAAACACAAAAATTGCATCGACATTGAACACAATAAGCACCATGCGGACTTTTCTCCATGAGAGTAATGTCTTAAACTGTCTACGCTTTGATCGTTCACTGGAAGACTAGTAGTAGTTTCCGAAGCACATCTGGGGGCATTCTGTAATCTGTGGACCTTCAGAGTGTTGATGAAACACAGAAATTGCATCGGCATTGAACACAATAAGCACCATGCTGACTTTCCTCCATGGGAGTAATGTCTTAAACTGTCTACGCTTTTATCATTCACTGGAAGCCTAGTAATAGTTTCCGAAGTACATCTGGAGGCATTCTGTAATCTGTGGACCTTCAGAGTGTTGATGAAACAACAAAAATTGCATGGGCACTGAACACAATAAGCACCATGCTGACTTTCCTCCATGGGAGTAATGTCTTAAACTGTCTACGCATTGATCGTACAGTGGAAGAAGAGTAGTAGTTTCCGAAGTACATCTGGATGCATTTTGTAATCTGTGGACCTTCAGAGTGTTGATGAAACACAAAAGATGCATCAGCATTAAAAACAATAAGCACCATGCGGACTTTTCTCCATGGGAGCAATGTCTTGAACTGTCTACGATTTGGTCGTACACTCAAAGACTAGTAGTAGTTTCCGAAGCACATCTGGATGCATTCTGTAATCTGCAGACCTTCAGTGTGTTGATGAAACACAAAAATTGCATCCGCATAGAACACAATAAGCACCATGCGGACGTTTCTCCATGGGAGTAATGTCTTAAACTGTCTACGCATTGATCGTACACTGGAAGAAGAGTAGTAGTTTCCGAAGTACATCTGGATGCATTTTGTAATCTGTGGACCTTCAGAGTGTTGATGAAACACAAAAGATGCATCAGCATTAAACACAATAAGTACCATGCGGACTTTTCTCCATGGGAGTAATGTCTCAAACTATCTACGCTCAGATCATTCCCTGGAAGACTAGTAGTAGTTTCCGAAGCACATCAGGAAACATTCTGTAATCTGTGGACATTCAGAGTGTTGATGAAACACAAAAATTGCATCGACATTGAACACAATAAGCACCATGCGGACTTTTCTCCATGAGAGTAATGTCTTAAACTGTCTACGCTTTGATCGTACACTGGAAGACTAGAAGTAGTTTCCGAAGCACATCTGGAGGCATTCTGTAACTGTGGGCCTTCAGAGTGTTCATGAAACACAGAAATTGAACCGGCATTGGACACAATTAGCACCATGCGGACTTTTCTCCATGAAAGTAATGTCTTAAACTGTCTACGCTTTGATCGTTCACTGGAAGACTAGTAGTAGTTTCCGAAGCACATCTGGGGGCATTCTCTATTCTGTGGACCTTCAGAGTGTTGATGAAACACAGAAATTGCATCGGCATTGAACACAATAAGCACCATGCTGACTTTCCTCCATGGGAGTAATGTCTTAAACTGTCTACGCTTTTATCATTCACTGGAAGACTAGTAATAGTTTCCGAAGCACATCTGGAGGCATTCTGTAATCTGTGGACCTTCAGAGTGTTGATGAAACACAGGAATTGCATCGGCATTGAACACAATAAGCACCATGCGGACTTTTCTCCATGAGAGTAATGTTTTAAACTCTCTACGCTTTGATCGTTCACTGGAAGACTACTAGTAGTTTCCGAAGCACATCTGGATGCATTCTGTAATCTGTGGACCTTCAGAGTGTTGATGAAACACAGAAATTGCATCGGCTTTGAACACAATAAGCACCATGCGGACTTTTTTCCATGGGAGTAATGTCTCAAACTGTCTACGCTCTGATCATTCCCTGGAAGACTAGTAGTAGTTTCCGAAGCATATCTGGAGGCATTCTGTAATCTGTGGACCTTCAGAGTGTTGATGAAACACAGAAATTGCATCGGCATTGAACACAATAAGCACCATGCTGACTTTCCTCCATGGGAGTAATGTCTTAAACTGTCTACGCTTTTATCATTCACTGGAAGACTAGTAATAGTTTCCGAAGCACATCTGGAGGCATTCTGTAATCTGTGGACCTTCAGAGTGTTGATGAAACACAGAAGTTGCATCGGCATTGAACACAATAAGCACCATGCTGACTTTCCTCCATGGGAGTAATGTCTTAAACTGTCTACGCTTTTATCATTCTCTGGAAGACTAGTAATAGTTTCCGAAGCACATCTGGAGGCATTCTGTAATCTGTGGACCGTCAGAGTGTTGATGAAACATAGGAATTGCATCGGCATTGAACACAATAAGCACCATGCGGACTTTTCTCCATGAGAGTAATGTTTTAAACTCTCTACGCTTTGATCGTTCACTGGAAGACTAGTAGTAGTTTCCGAAGCACAACTGGAGGCATTCTGTAATCTGTGGACCGTCAGAGTGTTGAAGGATCAACAAAAATTGCATGGGCATTGAACACAATAAGCACCATACGGACTTTTCTCCATGGGAGTAATGTCTTAAACTGTCTACGCTTTGATCGTACACTGGAAGACTAGTAGTAGTTTCCGAATCACATCTGGAGGCATTCTGCAAACTGTGGACCTTCATAGTGATGATGAAACACAGAAATTGCATCGGCATTGAACACAATAAGCGCCATAAGGACATTTCTCCATGAGAGTAATGTCTTAACCTATTCACGCTCAGATCGTTCCCTGGAAGACTAGTAGTAGTTTCCGAAGCACATCTGGATGCATTCTGTAATCTGTGGACCTTCAGAGTGTTGATGAAACACAGAAATTGCATCGGCATTGAACACAATTAGCACCATGCGGACTTTTCTCCATGGGAGTTATGTCTTGAACTGTCACGATTTGGTCGTACACTCGAAGACTAGTAGTAGTTTCCGAAGCACATCTGGATGCATTCTGTAATCTGCAGACCTTCAGTGTGTTGATGAAACACAAAAATTGCATCCGCATTGAACACAATAAGCAACATGCGGACGTTTCTCCATGGGAGTAATGTCTTAAACTGTCTACGCATTGATCGTACACTGGAACAAGAGTAGTAGTTTCCGAAGTACATCTGGATGCATTTTGTAATCTGTGGACCTTCAGAGTGTTGATGAAACACAAAAGTTGCATCAGCATTAAACACAATAAGCACCATGCGGACTTTTCTCCATGGGAGTAATGTCTCAAACTATCTACGCTCAGATCATTCCCAGGAAGACTAGTAGTAGTTTCCGAAGCACATCTGGAAACATTCTGTAATCTGTGGACATTCAGAGTGTTGATGAAACACAAAAATAGCATCGACATTGAACACAATAAGCACCATGCGGACTTTTCTCCATGAGAGTAATGTCTTAAACTGTCTACGCTTTGATCGTACACTGGAAGACTAGAAGTAGTTTCCGAAGCACATCTGGAGGCATTCTGTAACTGTGGACCTTCAGAGTGTTGATGAAACACAGAAATTGAATCGGCATTGAACACAATTAGCACCATGCGGACTTTTCTCCATGAAAGTAATGTCTTAAACTGTCTACGCTTTGATCGTTCACTGGAAGACTAGTAGTAGTTTCCGAAGCACATCTGGGGGCATTCTCTATTCTGTGGACCTTCAGAGTGTTGATGAAACACAGAAATTGCATCGGCATTGAACACAATAAGCACCATGCCGACTTTCCTCCATGGGAGTAATGTCTTAAAGTCTCTACGCTTTTATCATTCACTGGAAGACTAGTAATAGTTTCCGAAGCATATCTGGAGGCATTCTGTAATCTGTGGACCTTCAGAGTGTTGATGAAACACAGGAATTGCATCGGCATTGAACACAATAAGCACCATGCGGACTTTTCTCCATGAGAGTAATGTTTTAAACTCTCTACGCTTTGATCGCTCACTGGAAGACTAGTAGTAGTTTCCGAAGCACAACTGGAGGCATTCTGTAATCTGTGGACCGTCAGAGTGTAGATGAAACAACAAAAATTGCATGGGCATTGAACACAATAAGCGCCATGCGGACTTTTCTCCATGGGAGTAATGTCTTAAACTGTCTACGCTTTGATCGTACACTGGAAGACTAGTAGTAGTTTCCAAATCACATCTGGAGGCATTCTGCAAACTGTGGACCTTCATAGTGTTGATGAAACACAGAAATTGCATCGGCATTGAACACAATAAGCGCCATAAGGACATTTCTCCATGAGAGTAATGTCTTAAACTATTCACCCTCAGATCGTTCCCTGGAAGACTAGTAGTAGTTTCCGAAGCACATCTGGATGCATTCTGTAATCTGTGGGTCTTCAGAGTGTTGATGAAACACAGAAATTGCATCGGCATTGAACACAATAAGCACCATGCGGACTTTTTTCCATGGGAGTAATGTCTCAAACTGTCTACGCTCTGATCATTCCCTGGAAGACTAGTAGTAGTTTCCTAAGCATATCTGGAGGCATTCTGTAATCTGTGGACCTTCAGAGTGTTGATGAAACACAAAAATTGCATCGGCATTGAACACAATAAGCACAATGCGGACTTTTCTCCATGTGTAAAGGAACTAAAAATATTGTGATTTAATCGTAGAGGTGCTGAAAAATTGTTCCAGTGACACACCAGAGAAATATCTGGTAATCTTTTTATCTTTGAGAAACATAGGAACAATTTCGCCCTTCGTTTTTTATTTCTTGTATGAACGAATACTTTTTGTTCTGATGGGTTGGTGGGATGTCGTACTGTCTAATTACTAGTGTGAGTGTGTGTGGTAAATGAAAGAGTTAAAAGACGCAAGATGTGTTTCATATTATTTTCATCGCACAACAAGCCTTATTCCCATGCCTATGGAGTATTTATGTTAAGCAGAGAAGGCGAGTTTTAGATGGAACCGAAGATCTTCTAAACGGCGCTGCTTAACAATAGAGGTACGTGATTGTGCTCTCTACTTTCCTTTCGTGGCCGCTAAAATTACTTCCGATTCGTTTTGCCAAGACATTCAGAACCTGCAATCTTCTTTTTCTTATAAAAATACTAGTCCGACGCAAAAGAAATACTCTTAGATTTAAATAATTGCCATTCCTTTACCCAGGCCACGGGGAATGATAGAACGTACGTGCCTCTACTCTGAATGTACATTCGCAATCTCCGAGTGTGTTACGACGAAATTATTTCACAATGAAAATTTCTCATCAGGCCGCAACCACTCGCACGCGAATGTACGTACCATCTGAATGTATCTAGTCAGTCACGCGAGTCGTTCAAAAGCTTTACTTTTAATATTCAGTGGATTACATTACCGAAATTGATTTTTGTTTATGCTGCAAATCGTACTTCACGCGAAGTATTTATTACGTAAGTTTCAGGCTCAATTTAATAATGAAAAAGATTCCGAATAATAGAAATAAAGAATAACAATCAATCAAATCAAATCTAAATAAACAGAAAGAGGGAACGTTACACATGGGAGTAATGTCTAAAATTGTCTACGGCTTGATAGTACACTGGAAGACTAGTAGTAGTTTCTGAAGCACATCTGGATTCATTCTGTATCTGTGGACCTTCAGAGTGTTGATGAAACACAGAAATTGAATCGGCATTGATCACAATAAGAACCATACTGGACTTTTCTCCATGGGAGTAATGTCTTAAACTGTCTACGTTTTGAACGTACACTGGAAGACTAGAAGTAGTTTTCGAACCACACCTGGAGTCATTCTGTAATCTGTGGTCCTTCAGAGTGTTGATGAAACACAGAAATTGAATCGGCATTGAACACAAATAGCACCATGAGGACTTTTCTTATGAAAGTAATGTCTTAAACTGTCTACGCTTTGATCGTTCACTGGAAGACTATTAGTAGTTTCCGAAGCACATCTGGGGGCATTCTGTAATCTGTGGACCTTCAGAGTGTTTATTAAACACAGAAATTGCATCAGCTTTGAACACAATAAGCACCATGTGGACTTCTCTCCATGGAAGTAATGTCTTAAACTGTCTACGATTTGAATGTTCCCTGGAAGACTAGTAGTAGCTTCTGAAGCACATCTTGATGCATTCTGTAATCTGTGGACCTTCAGATTGTTGATGAAACACAATAATTGCATCGGCATTAAACACAATAAGCACCATGCGGACTTTTCTCCATTGGAGTAATGTCTTAAACTCTCTACGGTTTGATCGTACACTGGTAGACTAGTAGTAGTTTCCAAAGCACATCTGGAGGCATTCTGTAATCTGTGGACCTTCAGAGTGTGAATGAAACACAGAAATTGCATCGGCATTGAACACAATAAGCAAAATGCGGACTTTTCTCCATGGGAGTAATGTCTTAAACTGTCTACGCTTTGATCGTTCACTGGAAGACTAGTAGTAGTTTCTGAATCACATCTGGAGGCATTCTGCAATATGTGGACCTTCAGAGTGTTGATGAAATTCAAAAATTGCATCGGCATTGAACACAATAAGCACCATGCGGACTTTTCTCCATGGGAGTAATGTCTTGAACTGTCTACGCTTTGATCTTTCCCTGGAAGACTAGTAGTAGTTTCCGAAGCACATCTGGAGATATTCTGTAATCTGTGGACCTTCAGAGTGTTGATGAAACTCAAATATTGCATCGGCATTGAACACAATAAACACCATGCGGACTTTTCTCCATGGGGGTAATGTCTTAAAAAGGTCTACGCTTTAATCGTACACTGGAAGACTAGTAGTAGTTTCCGAAGCACATCTGGAGGCATTCTGTAATCTGTGGACCTTCAGAGTGTTGATGAAACACAGAAATTGCATCGGCATTGAACACAATAAGCACCATGCTGACTTTCCTCCATGGGAGTAATGTCTTAAACTGTCTACGCTTTTATCATTCACTGGAAGCCTAGTAATAGTTTCCGAAGTACATCTGGAGGCATTCTGTAATCTGTGGACCTTCAGAGTGTTGATGAAACAACAATAATTGCATGGGCACTGAACACAATAAGCACCATGCTGACTTTCCTCCATGGGAGTAATGTCTTAAACTGTCTACGCATTGATCGTACAGTGGAAGAAGAGTAGTAGTTTCCGAAGTACATCTGGATGCATTTTGTAATCTGTGGACCTTCAGAGTGTTGATGAAACACAAAAGATGGATTAGCATTAAACACAATAAGCACCATGCGGACTTTTCTCCATGGGAGCAATGTCTTGAACTGTCTACGTTTTGGTCGTACACTCAAAGACTAGTAGTAGTTTCCGAAGCACATCTGGATGCATTCTGTAATCTGCAGACCTTCAGTGTGTTGATGAAACACAAAAATTGCATCCGCATAGAACACAATAAGCACCATGCGGACGTTTCTCCATGGGAGTAATGTCTTAAACTGTCTACGCATTGATCGTACACTGGAAGAAGAGTAGTAGTTTCCGAAGTACATCTGGATGCATTTTGTAATCTGTGGACCTTCAGAGTGTTGATGAAACACAAAAGATGCATCAGCATTAAACACAATAAGTACCATGCGGACTTTTCTCCATGGGAGTAATGTCTCAAACTATCTACGCTCAGATCATTCCCTGGAAGACTAGTAGTAGTTTCCGAAGCACATCTGGAAACATTCTGTAATCTGTGAACATTCAGAGTGTTGATGAAACACAAAAATTGCATCGACATTGAACACAATAAGCACCATGCGGACTTTTCTCCATGAGAGTAATGTCTTAAACTGTCTACACTTTGATCGTACACTGGAAGACTAGAAGTAGTTTCCGAAGCACATCTGGAGGCATTCTGTAACTGTGGGCCTTCAGAGTGTTGATGAAACACAGAAATTGAACCGGCATTGGACACAATTAGCACCATGCGGACTTTTCTCCATGAAAGTAATGTCTTAAACTGTCTACGCTTTGATCGTTCACTGGAAGACTAGTAGTAGTTTCCGAAGCACATCTGGGGGCATTCTGTATTCTGTGGACCTTCAGAGTGTTGATGAAACACAGAAATTGCATCGGCATTGAACACAATAAGCACCATGCTGACTTTCCTCCATGGGAGTAATGTCTTAAACTGTCTACGCTTTTATCATTCACTGGAAGACTAGTAATAGTTTCCGAAGCACATCTGGAGGCATTCTGTAATCTGTGGACCTTCAGAGTGTTGATGAAACACAGGAATTGCATCGGCATTGAACACAATAAGCACCATGCGGACTTTTCTCCATGAGAGTAATGTTTTAAACTCTCTACGCTTTGATCGTTCACTGGAAGACTACTAGTAGTTTCCGAAGCACATCTGGATGCATTCTGTAATCTGTGGACCTTCAGAGTGTTGATGAAACACAGAAATTGCATCGGCTTTGAACACAATAAGCACCATGCGGACTTTTTTCCATGGGAGTAATGTCTCAAACTGTCTACGCTCTGATCATTCCCTGGAAGACTAGTAGTAGTTTCCGAAGCATATCTGGAGGCATTCTGTAATCTGTGGACCTTCAGAGTGTTGATGAAACACAGAAATTGCATCGGCATTGAACACAATAAGCACCATGCTGACTTTCCTCCATGGGAGTAATGTCTTAAACTGTCTACGCTTTTATCATTCACTGGAAGACTAGTAATTGTTTCCGAAGCACATCTGGAGGCATTCTGTAATCTGTGGACCTTCAGAGTGATGATGAAACACAGAAGTTGCATCGGCATTGAACACAATAAGCACCATGCTGACTTTCCTCCATGGGAGTAATGTCTTAAACTGTCTACGCTTTTATCATTCTCTTGAAGACTAGTAATAGTTTCCGAAGCACATCTGGAGGCATTCTGTAATCTGTGGACCGTCAGAGTGTTGATGAAACACAGGAATTGCATCGGCATTGAACACAATAAGCACCATGCGGACTTTTCTCCATGAGAGTAATGTTTTAAACTCTCTACGCTTTGATCGTTCACTGGAAGACTAGTAGTAGTTTCCGAAGCACAACTGGAGGCATTCTGTAATCTGTGGACCGTCAGAGTGTTGAAGGATCAACAAAAATTGCATGGGCATTGAACACAATAAGCACCATACGGACTTTTCTCCATGGGAGTAATGTCTTAAACTGTCTACGCTTTGATCGTACACTGGAAGACTAGTAGTAGTTTCCGAATCACATCTGGAGGCATTCTGCAAACTGTGGACCTTCATAGTGATGATGAAACACAGAAATTGCATCGGCATTGAACACAATAAGCGCCATAAGGACATTTCTCCATGAGAGTAATGTCTTAACCTATTCACGCTCAGATCGTTCCCTGGAAGACTAGTAGTAGTTTCCGAAGCACATCTGGATGCATTCTGTAATCTGTGGACATTCAGAGTGTTGATGAAACACAGAAATTGCATCGGCATTGAACACAATTAGCACCATGCGGACTTTTCTCCATGGGAGTTATGTCTTGAACTGTCACGATTTGGTCGTACACTCGAAGACTAGTAGTAGTTTCCGAAGCACATCTGGATGCATTCTGTAATCTGCAGACCTTCAGTGTGTTGATGAAACACAAAAATTGCATCCGCATTGAACACAATAAGCACCATGCGGACGTTTCTCCATGGGAGTAATGTCTTAAACTGTCTACGCATTGATCGTACACTGGAACAAGAGTAGTAGTTTCCGAAGTACATCTGGATGCATTTTGTAATCTGTGGACCTTCAGAGTGTTGATGAAACACAAAAGTTGCATCAGCATTAAACAAAATAAGCACCATGCGGACTTTTCTCCATGGGAGTAATGTCTCAAACTATCTACGCTCAGATCATTCCCTGGAAGACTAGTAGTAGTTTCCGAAGCACATCTGGAAACATTCTGTAATCTGTGGACATTCAGAGTGTTGATGAAACACAAAAATTGCATCGACATTGAACACAATAAGCACCATGCGGACTTTTCTCCATGAGAGTAATGTCTTAAACTGTCTACGCTTTGATCGTACACTGGAAGACTAGAAGTATTTTCCGAAGCACATCTGGAGGCATTCTGTAACTGTGGACCTTCAGATGTTGATGAAACACAGAAATTGAATCGGCATTGAACACAATTAGCACCATGCGGACTTTTCTCCATGAAAGTAATGTCTTAAACTGTCTACGCTTTGATCGTTCACTGGAAGACTAGTAGTAGTTTCCGAAGCACATCTGGGGGCATTCTGTAATCTGTGGACCTTCAGAGTGTTGATGAAACACAGAAATTGCATCGGCATTGAACACAATAAGCACCATGCTGACTTTCCTCCATGGGAGTAATGTCTTAAAGTCTCTACGCTTTTATCATTCACTGGAAGACTAGTAATAGTTTCCGAAGCATATCTGGAGGCATTCTGTAATCTGTGGACCTTCAGAGTGTTGATGAAACACAGGAATTGCATCGGCATTGAACACAATAAGCACCATGCGGACTTTTCTCCATGAGAGTAATGTTTTAAACTCTCTACGCTTTGATCGCTCACTGGAAGACTAGTAGTAGTTTCCGAAGCACAACTGGAGGCATTCTGTAATCTGTGGACCGTCAGAGTGTAGATGAAACAACAAAAATTGCATGGGCATTGAACACAATAAGCACCATGCGGACTTTTCTCCATGGGAGTAATGTCTTAAACTGTCTACGCTTTGATCGTACACTGGAAGACTAGTAGTAGTTTCCAAATCACATCTGGAGGCATTCTGCAAACTGTGGACCTTCATAGTGTTGATGAAACACAGAAATTGCATCGGCATTGAACACAATAAGCACCATGCGGACTTTTTTCCATGGGAGTAATGTCTCAAACTGTCTACGCTCTGATCATTCCCTGGAAGACTAGTAGTAGTTTCCGAAGCATATCTGGAGGCATTCTGTAATCTGTGGACCTTCAGAGTGTTGATGAAACACAAAAATTGCATCGGCATTGAACACAATAAGCACAATGCGGACTTTTCTCCATGTGTAAAGGAACTAAAAATATTGTGATTTAATCGTAGAGGTGCTGAAAAATTGTTCCAGTGACACACCAGAGAAATATCTGGTAATCTTTTTATCTTTGAGAAACATAGGAACAATTTCGCCCTTCGTTTTTTATTTCTTGTATGAACGAATACTTTTTGTTCTGATGGGCTGGTGGGATGTCGTACTGTCTAATTACTAGTGTGAGTGTGTGTGGTAAATGAAAGAGTTAAAAGACGCAAGATGTGTTTCATATTATTTTCATCGCACAACAAGCCTTATTCTCATGCCTATGGAGTATTTATGTTAAGCAGAGAAGGCGACTTTTAGATGGAACCGAAGATCTTCTAAACGGCGCTGCTTAACAATAGAGGTACGTGATTGTGCTCTCTACTTTCCTTTCGTGGCCGCTAAAATTACTTCCGATTCGTTTTGCCGAGACATTCAGAACCTGCAATCTTCTTTTTCTTATAAAAATACTAGTCCGACGCAAAAGAAATACTCTTAGATTTAAATAATTGCCATTCTTTTACCCAGGCCACGGGGAATGATAGAACGTACGTGCCTCTACTCTGAATGTACGTTCGCAATCTCCGAGTGTGTTACGACGAAATTATTTCACAATGGAAATTTCTCATCAGGCCGCAACCACTCGCACGCGAATGTACGTACCCTCTGAATGTATCTAGTCAGTCACGCGAGTCGTTCAAAAGCTTTACTTTTAATATTCAGTGGATTACATTACCGAAATTGATTTTTGTTTATGCTGCAAATCGTACTTCACGCGAAGTATTTATTACGTAAGTTTCATTCTCAATTTAATAATGAAAAAGATTCCGAATAATAGAAATAAAGACTAACAATCAATCAAATCAAATCTAAATAAACAGAAAGAGGGAACGTTACACATGGGAGTAATGTCTAAAATTGTCTACGGCTTGATAGTACACTGGAAGACTAGTAGTAGTTTCCGAAGCACATCTGGATTCATTCTGTATCTGTGGACCTTCAGAGTGTTGATGAAACACAGAAATTGAATCGGCATTGATCACAATAAGAACCATACTGGACTTTTCTCCATGGGAGTAATGTCTTAAACTGTCTACGTTTTGAACGTACACTGGAAGACTAGTAGTAGTTTCCAAAGCACATCTGGATGCATTCTGTAATCTGTGGACCTTCAGAGTGTTGATGAAACATAGAAATTGCATCGGCACTGAAAACAATAAGCACCATGCCGACTTTTCTCCATGGGAGTAATGTCTTAAACTGTATACGCTTTGATCGTTCCCTGGAAGACTAGTGGTAGGTTCCGACACACATCTGGAAGCATTCTGTAAACTGTGGACCTTCAGAGAGTTGATGAAACACATAAATTGCATCGGCATTGAACACAATAAGCACCATGCGGACTTTTCTCCATGGGAGTAATGTCTCAAACTATCTACGCTCAGACCATTCCCTGGAAGACTAGTAGTAGTTTCCGAAGCACATCTGGAGGCATTCTGTAATCTGTGGACATTCAGAGTGTTGATGAATCACAAAAATTGCATCGACATTGAACACAATAAGCACCATGCGGACTTTTCTCCATGGGAGTAATGTCTCAAACTATATACGCTCAGATCATTCCCTGGAAGACTAGTAGTAGTTTCCGAAGCACATCTGGAGGCATTCTGTAATCTGTGGACATTCAGAGTGTTGATGAAACACAGAAATTGCATCGGCATTGAACACAATAAGCGCCATAAGGACATTTCTCCATGAGAGTAATGTCTTAAACTATTCACCCTCAGATCGTTCCCTGGAAGACTAGTAGTAGTTTCCGAAGCACATCTGGATGCTTTCTGTAATCTGTGGGTCCTCAAAGTGTTGATGAAACACAGAAATTGCATCGGCATTGAACACAATAAGCACCATGCGGACTTTTTTCCATGGGAGTAATGTCTCAAACTGTCTACGCTCTGATCATTCCCTGGAAGACTAGTAGTAGTTTCCGAAGCATATCTGGAGGCATTCTGTAATCTGTGGACCTTCAGAGTGTTGATGAAACACAAAAATTGCATCGGCCTTGAACACAATAAGCACAATGCGGACTTTTCTCCATGTGTAAAGGAACTAAAAATATTGTGATTTAATCGTAGAGGTGCTGAAAAATTGTTCCAGTGACACACCAGAGAAATATCTGGTAATCTTTTTATCTTTGAGAAACATAGGAACAATTTCGCCCTTCGTTTTTTATTTCTTGTATGAACGAATACTTTTTGTTCTGATGGGCTGGTGGGATGTCGTACTGTCTAATTACTAGTGTGAGTGTGTGTGGTAAATGAAAGAGTTAAAAGACGCAAGATGTGTTTCATATTATTTTCATCGCACAACAAGCCTTATTCTCATGCCTATGGAGTATTTATGTTAAGCAGAGAAGGCGAGTTTTAGATGGAACCGAAGATCTTCTAAACGGCGCTGCTTAACAATAGAGGTACGTGATTGTGCTCTCTACTTTCCTTTCGTGGCCGCTAAAATTACTTCCGATTCGTTTTGCCGAGACATTCAGAACCTGCAATCTTCTTTTTCTTATAAAAATACTAGTCCGACGCAAAAGAAATACTCTTAGATTTAAATAATTGCCATTCTTTTACCCAGGCCACGGGGAATGATAGAACGTACGTGCCTCTACTCTGAATGTACGTTCGCAATCTCCGAGTGTGTTACGACGAAATTATTTCACAATGAAAATTTCTCATCAGGCCGCAACCACTCGCACGCGAATGTACGTACCCTCTGAATGTATCTAGTCAGTCACGCGAGTCGTTCAAAAGCTTTACTTTTAATATTCAGTGGATTACATTACCGAAATTGATTTTTGTTTATGCTGCAAATCGTACTTCACGCGAAGTATTTATTACGTAAGTTTCAGGCTCAATTTAATAATGAAAAAGATTCCGAATAATAGAAATAAAGAATAACAATCAATCAAATCAAATCTAAATAAACAGAAAGAGGGAACGTTACACATGGGAGTAATGTCTAAAATTGTCTACGGCTTGATAGTAAACTGGAAGACTAGTAGTAGTTTCCGAAGCACATCTGGATTCATTCTGTATCTGTGGACCTTCAGAGTGTTGATGAAACACAGAAATTGAATCGGCATTGATCACAATAAGAACCATACTGGACTTTTCTCCATGGGAGTAATGTCTTAAACTGTCTACGTTTTGAACGTACACTGGAAGACTAGTAGTAGTTTCCGAAGCACATCTGGATGCATTCTGTAATCTGTGGACCTTCAGAGTGTTGATGAAACACAGAAATTGCATCGGCACTGAAAACAATAAGCACCATGCCGACTTTTCTCCATGGGAGTAATGTCTTAAACTGTATACGCTTTGATCGTTCCCTGGAGGACTAGTGGTAGGTTCCGACACACATCTGGAAGCAATCTGTAAACTGTGGACCTTCAGAGAGTTGATGAAACACATACATTGCATCGGCATTGAACACAATAAGCACCATGCGGACTTTTCTCCATGGGAGTAATGTCTCAAACTATCTACGCTCAGACCATTCCCTGGAAGACTAGTAGTAGTTTCCGAAGCACATCTGGAGGCATTCTGTAATCTGTGGACATTCAGAGTGTTGATGAAACACAAAAATTGCATCGACATTGAACACAATAAGCACCATGCGGACTTTTCTCCATGGGAGTAATGTCTCAAACTATCTACGCTCATATCATTCCCTGGAAGACTAGTAGTAGTTTCCGAAGCACATCTGGAGGCATTCTGTAATCTGTGGACATTCAGAGTGTTGATGAAACACAGAAATTGCATCGGCATTGAACACAATAAGCGCCATAAGGACATTTCTCCATGAGAGTAATGTCTTAAACTATTCACCCTCAGATCGTTCCCTGGAAGACTAGTAGTAGTTTCCGAAGCACATCTGGATGCATTCTGTAATCTGTGGGTCTTCAGTGTGTTGATGAAACACAGAAATTGCATCGGCATTGAACACAATAAGCACCATGCGGACTTTTTTCCATGGGAGTAATGTCTCAAACTGTCTACGCTCTGATCATTCCCTGGAAGACTAGTAGTAGTTTCCGAAGCATATCTGGAGGCATTCTGTAATCTGTGGACCTTCAGAGTGTTGATGAAACACAAAAATTGCATCGGCATTGAACACAATAAGCACAATGTGGACTTTTCTCCATGTGTAAAGGAACTAAAAATATTGTGATTTAATCGTAGAGGTGCTGAAAAATTGTTCCAGTGACACACCAGAGAAATATCTGGTAATCTTTTTATCTTTGAGAAACATAGGAACAATTTCGCCCTTCGTTTTTTATTTCTTGTATGAACGAATACTTTTTGTTCTGATGGGCTGGTGGGATGTCGTACTGTCTAATTACTAGTGTGAGTGTGTGTGGTAAATGAAAGAGTTAAAAGACGCAAGATGTGTTTCATATTATTTTCATCGCACAACAAGCCTTATTCTCATGCCTATGGAGTATTTATGTTAAGCAGAGAAGGCGAGTTTTAGATGGAACCGAAGATCTTCTAAACGGCGCTGCTTAACAATAGAGGTACGTGATTGTGCTCTCTACTTTCCTTTCGTGGCCGCTAAAATTACTTCCGATTCGTTTTGCCGAGACATTCAGAACCTGCAATCTTCTTTTTCTTATAAAAATACTAGTCCGACGCAAAAGAAATACTCTTAGATTTAAATAATTGCCATTCTTTTACCCAGGCCACGGGGAATGATAGAACGTACGTGCCTCTACTCTGAATGTACGTTCGTAATCTCCGAGTGTGTTACGACGAAATTATTTCACAATGAAAATTTCTCATCAGGCCGCAACCACTCGCACGCGAATGTACGTACCCTCTGAATGTATCTAGTCAGTCACGCGAGTCGTTCAAAAGCTTTACTTTTAATATTCAGTGGATTACATTACCGAAATTGATTTTTGTTTATGCTGCAAATCGTACTTCACGCGAAGTATTTATTACGTAAGTTTCAGGCTCAATTTAATAATGAAAAAGATTCCGAATAATAGAAATAAAGAATAACAATCAATCAAATCAAATCTAAATAAACAGAAAGAGGGAACGTTACACATGGGAGTAATGTCTAAAATTGTCTACGGCTTGATAGTAAACTGGAAGACTAGTAGTAGTTTCCGAAGCACATCTGGATTCATTCTGTATCTGTGGACCTTCAGAGTGTTGATGAAACACAGAAATTGAATCGGCATTGATCACAATAAGAACCATACTGGACTTTTCTCCATGGGAGTAATGTCTCAAACTGTCTACGTTTTGAACGTACACTGGAAGACTAGTAGTAGTTTCCGAAGCACATCTGGATGCATTCTGTAATCTGTGGACCTTCAGAGTGTTGATGAAACACAGAAATTGCATCGGCACTGAAAACAATAAGCACCATGCCGACTTTTCTCCATGGGAGTAATGTCTTAAACTGTATACGCTTTGATCGTTCCCTGGAAGACTAGTGGTAGGTTCCGACACTCATCTGGAAGCAATCTGTAAACTGTGGACCTTCAGAGAGTTGATGAAACACATACATTGCATCGGCATTGAACACAATAAGCACCATGCGGACTTTTCTCCATGGGAGTAATGTCTCAAACTATCTACGCTCAGACCATTCCCTGGAAGACTAGTAGTAGTTTCCGAAGCACATCTGGAGGCATTCTGTAATCTGTGGACATTCAGAGTGTTGATGAAACACAAAAATTGCATCGACATTGAACACAATAAGCACCATGCGGACTTTTCTCCATGGGAGTAATGTCTCAAACTATCTACGCTCATATCATTCCCTGGAAGACTAGTAGTAGTTTCCGAAGCACATCTGGAGGCATTCTGTAATCTGTGGACATTCAGAGTGTTGATGAAACACAAAAATTGCATCGACATTGAACACAATAAGCACCATGCGGACTTTTCTCCATGAGAGTAATGTCTTAAACTGTCTACGCTTTGATCGTACACTGGAAGACTAGAAATAGTTTCCTAAGCACATCTGGATGCATTCTGTAATCTGTGGACCTTCAGAGTGTTGATGAAACACAGAAATTGAATCGGCATTGAACACAATTAGCACCATGCGCACTTTTCTCCATGAAAGTAATGTCTTAAACTCTCTACGCTTTGATCGTTCACTGGAAGACTAGTAGTAGTTTCCGAAGCACAACTGGAGGCATTCTGTAATCTGTGGACCGTCAGAGTGTTGATGAAACAACAAAACTTGCATCGGCATTGAATACAATAAGCACCATTCGGACTTTTCTCCATGGGAGTAATGTCTTAAACTGTCTACGCTTTGATCGTACACTGGAAGACTAGTAGTAGTTTCCGAAACACATCTGGAGGCATTCTGTAAACTGTGGACCTTCAGAGTGTTGATGAAACACAGAAATTGCATCGGCATTGAACACAATAAGCACCATGCTGACTTTCCTCCATGGGAGTAATGTCTTAAACTCTCTACGCTTTTATCATTCACTGGAAGACTAGTAATAGTTTCCGAAGCATATCTGGAGGCATTCTGTAATCTGTGGACCTTCAGAGTGTTGATGAAACACAGGAATTGCATCGGCATTGAACACAATAAGCACCATGCGGACTTTTCTCCATGAGAGTAATGTTTTAAACTCTCTACGCTTTGATCGTTCACTGGAAGACTAGTAGTAGTTTCCGAAGCACAACTGGAGGCATTCTGTAATCTGTGGACCGTCAGAGTGTTGATGAAACAACAAAAATTGCATCGACATTGAACACAATAAGCACCATGCGGACTTCTCTCCATGGGAGTAATGTCTTAAACTGTCTACGCTTTGATCGTACACTGGAAGACTAGTAGTAGTTTCCGAATCACATCTGGAGGCATTCTGCAAACTGTGGACCTTCATAGTGTTGATGAAACACAGAAATTGCATCGGCATTGAACACAATAAGCGCCATAAGGACATTTCTCCATGAGAGTAATGTCTTAAACTATTCACCCTCAGATCGTTCCCTGGACGACTAGTAGTAGTTTCCGAAGCACATCTGGATGCATTCTGTAATCTGTGGGTCTTCAGAGTGTTGATGAAATACAGAAATTGCATCGGCATTGAACACAATAAGCACCATGCGGACTTTTTTCCATGGGAGTAATGTCTCAAACTGTCTACGCTCTGATCATTCCCTGGAAGACTAGTAGTAGTTTCTGAAGCATATCTGGAGGCATTCTGTAATCTGTGGACCTTCAGAGTGTTGATGAAACACAAAAATTGCATCGGCATTGAACACAATAAGCACAATGCGGACTTTTCTCCATGTGTAAAGGAACTAAAAATATTGTGATTTAATCGTAGAGGTGCTGAAAAATTGTTCCAGTGACACACCAGAGAAATATCTGGTAATCTTTTTATCTTTGAGAAACATAGGAACAATTTCGCCCTTCGTTTTTTATTTCTTGTATGAACGAATACTTTTTGTTCTGATGGGCTGGTGGGATGTCGTACTGTCTAATTACTAGTGTGAGTGTGTGTGGTAAATGAAAGAGTTAAAAGACGCAAGATGTGTTTCATATTATTTTCATCGCACAACAAGCCTTATTCCCATGCCTATGGAGTATTTATGTTAAGCAGAGAAGGCGAGTTTTAGATGGAACCGAAGATCTTCTAAACGGCGCTGCTTAACAATAGAGGTACGTGATTGTGCTCTCTACTTTCCTTTCGTGGCCGCTAAAATTACTTCCGATTCGTTTTGCCGAGACATTCAGAACCTGCAATCTTCTTTTTCTTATAAAAATACTAGTCCCACGCAAAAGAAATACTCTTAGATTTAAATAATTGCCATTCTTTTACCCAGGCCACGGGGAATGATAGAACGTACGTGCCTCTACTCTGAATGTACGTTCGCAATCTCCGAGTGTGTTACGACGAAATTATTTCACAATGAAAATTTCTCATCAGGCCGCAACCACTCGCACGCGAATGTACGTACCCTCTGAATGTATCTAGTCAGTCACGCGAGTCGTTCAAAAGCTTTACTTTTAATATTCAGTGGATTACATTACCGAAATTGATTTTTGTTTATGCTGCAAATCGTACTTCACGCGAAGTATTTATTACGTAAGTTTCAGGCTCAATTTAATAATGAAAAAGATTCCGAATAATAGAAATAAAGAATAACAATCAATCATATCAAATCTAAATAAACAGAAAGAGGGAACGTTACACATGGGAGTAATGTCTAAAATTGTCTACGGCTTGATAGTACACTGGAAGACTAGTAGTAGTTTCCGAAGCACATCTGGATTCATTCTGTATCTGTGGACCTTCAGAGTGTTGATGAAACACAGAAATTGAATCGGCATTGATCACAATAAGAACCATACTGGACTTTTCTCCATGGGAGTAATGTCTTAAACTGTCTACGTCTTGAACGTACACTGGAAGACTAGTAGTAGTTTCCGAAGCACATCTGGATGCATTCTGTAATCTGTGGACCTTCAGAGTGTTGATGAAACACAGAAATTGCATCGGCACTGAAAACAATAAGCACCATGCCGACTTTTCTCCATGGGAGTAATGTCTTAAACTGTATACGCTTTGATCGTTCCCTGGAAGACTAGTGGTAGGTTCCGACACACATCTGGAAGCATTCTGTAAACTGTGGACCATCAGAGAGTTGATGAAACATATAAATTGCATCGGCATTGAACACAATAAGCACCATGCGGACTTTTCTCCATGGGAGTAATGTCTCAAACTATCTACGCTCAGACCATTCCCTGGAAGACTAGTAGTAGTTTCCGAAGCACATCTGGAGGCATTCTGTAATCTGTGGACATTCAGAGTGTTGATGAAACACAAAAATTGCATCGACATTGAACACAATAAGCACCATGCGGACTTTTCTCCATGGGAGTTATGTCTCAAACTATCTACGCTCAGATCATTCCCTGGAAGACTAGTAGTAGTTTCCGAAGCACATCTGGAGGCATTCTGTAATCTGTGGACATTCAGAGTGTTGATGAAACACAAAAATTGCATCGACATTGAACACAATAAGCACCATGCGGACTTTTCTCCATGAGAGTAATGTCTTAAACTGTCTACGCTTTGATCGTACACTGGAAGACTAGAAATAGTTTCCGAAGCACATCTGGAGGCATTCTGTAATCTGAGGACCTTCAGAGTGTTGATGAAACACAGAAATTGAAACGGCATTGAACACAATTAGCACCATGCGCACTTTTCTCCATGAAAGTAATGTCTTAAACTGTCTACGCTTTGATCGTTCACTGGAAGACTAGTAGTAGTTTCCGAAGCACATCTGGAGGCAATCTGTAATCTGTGGACCTTCAGAGTGTTGATAAAACACAGATATTGCATCGGCATTGAACACAATAAGCACCATGCTGACTTTCCTCCATAGGAGTAATGTCTTAAACAGTCTACGCTTTTATCATTCACTGGAAGACTAGTAATAGTTACCGAAGCACATCTGGAGGCATTCTGTAATCTGTGGACCTTCAGAGTGTTGATGAAACACAGGAATTGCATCGGCATTGAACACAATAAGCACCATGCGGACTTTTCTCCATGAGAGTAATGTCTTAAACTCTCTACGCTTTGATCGTTCACTGGAAGACTAGTAGTAGTTTCCGAAGCACAACTGGAGGCATTCTGTAATCTGTGGACCGTCAGAGTGTTGATGAAACAACAAAACTTGCATCGGCATTGAATACAATAAGCACCATTCGGACTTTTCTCCATGGGAGTAATGTCCTAAACTGTCTACGCTTTGATCGTACACTGGAAGACTAGTAGTAGTTTCCGAAACACATCTGGAGGCATTCTGTAAACTGTGGACCTTCAGAGTGTTGATGAAACACAGAAATTGCATCGGCATTGAACACAATAAGCACCATAAGGACATTTCTCCATGAGAGTAATGTCTTAAACTATTCACGCTCAGATCGTTCCCTGGAAGACTACTAGTAGTAGCATCCGAAGCACATCTGGATGCATTCTGTAATCTGTGGACCTTCAGAGTGTTGATGAAACGCAAAAAAAGCATCGGCATTGAACACAATAAGCACCATTCGGACTTTTTTTCCATGGGAGTAATGTCTCAAACTGTCTACGCTCTGATCATTCCCTGGAAGACTAGTAGTAGTTTCCGAAGCATATCTGGAGGCATTCTGTAATCTGTGGGCCTTCAGAGTGTTGATGAAACACAAAAATTGCATCGGCATTGAACCTAATAAGCACCATGCGGAGTTTTCTCCGTGGGAGTAATGTCTTATACTGTCTACGCTTTGATCGTGCACTGGAAGTCTAGTAGTAGTTTCCGAAGCACATCTGGAGGCATTCTGTAATCTGTGGACCGTCAGGGTGTTGATGAAACACAAAAACTGCATCCGCATTGAACACAATAAACACCATGCGGAGTTTTCTCCATGGGAGTAATGTCTTAAACTGTCTATGTTTTGATCGTACACTGGAAGACTAGTAGTAGTTTCCGAAGCACATCTGGATGCATTCTGTAATCTGTGGAAGCACAGCTGGATGCATTCTGTAATCTGTGGACTTTTAGAGGGTTGATGAAACACAAAAATGGCATCGGCATTGAACACAATAGGCACCATGCGGACTTTTCTCCATGGGAGTAATGTCTCAAACTGTCTACGCTTTCATTGTTAACTGGAAGACTAGTAGTAGTTTCCGAAGCACATCTGGAGGCATTCTGTAATCAGTGGACCTTCAGAGTGTTGATGAAATTCAAAAATTGCATCGGCATTGATCACAATAAGCACCATGCTGTCTTTTCTCCATGGAAGTAATGTCTTAAACTGTCTACGATTTAATCGTTGCCTGGAAGACTAGTAGTAGTTTCCGAAGCACATCTGGAGACATTCTGTAATCTGTGGACCTTCAGAGTGTTGATGAAACACCTAAATTGCAACGGCATTGAACACAATTAGCACCATGCGGACTTTCCTCCATGGGAGTAATGTCTTAAACTGTCTATGTTTTGATCGTACACTGGAAGACTAGTAGTAGTTTCCGAAGCACATCTGGATGCATTCTGTAATCTGTGGAAGCACAGCTGGATGCATTCTGTAATCTGTGGACTTTTAGAGGGTTGATGAAACACAAATATTGCATCAGCATTGAAAACATTAAAAACTATGCGGATTTTTCTCCATGGGAGTAATGTCTTAAACTGTCTACGCTTTAATCGTACACTGGAAGACTACTACTAGTTTCAGAATCACATCTGGAGGCATTCTGTAATCTGTGGACCTTGAGAGTGTTGATGAAACACCAAAATTGCAACGGCATTGAACACAATTAGCACCATGCGGACTTTTCTCCATGGGAGTAATGTCTTGAACTGTCTACGATTTGGTCGTACACTCGAAGACTAGTAGTAGTTTCCGAAGCACATCTGGATGCATTCTGTAATCTGCAGACATCAGTGTGTTGATGAAACACAAAAATTGCATCCGCATTGAACACAATAAGCAACATGCGGACGTTTCTCCATGGGAGTAATGTCTTAAACTGTCTACGCATTGATCGTACACTGGAAGAAGAGTAGTAGTTTCCGAAGTACATCTGGATGCATTTCGTAATCTGTGGACCTTCAGAGTGATGATGAAACACAAAAGTTGCATCAGCATTAAACACAATATGCACCATGCGGACTTTTCTCCATGGGAGTAATGTCTCAAACTATCTACGCTCAGATCATTCCCTGGAAGACTAGTAGTAGTTTCCGAAGCACATCTGGAAACATTCTGTAATCTGTGGACATTCAGAGTGTTGATGAAACACAAAAATTGCATCGACATTGAACACAATAAGCACCATGCGGACTTTTCTCCATGAGAGTAATGTCTTAAACTGTCTACGCTTTGATCGTACACTGGAAGACTAGACGTGGTTTCCGAAGCACATCTGGAGGCATTCTGTAACTGTGGACCTTCAGAGTGTTGATGAAACACAGAAATTGAATCGGCATTGAACACAATTAGCACCATGCGGACTTTTCTCCATGAAAGTAATGTCTTAAACTGTCTACTCTTTGATCGTTCACTGGAAGACTAGTAGTAGTTTCCGAAGCACATCTGGGGGCATTCTGTAATCTGTAATCTGTGGACCTTCAGAGTGTTGATGAAACACAGAAATTGCATCGGCATTGAACACAATAAGCACCATGCTGACTTTCCTCCAAGGGAGTAATGTCTTAAACTGTCTACGCTTTTATCATTCACTGGAAGACTAGTAATAGTTTCCGAAGCACATCTGGAGGCATTCTGTAATCTGTGGACCTTCAGAGTGTTGATGAAACACAGGAATTGCATCTGCATTGAACACAATAAGCACCATGCGGACTTTTCTCCATGAAAGTAATGTCTTAAACTGTCTACTCTTTGATCGTACACTGGAAGACTAGTAGTAGTACTAGTAGTACTAGTAGTACACTGGAAGACTAGTGGTAGTACTAGTAGTACTAGTAGTACTAGTAGTAGTAGTAGTAGTAGTAGTAGCCGAAACACATCTGGAGGCATTCTGTAAACAGTGGACCTTCAGAGTGTTGATGAAACACAGAAATTGCATCGGCATTGAACACAATAAGCACCATAAGGACATTTCTCCATGAGAGTAATGTCTTAAACTATTCACGCTCAGATCGTTCCCTGGAAGACTACTAGTAGTTTCCGGAACACATCTGGAGGCATTCTGTAAACTGTGGACCTTCAGAGTGTTGATGAAACACAGAAATTGCATCTGCATTGAACTCTCCATGAGAGTAATGTCTTAAACTATTCACGCTCAGATCGTTTCCTGGAAGACTACTAGTAGTTTCCGAAGCACATCTGGATGCATTCTGTAATCTGTGGACCTTCAGAGCGTTGATGAGACACAAAAATTGCATCGGCATTGAACACAATAAGCACCATGCGGACTTTTTTCCATGGGAGTAATGTCTCAAACTGTCTACGCTCTGATCATTCCCTGGAAGACTAAGAGTAGTTTCCGAAGCATATCTGGAGGCATTCTGTAATCTGTGGACCTTCAGAGTGTTGATGAAACACAAAAATTGCATCGGCATTGAACCTAATAAGCACCATGCGGACTTTTCTCCATGGGAGTAATGTCTTATACTGTCTACGCTTTGATCGTGCACTGGAAGTCAAGTAGTAGTTTCCGAAGCACATCTGGAGGCATTCTGTAATCTGTGGACCTTCAGAGTGTTGATGAAACACAAAAATTGCATCCGCATTGAACACAATAAGCACCACGCGGACTTTTCTCCATGGGAGTAATGTCTTAAACTGTCTATGTTTTGATCGTACACTGGAAGACTAGTAGTAGTTTCCGAAGCACATCTGGATGCATTCTGTAATCTGTGGAAGCACAGCTGGATGCATTCTGTAATCTGTGGACTTTTAGAGGGTTGATGAAACACAAAAATGGCATCGGCATTGAACACAATAGGCACCATGCGGACTTTTCTCCATGGGAGTAATGTCTCAAACTGTCTACGCTTTGATTGTTCCATGGAAGACTAGTAGTAGTTTCCGAAGCACATCTGGAGGCATTCTGTAATCTGAGGACCTTCAGAGTGTTGATGAAATTCAAAAATTGCATCGGCATTGAACACAATAAGCACCATGCGGACTTTTCTTCATGGGAGTAATGTCTTAAAGTGTCTACGCTTTAATCGTTCCCTGGAAGACTACTAGTAGTTTCAGAATCACATCTGGAGGCATTCTGTAATCTGTGGACCTTGAGAGTGTTGATGAAACACAAAAATTGCATCGGCATTGAACACAATTAGCACCATGCGGACTTTTCTCCATGGGAGTAATGTCTTGAACTGTCTACGATTTGGTCGTACACTCGAAGACTAGTAGTAGTTTCCGAAGCACATCTGGATGCATTCTCTAATCTGCAGACCTTCAGTGTGTTGATGAAACACAAAAATTGCATCCGCATTGAACACAATAAGCACCACGCAGACGTTTCTCCATGGGAGCAATGTCTTAAACTGTCTACGCATTGATCGTACACTGGAAGAAGAGTAGTAGTTTCCGAAGTACATCTGGATGCATTTTGTAATCTGTGGACCTTCAGAGTGTTGATGAAACACAAAAATTGCATCGGCATTGAACCTAATAAGCACCATGCGGAGTTTTCTCCATGGGAGTAATGTCTTATACTGTCTACGCTTTGATCGTGCACTGGAAGTCTAGTAGTAGTTTCCGAAGCACATCTGGAGGCATTCTGTAATCTGTGGACCGTCAGAGTGTTGATGAAACACAAAAATTGCATCCGCATTGAACACAATAAACACCATGCGGAGTTTTCTCCATGGGAGTAATGTCTTAAACTGTCTATGTTTTGATCGTACACTGGAAGACTAGTAGTAGTTTCCAAAGCACATCTGGATGCATTCTGTAATCTGTGGAAGCACAGCTGGATACATTCAATAATCTGTGGACATTTAGAGGGTTGATGAAACACAAAAATTTCATCGGCATTGAACACAATAGGCACCATGCGGACTTTTGTCCATGGGTGTAATGTCTCAAACTATCTACGCTTTGATTGTTCCCTGGAAGACTAGTAGTAGTTTCCGAAGCACATCTGGAGGCATTCTGTAATTAGTGGACCTTCAGAGTGTTGATGAAATTCAAAAATTGCATCGGCATTGAACACAATAAGCACCATGCGGTCTTTTCTCCATGGAAGTAATGTCTTAAACTGTCTACGATTTAATCGTTGCCTGGAAGACTAGTAGTAGTTTCCGAAGCACATCTGGAGACATTCTGTAATCTGTGGACCTTCAGAGTGTTGGTGAAACACAAATATTGCATCAGCATTGAAAACATTAAAAACTATGCGGACTTTTCTACATGGGAGTAATGTCTTAAACTGTCTACGCTTTAATCGTACACTGGAAGACTACTACTAGTTTCAGAATCACATCTGGAGGCATTCTATAATCTGTGGACCTTGAGAGTATTGATGAAACACCAAAATTGCATCGGCATTGAACACATTTAGCACCATGCGGACTTTTCTCCATGGGAGTAATGTCTTGAACTGTATACGATTTGGTCGTACACTCGAAGACTAGTAGTAGTTTCCGAAGCACATCTGGATGCATTCTGTAATCTGCAGACATCAGTGTGTTGATAAAACACAAAAATTGCATCCGCATTGAACACAATAAGCACCATGCGGACTTTTCTCGATGAGAGTAATGTTTTAAACTCTCTACGCTTTGATCTTTCACTGGAGGACTAGTAGTAGTTTCCGAAGCACAACTGGAGGCATTCTGTAATCTGTGGACCGTCAGAGTGTTGATGAAACAACAAAAATTGCATCGGCATTGAATACAATAAGCACCATGCGGACTTTTCTCCATGGGAGTAATGTCTGAAACTGTCTACGCTTTGATCGTACACTGGAAGACTAGTAGTAGTTTCCGAAACACATCTGGAGGCATTCTGTAAACAGTGGACCTTCAGAGTGTTGATGAAACACAGAAATTGCATCGGCATTGAACACAATAAGCACCATAAGGACATTTCTCCATGAGAGTAATGTCTTAAACTATTCACGCTCAGATCGTTCCCTGGAAGACTACTAGTAGTTTCCGGAACACATCTGGAGGCATTCTGTAAACTGTGGACCTTCAGAGTGTTGATGAAACACAGAAATTGCATCGGCATTGAACACAATAAGCACCATAAGGACATTTCTCCATGAGAGTAATGTCTTAAACTATTCACGCTCAGATCGTTCCCTGGAAGACTAGTAGTAGTTTCCGAAGCACATCAGGATGCATTCTGTAATCTGTGGACCTTCAGAGTGTTGATGAGACACAAGAATTGCATCGGCATTGAACACAATAAGCACCATGCGGACTTTTTTCCATGGGAGTAATGTCTCAAACTGTCTACGCTCTGATCATTCCCTGGAAGACTAAGAGTAGTTTCCGAAGCATATCTGGAGGCATTCTGTAATCTGTGGATCTTCAGAGTGTTGATGAAACACAAAAATTGCATCGGCATTGAACCTAATAAGCACCATGCGGACTTTTCTCCATGGGAGTAATGTCTTATACTGTCTACGCTTTGATCGTGCACTGGAAGTCAAGTAGTAGTTTCCGAAGCACATCAGGATGCATTCTGTAATCTGTGGACCTTCAGAGTGTTGATGAAACACAAAAATTGCATCCGCATTGAACACAATAAGCACCACGCGGACTTTTCTCCATGGGAGTAATGTCTTAAACTGTCTATGATTTGATCGTACACTGGAAAACTAGTAGTAGTTTCCGAAGCACATCTGGATGCATTCTGTAATCTGTGGAAGCACAGCTGGATGCATTCTGTAATCTGTGGACTTTTAGAGGGTTGATGAAACACAAAAATGGCATCGGCATTGAACACAATAGGCACCATGCGGACTTTTCTCCATGGGAGTAATGTCTCAAACTGTCTACGCTTTGATTGTTCCCTGGAAGATTAGTAGTAGTTTCCGAAGCACATCTGGAGCCATTCTGTAATCTGTGGACCTTCAGAGTGTTGATGAAATTCAAAAATTGCATCGGCATTGAACACAATAAGCACCATGCGGACTTTTCTTCATGGGAGTAATGTCTTAAACTGTCTACGCTTTAGTCGTTCCCTGGAAGACTACTAGTAGTTTCAGAATCACATCTGGAGGCATTCTGTAATCTGTGGACCTTGAGAGTGTTGATGAAACACAAAAATTGCATCGGCATTGAACTCAATTAGCACCATGCGGACTTTTCTCCATGGGAGTAATGTCTTGAACTGTCTACGATTTGGTCGTACACTCGAAGACTAGTAGTAGTTTCCGAAGCACATCTGGATGCATTCTCTAATCTGCAGACCTTCAGTGTGTTGATGAAACACAAAAATTGCATCCGCATTGAACACAATAAGCACCATGCGGACTTTTCTCGATGAGAGTAATGTTTTAAACTCTCTACGCTTTGATCTTTCACTGGAAGACTAGTAGTAGTTTCCGAAGCACAACTGGAGGCATTCTGTAATCTGTGGACCGTCAGAGTGTTGATGAAACAACAAAAATTGCATCGGCATTGAATACAATAAGCACCATGCGGACTTTTCTCCATGGGAGTAATGTCTGAAACTGTCTACGCTTAGATCGTACACTGGAAGACTAGTAGTAGTTTCCGAAACACATCTGGAGGCATTCTGTAAACAGTGGACATTCAGAGTGTTGATGAAACACAGAAATTGCATCGGCATTGAATACAATAAGCACCATAAGGACATTTCTCCATGAGAGTAATGTCTTAAACTATTCACGCTCAGATCGTTCCCTGGAAGACTACTAGTAGTTTCCGGAACACATCTGGAGGCATTCTGTAAACTGTGGACCTTCAGAGTGTTGATGAAACACAGAAATTGCATCGGCATTGAACACAATAAGCACCATAAGGACATTTCTCCATGAGAGTAATGTCTTAAACTATTCACGCTCAGATCGTTCCCTGGAAGACTACTAGTAGTTTCCGAAGCACATCTGGATGCATTCTGTAATCTGTGGACCTTCAGAGTGTTGATGAGACACAAAAATTGCATCGGCATTGAACACAATAAGCACCATGAGGACTTTTTTCCATGGGAGTAATGTCTCAAATTGTCTACGCTCTGATCATTCCCTGGAAGACTAAGAGTAGTTTCCGAAGCATATCTGGAGGCATTCTGTAATCTGTGGACCTTCAGAGTGTTGATGAAACACAAAAATTGCATCGGCATTGAACCTAATAAGCACCATGCGGACTTTTCTCCATGGGAGTAATGTCTTATACTGTCTACGCTTTGATCGTGCACTGGAAGTCAAGTAGTAGTTTCCGAAGCACATCTGGAGGCATTCTGTAATCTGTGGACCTTCAGAGTGTTGATGAAACACAAAAATTGCATCCGCATTGAACACAATAAGCACCACGCGGACTTTTCTCCATGGGAGTAATGTCTTAAACTGTCTATGTTTTGATCGTACACTGGAAGACTAGTAGTAGTTTCCGAAGCACATCTGGATGCATTCTGTAATCTGTGGAAGCACAGCTGGATGCATTCTGTAATCTGTGGACTTTTAGAGGGTTGATGAAACACAAAAATGGCATCGGCATTGAACACAATAGGCACCATGCGGACTTTTCTCCATGGGAGTAATGTCTCAAACTGTCTACGCTTTGATTGTTCCCTGGAAGACTAGTAGTAGTTTCCGAAGCACATCTGGAGCCATTCTGTAATCTGTGGACCTTCAGAGTGTTGATGAAATTCAAAAATTGCATCGGCATTGAACACAATAAGCACCATGCGGACTTTTCTTCATGGGAGTAATGTCTTAAACTGTCTACGCTTTAGTCGTTCCCTGGAAGACTACTAGTAGTTTCAGAATCACATCTGGAGGCATTCTGTAATCTGTGGACCTTGAGAGTGTTGATGAAACACAAAAATTGCATCGGCATTGAACTCAATTAGCACCATGCGGACTTTTCTCCATGGGAGTAATGTCTTGAACTGTCTACGATTTGGTCGTACACTCGAAGACTAGTAGTAGTTTCCGAAGCACATCTGGATGCATTCTCTAATCTGCAGACCTTCAGTGTGTTGATGAAACACAAAAATTGCATCCGCATTGAACACAATAAGCACCATGCGGACTTTTCTCGATGAGAGTAATGTTTTAAACTCTCTACGCTTTGATCTTTCACTGGAAGACTAGTAGTAGTTTCCGAAGCACAACTGGAGGCATTCTGTAATCTGTGGACCGTCAGAGTGTTGATGAAACAACAAAAATTGCATCGGCATTGAATACAATAAGCACCATGCGGACTTTTCTCCATGGGAGTAATGTCTGAAACTGTCTACGCTTTGATCGTACACTGGAAGACTAGTAGTAGTTTCCGAAACACATCTGGAGGCATTCTGTAAACAGTGGACATTCAGAGTGTTGATGAAACACAGAAATTGCATCGGCATTGAATACAATAAGCACCATAAGGACATTTCTCCATGAGAGTAATGTCTTAAACTATTCACGCTCAGATCGTTCCCTGGAAGACTACTAGTAGTTTCCGGAACACATCTGGAGGCATTCTGTAAACCGTGGACCTTCAGAGTGTTGATGAAACACAGAAATTGCATCGGCATTGAACACAATAAGCACCATAAGGACATTTCTCCATGAGAGTAATGTCTTAAACTATTCACGCTCAGATCGTTCCCTGGAAGACTACTAGTAGTTTCCGAAGCACATCTGGATGCATTCTGTAATCTGTGGACCTTCAGAGTGTTGATGAGACACAAAAATTGCATCGGCATTGAACACAATAAGCACCATGAGGACTTTTTTCCATGGGAGTAATGTCTCAAACTGTCTACGCTCTGATCATTCCCTGGAAGACTAAGAGTAGTTTCCGAAGCATATCTGGAGGCATTCTGTAATCTGTGGACCTTCAGAGTGTTGATGAAACACAAAAATTGCATCGGCATTGAACCTAATAAGCACCATGCGGACTTTTCTCCATGGGAGTAATGTCTTATACTGTCTACGCTTTGATCGTGCACTGGAAGTCAAGTAGTAGTTTCCGAAGCACATCTGGAGGCATTCTGTAATCTGTGGACCTTCAGAGTGTTGATGAAACACAAAAATTGCATCCGCATTGAACACAATAAGCACCACGCGGACTTTTCTCCATGGGAGTAATGTCTTAAACTGTCTATGTTTTGATCGTACACTGGAAGACTAGTAGTAGTTTCCGAAGCACATCTGGATGCATTCTGTAATCTGTGGAAGCACAGCTGGATGCATTCTGTAATCTGTGGACTTTTAGAGGGTTGATGAAACACAAAAATGGCATCGGCATTGAACACAATAGGCACCATGCGGACTTTTCTCCATGGGAGTAATGTCTCAAACTGTCTACGCTTTGATTGTTCCCTGGAAGACTAGTAGTAGTTTCCGAAGCACATCTGGAGCCATTCTGTAATCTGTGGACCTTCAGAGTGTTGATGAAATTCAAAAATTGCATCGGCATTGAACACAATAAGCACCATGCGGACTTTTCTTCATGGGAGTAATGTCTTAAACTGTCTACGCTTTAGTCGTTCCCTGGAAGACTACTAGTAGTTTCAGAATCACATCTGGAGGCATTCTGTAATCTGTGGACCTTGAGAGTGTTGATGAAACACAAATATTGCATCGGCATTGAACTCAATTAGCACCATGCGGACTTTTCTCCATGGGAGTAATGTCTTGAACTGTCTACGATTTGGTCGTACACTCGAAGACTAGTAGTAGTTTCCGAAGCACATCTGGATGCATTCTCTAATCTGCAGACCTTCAGTGTGTTGATGAAACACAAAAATTGCATCCGCATTGAACACGATAAGCACCACGCGGACGTTTCTCCATGGGAGCAATGTCTTAAACTGTCTACGCATTGATCGTACACTGGAAGAAGAGTAGTAGTTTCCGAAGTACATCTGGATGCATTTTGTAATCTGTGGACCTTCAGAGTGTTGATGAAATACAAAAGTTGCATCAGCATTAAACACAATAAGCACCATGCGGACTTTTCTCCATGGGAGTAATGTCTCAAACTATCTACGCTCAGATCATTCCCTGGAAGACTAGTAGTAGTTTCCGAAGCACATCTGGAAACATTCTGTAATCTGTGGACATTCAGAGTGTTGATGAAACACAAAAATTGCATCGACATTGAACACAATAAGCACCATGCGGACTTTTCTCCATGAGAGTAATGTCTTAAACTGTCTACGCTTTGATCGTACACTGGAAGACTAGAAGTGGTTTCCGAAGCACATCTGGAGGCATTCTGTAACTGTGGACCTTCAGAGTGTTGATGAAACACAGAAATTGAATCGGCATTGAACACAATTAGCACCATGCGGACTTTTCTCCATGAAAGTAATGTCTTAACCTGTCTACGCTTTGATCGTTCACTGGAAGACTAGTAGTAGTTTCCGAAGCACATCTGGGGGCATTCTGTAATCTGTGGACCTTCAGAGTGTTGATGAAACACAGAAATTGCATCGGCATTGAACACAATAAGCACCATGCTGACTTTCCTCCGTGGGAGTAATGTCTTAAACTGTCTACGCTTTTATCATTCACTGGAAGACTAGTAATAGTTTCCGAAGCACATCTGGAGGCATTCTGTAATCTGTGGACCTTCAGAGTGTTGATGAAACACAGGAATTGCATCGGCATTGAACACAATAAGCACCATGCGGACTTTTCTCCATGAGAGTAATGTTTTAAACTCTCTACGCTTTGATCGTTCACTGGAAGACTAGTAGTAGTTTCCGAAGCACAACTGGAGGCATTCTGTAATCTGTGGACCGTCAGAGTGTTGATGAAACAACAAAAATTGCATGGGCATTGAACACAATAAGCACCATGCGGACTTTTCTCCATGGGAGTAATGTCTTAAACTGTCTACGCTTTGATCGTACACTGGAAGACTAGTAGTAGTTTCCGAATCACATCTGGAGGCATTCTGCAAACTGTGGACCTTCCTAGTGTTGATGAAACACAGAAATTGCGTCGGCATTGAACACAATAAGCGCCATAAGGACATTTCTCCATGAGAGTAATGTCTTAAACTATCCACGCTCAGATCGTTCCCTGGAAGACTAGTAGTAGTTTCCGAAGCACATCTGGATGCATTCTGTAATCTGTGGACCTTCAGAGTTTTGATGAAACACAGAAATTGCATCGGCATTGAACACAATAAGCACCATGCGGACTTTTTTCCATGGGAGTAATGTGCCAAACTGTCTACGCTCTGATCATTCCCAGGAAGACTAGTAGTAGTTTCCGAAGCATATCTGGAGGCATTCTGTAATCTGTGGACCTTCAGAGTGTTGATGAAACACAAAAATTGCATCGGCATTGAACACAATAAGCACCATGCGGACTTTTCTCCATGTGTAAAGGAACTGAAAATATTGTGATTTAATCGTAGAGGTGCTGAAAAATTGTTCCAGTGACACACCAGAGAAATATCTGGTAATCTTTTTATCTTTGAGAAACATAGGAATAATTTCGCCCTTAGTTTTTTATTTCTTGTATGAACGACTACTTTTTGTTCTGATGGGCTGGTGGGATGTCGTACTGTCTAATTACTAGTGTGAGTGTGTGTGGTAAATGAAAGAGTTAAAAGACGCAAGATGTGTTTCATATTATTTTCATCGCACAACAAGCCTTATTCCCATGCCTATGGAGTATTTATGTTAAGCAGAGAAGGCGAGTTTCAGATGGAACCGAAGATCTTCTAAACGGCGCTGTTCAACAATAGAGGTACGTGATTGTGCTCTCTACTTTCCTTTCGTGGCCGCTAAAATTACTTCCGATTCGTTTTGCCGAGACATTCAGAACCTGCAATCTTCTTTTTCTTATAAAAATACTAGTCCGACGCAAAAGAAATACTCTTAGATTTAAATAATTGCCATTCTTTTACCCAGGCCACGGGGAATGATAGAACGTACGTGCCTCTACTCTGAATGTACGTTCGCAATCTCCGAGTGTGTTACGACGAAATTATTTCACAATGAAAATTTCTCATCAGGCCGCAACCACTCGCACGCGAATGTACGTACCCTCTGAATGTATCTAGTCAGTCACGCGAGTCGTTCAAAAGCTTTACTTTTAATATTCAGTGGATTACATTACCGAAATTGATTTTTGTTTATGCTGCAAATCGTACTTCACGCGAAGTATTTATTACGTAAGTTTCAGGCTCAATTTAATAATAAAAAAAAGATTACGAATAATAGAAATAAAGAATAACAATCATACAAATCAAATTTAATAAAAAGAAAGAGGGAACGTTACACTTGGGAGTAATGTCTAAAATTGTCTACGGCTTGTTGGTACACTGGAAGACTAGTAGTAGATTCCGAAGCACATCTGGATTCATTCTGTATCTGTGGACCTTCAGAGTGTTGATGAAACACAGAAATTGAATCGGCATTGATCACAATAAGAACCATACTGGACTTTTCTCCATGGGAGTAATGTCTTAAACTGTCTACGTTTTGAACGTACACTGGAAGACTAGTAGTAGTTTCCGAAGCACATCTGGAGGCATTCTGTAATCTGTGGACCTTCAGAGTGTTGACGAAACACAGAAATTGCATCGGCATTGAACACAATAAGCGCCATGCGGACTTTTCTCCATGAGAGTAATGTCTTAAACTGTCTACACATTGATCGTTCACTGGAAGAGTAGTAGTAGTTTCCGAAGCACATCTGGAGGCATTCTGTAATCTGTGGACCTTCAGAGTGTTGATGAAACACAGAAATTGAATCGGCATTGAACACAAATAGCACCATGCGCACTTTTCTCCATGAAAGTAATGTCTTAAACTGTCTACGCTTTGATCGTACACTGGAAGACTAGTAGTAGTTTCCGAATCACATCTGGTGGCATTCTGCAAACTGTGGACCTTCATAGTGTTGATGAAACACAGAAATTGCATCGGCATTGAACACAATAAGCGCCATAAGGACATTTCTCCATGAGAGTAATGTCTTAAACTATTCACGCTCAGATCGTTCCCTGGAAGAGTAGTAGTAGTTTCCGAAGCACATCTGGATGCATTCTGTAATCTGTGGACCTTCAGAGTGTTGATGAAACACAGAAATTGCATCGGCATTGAACACAATAAGCACCATGCGGACTTTTTTCCATGGGAGTAATGTGTCAAACTGTCTACGCTCTGATCATTCCCAGGAAGACTAGTAGTAGTTTCCGAAGCATATCTGGAGGCATTCTGTAATCTGTGGACCTTCAGAGTGTTGATGAAACACAAAAATTGCATCGGCATTGAACACAATAAGCACCATGCGGACTTTTCTCCATGTGTAAAGGAACTGAAAATATTGTGATTTAATCGTAGAGGTGCTGAAAAATTGTTCCAGTGACACACCAGAGAAATATCTAGTAATCTTTTTATCTTTGAGAAACATAGGAATAATTTCGCCCTTCGTTTTTTATTTCTTGTATGAACGACTACTTTTTGTTCTGATGGGCTGGTGGGATGTCGTACTGTCTAATTACTAGTGTGAGTGTGTGTGGTAAATGAAAGAGTTAAAAGACGCAAGATGTGTTTCATATTATTTTCATCGCACAACAAGCCTTATTCCCATGCCTATGGAGTATTTATGTTAAGCAGAGAAGGCGAGTTTCAGATGGAACCGAAGATCTTCTAAACGGCGCTGTTCAACAATAGAGGTACGTGATTGTGCTCTCTACTTTCCTTTCGTGGCCGCTAAAATTACTTCCGATTCGTTTTGCCGAGACATTCAGAACCTGCAATCTTCTTTTTCTTATAAAAATACTAGTCCGACGCAAAAGAAATACTCTTAGATTTAAATAATTGCCATTCTTTTACCCAGGCCACGGGGAATGATAGAACGTACGTGCCTCTACTCTGAATGTACGTTCGCAATCTCCGAGTGTGTTACGACGAAATTATTTCACAATGAAAATTTCTCATCAGGCCGCAACCACTCGCACGCGAATGTACGTACCCTCTGAATGTATCTAGTCAGTCACGCGAGTTGTTCAAAAGCTTTACTTTTAATATTCAGTGGATTACATTTCCGAAATTGATTTTTGTTTATGCTGCAAATCGTACTTCACGCGAAGTATTTATTACGTAAGTTTCAGGCTCAATTTAATAATAAAAAAAAGATTACGAATAATAGAAATAAAGAATAACAATCATACAAATCAAATTTAATAAACAGAAAGAGGGAACGTTACACTTGGGAGTAATGTCTAAAATTGTCTACGGCTTGATAGTACACTGGAAGACTAGTAGTAGATTCCGAAGCACATCTGAATTCATTCTGTATCTGTGGACCTTCAGAGTGTTGATGAAACACAGAAATTGAATCGGCATTGATCACAATAAGAACCATACTGGACTTTTCTCCATGGGAGTAATGTCTTAAACTGTCTACGTTTTGAACGTACACTGGAAGACTAGTAGTAGTTTCCGAAGCACATCTGGAGGCATTCTGTAATCTGTGGACCTTCAGAGTGTTGACGAAACACAGAAATTGCATCGGCATTGAACACAATAAGCGCCATGCGGACTTTTCTCCATGAGAGTAATGTCTTAAACTGTCTACACATTGATCGTTCACTGGAAGAGTAGTAGTAGTTTCCGAAGCACATCTGGAGGCATTCTGTAATCTGTGGACCTTCAGAGTGTTGATGAAACACAGAAATTGAATCGGCATTGAACACAAATAGCACCATGCGCTCTTTTCTCCATGAAAGTAATGTCTTAAACTGTCTACGCTTTGATCGTACACTGGAAGACTAGTAGTAGTTTCCGAATCACATCTGGTGGCATTCTGCAAACTGTGGACCTTCATAGTGTTGATGAAACACAGAAATTGCATCGGCATTGAACACAATAAGCGCCATAAGGACATTTCTCCATGAGAGTAATGTCTTAAACTATTCACGCTCAGATCGTTCCCTGGAAGAGTAGTAGTAGTTTCCGAAGCACATCTGGATGCATTCTGTAATCTGTGGACCTTCAGAGTGTTGATGAAACACAGAAATTGCATCGGCATTGAACACAATAAGCACCATGCGGACTTTTTTCCATGGGAGTAATGTGTCAAACTGTCTACGCTCTGATCATTCCCAGGAAAACTAGTAGTAGTTTCCGAAGCATATCTGGAGGCATTCTGTAATCTGTGGACCTTCAGAGTGTTGATGAAACACAAAAATTGCATCGGCATTGAACACAATAAGCACCATGCGGACTTTTCTCCATGTGTAAAGGAACTGAAAATATTGTGATTTAATCGTAGAGGTGCTGAAAAATTGTTCCAGTGACACACCAGAGAAATATCTGGTAATCTTTTTATCTTTGAGAAACATAGGAACAATTTCGCCCTTCGTTTTTTATTTCTTGTATGAACGACTACTTTTTGTTCTGATGGGCTGGTGGGATGTCGTACTGTCTAATTACTAGTGTAAGTGTGTGTGGTAAATGAAAGAGTTAAAAGACGCAAGATGTGTTTCATATTATTTTCATCGCACAGCAAGCCTTATTCCCATGCCTATGGAGTATTTATGTTAAGCAGAGAAGGCGAGTTTCAGATGGAACCGAAGATCTTCTAAACGGCGCTGCTCAACAATAGAGGTACGTGATTGTGCTCTCTACTTTCCTTTCGTGGCCGCTAAAATTACTTCCGATTCGTTTTGCCGAGACATTCAGAACCTGCAATCTTCTTTTTCTTATAAAAATACTAGTCCGACGCAAAAGAAATACTCTTAGATTTAAATAATTGCCATTCTTTTACCCAGGCCACGGGGAATGATAGAACGTACGTGCCACTACTCTGAATGTACGTTCGCAATCTCCGAGTGTGTTACGACGAAATTATTTCACAATGAAAATTTCTCATCAGGCCGCAACCACTCGCACGCGAATGTACGTACCCTCTGGATGTATCTAGTCAGTCACGCGAGTTGTTCAAAAGCTTTACTTTTAATATTCAGTGGATTACATTTCCGAAATTGATTTTTGTTTATGCTGCAAATCGTACTTCACGCGAAGTATTTATTACGTAAGTTTCAGGCTCAATTTAATAATAAAAAAAAGATTACGAATAATAGAAATAAAGAATAACAATCATACAAATCAAATCTAAATAAACAGAAAGAGGGAACGTTACACATGGGAGTAATGTCTAAAATTGTCTACGGCTTGATAGTACACTGGAAGACTAGTAGTAGATTCCGAAGCACATCTGGATTCATTCTGTATCTGTGGACCTTCAGAGTGTTGATGAAACACAAAAATTACATCGGCATTGAACCTAATAAGCACCATGCGGACTTTTCTCCATGGGAGTAATGTCTTATACTGTCTACGCTTTGATCGTGCACTGGAAGTCAAGTAGTAGTTTCCGAAGCACATCTGGAGGCATTCTGTAATCTGTGGACCTTCAGAGTGTTGATGAAACACAAAAATTGCATCCGCATTGAACACAATAAGCACCACGCGGACTTTTCTCCATGGGAGTAATGTCTTAAACTGTCTATGTTTTGATCGTACACTGGAAGACTAGTAGTAGTTTCCGAAGCACATCTGGATGCATTCTGTAATCTGTGGAAGCACAGCTGGATGCATTCTGTAATCTGTGGACTTTTAGAGGGTTGATGAAACACAAAAATGGCATCGGCATTGAACACAATAGACACCATGCGGACTTTTCTCCATGGGAGTAATGTCTCAAACTGTCTACGCTTTGATTGTTCCCTGGAAGACTAGTAGTAGTTTCCGAAGCACATCTGGAGCCATTCTGTAATCTGTGGACCTTCAGAGTGTTGATGACATTCAAAAATTGCATCGGCATTGAACACAATAAGCACCATGCGGACTTTTCTTCATGGGAGTAATGTCTTAAACTGTCTACGCTTTAGTCGTTCCCTGGAAGACTACTAGTAGTTTCAGAATCACATCTGGAGGCATTCTGTAATCTGTGGACCTTGAGAGTGTTGATGAAACACAAATATTGCATCGGCATTGAACTCAATTAGCACCATGCGGACTTTTCTCCATGGGAGTAATGTCTTGAACTGTCTACGATTTGGTCGTACACTCGAAGACTAGTAGTAGTTTCCGAAGCACATCTGGATGCATTCTCTAATCTGCAGACCTTCAGTGTGTTGATGAAACACAAAAATTGCATCCGCATTGAACACAATAAGCACCACGCGGACGTTTCTCCATGGGAGCAATGTCTTAAACTGTCTACGCATTGATCGTACACTGGAAGAAGAGTAGTAGTTTCCGAAGTACATCTGGATGCATTTTGTAATCTGTGGACCTTCAGAGTGTTGATGAAATACAAAAGTTGCATCAGCATTAAACACAATAAGCACCATGCGGACTTTTCTCCATGGGAGTAATGTCTCAAACTATCTACGCTCAGATCATTCCCTGGAAGACTAGTAGTAGTTTCCGAAGCACATCTGGAAACATTCTGTAATCTGTGGACATTCAGAGTGTTGATGAAACACAAAAATTGCATCGACATTGAACACAATAAGCACCATGCGGACTTTTCTCCATGAGAGTAATGTCTTAAACTGTCTACGCTTTGATCGTACACTGGAAGACTAGAAGTGGTTTCCGAAGCACATCTGGAGGCATTCTGTAACTGTGGACCTTCAGAGTGTTGATGAAACACAGAAATTGAATCGGCATTGAACACAATTAGCACCATGCGGACTTTTCTCCATGAAAGTAATGTCTTAACCTGTCTACGCTTTGATCGTTCACTGGAAGACTAGTAGTAGTTTCCGAAGCACATCTGGGGGCATTCTGTAATCTGTGGACCTTCAGAGTGTTGATGAAACACAGAAATTGCATCGGCATTGAACACAATAAGCACCATGCTGACTTTCCTCCGTGGGAGTAATGTCTTAAACTGTCTACGCTTTTATCATTCACTGGAAGACTAGTAATAGTTTCCGAAGCACATCTGGAGGCATTCTGTAATCTGTGGACCTTCAGAGTGTTGATGAAACACAGGAATTGCATCGGCATTGAACACAATAAGCACCATGCGGACTTTTCTCCATGAGAGTAATGTTTTAAACTCTCTACGCTTTGATCGTTCACTGGAAGACTAGTAGTAGTTTCCGAAGCACAACTGGAGGCATTCTGTAATCTGTGGACCGTCAGAGTGTTGATGAAACAACAAAAATTGCATGGGCATTGAACACAATAAGCACCATGCGGACTTTTCTCCATGGGAGTAATGTCTTAAACTGTCTACGCTTTGATCGTACACTGGAAGACTAGTAGTAGTTTCCGAATCACATCTGGAGGCATTCTGCAAACTGTGGACCTTCCTAGTGTTGATGAAACACAGAAATTGCGTCGGCATTGAACACAATAAGCGCCATAAGGACATTTCTCCATGAGAGTAATGTCTTAAACTATCCACGCTCAGATCGTTCCCTGGAAGACTAGTAGTAGTTTCCGAAGCACATCTGGATGCATTCTGTAATCTGTGGACCTTCAGAGTTTTGATGAAACACAGAAATTGCATCGGCATTGAACACAATAAGCACCATGCGGACTTTTTTCCATGGGAGTAATGTGCCAAACTGTCTACGCTCTGATCATTCCCAGGAAGACTAGTAGTAGTTTCCGAAGCATATCTGGAGGCATTCTGTAATCTGTGGACCTTCAGAGTGTTGATGAAACACAAAAATTGCATCGGCATTGAACACAATAAGCACCATGCGGACTTTTCTCCATGTGTAAAGGAACTGAAAATATTGTGATTTAATCGTAGAGGTGCTGAAAAATTGTTCCAGTGACACACCAGAGAAATATCTGGTAATCTTTTTATCTTTGAGAAACATAGGAATAATTTCGCCCTTAGTTTTTTATTTCTTGTATGAACGACTACTTTTTGTTCTGATGGGCTGGTGGGATGTCGTACTGTCTAATTACTAGTGTGAGTGTGTGTGGTAAATGAAAGAGTTAAAAGACGCAAGATGTGTTTCATATTATTTTCATCGCACAACAAGCCTTATTCCCATGCCTATGGAGTATTTATGTTAAGCAGAGAAGGCGAGTTTCAGATGGAACCGAAGATCTTCTAAACGGCGCTGTTCAACAATAGAGGTACGTGATTGTGCTCTCTACTTTCCTTTCGTGGCCGCTAAAATTACTTCCGATTCGTTTTGCCGAGACATTCAGAACCTGCAATCTTCTTTTTCTTATAAAAATACTAGTCCGACGCAAAAGAAATACTCTTAGATTTAAATAATTGCCATTCTTTTACCCAGGCCACGGGGAATGATAGAACGTACGTGCCTCTACTCTGAATGTACGTTCGCAATCTCCGAGTGTGTTACGACGAAATTATTTCACAATGAAAATTTCTCATCAGGCCGCAACCACTCGCACGCGAATGTACGTACCCTCTGAATGTATCTAGTCAGTCACGCGAGTCGTTCAAAAGCTTTACTTTTAATATTCAGTGGATTACATTACCGAAATTGATTTTTGTTTATGCTGCAAATCGTACTTCACGCGAAGTATTTATTACGTAAGTTTCAGGCTCAATTTAATAATAAAAAAAAGATTACGAATAATAGAAATAAAGAATAACAATCATACAAATCAAATTTAATAAAAAGAAAGAGGGAACGTTACACTTGGGAGTAATGTCTAAAATTGTCTACGGCTTGTTGGTACACTGGAAGACTAGTAGTAGATTCCGAAGCACATCTGGATTCATTCTGTATCTGTGGACCTTCAGAGTGTTGATGAAACACAGAAATTGAATCGGCATTGATCACAATAAGAACCATACTGGACTTTTCTCCATGGGAGTAATGTCTTAAACTGTCTACGTTTTGAACGTACACTGGAAGACTAGTAGTAGTTTCCGAAGCACATCTGGAGGCATTCTGTAATCTGTGGACCTTCAGAGTGTTGACGAAACACAGAAATTGCATCGGCATTGAACACAATAAGCGCCATGCGGACTTTTCTCCATGAGAGTAATGTCTTAAACTGTCTACACATTGATCGTTCACTGGAAGAGTAGTAGTAGTTTCCGAAGCACATCTGGAGGCATTCTGTAATCTGTGGACCTTCAGAGTGTTGATGAAACACAGAAATAGAATCGGCATTGAACACAAATAGCACCATGCGCACTTTTCTCCATGAAAGTAATGTCTTAAACTGTCTACGCTTTGATCGTACACTGGAAGACTAGTAGTAGTTTCCGAATCACATCTGGTGGCATTCTGCAAACTGTGGACCTTCATAGTGTTGATGAAACACAGAAATTGCATCGGCATTGAACACAATAAGCGCCATAAGGACATTTCTCCATGAGAGTAATGTCTTAAACTATTCACGCTCAGATCGTTCCCTGGAAGAGTAGTAGTAGTTTCCGAAGCACATCTGGATGCATTCTGTAATCTGTGGACCTTCAGAGTGTTGATGAAACACAGAAATTGCATCGGCATTGAACACAATAAGCACCATGCGGACTTTTTTCCATGGGAGTAATGTGTCAAACTGTCTACGCTCTGATCATTCCCAGGAAGACTAGTAGTAGTTTCCGAAGCATATCTGGAGGCATTCTGTAATCTGTGGACCTTCAGAGTGTTGATGAAACACAAAAATTGCATCGGCATTGAACACAATAAGCACCATGCGGACTTTTCTCCATGTGTAAAGGAACTGAAAATATTGTGATTTAATCGTAGAGGTGCTGAAAAATTGTTCCAGTGACACACCAGAGAAATATCTAGTAATCTTTTTATCTTTGAGAAACATAGGAATAATTTCGCCCTTCGTTTTTTATTTCTTGTATGAACGACTACTTTTTGTTCTGATGGGCTGGTGGGATGTCGTACTGTCTAATTACTAGTGTGAGTGTGTGTGGTAAATGAAAGAGTTAAAAGACGCAAGATGTGTTTCATATTATTTTCATCGCACAACAAGCCTTATTCCCATGCCTATGGAGTATTTATGTTAAGCAGAGAAGGCGAGTTTCAGATGGAACCGAAGATCTTCTAAACGGCGCTGTTCAACAATAGAGGTACGTGATTGTGCTCTCTACTTTCCTTTCGTGGCCGCTAAAATTACTTCCGATTCGTTTTGCCGAGACATTCAGAACCTGCAATCTTCTTTTTCTTATAAAAATACTAGTCCGACGCAAAAGAAATACTCTTAGATTTAAATAATTGCCATTCTTTTACCCAGGCCACGGGGAATGATAGAACGTACGTGCCTCTACTCTGAATGTACGTTCGCAATCTCCGAGTGTGTTACGACGAAATTATTTCACAATGAAAATTTCTCATCAGGCCGCAACCACTCGCACGCGAATGTACGTACCCTCTGAATGTATCTAGTCAGTCACGCGAGTTGTTCAAAAGCTTTACTTTTAATATTCAGTGGATTACATTTCCGAAATTGATTTTTGTTTATGCTGCAAATCGTACTTCACGCGAAGTATTTATTACGTAAGTTTCAGGCTCAATTTAATAATAAAAAAAAGATTACGAATAATAGAAATAAAGAATAACAATCATACAAATCAAATTTAATAAACAGAAAGAGGGAACGTTACACTTGGGAGTAATGTCTAAAATTGTCTACGGCTTGATAGTACACTGGAAGACTAGTAGTAGATTCCGAAGCACATCTGAATTCATTCTGTATCTGTGGACCTTCAGAGTGTTGATGAAACACAGAAATTGAATCGGCATTGATCACAATAAGAACCATACTGGACTTTTCTCCATGGGAGTAATGTCTTAAACTGTCTACGTTTTGAACGTACACTGGAAGACTAGTAGTAGTTTCCGAAGCACATCTGGAGGCATTCTGTAATCTGTGGACCTTCAGAGTGTTGACGAAACACAGAAATTGCATCGGCATTGAACACAATAAGCGCCATGCGGACTTTTCTCCATGAGAGTAATGTCTTAAACTGTCTACACATTGATCGTTCACTGGAAGAGTAGTAGTAGTTTCCGAAGCACATCTGGAGGCATTCTGTAATCTGTGGACCTTCAGAGTGTTGATGAAACACAGAAATTGAATCGGCATTGAACACAAATAGCACCATGCGCTCTTTTCTCCATGAAAGTAATGTCTTAAACTGTCTACGCTTTGATCGTACACTGGAAGACTAGTAGTAGTTTCCGAATCACATCTGGTGGCATTCTGCAAACTGTGGACCTTCATAGTGTTGATGAAACACAGAAATTGCATCGGCATTGAACACAATAAGCGCCATAAGGACATTTCTCCATGAGAGTAATGTCTTAAACTATTCACGCTCAGATCGTTCCCTGGAAGAGTAGTAGTAGTTTCCGAAGCACATCTGGATGCATTCTGTAATCTGTGGACCTTCAGAGTGTTGATGAAACACAGAAATTGCATCGGCATTGAACACAATAAGCACCATGCGGACTTTTTTCCATGGGAGTAATGTGTCAAACTGTCTACGCTCTGATCATTCCCAGGAAAACTAGTAGTAGTTTCCGAAGCATATCTGGAGGCATTCTGTAATCTGTGGACCTTCAGAGTGTTGATGAAACACAAAAATTGCATCGGCATTGAACACAATAAGCACCATGCGGACTTTTCTCCATGTGTAAAGGAACTGAAAATATTGTGATTTAATCGTAGAGGTGCTGAAAAATTGTTCCAGTGACACACCAGAGAAATATCTGGTAATCTTTTTATCTTTGAGAAACATAGGAACAATTTCGCCCTTCGTTTTTTATTTCTTGTATGAACGACTACTTTTTGTTCTGATGGGCTGGTGGGATGTCGTACTGTCTAATTACTAGTGTAAGTGTGTGTGGTAAATGAAAGAGTTAAAAGACGCAAGATGTGTTTCATATTATTTTCATCGCACAGCAAGCCTTATTCCCATGCCTATGGAGTATTTATGTTAAGCAGAGAAGGCGAGTTTCAGATGGAACCGAAGATCTTCTAAACGGCGCTGCTCAACAATAGAGGTACGTGATTGTGCTCTCTACTTTCCTTTCGTGGCCGCTAAAATTACTTCCGATTCGTTTTGCCGAGACATTCAGAACCTGCAATCTTCTTTTTCTTATAAAAATACTAGTCCGACGCAAAAGAAATACTCTTAGATTTAAATAATTGCCATTCTTTTACCCAGGCCACGGGGAATGATAGAACGTACGTGCCACTACTCTGAATGTACGTTCGCAATCTCCGAGTGTGTTACGACGAAATTATTTCACAATGAAAATTTCTCATCAGGCCGCAACCACTCGCACGCGAATGTACGTACCCTCTGGATGTATCTAGTCAGTCACGCGAGTTGTTCAAAAGCTTTACTTTTAATATTCAGTGGATTACATTTCCGAAATTGATTTTTGTTTATGCTGCAAATCGTACTTCACGCGAAGTATTTATTACGTAAGTTTCAGGCTCAATTTAATAATAAAAAAAAGATTACGAATAATAGAAATAAAGAATAACAATCATACAAATCAAATCTAAATAAACAGAAAGAGGGAACGTTACACATGGGAGTAATGTCTAAAATTGTCTACGGCTTGATAGTACACTGGAAGACTAGTAGTAGATTCCGAAGCACATCTGGATTCATTCTGTATCTGTGGACCTTCAGAGTGTTGATGAAACACAGAAATTGAATCGGCATTGATCACAATAAGAACCATACTGGACTTTTCTCCATGGGAGTAATGTCTTAAACTGTCTACGTTTTGAACGTACACTGGAAGACTAGTAGTAGTTTCCGAAGCACATCTGGAGGCATTCTGTAATCTGTGGACCTTCAGAGTGTTGACGAAACACAGAAATTGCATCGGCATTGAACACAATAAGCGCCATGCGGACTTTTCTCCATGAGAGTAATGTCTTAAACTGTCTACACATTGATCGTTCACTGGAAGAGTAGTAGTAATTTCCGAAGCACATCTGGAGGCATTCTGTAATCTGTGGACCTTCAGAGTGTTGATTTAACACAAAAATTGCATCGGCATTGAACACCATAACCACCATGCAGACTTTTCTCCATGGGAGTAATATCTTAAACTTTCTACGCTTTGATCGTACACTGGAAGTCTAGTAGTAGTTTCCGAAGCACATCTGGAGGCATTCTGTAATCTGTGGACCTTCAGAGTGTTGATGAAACACAGAAATTGCATCGGCATTGAACACAATAAGCACCATGCGGACTTTTCTCCATGGGAGTAATGTCTTGAACTGTCTACGATTTGGTCGTACACTCGAAGACTAGTAGTAGTTTCCGAAGCACATCTGGATGCATTCTCTAATCTGCAGACCTTCAGTGTGTTGATGAAACACAAAAATTGCATCCGCATTGAACACAATAAGCACAACGCGGACGTTTCTCCATGGGAGCAATGTCTTAAACTGTCTACGCATTGATCGTACACTGGAAGAAGAGAAGTAGTTTCAGAAGTACATCTGGATGCATTTTGTAATCTGTGGACCTTCAGAGTGTTGATGAAATACAAAAGTTGCATCAGCATTAAACACAATAAGCACCATGCGGACTTTTCTCCATGGGAGTAATGTCTCAAACTATCTACGCTCAGATCATTCCCTGGAAGACTAGTAGTAGTTTCCGAAGCACATCTGGAAACATTCTGTAATCTGTGGACATTCAGAGTGTTGATGAAACACAAAAATTGCATCGACATTGAACACAATAAGCACCATGCGGACTTTTCTCCATGAGAGTAATGTCTTAAACTGTCTACGCTTTGATCGTACACTGGAAGACTAGAAGTGGTTTCCGAAGCACATCTGGAGGCATTCTGTAACTGTGGACCTTCAGAGTGTTGATGAAACACAGAAATTGAATCGGCATTGAACACAATTAGCACCATGCGGACTTTTCTCCATGAAAGTAATGTCTTAACCTGTCTACGCTTTGATCGTTCACTGGAAGACTAGTAGTAGTTTCCGAAGCACATCTGGGGGCATTCTGTAATCTGTGGACCTTCAGAGTGTTGATGAAACACAGAAATTGCATCGGCATTGAACACAATAAGCACCATGCTGACTTTCCTCCGTGGGAGTAATGTCTTAAACTGTCTACGCTTCTATCATTCACTGGAAGACTAGTAATAGTTTCCGAAGCACATCTGGAGGCATTCTGTAATCTGTGGACCTTCAGAGTGTTGATGAAACACAGGAATTGCATCGGCATTGAACACAATAAGCACCATGCGGACTTTTCTCCATGAGAGTAATGTTTTAAACTCTCTACGCTTTGATCGTTCACTGGAAGACTAGTAGTAGTTTCCGAAGCATATCTGGAGGCATTCTGTAATCTGTGGACCTTCAGAGTGTTGATGAAACACAAAAATTGCATCGGCATTGAACACAATAAGCACCATGCGGACTTTTCTCCATGTGTAAAGGAACTGAAAATATTGTGATTTAATCGTAGAGGTGCTGAAAAATTGTTCCAGTGACACACCAGAGAAATATCTGGTAATCTTTTTATCTTTGAGAAACATAGGAATAATTTGCCCTTCGTTTTTTATTTCTTGTATGAACGACTACTTTTTGTTCTGATGGGCTGGTGGGATGTCGTACTGTCTAATTACTAGTGTGAGTGTGTGTGGTAAATGAAAGAGTTAAAAGACGCAAGATGTGTTTCATATTATTTTCATCGCACAACAAGCCTTATTCCCATGCCTATGGAGTATTTATGTTAAGCAGAGAAGGCGAGTTTCAGATGGAACCGAAGATCTTCTAAACGGCGCTGTTCAACAATAGAGGTACGTGATTGTGCTCTCTACTTTCCTTTCGTGGCCGCTAAAATTACTTCCGATTCGTTTTGCCGAGACATTCAGAACCTGCAATCTTCTTTTTCTTATAAAAATACTAGTCCGACGCAAAAGAAATACTCTTAGATTTAAATAATTGCCATTCTTTTACCCAGGCCACGGGGAATGATAGAACGTACGTGCCTCTACTCTGAATGTACGTTCGCAATCTCCGAGTGTGTTACGACGAAATTATTTCACAATGAAAATTTCTCATCAGGCCGCAACCACTCGCACGCGAATGTACGTACCCTCTGAATGTATCTAGTCAGTCACGAGAGTTGTTCAAAAGCTTTACTTTTAATATTCAGTGGATTACATTTCCGAAATTGATTTTTGTTTATGCAGCAAATCGTACTTCACACGAAGTATTTATTACGTAAGTTTCAGGCTCAATTTAATAATGAAAAAAAGATTACGAATAATAGAAATAAAGAATAACAATCATAAAAATCAAATCTAAATAAACAGAAAGAGGGAACGTTACACTTGGGAGTAATGTCTAAAATTGTCTACGGCTTGATAGTACACTGGAAGACTAGTAGTAGATTCCGAAGCACATCTGGATTCATTCTGTATCTGTGGACCTTCAGAGTGTTGATGAAACACAGAAATTGAATCGGCATTGATCACAATAAGAACCATACTGGACTTTTCTCCATGGGAGTAATGTCTTAAACTGTCTACGTTTTGAACGTACACTGGAAGACTAGTAGTAGTTTCCGAAGCACATCTGGAGGCATTCTGTAATCTGTGGACCTTCAGAGTGTTGACGAAACACATAAATTGCATCGGCATTGAACACAATAAGCGCCATGCGGACTTTTCTCCATGAGAGTAATGTCTTAAACTGTCTACACATTGATCGTTCACTGGAAGAGTAGTAGTAATTTCCGAAGCACATCTGGAGGCATTCTGTAATCTGTGGACCTTCAGAGTGTTGATTAAACACAAAAATTGCATCGGCATTGAACACCATAACCACCATGCGGACTTTTCTCCATGGGAGTAATGTCTTAAACTGTCTACGCTTTGATCGTACACTGGAAGTCTAGTAGTAGTTTCCGAAGCACATCTGGAGGCATTCTGTAATCTGTGGACCTTCAGAGTGTTGATGAAACACAGAAATTGCATCGGCATTGAACACAATAAGCACCATGCGGACTTTTCTCCATGGGAGTAATGTCTTAAACTGTATACGCTTTGATCGTTCCCTGGAAGACTAGTGGTAGGTTCCGACACACATCTGGAAGCATTCTGTAAACTGTGGACCTTCAGAGAGTTGATGAAACACAGAAATTGCATCGGCATTGAACACAATAAGCACCATGCGGACTTTTCTCCATGGGAGTAATGTCTCAAACTATCTACGCTCAGATCATTCCCTGGAAGACTAGTAGTAGTTTCCGAAGCACATCTGGAGGCATTCTGTAATCTGTATACCTTCAGAGTGTTGATGAAACACAGAAATTGAATCGGCATTGAACACAATTAGCACCATGCGCACTTTTCTCCATGAAAGTAATGTCTTAAACTGTCTACGCTTTGATCGTTCACTGGAAGACTAGTAGTAGTTTCGGGAAGCACATCTGGAGTCAATCTGTAATCTGTGGACCTTCTGAGTGTTGATAAAACACAGATATTGCATCGGCATTGAACACAATAAGCACCATGCTGACTTTCCTCCATGGGAGTAATGTCTTAAACTGTCTACCTTTTAATCATTCACTGGAAGACTAGTAATAGTTACCGAAGCACATCTGGAGGCATTCTGTAATCTGTGGACCTTCAGAGTGTTGATGAAACACACGAATTGCATCGGCATTGAACACAATAAGCACCATGCGGACATTTCTCCGTGAGAGTAATGTCTTAAACTCTCTACGCTTTGATCGTTCACTGGAAGACTAGTAGTAGTTTCCGAAGCACAACTGGAGGCATTCTGTAATCTGTGGACCGTCAGAGTGTTGATGAAACAACAAAAATTGCATCGGCATTGAATACAATAAGCACCATGCGGACTTTTCTCCATGGGAGTAATGTCTTAAACTGTCTACGCTTTGATCGTACACTGGAAGACTAGTAGTAGTTTCCGAAACACATCTGGAGGCATTCTGTAATCTGTGGACCTTCAGAGTGTTGATGAAACACAAAAATTGCATCCGCATTGAACACAATAAGCACCATGCGGACTTTTCTCCATGGGAGTAATGTCTTAAACTGTCTATGTTTTGATCGTACACTGGAAGACTAGTAGTAGTTTCCGAAGCACATCTGGATGCATTCTGTAATCTGTGGAAGCACAGCTGGATGCATTCTGTAATCTGTGCACTTTTAGAGGGTTGATGATACACAAAAATTGCATCGGCATTGAATACAATAAGCACCATGCGGACTTATCTCCATGGGAGTAATGTCTTAAACTGTCTACGCTTTGATCGTACAATGGAAGACTAGTAGTAGTTTCCGAAACACATCTGGAGGCATTCTGTAAACTGTGGACCTTCAGAGTGTTGATGAAACACAGAAATTGAATCGGCATTGAACACAATTAGCACCATGCCGACTTTTCTCCATGAAAGTAATGTCTTAAACTGTCTACGCTTTGATCGTTCACTGGAAGACTATAGTAGTTTCCGAAGCACATCTGGGGGCATTCTGTAATCTGTGGACCCTCAGAGTGTTATGAAACACAAAAATTGCATCCGCATTGAACACAATAGGCACCATGCGGACTTTTCTCCATGGGAGTAATGTCTCAAACTGTCTACGCTTTGATTGTTCCCTGGAAGACTAGTACTAGTTTCCGAAGCACATCTGGAGGCATTCTGTAATCTGTGGACCTTCAGAGTGTTGATGAAACACAAATATTGCATCGGCATTGATCACAATAAACACCATGCGGAATTTTCCCCATGGGAGTAATGTCTTAAACTGTCTACGTTTTAATCGTACACTGGAAGACTAGTAGTAGTTTCCGATGCACTTCTGGAGACATTCTGTAACCTGTGGACCTTCAGAGTGTTGGTGAAACACAAATATTGCATCAGCATTGAACACAATAAAAACTATGCGGACTTTTCTCCATGGGAGTAATGTCTTAAACTGTCTACGCTTTAATCGTACACTGGAAGACTACTAGTAGTTTCAGAAGCACATCTGGAGGCATTCTGTAATCTGTGGACCTTGAGAGTGTTGATGATACACAAAAATTGCACCGGCATTGAACACAATAAGCACCATGCGGACTTTTCTCCATGGGAGTAAAGTCTTAATTTGTCTACGCTTTGGTCGTACACTGGAAGACTAGTAGTAGTTTCCGAAGCACATCTGGATGCATTCTGAAATCTGTGGACCTTCAGAGTGTTGATGAAACACAAAATTTGCATCAGCATTGAACACAATAAACACCATGCGGACGTTTCTCCATGGGAGTAATGTCAAAAACTGTCTACGCTTTGATCGTACATTGGAAGAAGAGTAGTACTTTCCGAAGTAAATCTGGATGCATTCTGAAATCTGTGGACCTTCAGAGTGTTGATGAAACACAAAAATTGCATCGGCATTGAACGCAATAAGCACCATGCGGATTCTTCTCAATGCGAGTAATGTCTTAAACTGTCTACGCTTTGATCGTTGCGTGGTAGACTAGTAGTAGTTTCCGAAGCACATCTGAATGCATTCTGTAATCTGTGTACCTTCAGAGTGTTGATGAAACACAAAAATTGCATCGGCATTGATCACAATAAGCACCATGCGGACTTTTCTCCATGGGAGTAATGTCTCAAACTATCTACGCTCAGATCGTTCCCTGGAAGACTAGTAGTAGTGTCCGAAGCACATCTGGAAGCATTCTGTAATCTGTGGCCCTTCAGACTTTTGATGAAATACAAAAATTGCATCGACATTGAACACAATAAGCCACGTGCGGACTTTTCTCCATGAGAGTACTGTCTTAAACTCTCTAAGCTTTGATCGTACACGGGATGACTAGAAGTAGTTTCCGAACCACACCTGGAGTCATTCTGTAATCTGTGGTCCTTCAGAGTGTTGATAAAACACAGAAATTGCATCGGCATTGAACACAATAAGTAGCATGCTGACTTTCATCCATGGGAGTAATGTCTTAAACTGTCTACGCTTTTATCATTCACTGGAAGACTAGTTGTAGTTTCCGAAGCACATCTGGATGCATTATGTTATCTGTGGACCTTCAGAGTGTTGATGAAACACAGAAATTGCATCGGCATTGAACACAAAAAGCACAATGCGGACTTTTCTCCATGAGAGTAATGTCTTAAATTCTCTACGCTTTGAGCGTTCACTGGAAGACTAGTAGTAGTTTCCGAAGCACAACTGGAGGCATTCTGTAATCTGCGGTCCGTCAGAGTCTTGATAATACAACAAAAATTGCATCGGCATTGAACACAAGAAGCACCATGCGGACTTTTCTCTATGGGAGTAATGTCTTAAACTGTCTACGCTTTGATCGTACACTGGAAGGCTAGTAGTAGTTTCCAAGCACATCTGGAGGCATTCTGTAATCTGTGGACCTTCTGAGTGTTGATGAAACACAAAAATTGCATCGGCATTGAACACAATAAGCACCATGCGGACTTTTCTCCATGTGTAAAGGAACTGAAAATAGTGTGATTTAATCGTAGAGGTGCTGAAAAATTGTTCCAGTGACACACCAGAGAAATATCTGGTAATCTTTTTATCTTTGAGAAACATAGGAACAATATCGCCCTTCGTTTTTTATTTCTTGTATGAACGACTACTTTTTGTTTTGATGGGCTGGTGGGATGTCGTACTGTCTAATTACTAGTGTGAGTGTGTGTGGTAAATGAAAGAGTTAAAAGACGCAAGATGTGTTTCATATTATTTTCATCGCACAACAAGCCTTATTCCCATGCCTATGGAGTATTTATGTTAAGCAGAGAAGGCGAGTTTCAGATGGAACCGAAGATCTTCTAAACGGCGCTGTTCAACAATAGAGGTACGTGATTGTGCTCTCTACTTTCCTTTCGTGGCCGCTAAAATTACTTCCGATTCGTTTTGCCGAGACATTCAGAACCTGCAATCTTCTTTTTCTTATAAAAATACTAGTCCGACGCAAAAGAAATACTCTTAGATTTAAATAATTGCCATTCTTTTACCCAGGCCACGGGGAATGATAGAACGTACGTGCCTCTACTCTGAATGTACGTTCGCAATCTCCGAGTGTGTTACGACGAAATTATTTCAAATTGAAAATTTCTCATCAGGCCGCAACCACTCGCACGCGAATGTACGTACCCACTGAATGTATCTAGTCAGTCACGCGAGTTGTTCAAAAGCTTTACTTTTAATATTCAGTGGATTACATTTCCGAAATTGATTTTTGTTTATGCTGCAAATCGTACTTCACGCGAAGTATTTATTACGTAAGTTTCAGGCTCAATTTAATAATACAAAAAAGATTCCGAATAATAGAAATAAAGAATAACAATCAAACAAATCAAATCTAAATAAACAGAAAGAGGGAACGTTACACATGGGAGTAATGTCTAAAATTGTCTACGGCTTGATAGTACACTGGAAGACTAGTAGTAGTTTCCGAAGCACATCTGGATTCATTCTGTATCTGTGGACCTTCAGAGTGTTGATGAAACACAGAAATTGAATCGGCATTGATCACAATAAGAACCATACTGGACTTTTCTCCATGGGAGTAATGTCTTAAACTGTCTACGTTTTGAACGTACACTGGAAGACTAGTAGTAGTTTCCGAAGCACATCTGGAGGCATTCTGTAATCTGTGGACCTTCAGAGTGTTGACGAAACACAGAAATTGCATCGGCATTGAACACAATAAGTGCCATGCGGACTTTTCTCCATGAGAGTAATGTCTTAAACTGTCTACACATTGATCGTTCACTGGAAGAGTAGTAGTAGTTTCCGAAGCACATCTGGAGGAATTCTGTAATCTGTGGACCTTCAGAGTGTTGATTAAACACAAAAAATGCACCGGCATTGAACACAATAACCACCATGCGCACTTTTCTCCATGGGAGTAATGTCTTCAACTGTCTACGCTTTGATAGTTCACTGGAAGACTAGTAGTAGTTTCCGAAGCACATCTGGAGGCAATCTGTAATCTGTGGACCTTCAGAGTGTTGATAAAACACAGATATTGCATCGGCATTGAACACAATAAGCACCATGCTGACTTTCCTCCATGGGAGTAATGTCTTAAACTGTCTACCTTTTTATCATTCACTGGAAGACTAGTAATAGTTACCGAAGCACATCTGGAGGCATTCTGTAATCTGTGGACCTTCAGAGTGTTGATGAAACACACGAATTGCATCGGCATTGACAACAATAAGCACCATGCGGACTTTTCTCCATGAGAGTAATGTTTTAAACTCTCTACGCTTTGATCGTTCACTGGAAGACTAGTAGTAGTTTCCGAAGCACATCTGGATGCATTCTGTAATATGTGGAAGCACAGCTGGATGCATTCTGTAATCTGTGGACTTTTAGAGGGTTGATGATACACAAAAATTGCATCGGCATTGAATACAATAAGCACCGTGCGGACTTTTCTCCATGGGAGTAATGTCTTAAACTGTCTACGCTTTGATCGTACACTGGAAGACTAGTAGTAGTTTCCGAAACACATCTGGAGGCATTCTGTAAACTGTGGACCTTCAGAGTGTTGTTGAAACACAGAAATTAAATCGGCATTGAACACAATTAGCACCATGCGGACTTTTCTCCATGAAAGTAATGTCTTAAACTGTCTACGCTTTGATCGTTCACTGGAAGACTAGTAGTAGTTTCCGAAGCACATCTGGGGGCATTCTGTAATCTGTGGACCTTCAGAGTGTTGATGAAACACAAAAATTGCATCCGCATTGAACACAATAGGCACCATGCGGACTTTTCTCCATGGGAGTAATGTCTCAAACTGTCTACGCTTTGATTGTTCCCTGGAAGACTAGTAGTAGTTTCCGAAGCACATCTGGAGGCATTCTGTAATCTGTGGACCTTCAGAGTGTTGATGAAATTCAAAAATTGCATCGGCATTGAACACAATAAGCACCATGCGGACTTTTCTCCATGAGAGTACTGTCTTAAACTCTCTAAGCTTTGATCGTACACGGGATGACTAGAAGTAGTTTCCGAACCACACCTGGAGTCATTCTGTAATCTGTGGTCCTTCAGAGTGTTGATAAAACACAGAAATTGCATCGGCATTGAACACAATAAGTAGCATGCTGACTTTCATCCATGGGAGTAATGTCTTAAACTGTCTACGCTTTTATCATTCACTGGAAGACTAGTTGTAGTTTCCGAAGCACATCTGGATGCATTATGTTATCTGTGGACCTTCAGAGTGTTGATGAAACACAGAAATTGCATCGGCATTGAACACAATAAGCGCCATAAGGACATTTCTCCATGAGAGTAATGTCTTAAACTATTCACGCTCAGATCGTTCCCAGGAAGAGTAGTAGTAGTTTCCGAAGCACATCTGGATGCATTCTGTAATCTGTGGACCTTCAGAGTGTTGATGAAACACAGAAATTGCATCGGCATTGAACACAATAAGCACCATGCGGACTTTTTTCCATGGGAGTAATGTGTCAAACTGTCTACGCTCTGATCATTCCCAGGAAGACTAGTAGTAGTTTCCGAAGCACATCTGAAGGCATTCTGTAATCTGTGGACCTTCTGAGTGTTGATGAAACACAAAAATTGCATCGGCATTGAACACAATAAGCACCATGCGGACTTTTCTCCATGTGTAAAGGAACTGAAAATAGTGTGATTTAATCGTAGAGGTGCTGAAAAATTGTTCCAGTGACACACCAGAGAAATATCTGGTAATCTTTTTATCTTTGAGAAACATAGGAACAATTTCGCCCTTCGTTTTTTATTTCTTGTATGAACGACTACTTTTTGTTCTGATGGGCTGGTGGGATGTCGTACTGTCTAATTACTAGTGTGAGTGTGTGTGGTAAATGAAAGAGTTAAAAGACGCAAGATGTGTTTCATATTATTTTCATCGCACAACAAGCCTTATTCCCATGCCTATGGAGTATTTATGTTAAGCAGAGAAGGCGAGTTTCAGATGGAACCGAAGATCTTCTAAACGGCGCTGTTCAACAATAGAGGTACGTGATTGTGCTCTCTACTTTCCTTTCGTGGCCGCTAAAATTACTTCCGATTCGTTTTGCCGAGACATTCAGAACCTGCAATCTTCTTTTTCTTATAAAAATACTAGTCCGACGCAAAAGAAATACTCTTAGATTTAAATAATTGCCATTCTTTTTCCCAGGCCACGGGGAATGATAGAACGTACGTGCCTCTACTCTGAATGTACGTTCGCAATCTCCGAGTGTGTTACGACGAAATTATTTCAAATTGAAAATTTCTCATCAGGCCGCAACCACTCGCACGCGAATGTACGTACCCACTGAATGTATCTAGCCAGTCACGCGAGTTGTTCAAAAGCTTTACTTTTAATATTCAGTGGATTACATTTCCGAAATTGATTTTTGTTTATGCTGCAAATCGTACTTCACGCGAAGTATTTATTACGTAAGTTTCAGGCTCAATTTAATAATACAAAAAAGATTCCGAATAATAGAAATAAAGAATAACAATCAAACAAATCAAATCTAAATAAACAGAAAGAGGGAACGTTACACATGGGAGTAATGTCTAAAATTGTCTACGGCTTGATAGTACACTGGAAGACTAGTAGTAGTTTCCGAAGCACATCTGGATTCATTCTGTATCTGTGGACCTTCAGAGTGTTGATGAAACACAGAAATTGAAACGGCATTGATCACAATAAGAACCATACTGGACTTTTCTCCATGGGAGTAATGTCTTAAACTGTCTACGTTTTGAACGTACACTGGAAGACTAGTAGTAGTTTCCGAAGCACATCTGGAGGCATTCTGTAATCTGTGGACCTTCAGAGTGTTGACGAAACACAGAAATTGCATCGGCATTGAACACAATAAGTGCCATGCGGACTTTTCTCCATGAGAGTAATGTCTTAAACTGTCTACACATTGATCGTTCACTGGAAGAGTAGTAGTAGTTTCCGAAGCACATCTGGAGGAATTCTGTAATCTGTGGACCTTCAGAGTGATGATAAAACACAGATATTGCATCGGCATTGAACACAATAAGCACCATGCTGACTTTCCTCCATGGGAGTAATGTCTTAAACTGTCTACCTTTTTATCATTCACTGGAAGACTAGTAATAGTTACCGAAGCACATCTGGAGGCATTCTGTAATCTGTGGACCTTCAGAGTGTTGATGAAACACACGAATTGCATCGGCATTGAACACAATAAGCACCATGCGGACTTTTCTCCATGAGAGTAATGTTTTAAACTCTCTACGCTTTGATCGTTCACTGGAAGACTAGTAGTAGTTTCCGAAGCACAACTGGAGGCATTCTGTAATCTGTGGACCGTCAGAGTGTTGATGAAACAACAAAAATTGCATCGGCATTGAATACAATAAGCACCATGCGGACTATTCTCCATGGGAGTAATGTCTTAAACTGTCTACGCTTTGATCGTACACTGGAAGACTAGTAGTAGTTTCCGAAACACATCTGGTGGCATTCTGTAATCTGTGGACCTTCAGAGTGTTGATGAAATTCAAAAATTGCATCGGCATTGAACCTAATAAGCACCATGCGGACTTTTCTCCATGGGAGTAATGTCTTATACTGTCTACACTTTGATCGTGCACTGGAAGACTAGTAGTAGTTTCCGAAGCACATCTGGAGGCATTCTGTAATCTGTGGACCTTCAGAGTGTTGACGAAACACAGAAATTGCGTCGGCATTGAACACAATAAGTGCCATGCGGACTTTTCTCCATGAGAGTAATGTCTTAAACTGTCTACACATTGATCGTTCACTGGAAGAGTAGTAGTAGTTTCCGAAGCACATCTGGAGGAATTCTGTAATCTGTGGACCTTCAGAGTGTTGATTAAACACAAAAAATGCACCGGCATTGAACACAATAACCACCATGCGCACTTTTCTCCATGTGAGTAATGTCTTCAACTGTCTATGCTTTGATAGTTCACTGGAAGACTAGTAGTAGTTTCCGAAGCACATCTGGAGGCAATCTGTAATCTGTGGACCTTCAGAGTGTTGATAAAACACAGATATTGCATCGGCATTGAACACAATAAGCACCATGCTGACTTTCCTCCATGGGAGTAATGTCTTAAACTGTCTACCTTTTTATCATTCACTGGAAGACTAGTAATAGTTACCGAAGCACATCTGGAGGCATTCTGTAATCTGTGGACCTTCAGAGTGTTGATGAAACACACGAATTGCATCGGCATTGAACACAATAAGCACCATGCGGACTTTTCTCCATGAGAGTAATGTTTTAAACTCTCTACGCTTTGATCGTTCACTGGAAGACTAGTAGTAGTTTCCGAAGCACATCTGGATGCATTCTGTAATCTGTGGAAGCACAGCTGGATGCATTCTGTAATCTGTGGACTTTTAGAGGGTTGATGATACACAAAAATTGCATCGGCATTGAATACAATAAGCACCGTGCGGACTTTTCTCCATGGGAGTAATGTCTTAAACTGTCTACGCTTTGATCGTACACTGGAAGACTAGTAGTAGTTTCCGAAACACATCTGGAGGCATTCTGTAAACTGTGGACCTTCAGAGTGTTGTTGAAACACAGAAATTAAATCGGCATTGAACACAATTAGCACCATGCGGACTTTTCTCCATGAAAGTAATGTCTTAAACTGTCTACGCTTTGATCGTTCACTGGAAGACTAGTAGTAGTTTCCGAAGCACATCTGGAGGCAATCTGTAATCTGTGGACCTTCAGAGTGTTGATAAAACACAGATATTGCATCGGCATTGAACACAATAAGCACCATGCTGACTTTCCTCCATGGGAGTAATGTCTTAAACTGTCTACCTTTTTATCATTCACTGGAAGACTAGTAATAGTTACCGAAGCACATCTGGAGGCATTCTGTAATCTGTGGACCTTCAGAGTGTTGATGAAACACACGAATTGCATCGGCATTGAACACAATAAGCACCATGCGGACTTTTCTCCATGAGAGTAATGTTTTAAACTCTCTACGCTTTGATCGTTCACTGGAAGACTAGTAGTAGTTTCCGAAGCACAACTGGAGGCATTCTGTAATCTGTGGACCGTCAGAGTGTTGATGAAACAACAAAAATTGCATCGGCATTGAATACAATAAGCACCATGCGGACTATTCTCCATGGGAGTAATGTCTTAAACTGTCTACGCTTTGATCGTACACTGGAAGACTAGTAGTAGTTTCCGAAACACATCTGGTGGCATTCTGTAATCTGTGGACCTTCAGAGTGTTGATGAAATTCAAAAATTGCATCGGCATTGAACCTAATAAGCACCATGCGGACTTTTCTCCATGGGAGTAATGTCTTATACTGTCTACACTTTGATCGTGCACTGGAAGACTAGTAGTAGTTTCCGAAGCACATCTGGAGGCATTCTGTAATCTGTGGACCTTCAGAGTGTTGACGAAACACAGAAATTGCGTCGGCATTGAACACAATAAGTGCCATGCGGACTTTTCTCCATGAGAGTAATGTCTTAAACTGTCTACACATTGATCGTTCACTGGAAGAGTAGTAGTAGTTTCCGAAGCACATCTGGAGGAATTCTGTAATCTGTGGACCTTCAGAGTGTTGATTAAACACAAAAAATGCACCGGCATTGAACACAATAACCACCATGCGCACTTTTCTCCATGTGAGTAATGTCTTCAACTGTCTATGCTTTGATAGTTCACTGGAAGACTAGTAGTAGTTTCCGAAGCACATCTGGAGGCAATCTGTAATCTGTGGACCTTCAGAGTGTTGATAAAACACAGATATTGCATCGGCATTGAACACAATAAGCACCATGCTGACTTTCCTCCATGGGAGTAATGTCTTAAACTGTCTACCTTTTTATCATTCACTGGAAGACTAGTAATAGTTACCGAAGCACATCTGGAGGCATTCTGTAATCCGTGGACCTTCAGAGTGTTGATGAAACACACGAATTGCATCGGCATTGAACACAATAAGCACCATGCGGACTTTTCTCCATGAGAGTAATGTTTTAAACTCTCTACGCTTTGATCGTTCACTGGAAGACTAGTAGTAGTTTCCGAAGCACATCTGGATGCATTCTGTAATCTGTGGAAGCACAGCTGGATGCATTCTGTAATCTGTGGACTTTTAGAGGGTTGATGATACACAAAAATTGCATCGGCATTGAATACAATAAGCACCGTGCGGACTTTTCTCCATTGGAGTAATGTCTTAAACTGTCTACGCTTTGATCGTACACTGGAAGACTAGTAGTAGTTTCCGAAACACATCTGGAGGCATTCTGTAAACTGTGGACCTTCAGAGTGTTGTTGAAACACAGAAATTAAATCGGCATTGAACACAATTAGCACCATGCGGACTTTTCTCCATGAAAGTAATGTCTTAAACTGTCTACGCTTTGATCGTTCACTGGAAGACTAGTAGTAGTTTCCGAAGCACATCTGGGGGCATTCTGTAATCTGTGGACCTTCAGAGTGTTGATGAAACACAAAAATTGCATCCGCATTGAACACAATAGGCACCATGCGGACTTTTCTCCATGGGAGTAATGTCTCAAACTGTCTACGCTTTGATTGTTCCCTGGAAGACTAGTAGTAGTTTCCGAAGCACATCTGGAGGCATTCTGTAATCTGTGGACCTTCAGAGTGTTGATGAAATTCAAAAATTGCATCGGCATTGAACACAATAAGCACCATGCGGACTTTTCTCCATGGGAGTAATGTCTTAAACTGTCTACGATTTGATCGTACCCTGAAAGACTAGTACTAGTTTCCGAAGCACATCTGGAGGCATTCTGTAATCTGTGGACCTTCAAAGTGTTGATGAAACACAAATATTGCATCGGCATTGATTACAATAAACACCATGCGGAATTTTCCCCATGGGAGTAATGTCTTAAACTGTCTACGTTTTAATCGTACACTGGAAGACTAGTAGTGGTTTCCGATGCACATCTGGAGACATTCTGTAATCTGTGGACCTTCAGAGTGTTGGTGAAACACAAATATTGCATCAGCATTGAACACAATAAAAACTATGCCGACTTTTCTCCATGGGAGTAATGTCTTAAACTCTCTAAGCTTTAATCGTACACTGGAAGACTACTAGTAGTTTCAGAAGCACATCTGGAGGCATTCTGTAATCTGTGGACCTTGAGAGTGTTGATGAAACACAAAAATTGCACCGGCATTGAACACAATAAGCACCATGCGGACTTTTCTCCATGGGAGTAATGTCTTAAACTGTCTACGCTTTGGTCGTACACTGGAAGACTAGTAGTAGTTTCCGAAGCACATCTGGATGCATTCTGTAATCTGTGGACCTTCAGAGTGTTGATGAAACACAAAAATTGCATCAGCATTGAACACAATAAACACCATGCGGACGTTTCTCCATGGGAGTAATGTCAAAAACTGTCTACGCTTTGGTCGTACATTGGAAGAAGAGTAGTACTTTCCGAAGTAAATCTTGATGCATTCTGAAATCTGTGGACCTTCAGAGTGTTGATGAAACACAAAAATTGTATCGGCATTGAACGCAATAAGCACCATGCGGATTTTTCTCAATGCGAGTAATGTCTTAAACTGTCTACGCTCTGATCGTTGCCTGGTAGACTAGTAGTAGTTTCCGAAGCACATCTGGATGCATTCTGTAATCTGTGGACCTTCAGAGTGTTGATGAAACACAAAAATTGCATCAGCATTGAACACAATAAACACCATGCGGACGTTTCTCCATGGGAGTAATGTCAAAAACTGTCTACGCTTTGATCGTACATTGGAAGAAGAGTAGTACTTTCCGAAGTAAATCTGGATGCATTCTGTAATCTGTGTACCTTCAGAGTGATGATGAAACACAAAAATTCGATCGGCATTGATCACAATAAGCACCATGCGGACTTTTCTCCATGGGAGTAATGTCTCAAACTATCTACGCTCAGATCGTTCCCTGGAAGACTAGTAGTAGTGTCCGAAGCACATCTGGAAGCATTCTGTAATCTGTGGCCCTTCAGACTTTTGATGAAATACAAAATTTGCATCGACATTGAACACAATAAGCCACATGCGGACTTTTCTCCACGAGAGTAATGTCTTAAACTGTCTAAGCTTTGATCGTACACTGGATGACTAAAAGTAGTTTCCGAACCACACCTGGAGTCATTCTGTAATCTGTGGTCCTTCAGAGTGTTGATAAAACACAGAAATTGCATCGGCATTGAACACAATAAGCACCATGCTGACTTTCATCCATGGGAGTAAAGTCTTAAACTGTCTACGCTTTTATCATTCACTGGAAGACTAGTTGTAGTTTCCGAAGCACATCTGGATGCATTCTGTTATCTGTGGACCTTCAGAGTGTTGATGAAACACAGAAATTGCATCGGCATTGAACACAATAAGCACCATGCGGACTTTTCTCCATGAGATTAATGACTTAAAGTCTCTACGCTTTGAGCGTTCACTGGAAGACTAGTAGTAGTTTCCGAAGCACAACTGGAGGCATTCTGTAATCTGCGGTCCGTCAGAGTCTTGATAATACAACAAAAATTGCATCGGCATTGAACACAAGAAGCACCATGCGGTCTTTTCTCTATGGGAGTAATGTCTTAAACTGTCTACGCTTTGATCGTACACTGGACGGCTAGTAGTAGTTTCTGAAGCACATCTGGAGGCATTCTGTTATCTGTGGACCTTCTGAGTGTTGATGAAACACAGAAATTGCATCGGCATTGAACACAATAAGCGCCATGCGGACTTTTCTTCATGAGAGTAATGTCTTAAACTATGTACGCTTCGATCGTTCACTGGAATAGTAGTAGTAGTTTCCGAAGCACATCTGGAGGCATTCTGTAATCTGTGGACCTTCAGAGTGTTGATGAAACACAAAAATTGCATCCGCATTGAACACAATAAGCACCATGCAGACTTTTCTCCATGGGAGTAATGTCTTAAACGGTCTACGCTTCGATCGTTCACTTTAAGACTAGTAGTAGTTCACGAAGCACATCTGGATGCATTCTGTAATCTGTGGACCTTCAGAGTGTTGATGAAACACAAATATTGCATCGGTATTGAACACAATAAGCACCATGCGGACTTTTCTCCATGGGAGTAATGTCTTACACTGTCTATGCTGTAATCGTACACTGAAAGACTAGTAGTAGTTTCCGAAGCACATCTGGAGGCATTCTGTAATCTGTGGACCTTGAGAGTGTTGATGAAACACAACAATTGCACCGGTATTGAACACAATAAGCACCATGCGGACTTTTCTCCATGGGAGTAATGTCTTACACTGTCTATGCTTTGGTCGTACACTGGAAGACTAGTAGTAGTTTCCGAAGCACATCTGGATGCATTCTGTAATCTGTGGACCTTGAGAGTGTTGATGAAATTCAAAAATTGCATCGGCATTGAACACAATAAGCACCATGCGCACTTTTCTCCATGGGAGTAATGTCTTACACTGTCTACGATTTGTTCGTTCCCTGGAAGACTAGTAGTAGTTTCCGAAGCCCATCTGGAGGCATTCTGTAATCTGTGGACCTTCAGAGTGTTGATGAAACACAAATATTGCATCGGCATTGATCACAATAAACACCATGCGGAATTTTCCCCATGGGAGTAATGTCTTAAACTGTCTACGCTTTAATCATACACTGGAAGACTAGTAGTAGTTTCCGAAGCACATCTGGAGGCATTCTGTAATCTGCAGACCTTCAGAGTGTTGATGAAACACAAAATTGCATCCGCATTGAACACAATAAGCACGATGCGGACTTTTCTCCATGGGAATAATGTCTTAAACTGTCTACGCTTTAATCGTTCCCTGGAAGACTAGTAGTAGTTTCCGAAGCACATCTGGAGACATTCAGTAATCTGTGGACATTCAGAGTGTTGGTGAAACACAAAAATTGCACTGGCATTGAACACAATAAGCACCATGCGGACTTTTCTCCATGGGAGTAATGTCTTAAACTGTCTTCGCTTTGGTCGTACACTATAAGACTAGTAGTAGTTTCCGAAGCACATCTGGATGCATTCTGTAATCTGTGGACCTTCAGAGTGTTGATGAAACACAAAAATTGCATCAGCATTGAACACAATAAACACCATGCGGACGTTTCGCCATGGGAGTAATGTCAAAAACTGTCTACGTTTTGATCGTACATTGGAAGAAGAGTAGTACTTTCCGAAGTAAATTTGGATGCATTCTGAAATCTGTGGACCTTCAGAGTGTTGATGAAACACAAAAATTGTATCGGCATTGAACGCAATAAGCACCATGCGGATTTTTCTCAATGCGAGTAATGTCTTAAACTGTCTACGCTTTGATCGTTGCGTGGTAGACTAGTAGTAGTTTCCGAAGCACATCTGGATGCATTCTGTAATCTGTGTACCTTCAGAGTGATGATGAAACACAAAAATTGCATCGGCATTGATCACAATAAGCACCATGCGGACTTTTCTCCATGGGAGTAATGTCTCAAACTATCTACGCTCAGATCGTTCCCTGGAAGACTAGTAGTAGTGTCCGAAGCACATCTGGAAGCATTCTGTAATCTGTGGCCCTTCAGACTTTTGATGAAATACAAAAATTGCATCGACATTGAACACAATAAGCCACATGCGGACTTTTCTCCACGAGAGTAATGTCTTAAACTGTCTAAGCTTTGATCGTACACTGGATGACTAGAAGTAGTTTCCGAACCACACCTGGAGTCATTCTGTAATCTGTGGTCCTTCAGAGTGTTGATAAAACACAGAAATTGCATCGGCATTGAACACAATAAGCACCATGCTGACTTTCATCCATGGGAGTAATGTCTTAAACTGTCTACGCTTTTATCATTCACTGGAAGACTAGTTGTAGTTTCCGAAGCACATCTGGATGCATTCTGTTATCTGTGGACCTTCAGAGTGTTGATGAAACACCGAAATTGCATCGGCATTGAACACAAAAAGCACCATGCGGACTTTTCTCCATGAGATTAATGTCTTCAATTCTCTACGCTTTGAGCGTTCACTGGAAGACTAGTAGTAGTTTCCGAAGCACAACTGGAGGCATTCTGTAATCTGCGGTCCGTCAGAGTCTTGATAATACAACAAAAATTGCATCGGCATTGAACACAAGAAGCACCATGCGGTCTTTTCTCTATGGGAGTAATGTCTTAAACAGTCTACGCTTTGATCGTACACTGGACGGCTAGTAGTAGATTCTGAAGCACATCTGGAGGCATTCTGTTATCTGTGGACCTTCTGAGTGTTGATGAAACACAGAAATTGCATCGGCATTGAACACAATAAGCGCCATGCGGACTTTTCTTCATGAGAGTAATGTCTTAAACTATGTACGCTTCGATCGTTCACTGGAATAGTAGTAGTCGTTTCCGAAGCACATCTGGAGGCATTCTGTAATCTGTGGACCTCCAGAGTGTTGATGAAACACAAAAATTGCATCCGCATTGAACACCATAAGCACCATGCAGACTTTTCTCCATGGGAGTAATGTGTTAAACGGTCTACGCTTCGATCGTTCACTTTAAGACTAGTAGTAGTTCACGAAGCACATCTGGATGCATTCTGTAATCTGTGGACCTTCAGAGTGTTGATGAAACACAAATATTGCATCGGTATTGAACACAATAAGCGCCATGCGGACTTTTCTCCATGGGAGTAATGTCTTACACTGTCTACGCTGTAATCGTACACTGGAAGACTAGTAGTAGTTTCCGAAGCACATCTGGAGGCATTCTGTAATCTGTGGACCTTGAGAGTGTTGATGAAATTCAAAAATTGCATCGGCATTGAACACAATAAGCACCATGCGGACTTTTCTCCATGGGAGTAATGTCTTAAACTGTCTACGATTTGTTCGTTCCCTGGAAGACTAGTAGTAGTTTCCGAAGCACATCTGGAGGCATTCTGTAATCTGTGGACCTTCAGAGTGTTAATGAAACACAAATATTGCATCGGCATTGATCACAATAAACACCATGCGGAATTTTCCCCATGGGAGTAATGTCTTAAACTGTCTACGCTTTAATCGTACACTGGAAGACTAGTAGTAGTTTCCGAAGCACATTTGGAGGCATTCTGTAATCTGCAGACCTTCAGAGTGTTGATGAAACACAAAAATTGCATCCGCATTGAACACAATAAGCACCATGCGGACTTTTCTCCATGGGAATAATGTCTTAAACTGTCTACGCTTTAATCGTTCCCTGGAAGACTAGCAGTAGTTTCCGAAGCACATCTGGAGACATTCTGTAATCTGTGGACACTCAGAGTGTTGGTGAAATACAAATATTGCATCAGCAATGAACACAATAAAAACTATTCGGACTATTCTCCAGGGGAGTAATGTCTTAAACTGTCTACGCTTTAATCGTACACTCGAACACTACTAGTAGTTTCAGAAGCACATCTGGAGGCATTCTGTAATCTGTGGACCTTGAGAGTGTTGATGAAACACAACAATTGCACCGGCATTGAACACAATAAGCACCATGCGGACTTTTCTCCATGGGAGTAATGTCTTACACTGTCTACGCTTTGGTCGTACACTGGAAGACTTGTAGTAGTTTCCAAAGCACATCTGGATGCATTCTGTAATCTGTGGACCTTGAGAGTGTTGATGAAATTCAAAAATTGCATCGGCATTGAACACAATAAGCACCATGCGCTCTTTTCTCCATGGGAGTAATGTCTTAAACTGTCTACGATTTGTTCGTTCCCTGGAAGACTAGTAGTAGTTTCCGAATCCCATCTGGAGGCATTCTGTAATCTGTGGACCTTCAGAGTGTTGATGAAACACAAATATTGCATCGGCATTGATCACAATAAACACCATGCGGAATTTTCTCCATGGGAGTAATGTCTTAAACTGTCTACGCTTTAATCATACACTGGAAGACTAGTAGTAGTTTCCGAAGCACATCTGGAGGCATTCTGTAATCTGCAGACCTTCAGAGTGTTGATGAAACACAAAAATTGCATCCGCATTGAACACAATAAGCACCATGAGGACTTTTCTCCATGGGAATAATGTCTTAAACTGTCTACGCTTTAATCGTTCCCTGGAAGACTAGTAGTAGTTTCCGAAGCACATCTGGAGACATTCAGTAATCTGTGGACATTCAGAGTGTTGGTGAAACACAAATATTGCATCAGCATTGAACACAATAAAAACTATGCGGACTTTTCTCCAGGGGAGTAATGTCTTAAACTGTCTACGCTTTAATCGTACACTGGAAGACTACTAGTAGTTTCAGAAGCACATCTGGAGGCATTCTGTAATCTGTGGACCTTGAGAGTGTTGATGAAACACAACAATTGCACCGGAATTGAACACAATAAGCACCATGCGGACTTTTCTCCATGGGAGTAATGTCTTAAACTGTCTACGCTTTGGTCGTACACTGGAAGGCTAGTAGTAGTTTCCGAAGCACATCTGGATGCATTCTGTAATCTGTGGACCTTCAGAGTGTTGATGAAACACAAAAATTGCATCCGCATTGAACACAATAAACACCATGCGGACATTTCTCCATGGGAGTAATGTCTTAAACTGTCTACGCATTGATCGTACATTGGAAGAAGAGTAGTACTTTCCGAAGTAAATCTGGATGCATTCTGAAATCTGTGGACCTTCAGATTGTTGATGAAACACAAAAATTGCATCGGCATTGAACGCAATAAGCACCATGGGGATTTTTCTCAATGGGAGTAATGTCTTAAACTCTCTACGCTTTGATCGTTGCCTGGTAGACGAGTAGTAGTTTCCGAAGCACATCTGGATGCAATCTGTAATCTGTGTACCTTCAGAGTGTTGATGGAACACAAAAATTGCATCGGCATTGAACACAATAAGCACCATGCGGACTTTTCTCCATGGGAGTAATGTCTCAAACTATCTACGCTCTGATCGTTCCCTGGAAGACTAGTAGTAGTTTCCGAAGCACATCTGGAAGCATTCTGTAATCTGTGGACCTTCAGACTGTTGATGAAATACAAAATTTGCATCGACATTGAACACAATAAGCCACATGCGGACTTTTCTTTACGAGAGTAATGTCTTAAACTGTCTACGCTTTGATCGTACACTGGATGACTAGAAGTAGTTTCCGAACCACACCTGGAGTCATTCTGTAATCTGTGGTCCTTCAGAGTGTTGATAAAACACAGAAATTGCATCGGCATTGAACACAATAAGCACCATGCTTACTTTCCTCCATGGTAGTAATGTCTTAAACTGTCTACGCTTTTATCATTCACTTTAAGACTAGTGGTAGTTTCCGAAGCACATCTGGATGCATTCTGTTATCTGTGGACCTTCAGAGTGTTGATGAAACACAGAAATTGCATCGGCATTGAACACAAAAAGCACCATGCGGACTTTTCTCCATGAGAGTAACGTCTTAAATTCTCTACGCTTTGAGCGTTCACTGGAAGACTAGTAGTAGTTTCCGAAGCACAACTGGAGGCATTCTGTAATCTGCTGTCCGTCAGTGTGTTGATAATACAACAAAAATTGCAACGGCATTGAACACAAGAAGCACCATGCGGACATTTCTCCATGGGAGTAATATCTTAAACTGTCTACGCTTTGATCGTACACTGGAAGGCTAGTAGTAGTTTCTGAAGCACATCTGGAGGCATTCTGTAATCTCTGGACCTTCAGAGTGTTGATGAAACACAGAAATTGAATCGGCATTGAACACAATAAGAACCATGCGGACTTTTCTCATTGGGAGTAATGTCTTAATCTGTCTACGCTTTGATCGTACACTTGAAGACTAGTAGTAGTTTCCAAGCACATCTGGAGGCATTCTGCTATCTGTGGACCTTCTGAGTGTTGATGAAACATAGAAATTGAATCGGCATTGAACACAATAAGCACCATGCGGACTTTTCTCCATGGGAGTAATGTCTTACACTGTCTACGCTTTAATCGTACACTGGAAGACTAATACTAGTTTCCGAAGCACATCTGGAGGCATTCTGTAATCTATGGACCTTGACAGTGTTGATCAAACACAAAAAGTGCACAGGCATTGAACACAATAAGCACCATGCGGACTTTTCTCCATGGGAGTAATGTCTTAAACTGTCTACGCTTTGGTCGTACACTGGAAGACTAGTAGTAGTTTCCGAAGCACATCTGGAAGCATTCTGTAATCTGCAGACCTTCAGAGTGTTGACGCAACACAAAAATTGCATCCACATTGAACACAATAAGCACCATGCGGACTTTTCTCCATGGGAGTAATGTCTCAAACTATCTACGCTCAGATCGTTCCCTGGAAGACTAGTAGTAGTTTCCGAAGCACATCTGGAAGCATTCTGTAATCTGTGTACCTTCAGACTGTTGATGAAATACGAAAATTGCATCGACATTGAACACAATAAGCACCATGCGGACTTTTCTCCACGAGAGTAATGTCTTAAACTGTCTACGCTTTGATCGTACACTGGAAGACTAGAAGTAGTTTCCGAACCACACCTGGAGTTATTCTGTAATCTGTGGTCCTTCAGAGTGTTGATGAAACACAGAAATTGCATCGACATTGAACACAATTAGCACCATGCGGACATTTCTACATGAAAGTAATGTCTTAAACTGTCTACGCTTTGATCGTTCACTGGAAGACTAGTAGTAGTTTCCGAAGCACATCTGGGGGCATTCTGTAACCTGTAGACCTTCAGAGTGTTGATGAAACACAGAAATCGCATCAGCTTTGAAGACAATAAGCACCATGCGGATTTTTCTCCATGGGAGTAATGTCTTAAACTGTCTACGCTTTGATCGTACACTGGAAGACTAGTAGTAGTTTCGGAAGCACATCTGGAGGCATTCTGTAATCTGTGGACCTTCAGAGTGTGGATGAAACACAGAAATTGCATCGGCATTGAACACAATAAGCACCATGCTGTCTTTTCTCCAAGGGAGTAATGTCTTAAACTGTCTACGCTTTGATCGTTTCCCGGAAGACTATTATTTGTTTCCGAAGCACATCTGGAGATATTCTGTAATCTGTGGACCTTCAGAGTGTTGATGAAACACAAATATTGCATCGGCATTGAACACAATAAACACCATGCGGACTTTTCTCCATGGGGGTAATGTCTTAAACTGTCTACGCTTTAATCGTACACTGGAAGACTAGTAGTAGTTTCCGAAGCACATCTTGAGGCATTCTGTAATCTGTGGACTTTGAGAGTGTTGATGAAACACAAAAATTGCATCGGCATTGAACACAATTAGCACCATGCGGACTTTTCTCCATTGGAGTAATGTCTTAAACTGTCTACGCTTTGATCTTTCCCTGGTAGACTAGTAGTAGTTTCCGAAGCGAATCTGGATGCATTCTTTAATCTGTGGACCTTCAGAGTGTTGATGAAACACAAAAATTGCATCGGCATTGAACACAATAAGCACCATGCGGACTTTTCTCCATGGGAGTAATGTCTTAAACTGTCTACGCTTTGATCGTTCACTGGAAGACTAGTAGTAGATTCCGAAGCACAACTGGAGGCATTCTGTAATCTGTGGACCTTCAGAGTGTTGATAAAACACAGAAATTGCATCGGCATTGAACACAATAAGCACCATGCTGACTTTCCTCCATGCGAGTAATGTCTCAAACTGTCTACGGTTTTATCATTCAGTGGAAGACTAGTAGTAGATTTCGAAGCACATCTGAGGCATTCTATAATCTGTGGACCTTCAGAGTGTTAATGAAACACAGGAATTGCATCAGCATTGAACAGAATAAGCACCATCCGGACTTTTCACCATGGGAGTATTGTCTTAAACTGTCTACGCTTTGATCGTTCCCTGGAAGACAAGTAGTAGTTTCCGAAGTACATCTGGATGCATTCTGTTTTCTGTGGACATTCAGATGTTGATGAAACACAGGAATTGCATCGGCATTGAACACAAAAAGCACCATGCGGACTTTTCTCCATGAGAGTAATGTCTTAAATTCTCTACGCTTTGAGCGTTCACTGGCAGACTAGTAGTAGTTTCTGAAGCACAACTGGAGGCATTCAGTAGTCTGCGGTCCGTCAGAGTGTTGATAATACAACAAAAATTGCATCGGCATTGAACACAATAAGCACCATGCGGACTTTTCTCCATGGGAGTAATGTCTTAAACTGTCTACGCTTTGATCGTACACTGGAAGGCTAGTAGTAGTTTCTGAAGCTCATCTGGAAGCATTCTGTAATCTGTGGACCTTCAGAGTGTTGTTGAAACACAGAAATTGATTCGGCATTGAACACAATAAGAACCATGCGGACTTTTCTCCATGGGAGTAATGTCTTAATCTGTATACGCTTTGATCGTACAATGGAAGACTAGTGGTAATTTCCGAAGCACATTGGAGGCATTCTGTAATCTGTATACCTTCAGAGTGTTTATGAAACACAGAAATTGCATCGGCTTTGAACACAATAAGCACCATGCGGACTTTTCTCCATGGGAGTAATGTCTTAGACTGTCTACGGTTTGATCGTACACTGGAAGACTAGTAGTAGTTTCCGAAGCACATCTGGAGGCATTCTGTAATCTGTGGACCTTCAGAGTGTTGATGAAACATAAAAATTGCATCGGTATTGAACACAATTAGCACCATGCGGAATTTTCTCCATGGGAGTAATGTCTTAAACTGTCTACGCTTTGATCGTTCCCTGGTAGACTAGTAGTAGTTTCCGAAGCGCATCTGGATGCATTCTGTAATCTGTGGACCTTCAGAGTGTTGATGAAACACAAAAATTGCATCGGCATTGAACACAATAAGCACCATGCGGACTTTTCTCCATGGGAGTAATGTCTCAAGTAGTCTACGCGTTGATCGTTCACTAGAAGACTAGTAGTAGTTTCCGAAGCACAACTGGAGTCATTCTGTAATCTGTGGACCGTCAGAGTGTTGATGAAACAACAAAAATTGCATCGGCATTGAACACAATAAGCACCATGCGGACTTTTCTCCATGGAAGTAATGTCTTAAACTGTCTACGCTTTGATCGTACACTGGAAGACTAGTAGTAGTTACTGAAGCACATCTGGAGGCATTCTGTAATCTGTGGACCTTCAGAGTGTTGATAAAACACAGAAATTGAATCGGCATTGAACACAATAAGCACCATGCTGACTTTCCTCCATGGGAGTAATGTCTTAAACTGTCTACGCTTTTATCATTCACTGGAAGACTAGCAGTAGTTTCCGAAGCACATCTGAAGGCATTCTATAATCTCTGGACCTTCAGAGTGTTGATGAAACACAGGAATTGCATCAGCATTGAACAGAATAAGCACCATCCGGACTTTTCACCATGGGAGTATTGTCTTAAACTGTCTACGCTTTGATCGTTCCCTGGAAGACAAGTAGTAGTTTCCGAAGTACATCTGGATGCATTCTGTTATCTGTGGACCTTCAGAGTTTTGATGAATCACAGAAATTGCATCGGCATTGAACACAAAAAGCACCATGCGGACTTTTCTCCATGAGAGTAATGTCTTAAGTTCTCTAAGCTTTGAGCGTTCACTGGAAGACTAGTAGTAGTTTCCGAAGCACATTGGAGGCATTCTGTAATCTATGGACCTTCAGAGTGTTTATGAAACACAGAAATTGCATCAGCTTTGAACACAATAAACACCATGCGGACTTTTCTCCACGGGAGTAATGTCTTAAACTGTCTACGCTTTAATCGTACACTGGAAGACTAGTAGTAGTTTCCGAAGCACATCTTGAGGCAGTCTGTAATCTGTGGACCTTGACAGTGTTGATGAAACACAAAAATTGCATCGGCATTGAGCACAATTAGCACAATGCGGACTTTTCTCCATGGGAGTAATGTCTTGAACTGTCTACGATTTAGTCGTACACTCGAAGACTAGTAGTAGTTTCCGAAGCTTATCTGGATGCATTCTGTAATCTGCAGACCTTCAGTGTGTTGATGAATCACAAAAATTGTATCCGCAATTAACACAATAAGCACCATGCGGACGTTTCTCCATGGGAGTAATGTCTTAAACTGTCTACGCATTGATCGTACACTGGAAGAAGAGTAGTAGTCTCCGATGTACATCTGGATGCATTCTGTAATCTGTGGACCTTCAGAGTGTTGATGAAGCACAAAAGTTGCATCGGCATTGAACACACTAAGCACCATGCGGACTTTTCTCCTTGGGAGTAATGTCTCAAACTATCTACGCTCAGATCATTCCCTGGAAGACTAGTAGTAGTTTCCGAAGCACATCTGGTGGCATTCTGTAATCTGTGGACATTCAGAGTGTTGATGAAACACAAAAATTGCATCGACATTGAACACAATGAGCACCATGCGGACTTTTCTCCATGAGAGTAACGTCTTAAACTGTCTAAGCTTTGATCGTACACTGGAAGACTAGAAGTAGTTTCCGAAGCACATCTGGAGGCATTCTGTAATCCGTGGACCTTCAGAGTGTTGATGAAACACAGAAATTGAATCGGCATTGAACACAATAAGCACCATGCGGACTTTTCTCCATGAAAGTAATGTCTTATACTGTCTACGCTTTGATCGTTCACTGGAAGACTAGTAGTAGTTTCCGAAGCACATCTGGAGGCCTTCTGTAGTCTGTGGACCTTCAGAGTGTTGATGAAACTCAAAGATTGCATCGGAATTGAACAAAATAAGCACCATGCGGACTTTTCTCCATGGCAGTAATGTCTTAATCTATATAGGCTTTGATCGTTCCCTGGAAGACTAGTGGTAGTTTCCGAAGCACATCTAGAGGCAGTCTGTAATCAATGGACCTTCGGAGTGTTGATGAAACACAAAAATTGCATCGTCATTGAACACAATAAGCACCATGCGGACTTTTCTCCGTGGGAGTAATGTCTTAAACTGTCTACGCTTTGATCGTTCCCTGGAAGACTAGTAGTAGTTTCCGAAGCACATCTGGATGCATTCTGTAATCTGTGGACCTTCAGAGTGTTGATGAAACACAAAAATTGCCTCGGCATTGAACGCAATAAGCACCATGCGGACTTTTCTCCATGGGAGTAATGTCTCAAACAATTCACGCTCAGATCGTTCCCTGGAAGACTAGTAGTAGTTTCCGAAGCACATCTGGAGGCATTCTGTAATCTGTCGACCTTCAGAGTGTTGATGAAACACAGAAATTGCATCGGCATTGAACACAATAAGCGCCATGCGGACTTTTCTCCATGAGAGTAATGTCTTAAACTGTCTACGCATTGATTGTTCCCTGGAAGACTAGTGGTAGGTTCCGACACACATCTGGAAGCATTCTGTAAACTGTGAACCTTCAGAGAGTTGATGAAACACAGAAATGTCATCGGCATTGATCACAATATGCACCATGCGGACTTCTCTCCATGGGGGTAATGTCTTAAACTGTCTACGCTTTGATCGTACACTGGAAGACTACTAGTTCTTTCCGAAGCACATCTGGAGACATTCTGTAGTCTGTGGACCTTCAGAGTGTTGATGAAAAACAGAAATTGCATCGGCAATGAACACAATACGCACCATGCAGACTTTTCACCATGGGAGTAATGTCTTAAACTGTCTACGCTTTGATCGTTCCCCGGAAGACTAGTAGTAGTTTCCGAAGCACATCTGGATGCATTCTGTAATCTGTGGACCTTCAGAGTGTTGATGAAACACAAAAATTGCATCGGCATTGAACACAATAAGGACCATGCGGACTTTTCTCCATGGGAGTATCGTCTTAAACTGTCTACGCTTTGATTGTTCACTGGAAGACTAGTAGTAGTTTCCGAAGCACATCTGGAGGCATTCTGTAATCTGTCGACCTTCAGAGAGCAGATGAAACACAGAAATTGAATCGGCATTGAACACAGTAAGATCGATGCGGACTTTTCTCCATGGGAGTAATGTCTTAAACTGTCTACGCTTTGATCGTACACTGGAAGACTAGTAGTAGTTTAAGAAGCACATCTGGAGGCATTCTGTAATCTGTGGACCTTCAGAGTGTTAATGAAACACAGAAATTGCATCGGCATTGAACACAATAAGCGCCATGCGGACTTTTCTCCTTGAGAGTAATGTCTTAAACTGTCTACGCTTTGATCGTTCACTGGAAGAGTAGTAGAAGTTTCCGAAGCACATCTGGAGGCATTCTGTAGTCTGTGGACCTTCAGAGTCTTGATGAAACACAAAGATTGCATCGGAATTGAACACAATAAGCTCCATGCGGACTTTTCTCCATGGGAGGAATGTCTTAAACTGTATACGATTTGATCGTTCCCTGGAAGACTAGTGGTAGTTTCCGACGCACATCAGGATGCATTCTGTAATCTGTGGACCTTCAGAGTGTTGATGAAACACAAAGATTGCATCGGCATTGAACACAATAAGCACCATGCGGACTTTTCTCCATGGGAGTAATGTTTTAAACTGTCTACGCTTTGATCGTACACTGGAAGACTAGTAGTAGTTTCCGAAGCACATCTGGAGGCAGTCTGTAATCTATGGACCTTCAGAGTGTTGATTTAACACAAAAATTGCATCGACATTGAACACAATAAGCTCCATGCGGACTTTTCTCCATGGGAGGAATGTCTTAAACTGTATACGATTTGATCGTTCCCTGGAAGACTAGTATTAGTTTCCGAAGCACATCTGGATGCATTCTGTAATCTGTGGACCATCAGAGTGTTGATGAAACACAAAAATTGCATCGGCATTGAACACAATAAGCACCATGCGGACTTTTCTCCATGGGAGTAATGTCTCAAACAATTCACGCTCAGATCGTTCCCTGGAAGACTAGTAGTAGTTTCCGAAGCACATCTGCACTCATTCTGTAATCTGTGGACCTTCAGAGTGTTGATGAAACATAGAAATTGAAACGGTATTGAACACAATAAGCACCATGTGGACTTTTCTCCATGCCAGTAATGTCTAAAACTGTCTACGCTTTGATCGTATATTGGAAGACTAGTAGTAGTTTCCAAAGCACATCTAGAGGCATTCTGTAGTCTGTGGACCTTCAGAGTGTTGATGAAACACAGAAATTGCATCGGCAATGAACACAGTAAGCATCATGGAGACTTTTCTCCATGGGAGTAATGTCTTAAACTGGCTACGCTTTGATCGTTCCCTGGAAGACTAGTAGTAGTTTCCGAAGCACATCTGGATGCATTCTGTAATCTGTGGACCTTCAGAGTGTTGATGAAACACAAAAATTGCATCGGCATTGAGCACAATAAGCACCATTCGGACTTTTCTCCATGGGAGTAATTTCTCCAAACTGTGTACGCTCTGATCGTTCCCTGGAAGACGAGTAGAAGTTTACGAAGCACATCTGGAGGCATTCTGTAATCTGTGGACCTTCAGAGTGTTAATGAGACACAAACATTGCATAGCCATTGAACACAATAAGCTTCATGCGGACTTTTCTCCACGAGTGTAATGTTTCCAACTGTCTACGCTTTAATCGTTCACTGGAAGACTAGTAGTAGTTTCCGAAGCACATCTGGAGGCATTCTGTAATCTGTGGACCTTCAGTGTGTTGATAAAACACAGAAAATTCATCGGCATTGAACACAATAAGCACCATGCGGACTTTCCTCCATTGGAGTAATGTCTTAAATTGTATACGCTTTTATCATTCACTGGAAGACTAGTAGTAGTTTCCGAAGCACATCTGGAGGCAGTCTGTAATCTATGGACCTTCAGAGTGTTGATTTAACACAAAAATTGCATCGTCATTGAACACAATAAGCTCCATGCGGACTTTTCTCCATGGGAGGAATGTCTTAAACTGTATACGATTTGATCGTTCCCTGGAAGACTAGTAGTAGTTTCTGAAGCACATCTGGATGCATTCTGTAATCTGTGGACCATCAGAGTGTTGATGAAACACAAAAATTGCATCGGCATTGAACACAATAAGCACCATGCGGACTTTTCTCCATGGGAGTAATGTCTCAAACAATTCACGCTCAGATCGTTCCCTGGAAGACTAGTAGTAGTTTCCGAAGCACATCTGCAGTCATTCTGTAATCTGTGGACCTTCAGAGTGTTGATGAAACATAGAAATTGAAACGGTATTGAACACAATAAGCACCATGTGGACTTCTCTCCATGCCAGTAATGTCTAAAACTGTCTACGCTTTGATCGTACATTGGAAGACTAGTAGTAGTTTCCGTAGCACATCTAGAGGCATTCTGAAGTCTGTGGACCTTCAGAGTGTTGATGAAACACAGAAATTGCATCGGCAATGAACACAGTAAGCATCATGGAGACTTTTCTCCATGGGAGTAATGTCTTAAACTGTCTACGCTTTGATCGTTCCCTGGAAGACTAGTAGTAGTTTCCGAAGCACATCTGGATGCATTCTGTAATCTGTGGACCTTCAGAGTGTTGATGATACACAAAAATTGCATCGGCATTGAACACAATAAGCACCATTCGGACTTTTCTCCATGGGAGTAATTTCTCCAAACTGTGTACGCTCTGATCGTTCCCTGGAAGACGAGTAGAAATTTACGAAGCACATCTGGAGGCATTCTGTAATCTGTGGACCTTCAGAGTGTTAATGAGACACAAACATTGCATGGCCATTGAACACAATAAGCTTCATGCGGACTTTTCTCCACGAGTGTAATGTCTTCAACTGTCTACGCTTTAATCGTTCACTGGAAGACTAGTAGTAGTTTCCGAAGCACATCTGGAGGCATTCTGTAATCTGTGGACCTTCAGTGTGTTGATAAAACACAGAAATTGCATCGGCATTGAACACAATAAGCACCATGCGGACTTTCCTCCATTGGAGTAATGTCTTAAATTGTATACGCTTTTATCATTCACTGGAAGACTAGTAGTAGTTTCTGAAGCACATCAGGAAGCATTCTGTAATCTGTGGACCTTCAGAGTGTTGATGAAACACAGAAATTGAATCGGCATTGAACACAAGTAGCACCATGCGGACTTTTCTCAATGACAGTAATGTCTTAAACTGTCTACGCTTTGATTGTTCACAGGAAGACTAGTAGTAGTTTCCGAAGCACATCTGGAGGCATTCTGTAATCTGTGGACCTTCAGAGTGTTAATGAAACACAGGAATTGCATCAGCATTGAACACAATAAGCACCATCCGGACTTTTCTCCATGGGAGTAATGTCTGAATCTGTCTACGCTTTGATCGTTGACTGGAAGACTAGTAGCAGTTTCCGAAGCACAACTGGAGGCATTCTGTAATCTGTGGACCTTCAGAGTGTTGATGAAACACAGAAATTGCATCGGCATTGAACACAATAAGCGCCATGCGGACTTTTCTCCATGAGAGTAATGTCTTACACTGTCTACGCATTGATCGTTCACTGGAAGTGTAGTAGTAGTTTCCGAAGCACATCTGGAGGCCTTCTGTAGTCTGTGGACCTTCAGAGTGTTGATGAAACAAAAAGATTGCATCGGCATTGAACACAATAAGCACCATGCGGACTTTTCTCCATTGGAGTAATGTTTTAACCTGCCTACGCTTTGATCGTACACTGGAAGACTAGTAGTAGTTTCCGAAGCACATCTGGAGGCAGTCTGTAATCTGTGGACCATCAGAGTGTTGATGAAACACAAAAATTGCATCGTCATTGAACACAATAAGCACCATGCGGACTTTTCCCCATGGGAGTAATGTCTTAAACTGTCTACGCTTTGATCGTACACTGGATGACTAGTGGTAATTTCAGAAGCACTTTGGAGGCATTCTGTAATCTGTGGACCTTCATAGTGTTGATGAAACACAAAAATTGCATCGGCATTGAAAACAATAAGCACCATGTGGACTTTTCTCCATTAGAGTATGTCTTAAACTGTCTACACTTTGATCGTACACTGGAAGACTAGTAGTAGTTTCCGAAGCACATCTGCAGGCATTCTGTAATCTGTGGACCTTCAGAGCGTTGATAAAACACAGAAATTGCATCGGCATTGAACACAATATGCACCATGCGGACTTTTCTCCATGGGAGTAATGTCTCAATCTGTCTACGCTTTGATCGTTATCTGGAAAACTTGTAGTAGTTTCCGAGGCATATCTGGAGGCATTCTGTAATCTGTGGACCGTCAGAGTGTTGATGAAACACAAAAAATGCATCGGCATTGAACACAATAAGCACCATGCAAACTTTTCTCCATGGGAGTAATGTTTTAACCTGTCTACGCTTTGATCGTACACTGGAAGACTAGAAGTAATTTCCGAAGCACATCTGGAGTCAGTCTGTAATCTGTGGACCTTCAGAGTGTTGATGAAACACAAAAATTGCATCGTCATTGAACACAATAAGCACCATGCGGACTTTTCTCCATGGGAGTAATGTCTTAAACCGTCTACGCTTTGATCGTACACTGGATGACTAGTGGTAATTTCAGAAGCACATTATAGGCATTCTGTAATCTGTGGACCTTCAGAGTGTTGATGAAACACAAAAATTGTATCGGCATTGAACACAATAAGCACCATGTGGACTTTTCTCCATTAGAGTAATGTCTGAATCTGTCTACGCTTTGATCGTTGACTGGAAGACTAGTAGTAGTTTCCGAAGCACAACTGGAGGCATTCTGTAATCTGTGGACCTTCAGAGTGTTGATGAAAAACAGAAATTGCATCGGCATTGAACACAATAAGCGCCATGCGGACTTTTCTCCATGAGAGTAATGTCTTACACTGTCTACGCTTTGATCGTTCACTGGGAGAGTAGTAGTAGTTTCCGAAGCACATCTGGAGGCCTTCTGTAGTCTGTGGACCTTCAGAGTGTTGATGAAACTCAAAGATTGCATCGGAATTGAACAAAATAAGCACCATGCGGACTTTTCTCCATGGCAGTAATGTTTTAATCTATATAGGTTTTGATCGTTCCCTGGAAGACTAGTGGTAGTTTCCGAAGCACATCTGGAGGCAGTCTGTAATCTATGGACCTTCGGAGTGTTGATGAAACACAAAAATTGCATCGTCATTGAACACAATAAGCACCATGGGGACTCTTCTCCGTGGGAGTAATGTCTTAAACTGTCTACGCTTTGATCGTTCCCTGGAAGACTAGTAGTAGTTTCCGAAGCACATCTGGATGCATTCTGTAATCTGTGGACCTTCAGAGTGTTGATGAAACACAAAGATTGCCTCGGCATTGAACGCAATAAGCACCATGCGGACTTTTCTCCATGGGAGTAATGTCTCAAACAATTCACGCTCAGATCGTTCCCTGGAAGACTAGTAGTAGTTTCCGAAGCACATCTGGAGGCATTCTTTAATCTGTGGACCTTCAGAGTGTTGATGAAACACAAAAATTGGATCGGCATTGATCACAATAAGCACCATGTGGACTTTTCTCCATGGGAGTAAAGTCTTAAACTGTCTACGCTTTGATCGTACACTGGAAAACTAGTAGTAGTTTCCGAAGCACATCTGCAGGCATTCAGTAATCTGTCGACCTTCAGAGTGTTGATGAAACACAGAAATTGCATCGGCATTGAACACAATAAGCGCCATGCGGACTTTTCTCCATGAGAGTAATGTCTTAAACTGTCTACGCATTGATCGTTCCCTGGAAGACTAGTGGTAGGTTCCGACACACATCTGGAAGCATTCTGTAAACTGTGGACCTTCAGAGAGTTGATGAAACACAGAAATTGCATCGGCATTGATCACAATATGCACCATGCGGACTTCTCTCCATGGGGGTAATGTCTTAAACTGTCTACGCTTTGATCGTACACTGGAAGACTACTAGTTGTTTCCGAAGCACATCTGGAGACATTCTGTAGTCTGTGGACCTTCAGAGTGTTAATGAAACACAGAAATTTCATCGGCATTGAACACAATAAGCACCATGCGGACTTTCCTCCATTGGAGTAATGTCTTAAATTGTATACGCTTTTATCATTCACTGGAAGACTAGTAGTAGTTTCCGAAGCACATCTGGAGGCAGTCTGTAATCTATGGACCTTCAGAGTGTTGATTTAACACAAAAATTGCATCGTCATTGAACACAATAAGCTCCATGCGGACTTTTCTCCATGGGAGGAATGTCTTAAACTGTGTACGATTTGATCGTTCCCTGGAAGACTAGTAGTAGTTTCCGAAGCACATCTGGATGCATTCTGTAATCTGTGGACCATCAGAGTGTTGATGAAACACAAAAATTGCATCGGCATTGAACACAATAAGCACCATGCGGACTTTTCTCCATGGGAGTAATGTCTCAAACAATTCTCGCTCAGATCGTTCCCTGGAAGACTAGTAGTAGTTTCCGAAGCACATCTGCAGTCATTCTGTAATCTGTGGACCTTCAGAGTGTTGATGAAACATAGAAATTGAAACGGTATTGAACACAATAAGCACCATGTGGACTTTTCTCCATGCCAGTAATGTCTAAAACTGTCTACGCTTTGATCGTACATTGGAAGACTAGTAGTAGTTTCCGAAGCACATCTAGAGGCATTCTGAAGTCTGTGGACCTTCAGAGTGTTGATGAAACACAGAAATTGCATCGGCAATGAACACAGTAAGCATCATGGAGACTTTTCTCCATGGGAGTAATGTCTTAAACTGTCTACGCTTTGATCGTTCCCTGGAAGACTAGTAGTAGTTTCCGAAGCACATCTGGATGCATTCCGTAATCTGTGGACCTTCAGAGTGTTGATGATACACAAAAATTGCATCGGCATTGAACACAATAAGCACCATTCGGACTTTTCTCCAAGGGAGTAATTTCTCCAAACTGTGTACGCTCTGATCGTTCCCTGGAAGACGAGTAGAAGTTTACGAAGCACATCTGGAGGCATTCTGTAATCTGTGGACCTTCAGAGTGTTAATGAGACACAAACATTGCATGGCCATTGAACACAATAAGCTTCATGCGGACTTTTCTCCACGAGTGTAATGTCTTCAACTGTCTACGCTTTAATCGTTCACTGGAAGACTAGTAGTAGTTTCCGAAGCACATCTGGAGGCATTCTGTAATCTGTGGACCTTCAGTGTGTTGATAAAACACAGAAATTGCATCGGCATTGAACACAATAATCACCATGCGGACTTTCCTCCATTGGAGTAATGTCTTAAATTGTATACGCTTTTATCATTCACTGGAAGACTAGTAGTAGTTTCTGAAGCACATCAGGAAGCATTCTGTAATCTGTGGACCTTCAGAGTGTTGATGAAACACAGAAATTGAATCGGCATTGAACACAAGTAGCACCATGCGGACTTTTCTCAATGAGAGTAATGTCTTAATCTGTCTACGCTTTGATTGTTCACAGGAAGACTAGTAGTAGTTTCCGAAGCACATCTGGAGGCATTCTGTAATCTGTGGACCTTCAGAGTGTTAATGAAACACAGGAATTGCATCAGCGTTGAACACAATAAGCACCATCCGGACTTTTCTCCATGGGAGTAATGTCTGAATCTGTCTACGCTTTGATCGTTGACTGGAAGACTAGTAGCAGTTTCCGAAGCACAACTGGAGGCATTCTGTAATCTGTGGACCTTCAGAGTGTTGATGAAACACAGAAATTGCATCGGCATTGAACACAATAAGCGCCATGCGGACTTTTCTCCATTAGAGTAATGTCTTACACTGTCTACGCATTGATCGTTCACTGGAAGTGTAGTAGTAGTTTCCGAAGCACATCTGGAGGCCTTCTGTAGTCTGTGGACCTTCAGAGTGTTGATGAAACAAAAAGATTGCATCGGCATTGAACACAATAAGCACCATGCGGACTTTTCTCCATGGGAGTAATGTCTTAAACTGTATACGCTTTGTTCGTTCCCTGGAAGACTAGTGGTAGTTTCCGACGCACATCTGGATGCATTCTGTAATCTGTGGACCTTCAGAGTGTTGATGAAACACAGAAATTGCATCGAAATTGAACACAATAAGCACCATGCGGACTTTACTCCAATGGAGTAATGTCTTAAACTGTCTACGCTTTGATCGTTCACTGGAAGACTAGTAGTAGTTTCCGAAGCACATCTGGAGGCATTCTGCAATCTGTGGACCTTCAGAGTGTTGATGAAACACAAAGGTTGCATCGGCATTGAACACAATAAGCACCATGCGGACTTTTCTCCATTGGAGTAATGTTTTAACCTGCCTACGCTTTGATCGTACACTGGAAGACTAGTAGTAGTTTCCGAAGCACATCTGGAGGCAGTCTGTAATCTGTGGACCATCAGAGTGTTGATGAAACACAAAAATTGCATCGTCATTGAACACAATAAGCACCATGCGGACTTTTCCCCATGGGAGTAATGTCTTAAACTGTCTACGCTTTGATCGTACACTGGATGACTAGTGGTAATTTCAGAAGCACATTGGAGGCATTCTGTAATCTGTGGACCTTCAGAGTGTTTATGAAACACAGAAATTGCATCAGCTTTGAACACAATAAGCACCATGCGGACTTTTCTCCACGGGAGTAATGTCTTAAACTGTCTACGCTTTAATCGTACACTGGAAGACTAGTAGTAGTTTCCGAAGCACATCTTGAGGCAGTCTGTAATCTTTGGACCTTGACAGTGTTGATGAAACACAAAAATTGCATCGGCATTGAGCACAATTAGCACAATGCCGACTTTTCTCCATGGGAGTAATGTCTTGAACTGTCTACGATTTGGTCGTACACTCGAAGACTAGTAGTAGTTTCCGAAGCTTATCTGGATGCATTCTGTAATCTGCAGACCTTCAGTGTGTTGATGAAACACAAAAATTGCATCCGCAATTAACACAATAAGCACCATGCGGACGTTTCTCCATGGGAGTAATGTCTTAAACTGTCTACGCATTGATCGTACACTGGAAGAAGAGTAGTAGTCTCCGATGTACATCTGGATGCATTCTGTAATCTGTGGACCTTCAGAGTGTTGATGAAGCACAAAAGTTGCATCGGCATTGAACACACTAAGCACCATGCGGACTTTTCTCCTTGGGAGTAATGTCTCAAACTATCTACGCTCAGATCATTCCCTGGAAGACTAGTAGTAGTTTCCGAAGCACATCTGGTGGCATTCTGTAATCTGTGGACATTCAGAGTGTTGATGAAACACAAAAATTGCATCGACATTGAACACAATGAGCACCATGCGGACTTTTCTACATGAGAGTAATGTCTTAAACTGTCTACGCTTTGATCGTACACTGGAAGACTAGAAGTAGTTTCCGAAGCACATCTGGAGGCATTCTGTAATCCGTGGACCTTCAGAGTGTTGATGAAACACAGAAATTGAATCGGCATTGAACACAATAAGCACCATGCGGACTTTTCTCCATGAAAGTAATGTCTTATACTGTCTACGCTTTGATCGTTCACTGGAAGACTAGTAGTAGTTTCCGAAGCACATCTGGAGGCAATCAGTAATCTGTGGACCTTCAGAGTGTTGATAAAACACAGATATTGCATCGGCATTGAACACAATAAGCATAATGCTGACTTTCCTCCATGGGAGTAATGTCTTAAACTGTCTACGCTTTTATCATTCACTGGAAGACTAGTAATAGTTTCCGAAGCACAATCTGGAGGCATTCTGTAATCTGTGGACCTTCAGAGTGTTGATGAAACACATGAATTGCATCGGCATTGAACACAATAAGCACCATGCGGACTTTTCTCCATGAGAGTAATGTCTTAAACTCTCTACGCTTTCATCGTTCACTGGAAGACTAGTAGTAGTTTCTGAAGCACAACTGGAGGCATTCTGTAATCTGTGGACCGTCAGAGTGTTGATGAAACAACAAAAATAGCATCGGCTTCGAACACTATAAGCACCATGCGGACTTTTCTCCATGGGAGTAATGTCTTAAACTCTCTACGCTTTGATCGTTCACTGGAGGACTAGTAGTAGTTTCCGAAGCACATCGGGAGGCATTCTGTAAACTGTGGACCTTCAGAGTGTTGATGAAACACAAAAATTGCATCGGCATTGAACACAATAAGCACCATGCGGACTTTTCTCCATGGGAGTATCGTCTTAAACTGTCTACGCTTTGATTGTTCACTGGAAGACTAGTAGTAGTTTCCGAAGCACATCTGGAGGCATTCTGTAATCTGTCGACCTTCAGAGAGCTGATGAAACACAGAAATTGAATCGGCATTGAACACAATAAGCGCCATGCGGACTTTTCTCCATGGGAGGAATGTCTTAAACTGTATACGATTTGATCGTTCCCTGGAAGACTAGTGGTAGTTTCCGACGCACATCAGGATGCATTCTGCAATCTGTGGACCTTCAGAGTGTTGATGAAACACAGAAATTGCATCGACATTGAACACAATAAGCACCATGCGGACTTTTCTCCATGGGAGTAATGTCTTAAACTTTCTACGATTTAATCGTTCACGGGAAGACTAGTAGTAGTTTCCGTAGCACATCTGGAGGCATTCTGTAATCTGTGGACCTTCAGAGTGTTGATGAAACACAAAGATTGCATCGGCATTGAACACAATATGCAACATGCAGACTTTTCTCCATGGGAGTAATGTTTTAAACTGTCTACGCTTTCATCGTACACTGGAAGACTAGTAGTAGTTTCCGAAGCACATCTGGAGGCAGTCTGTAATCTATGGACCTTCAGAGTGTTGATTTAACACAAAAATTGCATCGTCATTGAACACAATAAGCTCCATGCGGACTTTTCTATATGGGAGGAATGTCTTAAACTGTATACGATTTGATCGTTCCCTGGAAGACTAGTAGTAGTTTCCGAAGCACATCTGGATGCATTCTGTAATCTGTGGACCATCAGAGTGTTGATGAAACACAAAAATTGCATCGGCATTGAACACAATAAGCACCATGCGGTCTTTTCTCCATGGGAGTAATGTCTCAAACAATTCACGCTCAGATCGTTCCCTGGAAGACTAGTAGTAGTTTCCGAAGCACATCTGCAGTCATTCTGTAATCAGTGGACCTTCAGAGTGTTGATGAAACATAGAAATTGAAACGGTATTGAACACAATAAGCACCATGTGGACTTTTCTCCATGCCAGTAATGTCCAAAACTGTCTTCGCTTTGATCGTACATTGGAAGACTAGTAGTAGTTTCCGAAGCACATCTAGAGGCATTCTGTAGTCTGTGGACCTTCAGAGTGTTGATGAAACACAGAAATTGCATCGGCAATGAACACCGTAAGCATCATGGAGACTTTTCTCCATGGGAGTAATGTCTTAAACTGTCTACGCTTTGATCGTACACTGGATGACTAGTGGTAATTTCAGAAGCACTTTGGAGGCATTCTGTAATCTGTGGACCTTCATAGTGTTGATGAAACACAAAAATTGCATCGGCATTGAAACCAATAAGCACCATGTGGACTTTTCTCCATTAGAGTATGTCTTAAACTGTCTACGCTTTGATCGTACACTGGAAGACTAGTAGTAGTTTCCGAAGCACATCTGCAGTCATTCTGTAATCTGTGGACCTTCAGAGTGTTGATAAAACACAGAAATTGCATCGGCATTGAACACAATATGCACCATGCGGACTTTTCTCCATGGGAGTAATGTCTCAAACTGTCTACGCTTTGATCGTTATCTGGAAAACTTGTAGTAGTTTACGAGGCATATCTGGAGGCATTCTGCAATCTGTGGACCGTCAGAGTGTTGATGAAACACAAAAAATGCATCGGCATTGAACACAATAAGCACCATGCAAACTTTTCTCCATGGGAGTAATGTTTTAACCTGTCTACGCTTTGATCGTACACTGGAAGACTAGAAGTAATTTCCGAAGCACATCTGGAGGCAGTCTGTAATCTGTGGACATTCAGAGTGTTGATGAAACACAAAAATTGCATCGTCATTGAACACAATAAGCACCATGCGGACTTTTCTCCATGGGAGTAATGTCTTATACTGTCTACGCTTTGATCGTACACTGGATGACTAGTGGTAATTTCAGAAGCACATTATAGGCATTCTGTAATCTGTGGACCTTCAGAGTGTTGATGAAACACAAAAATTTTATCGTCATTGAACACAATAAGCACCATGTGGACTTTTCTCCATTAGAGTAATGTCTGAATCTGTCTACGCTTTGATCGTTGACTGGAAGACTAGTAGTAGTTTCCGAAGCACAACTGGAGGCATTCTGTAATCTGTGGACCTTCAGAGTGTTGATGAAAAACAGAAATTGCATCGGCATTGAACACAATAAGCGCCATGCGGACTTTTCTCCATGAGAGTAATGTCTTACACTGTCTACGCTTTGATCGTTCACTGGAAGAGTAGCAGTAGTTTCCGAAGCACATCTGGAGGCCTTCTGTAGTCTGTGGACCTTCAGAGTGTTGATGAAACTCAAAGATTGCATCGGAATTGAACAAAATAAGCACCATGCGGACTTTTCTCCATGGCAGTAATGTCTTAATCTATATAGGCTTTGATCGTTCCCTGGAAGACTAGTGGTAGTTTCCGAAGCACATCTGGAGGCAGTCTGTAATCTATGGACCTTCAGAGTGTTGATTTAACACAAAAATTGCATCGGCATTGAACACAATAAGCACCATGCGGACTTTTCTCCATGGGAGTAATGTCTCAAACAATTCACGCTCAGATCGTTCCCTGGAAGACTAGTAGTAGTTTCCGAAGCACATCTGCAGTCATTCTGTAATCTGTGGACCTTCAGAGTGTTGATGAAACATAGAAATTGAAACGGTATTGAACACAATAAGCACCATGTGGACTTTTCTCCATGCCAGTAATGTCTAAAACTGTCTACGCTTTGATCGTACATTGGAAGACTAGTAGTAGTTTCCAAAGCACATCTAGAGGCATTCTGTAGTCTGTGGACCTTCAGAGTGTTGATGAAACACAGAAATTGCATCGGCAATGAACACAGTAAGCATCATGGAGACTTTTCTCCATGGGAGTAATGTCTTAAACTGTCTACGCTTTGATCGTTCCCTGGAAGACTAGTAGTAGTTTCCGAAGCACATCTGGAGGCATTCTGTAATCTGTGGACCTTCAGAGTGTTAATGAGACACAAACATTGCATGGCCATTGAACACAATAAGCTTCATGCGGACTTTTCTCCACGAGTGTAAAGTTTCCAACTGTCTACGCTTTAATCGTTCACTGGAAGACTAGTAGTAGTTTCCGAAGCACATCTGGAGGCATTCTGTAATCTGTGGACCTTCAGTGTGTTGATAAAACACAGAAAATTCATCGGCATTGAACACAATAAGCACCATGCGGACTTTCCTCCATTGGAGTAATGTCTTAAATTGTATACGCTTTTATCATTCACTGGAAGACTAGTAGTAGTTTCCGAAGCACATCTGGAGGCAGTCTGTAATCTATGGACCTTCAGAGTGTTGATGTAACACAAAAATTGCATCGTCATTGAACACAATAAGCTCCATGCGGACTTTTCTCCATGGTAGGAATGTCTTAAACTGTATACGATTTGATCGTTCCCTGGAAGACTAGTAGTAGTTTCCGAAGCACATCTGGATGCATTCTGTAATCTGTGGACCATCAGAGTGTTGATGAAACACAAAAATTGCATCGGCATTGAACACAATAAGCACCATGCGGACTTTTCTCCATGGGAGTAATGTCTCAAACAATTCACGCTCAGATCGTTCCCTGGAAGACTAGTAGTAGTTTCCGAAGCACATCTGCAGTCATTCTGTAATCTGTGGACCTTCAGAGTGTTGATGAAACATAGAAATTGAAACGGTATTGAACACAATAAGCACCATGTGGACTTTTCTCCATGCCAGTAATGTCTAAAACTGTCTACGCTTTGATCGTACATTGGAAGACTAGTAGTAGTTTCCGAAGCACATCTAGAGGCATTCTGAAGTCTGTGGACCTTCAGAGTGTTGATGAAACACAGAAATTGCATCGGCAATGAACACAGTAAGCATCATGGAGACTTTTCTCCATGGGAGTAATGTCTTAAACTGTCTACGCTTTGATCGTTCCCTGGAAGACTAGTAGTAGTTTCCGAAGCACATCTGTATGCATTCTGTAATCTGTGGACCTTCAGAGTGTTGATGATACACAAAAATTGCATCGGCATTGAACACAATAAGCACCATTCGGACTTTTCTCCATGGGAGTAATTTCTCCAAACTGTGTACGCTCTGATCGTTCCCTGGAAGACGAGTAGAAGTTTACGAAGCACATCTGGAGGCATTCTGTAATCTGTGGACCTTCAGAGTGTTAATGAGACACAAACATTGCATGGCCATTGAACACAATAAGCTTCATGCGGACTTTTCTCCACGAGTGTAATGTCTTCAACTGTCTACGCTTTAATCGTTCACTCGAAGACTAGTAGTAGTTTCCGAAGCACATCTGGAGGCATTCTGTAATCTGTGGACCTTCAGTGTGTTGATAAAACACAGAAATTGCATCGGCATTGAACACAATAAGCACCATGCGGACTTTCCTCCATTGGAGTAATGTCTTAAATTGTATACGCTTTTATCATTCACTGGAAGACTAGTAGTAGTTTCTGAAGCACATCAGGAAGCATTCTGTAATCTGTGGACCTTCAGAGTGTTGATGAAACACAGAAATTGAATCGGCATTGAACACAAGTAGCACCATGCGGACTTTTCTCAATGAGAGTAATGTCTTAAACTGTCTACGCTTTGATTGTTCACAGGAAGACTAGTAGTAGTTTCCGAAGCACATCTGGAGGCATTCTGTAATTTGTGGACCTTCAGAGTGTTAATGAAACACAGGAATTGCATCAGCATTGAACACAATAAGCACCATCCGGACTTTTCTCCATGGGAGTAATGTCTGAATCTGTCTACGCTTTGATCGTTGACTGGAAGACTAGTAGCAGTTTCCGAAGCACAACTGGAGGCATTCTGTAATCTGTGGACCTTCAGAGTGTTGATGAAACACAGAAATTGCATCGGCATTGAACACAATAAGCGCCATGCGGACTTTTCTCCATGAGAGTAATGTCTTACACTGTCTACGCATTGATCGTTCACTGGAAGTGTAGTAGTAGTTTCCGAAGCACATCTGGAGGCCTTCTGTAGTCTGTGGACCTTCAGAGTGTTGATGAAACAAAAAGATTGCATCGGCATTGAACACAATAAGCACCATGCGGACTTTTCTCCATTGGAGTAATGTTTTAACCTGCCTACGCTTTGATCGTACACTGGAAGACTAGTAGTAGTTTCCGAAGCACATCTGGAGGCAGTCTGTAATCTGTGGACCATCAGAGTGTTGATGAAACACAAAAATTGCATCGTCATTGAACACAATAAGCACCATGCGGACTTTTCCCCATGGGAGTAATGTCTTAAACTGTCTACGCTTTGATCATACACTGGATGACTAGTGGTAATTTCAGAAGCACTTTGGAGGCATTCTGTAATCTGTGGACCTTCATAGTGTTGATGAAACACAAAAATTGCATCGGCATTGAAAACAATAAGCACCATGTGGACTTTTCTCCATTAGAGTATGTCTTAAACTGTCTACGCTTTGATCGTACACTGGAAGACTAGTAGTAGTTTCCGAAGCACATCTGCAGGCATTCTGTAATCTGTGGACCTTCAGAGTGTTGATAAAACACAGAAATTGCATCGGCATTGAACACAATATGCACCATGCGGACTTTTCTCCATGGGAGTAATGTCTCAATCTGTCTACGCTTTGATCGTTATCTGGAAAACTTGTATTAGTTTCCGAGGCATATCTGGAGGGATTCTGTAATCTGTGGACCGTCAGAGTGTTGATGAAACACAAAAAATGCATCGGCATTGAACACAATAAGCGCCATGCGGACTTTTCTCCATGAGAGTAATGTCTTAAACTGTCTACGCATTGATCGTTCCCTGGAAGACTAGTGGCAGGTTCCGACACACATCTGGAAGCATTCTGTAAACTGTGGACCTTCAGAGAGTTGATGAAACACAGAAATTTCATCGGCATTGATCACAATATGCACCATGCGGACTTCTCTCCATGGGGGTAATGTCTTAAACTGTCTACGCTTTGATCGTACACTGGAAGACTACTAGTTGTTTCCGAAGCACATCTGGAGACATTCTGTAGTCTGTGGACCTTCAGAGTGTTAATGAAACACAGAAATTTCATCGGCATTGAACACAATAAGCACCATGCGGACTTTTCTCCATGGGAGTAATGTCTCAAACAATTCACGCTCAGATCGTTCCCTGGAAGACTAGTAGTAGTTTCCGAAGCACATCTGCAGTCATTCTGTAATCTGTGGACCTTCAGAGTGTTGATGAAACATAGAAATTGAAACGGTATTGAACACAATAAGCACCATGTGGACTTTTCTCCATGCCAGTAATGTCTAAAACTGTCTACGCTTTGATCGTACATTGGAAGACTAGTAGTAGTTTCCGAAGCACATCTAGAGGCATTCTGAAGTCTGTGGACCTTCAGAGTGTTGATGAAACACAGAAATTGCATCGGCAATGAACACAGTAAGCATCATGGAGACTTTTCTCCATGGGAGTAATGTCTTAAACTGTCTACGCTTTGATCGTTCCCTGGAAGACTAATAGTAGTTTCCGAAGCACATCTGGATGCATTCTGTAATCTGTGGACCTTCAGAGTGTTGATGATACACAAAAATTGCATCGGCATTGAACACAATAAGCACCATTCGGACTTTTCTCCATGGGAGTAATTTCTCCAAACTGTGTACGCTCTGATCGTTCCCTGGAAGACGAGTAGAAGTTTACGAAGCACATCTGGAGGCATTCTGTAATCTGTGGACCTTCAGAGTGTTAATGAGACACAAACATTGCATGGCCATTGAACACAATAAGCTTCATGCGGACTTTTCTCCACGAGTGTAATGTCTTCAACTGTCTACGCTTTAATCGTTCACTGGAAGACTAGTAGTAGTTTCCGAAGCACATCTGGAGGCATTATGTAATCTGTGGACCTTCAGTGTGTTGATAAAACACAGAAATCGCATCGGCATTGAACACAATAAGCACCATGCGGACATTCCTCCATTGGAGTAATGTCTTAAATTGTATACGCTTTTATCATTCACTGGAAGACTAGTAGTAGTTTCTGAAGCACATCAGGAAGCATTCTGTAATCTGTGGACCTTCAGAGTGTTGATGAAACACAGAAATTGAATCGGCATTGAACACAAGTAGCACCATGCGGACTTTTCTCAATGAGAGTAATGTCTTAAACTGTCTACGCTTTGATTGTTCACAGGAAGACTAGTAGTAGTTTCCGAAGCACATCTGGAGGCATTCTGTAATCTGTGGACCTTCAGAGTGTTAATGAAACACAGGAATTGCATCAGCATTGAACACAATAAGCACCATCCGGACTTTTCTCCATGGGAGTAATGTCTGAATCTGTCTACGCTTTGATCGTTGACTGGAAGACTAGTAGCAGTTTCCGAAGCACAACTGGAGGCATCCTGTAATCTGTGGACCTTCAGAGTGTTGATGAAACACAGAAATTGCATCGGCATTGAACACAATAAGCGCCATGCGGACTTTTCTCCATGGGAGTAATGTCTTAAACTGTATACGCTTTGTTCGTTCCCTGGAAGACTAGTGGTAGTTTCCGACGCACATCTGGATGCATTCTGTAATCTGTGGACCTTCAGAGTGTTGATGAAACACAGAAATTGCATCGAAATTGAACACAATAAGCACCATGCGGACTTTACTCCATGGGAGTAATGTCTTAAACTGTCTACGCTTTGATCGTTCACTGGAAGACTAGTAGTAGTTTCTGAAGCACATCTGAAGGCATTCTGCAATCTGTGGACCTTCAGAGTGTTGATGAAACACAAAGATTGCATCGGCATTGAACACAATAAGCACCATGCGGACTTTTCTCCATTGGAGTAATGTTTTAACCTGCCTACGCTTTGATCGTACACTGGAAGACTAGTAGTAGTTTCCGAAGCACATCTGGAGGCAGTCTGTAATCTGTGGACCATCAGAGTGTTGATGAAACACAAAAATTGCATCGTCATTGAACACAATAAGCACCATGCGGACTTTTCCCCATGGGAGTAATGTCTTAAACTGTCTACGCTTTGATCGTACACTGGATGACTAGTGGTAATTTCAGAAGCACTTTGGAGGCATTCTGTAATCTGTGGACCTTCATAGTGTTGATGAAACACAAAAATTGCATCGGCATTGAAAACAATAAGCACCATGTGGACTTTTCTCCATTAGAGTATGTCTTAAACTGTCTACGCTTTGATCGTACACTGGAAGACTAGTAGTAGTTTCCGAAGCACATCTGCAGGCATTCTGTAATCTGTGGACCTTCAGAGTGTTGATAAAACACAGAAATTGCATCGGCATTGAACACAATATGCACCATGCGGACTTTTCTCCATGGGAGTAATGTCTCAATCTGTCTACGCTTTGATCGTTATCTGGAAAACTTGTAGTAGTTTCCGAGGCATATCTGGAGGCATTCTGTAATCTGTGGACCGTCAGAGTGTTGATGAAACACAAAAAATGCATCGGCATCGAACACAATAAGCACCATGCAAACTTTTCTCCATGGGAGTAATGTTTTAACCTGTCTACGCTTTGATCGTACACTGGAAGACTAGAAGTAATTTCCGAAGCACATCTGGAGGCAGTCTGTAATCTGTGGACCTTCAGAGTGTTGATGAAACACAAAAATTGCATCGTCATTGAACACAATAAGCACCATGCAGACTTTTCTCCATGGGAGTAATGTCTTAAACTGTCTACGCTTTGATCGTACACTGGATGACTAGTGGTAATTTCAGAAGCACATTATAGGCATTCTGTAATCTGTGGACCTTCAGAGTGTTGATGAAACACAAAAATTTTATCGGCATTGAACACAATAAGCACGATGTGGACTTTTCTCCATTAGAGTAATGTCTGAATCTGTCTACGCTTTGATCGTTGACTGGAAGACTAGTAGTAGTTTCCGAAGCACAACTGGAGGCATTCTGTAATCTGTGGACCTTCAGAGTGTTGATGAAAAACAGAAATTGCATCGGCATTGAACACAATAAGCGCCATGCGGACTTTTGTCCATGAGAGTAATGTCTTACACTGTCTACGCTTTGATCGTTCACTGGGAGAGTAGTAGTAGTTTCCGAAGCACATCTGGAGGCCTTCTGTAGTCTGTGGACCTTCAGAGTGTTGATGAAACTCAAAGATTCCATCGGAATTGAACAAAATAAGCACCATGCGGACTTTTCTCCATGGCAGTAATGTCTTAATCTATATAGGCTTTGATCGTTCCCTGGAAGACTAGTGGTAGTTTCCGAAGCATATCTGGAGGCAGTCTGTAATCTATGGACCTTCGGAGTGTTGATGAAACACAAAAATTGCATCGTCATTGAACACAATAAGCACCATGCGGACTTTTCTCCGTGGGAGTAATGTCTTAAACTGTCTACGCTTTGATCGTTCCCTGGAAGGCTAGTAGTAGTTTCCGAAGCACATCTGGATGCATTCTGTAATCTGTGGACCTTCAGAGTGTTGATGAAACACAAAAATTGCCTCGGCATTGAACGCAATAAGCACCATGCGGACTTTTCTCCATGGGAGTAATGTCTCAAACAATTCACGCTCAGATCGTTCCCTGGAAGACTAGTAGTAGTTTCCGAAGCACATCTGGAGGCATTCTTTAATTTGTGGACCTTCAGAGTGTTGATGAAACACAAAAATTGGATCGGCATTGATCACAATAAGCACCATGTGGACTTTTCTCCATGGGAGTAAAGTCTTAAACTGTCTACGCTTTGATCGTACACTGGAAAACTAGTAGTAGTTTCCGAAGCACATCTGCAGGCATTCTGTAATCTGTCGACCTTCAGAGTGTTGATGAAACACAGAAATTGCATCGGCATTGAACACAATAAGCGCCATGCGGACTTTTCTCCATGAGAGTAATGTCTTAAACTGTCTACGCATTGATCGTTCCCTGGAAGACTAGTGGTAGGTTCCGACACACATCTGGAAGCATTCTGTACACTGTGGACCTTCAGAGAGTTGATGAAACACAGAAATTTCATCGGCATTGATCACAATATGCACCATGCGGACTTCTCTCAATGGGGGTAATGTCTTAAACTGTCTACGCTTTGATCGTACACTGGAAGACTACTAGTTGCTTCCGAAGCACATCTGGAGACATTCTGTAGTCTGTGGACCTTCACAGTGTTGATGAAACACAGAAATTGCATCGGCAATGAACACAATACGCACCATGCAGACTTTTCACCATGGGAGTAATGTCTTAAACTGTCTACGCTTTGATCGTTCCCCGGAAGACTAGTAGTAGTTTCGGAAGCACATCTGGATGCATTCTGTAATCTGTGGAACTTCAGAGTGTTGATGAAACACAAAAATTGCATCGGCATTGAACACAATAAGGACCATGCGGACTCTTCTCCATGGGAGTATCGTCTTAAACTGTCTACGCTTTGATTGTTCACTGGAAGACTAGTAGTAGTTTCCGAAGCACATCTGGAGGCATTCTGTAATCTGTCGACCTTCAGAGAGCTGATGAAACACAGAAATTGAATCGGCATTGAACACAGTAAGAACCATGCGGACTTTTCTCCATGGGAGTAATGTCTTAAACTTTCTACGCTTTGATCGTACACTGGAAGACTAGTAGTAGTTTAAGAAGCACATCTTGAGGCATTCTGTAATCTGTGGACCTTCAGAGTGTTAATGAAACACAGAAATTGCATCGGCATTGAACACAATAAGCGCCATGCGGACTTTTCCCATGAGAGTAATGTCTTAAACTGTCTACGCTTTGATCGTTCACTGGAAGAGTAGTAGAAGTTTCCGAAGCACATCTGGAGGCATTCTGTAGTCTGTGGACCTTCAGAGTGTTGATGAAACACAAAGATTGCATCGGAATTGAACACAATAAGCTCCATGCGGACTTTTCTCCATGGGAGGAGTGTCTTAAACTGTATACGATTTGATCGTTCCCTGGAAGACTAGTGGTAGTTTCCGACGCACATCAGGATGCATTCTGTAATCTGTGGACCTTCAGAGTGTTGATGAAACACAGAAATTGCATCGACATTGAACACAATAAGCACCATGCGGACTTTTCTCCATGGGAGTAATGTCATAAACTGTCTACGATTTAATCGTTCACGGGAAGACTAGTAGTAGTTTCCGTAGAACATCTGGAGGCATTCTGTAATCTGTGGACCTTCAGAGTGTTGATGAAACACAAAGATTGCATCGGCATTGAACACAATAAGCACCATGCGGACTTTTCTCCATGGGAGTAATGTTTTAAACTGTCTACGCTTTGATCGTACACTGGAAGACTAGTAGTAGTTTCCGTAGCACATCTGGAGGCATTCTGTAATCTGTGGACCTTCAGAGTGTTGATGAAACACAAAGATTGCATCGGCATTGAACACAATAAGCACCATGCGGACTTTTCTCCATGGGAGTAATGTTTTAAACTGTCTACGCTTTGATCGTACACTGGAAGACTAGTAGCAGTTTCCGAAGCACATCTGGAGGCAGTCTGTAATCTATGGACCTTCAGAGTGTTGATTTAACACAAAAATTGCATCGTCATTGAACACAATAAGCTCCATGCGGACTTTTCTCCATGGGAGGAATGTCTTAAACTGTATACGATTTGATCGTTCCCTGGAAGACTAGTAGTAGTTTCCGAAGCACATCTGGATGCATTCTGTAATCTGTGGACCATCAGAGTGTTGATGAAACACAAAAATTGCATCGGCATTGAACACAATAAGCACCATGCGGACTTTTCTCCATGGGAGTAATGTCTCAAACAATTCACGCTCAGATCGTTCCCTGGAAGACTAGTAGTAGTTTCCGAAGCACATCTGCAGTCATTCTGTAATCTGTGGACCTTCAGAGTGTTGATGAAACATAGAAATTGAAACGGTATTGAACACAATAAGCACCATGTGGACTTTTCTCCATGCCAGTAATGTCTAAAACTGTCTACGCTTTGATCGTACATTGGAAGACTAGTAGTAGTTTCCGAAGCACATCTAGAGGCATTCTGTAGTCTGTGGACCTTCAGAGTGTTGATGAAACACAGAAATTGCATCAGCATTGAACACAGTAAGCATCATGGAGACTTTTCTCCATGGGAGTAATGTCTTAAACTGTCAACGCTTTGATCGTTCCCTGGAAGACTAGTAGTAGTTTCCGAAGCACATCTGGATGCATTCTGTAATCTGTGGACCTTCAGAGTGTTGATGAAACACAAAAATTGCATCGGCATTGAACACAATAAGCACCATTCGGACTTTTCTCCATGGGAGTAATTTCTCAAAACTGTGTACGCTCTGATCGTTCCCTGGAAGACGAGTAGAAGTTTACGAAGCACATCTGGAGGCATTCTGTAATCTGTGGACCTTCAGAGTGTTAATGAGACACAAACATTGCATGGCCATTGAACACAATAAGCTTCATGCGGACTTTTCACCACAAGTGTAATGTCTTCAACTGTCTACGCTTTAATCGTTCACTGGAAGACTAGTAGTAGTTTCCGAAGCACATCTGGAGGCATTCTGTAATCTTTGGACCTTCAGTGTGTTGATAAAACACAGAAATTTCATCGGCATTGAACACAATAAGCACCATGCGGACTTTCCTCCATTGGAGTAATGTCTTAAATTGTATACGCTTTTATCATTCACTGGAAGACTAGTAGTAGTTCCCGAAGCACATCTGGAGGCAGTCTGTAATCTATGGACCTTCAGAGTGTTGATTTAACACAAAAATTGCATCGTCATTGAACACAATAAGCTCCATGCGGACTTTTCTGCATGGGAGGAATGTCTTAAACTGTATACGATTTGATCGTTCCCTGGAAGACTAGTAGTAGTTTCCGAAGCACATCTGGATGCATTCTGTAATCTGTGAACCATCAGAGTGTTGATGAAACACAAAAATTGCATCGGCATTGAACACGATAAGCACCATGCGGACTTTTCTCCATGGGAGTAATGTCTCAAACAATTCACGCTCAGATCGTTCCCTGGAAGACTAGTAGTAGTTTCCGAAGCACATCTGCACTCATTCTGTAATCTGTGGACCTTCAGAGTGTTGATGAAACACATAAATTCCATCGGCAATGAACACAGTAAGCATCATGGAGACTTTTCTCCATGGGAGTAATGTCTTAAACTGTCTACGCTTTGATCGTTCCCTGGAAGACTAGTAGTAGTTTCCGAAGCACATCTGGATGCATTCTGTAATCTGTGGACCTTCAGAGTGTTGATGATACACAAAAGTTGCATCGGCATTGAACACAATAAGCACCATTCGGACTTTTCTCCATGGGAGTAATTTCTCCCAACTGTGTACGCTCTGATCGTTCCCTGGAAGACGAGTAGAAGTTTACAAAGCACATCTGGAGGCATTCTGTAATCTGTGGACCTTCAGAGTGTTAATGAGACACAAACATTGCATGGCCATTGAACACAATAAGCTTCATGCGGACTTTTCTCCACGAGTGTAATGTCTTCAACTGTCTACGCTTTAATCGTTCACTGGAAGACTAGTAGTAGTTTCCGAAGCACGTCTGGAGGCATTCTGTAATCTGTGGACCTTCAGTGTGTTGATAAAACACAGAAATTGCATCGGCATTGAACACAATAAGCACCATGCGGACTTTCCTCCATTGGAGTAATGTCTTAAATTGTATACGCTTTTATCATTCACTGGAAGACTAGTAGTAGTTTCTGAAGCACATCAGGAAGCATTCTGTAATCTGTGGACCTTCAGAGTGTTGATGAAACACAGAAATTGAATCGGCATTGAACACAAGTAGCACCATGTGGACTTTTCTCAATGAGAGTAATGTCTTAAACTGTCTACGCTTTGATTGTTCACAGGAAGACTAGTAGTAGTTTCCGAAGCACATCTGGAGGCATTCTGTATTCTGTGGACCTTCAGAGTGTTAATGAAACACAGGAATTGCATCAGCATTGAACACAATAAGCACCATCCGGACTTTTCTCCATGGGAGTAATGTCTGAATCTGTCTACGCTTTGATCGTTGACTGGAAGACTAGTAGCAGTTTCCGAAGCACAACTGGAGGCATTCTGTAATCTGTGGACCTTCAGAGTGTTGATGAAACACAGAAATTGCATCGGCATTGAACACAATAAGCGCCATGCGGACTTTTTTCCATGACAGTAATGTCTTACACTGTCTACGCATTGATCGTTCACTGGAAGTGTAGTAGTAGTTTCCGAAGCACATCTGGAGGCCTTCTGTAGTCTGTGGACCTTCAGAGTGTTGATGAAACAAAAAGATTGCATCGGCATTGAACACAATAAGCACCATGCGGACTTTTCTCCATGGGAGTAATGTCTTAAACTGTATACGCTTTGTTCGTTCCCTGGAAGACTAGTGGTAGTTTCCGACGCACATCTGGATGCATTCTGTAATCTGTGGACCTTCAGAGTGTTGATGAAACACAGAAATTGCATCGAAATTGAACACAATAAGCACCATGCGGACTTTACTCCATGGGAGTAATGTCTTAAACTGTCTACGCTTTGATCGTTCACTGGAAGACTAGTAGTAGTTTCCGAAGCACATCTGGAGGCATTCTGTAATCTGTGGACCTTCAGAGTGTTGATGAAACACAAAGATTGCATCGGCATTGAACACAATAAGCACCATGCGGACTTTTCTCCATTGGAGTAATGTTTTAACCTGCCTACGCTTTGATCGTACACTGGAAGACTAGTAGTACTTTCCGAAGCACATCTGGAGGCAGTCTGTAATCTGTGGACCATCAGAGTGTTGATGAAACACAAAAATTGCATCGTCATTGAACACAATAAGCACCATGCGGACTTTTCTCCATGGGAGTAATGTCTTAAACTGTCTACGCTTTGATCGTACACTGGATGACTAGTGGTAATTTCAGAAGCACATTGGAGGCATTCTGTAATCTGTGGACCTTCAGAGTGTTGATGAAACACAAAAATTGCATCGGCATTGAAAACAATAAGCACCATGTGGACTTTTCTCCATTAGAGTATGTCTTAAACTGTCTACGCTTTGATCGTACACTGGAAGACTAGTAGTAGTTTCCGAAGCACATCTGCAGGCATTCTGTAATCTGTGGACCTTCAGAGTGTTGATAAAACACAGAAATTGCATCGGCATTGAACACAATATGCACCATGCGGACTTTTCTCCATGGGAGTAATGTCTCAAACTGTCTACGCTTTGATCGTTATCTGGAAAACTTGTAGTAGTTTCCGAGGCATATCTGGAGGCATTCTGTAATCTGTGGACCGTCAGAGTGTTGATGAAACACAAAAAATGCATCGGCATTGAACACAATAAGCACCATGCAAACTTTTCTCCATGGGAGTAATGTTTTAACCTGTCTACGCTTTGATCGTACACTGGAAGACTAGAAGTAATTTCCGAAGCACATCTGGAGGCAGTCTGTAATCTGTGGACCTTCAGAGTGTTGATGAAACACAAAAATTGCATCGGCATTGAACACAATAAGCACGATGCGGACTTTTCTCCATGGGAGTAATGTCTTAAACTGTCTACGCTTTGATCGTACACTGGATGACTAGTGGTAATTTCAGAAGCACATTGGAGGCATTCTGTAATCTGTGGACCTTCAGAGTGTTGATGAAACACAAAAATTGCATCGGCATTAAACACAATAAGCACCATGTGGACTTCTCTCCATTAGAGTAATGTCTGAATCTGTCTACGCTTTGATCGTTGACTGGAAGACTAGTAGTAGTTTCCGAAGCACAACTGGAGGCATTCTGTAATCTGTGGACCTTCAGAGTGTTGATGAAAAACAGAAATTGCATCGGCATTGAACACAATAAGCGCCATGCGGACTTTTCTCCATGAGAGTAATGTCTTACACTGTCTACGCTTTGATCGCTCACTGGAAGAGTAGTAGTAGTTTCCGAAGCACATCTGGAGGCCTTCTGTAGTCTGTGGACCTTCAGAGTGTTGATGAATCTCAAAGATTGCATCGGAATTGAACAAAATAAGCACCATGCGGACTTTTCTCCATGGCAGTAATGTCTTAATCTATATAGGCTTTGATCGTTCCCTGGAAGACTAGTGGTAGTTTCCGAAGCACATCTGGAGGCAGTCTGTAATCAATGGACCTTCGGAGTGTTGATGAAACACAAAAATTGCATCGTCATTGAACACAATAAGCACCATGCGGAGTTTTCTCCGTGGGAGTAATGTCTTTAACTGTCTACGCTTTGATCGTTCCCTGGAAGACTAGTAGTAGTTTCCGAAGCACATCTGGATGCATTCTGTAATCTGTGGACCTTCAGAGTGTTGATGAAACACAAAAATTGCCTCGGCATTGAACGCAATAAGCACCATGCGGACTTTTCTCCATGGGAGTAATGTCTCAAACAATTCACGCTCAGATCGTTCCCTGGAAGACTAGTAGTAGTTTCCGAAGCACATCTGGAGGCATTCTATAATCTGTGGACCTTCAGAGTGTTGATGAAACACAAAAATTGGATCGGCATTGATCACAATAAGCACCATGTGGACTTTTCTCCATGGGAGTAAAGTCTTAAACTGTCTACGCTTTGATCGTACACTGGAAGACTAGTAGTAGTTTCCGAAGCACATCTGCAGGCATTCTGTAATCTGTGGACCTTCAGAGTGTTGATGAAACATAGAAATTGAAACGGTATTGAACACAATAAGCACCATGTGGACTTTTCTCCATGCCAGTAATGTCTAAAACTGTCTACGCTTTGATCGTACACTGGAGGACTAGTAGTAGTTTCCGAAGCACATCTAGAGGCATTCTGTTGTCTGTGGACCTTCAGAGTGTTGATGAAACACAGAAATTGCATCGGCAATGAACACAGTAAGCATCATGGGGACTTTTCTCTATGGGAGTAATGTCTTAAACTGTCTACGCTTTGATCGTTCCCTGGAAGACTAGTAGTAGTTTCGAAGCACATCTGGATGCATTCTGTAATCTGTGGACCTTCAGAGTGTTGATGAAACACAAAAATTGCATCGGCATTGAACACAATAAGCACCACGCGGACTTTTCTCCATGGGAGTAATTTCTCCAAACTGTGTACGCTCTGATCGTTCCCTGGAAGACGAGTAGTAGTTTACGAAGCACATCTGGAGGCATTCTGTAATCTGTGGACCTTCAGAGTTCTGATGAAACACAAAAATTGCATCGACATTGAACACAATAAGCGACATGCGGACTTTTCTCCATGGGAGTAATGTTTTAAACAGTCTACGCTTTGATCGTACACTGGAAGACTAGTGGTAATTTCCGAAGCACATTGGAGGCATTCTGTAATCTGTGGACCTTCAGAGTGTTGATGAAACACAAAAATTGGATCGGCATTGAACACAATAAGCACCATGTGGACTTTTCTCCATGGGAGTAAAGTTTTAAACTGTCTACGCTTTGATCGTACACTGGAAGACTAGTAGTAATTTCCGAAGCACATCTGCAGGCATTCTGTAATCTGTGGACCTTCAGAGTGTTGATGAAACATAGACTCTGAAACGGTATTGAATACAATAAGCACCATGTGGACTTTTCTCCATGCCAGTAATGTCTAAAACTGTCTACGCTTTGATCGTACACTGGAAGACTAGTAGTAGTTTCCGAAGCACATCTAGAGGCATTCTGTAGTCTGTGGACCTTCAGAGTGTTGATGAAACACAGAAATTGCATCGGCAATGAACACAGTAAGCATCATGGGGACTTTTCTCCATGGGAGTAATGTCTTAAACTGTCTACGCTTTGATAGTTCCCTGGAAGACTAGTAGTAGTTTCCGAAGCACATCTGGATGCATTCTGTAATCTGTGGACCTTCAGAGTGTTGATGAAACACAAAAATTGCATCGGCATTGAACACAATAAGCACCATGCGGACTTTTCTCCATGGGAGTAATTTATCCAAACTGTGTACGCTCTGATCGTTCCCTGGAAGACGAGTAGTAGTTTACGAAGCACATCTGGAGGCATTCTGTAATCTGTGGACCTTCAGAGTGTTAATGAGACACAAACATTGCATGGCCATTGAACACAATAAGCTCCATGCGGACATTTCTCCACGAGTGTAATGTTTTATACTGTCTACGCTTTGATCGTACACTGGAAGACTAGTAGTAGTTTCCGAAGCACATCTGGAGGCATTCTGTAATCTGTGGACTTTCAGAGGGTTGATGAAACACAAAAATTGCATCGGCATTGAACACAATAAGCACCATGCGGACTTTTCTCCATAGGTGTATTGTCTCATACAATTCACGCTCAGATCGTTCCCTGGAAGACTAGTAGTAGTTTCCGAAGCACATCTGGAGGCATTCTTTAATCTGTGGACCTTCAGAGTTCTGATGAAACAGAAAAATTGCATCGACATTGAACACAATAAGCACCATGCGGACTTTCTCCATGGGAGTAATGTTTTAAACTGCCTACGCTTTGATCGTACACTGGAAGACTAGTGGTAATTTCCGAAGCACATTGGAGGCATTCTGTAATCTGTGGACCTTCAGAGTGTTGATGAAACACAAAAATTGGATCGGCATTGAACACAATAAGCACCATGCGGACTTTTCTCCATGGGAGTAATTTATCCAAACTGTGTACGCTCTGATCGTTCCCTGGAAGACCAGTAGTAGTTTACGAAGCACATCTGGAGGCATTCTGTAATCTGTGGACCTTCAGAGTGTTAATGAGACACAAACATTGCATGGCCATTGAACACAATAAGCTCCATGCGGACATTTCTCCACGAGTGTAATGTTTTATACTGTCTACGCTTTGATCGTACACTGGAAGACTAGTAGTAGTTTCCGAAGCACATCTGGAGGCATTCTGTAATCTGTGGACTTTCAGAGTGTTGATGAAACACAAAGTTGCATCGGCATTGAACACAATAAGCACCATGCGGACTTTTCTCCATAGGTGTATTGTCTCATACAATTCACGCTCAGATCGTTCCCTGGAAGACTAGTAGTAGTTTCCGAAGTACATCTGGAGGCATTCTTTAATCTGTGGACCTTCAGAGTTCTGATGAAACACAAAAATTGCATCGACATTGAACACAATAAGCACCATGCGGACTTTCTCCATGGGAGTAATGTTTTAAACTGTCTACGCTTTGATCGTTCACTGGATGACTAGTAGTAGTTTCCGTAGCACATCTGGAGGCATTCTGTAATCTGTGGACCTTCAGAGTGGTGATGAAACACAAAGATTGCATCGGCATTGAACACAATAAGCACCATGCCGACTTTTCTCCATGGGAGTAATGTTTTAAACTGTCTACGCTTTGATCGTACACTGGAAGACTAGTAGTAGTTTCCGAAGCACATCTGGAGACAGTCTGTAATCAATGGACCTTCAGAGTGTTGATGAAACACAAAAATTGCATCGTCATTGAACACAATAAGCACCATGCGGACTTTTCTCCGTGGGAGTAATGTCTAAAACTGTCTACGCTTTGATCTTTCCCTGGAAGACTAGTGGTAGTTTCCGAAGCACATCTGGATGCATTCTGTAACCTGTGGACCTTCAGAGTGTTGATGAAACACAAAAATTGCCTCGGCATTGAACACAATAAGCACAATGCGGACTTTTCTCCATGGGAGTAATGTCTCAAACAATTCACGCTCACATCGTTCCCTGGAAGACTAGTAGTAGTTTCCGAAGCACATCTGGAGGCATTCTGTAATCTGTGGACCTTCAGAGTGTTAATGAGACACAAACATTGCATGGCCATTGAACACAATAAGCTCCATGCGGACATTTCTCCACGAGTGTAATGTTTTATACTGTCTACGCTTTGATCGTACACTGGAAGACTAGTAGTAGTTTCCGAAGCACATCTGGAGGCATTCTGTAATCTGTGGACTTTCAGAGTGTTGATGAAACACAAAGTTGCATCGGCATTGAACACAATAAGCACCATGCGGACTTTTCTCCATAGGTGTATTGTCTCATACAATTCACGCTCAGATCGTTCCCTGGAAGACTAGTAGTAGTTTCCGAAGCACATCTGGAGGCATTCTTTAATCTGTGGACCTTCAGAGTTCTGATGAAACACAGAAATTGCATCGGCATTGAACACAATATGCACCATGCGGACTTTTCTCCATGGGAGTAATGTCTCAAACTGTCTACGCTTTGATCGTTATCTGGAAAACTTGTAGTAGTTTCCGAGGCATATCTGGAGGCATTCTGTAATCTGTGGACCGTCAGAGTGTTGATGAAACACAAAAAATGCATCGGCATTGAACACAATAAGCACCATGCAAACTTTTCTCCATGGGAGTAATGTTTTAACCTGTCTACGCTTTGATCGTACACTGGAAGACTAGAAGTAATTTCCGAAGCACATCTGGAGGCAGTCTGTAATCTGTGGACCTTCAGAGTGTTGATGAAACACAAAAATTGCATCGGCATTGAACACAATATGCACCATGCGGACTTTTCTCCATGGGAGTAATGTCTTAAACTGTCTACGCTTTGATCGTACACTGGATGACTAGTGGTAATTTCAGAAGCACATTGGAGGCATTCTGTAATCTGTGGACCTTCAGAGTGTTGATGAAACACAAAAATTGCATCGGCATTAAACACAATAAGCACCATGTGGACTTCTCTCCATTAGAGTAATGTCTGAATCTGTCTACGCTTTGATCGTTGACTGGAAGACTAGTAGTAGTTTCCGAAGCACAACTGGAGGCATTCTGTAATCTGTGGACCTTCAGAGTGTTGATGAAAAACAGAAATTGCATCGGCATTGAACACAATAAGCGCCATGCGGACTTTTCTCCATGAGAGTAATGTCTTACACTGTCTACGCTTTGATCGTTCACTGGAAGAGTAGTAGTAGTTTCCGAAGCACATCTGGAGGCCTTCTGTAGTCTGTGGACCTTCAGAGTGTTGATGAATCTCAAAGATTGCATCGGAATTGAACAAAATAAGCACCATGCGGACTTTTCTCCATGGCAGTAATGTCTTAATCTATATAGGCTTTGATCGTTCCCTGGAAGACTAGTGGTAGTTTCCGAAGCACATCTGGAGGCAGTCTGTAATCAATGGACATTCGGAGTGTTGATGAAACACAAAAATTGCATCGTCATTGAACACAATAAGCACCTTGCGGAGTTTTCTCCGTGGGAGTAATGTCTTTAACTGTCTACGCTTTGATCGTTCCCTGGAAGACTAGTAGTAGTTTCCGAAGCACATCTGGATGCATTCTGTAATCTGTGGACCTTCAGAGTGTTGATGAAACACAAAAATTGCCTCGGCATTGAACGCAATAAGCACCATGCGGACTTTTCTCCATGGGAGTAATGTCTCAAACAATTCACGCTCAGATCGTTCCCTGGAAGACTAGTAGTAGTTTCCGAAGCACATCTGGAGGCATTCTTTAATCTGTGGACCTTCAGAGTGTTGATGAAACACAAAAATTGGATCGGCATTGATCACAATAAGCACCATGTGGACTTTTCTCCATGGGAGTAAAGTCTTAAACTGTCTACGCTTTGATCGTACACTGGAAGACTAGTAGTAGTTTCCGAAGCACATCTGCGGGCATTCTGTAATCTGTGGACCTTCAGAGTGTTGATGAAACATAGAAATTGAAACGGTATTGAACACAATAAGCACCATGTGGACTTTTCTCCATGCCAGTAATGTCTAAAACTGTCTACGCTTTGATCGTACACTGGAAGACTAGTAGTAGTTTCCGAAGCACATCTAGAGGCATTCTGTTGTCTGTGGACCTTCAGAGTGTTGATGAAACACAGAATTTGCATCGGCAATGAACACAGTAAGCATCATGGGGACTTTTCTCTATGGGAGTAATGTCTTAAACTGTCTACGCTTTGATCGTTCCCTGGAAGACTAGTAGTAGTTTCGAAGCACATCTGGATGCATTCTGTAATCTGTGGACCTTCAGAGTGTTGATGAAACACAAAAATTGCATCGGCATTGAACACAATAAGCACCACGCGGACTTTTCTCCATGGGAGTAATTTCTCCAAACTGTGTACGCTCTGATCGTTCCCTGGAAGACGAGTAGTAGTTTACGAAGCACATCTGGAGGCATTCTGTAATCTGTGGACCTTCAGAGTGTTAATGAGACACAAACATTGCATGGCCATTGAACGCAATAAGCTCCATGCGGACTTTTCTCCACGAGTGTAATGTTTTAAACTGTCTACGCTTTGATCGTACACTGGAAGACTAGTAGTAGCTTCCGAAGCACATCTGGAGGCATTCTGTAATCTGTGGACCTTCAGAGTTCTGATGAAACACAAAAATTGCATCGACATTGAACACAATAAGCGACATGCGGACTTTTCTCCATGGGAGTAATGTTTTAAACAGTCTACGCTTTGATCGTACACTGGAAGACTAGTGGTAATTTCCGAAGCACATTGGAGGCATTCTGTAATCTGTGGACCTTCAGAGTGTTGATGAAACACAAAAATTGGATCGGCATTGAACACAATAAGCACCATGTGGACTTTTCTCCATGGGAGTAAAGTTTTAAACTGTCTACGCTTTGATCGTACACTGGAAGACTAGTAGTAATTTCCGAAGCACATCTGCAGGCATTCTGTAATCTGTGGACCTTCAGAGTGTTGATGAAACATAGACTCTGAAACGGTATTGAATACAATAAGCACCATGTGGACTTTTCTCCATGCCAGTAATGTCTAAAACTGTCTACGCTTTGATCGTACACTGGAAGACTAGTAGTAGTTTCCGAAGCACATCTAGAGGCATTCTGTAGTCTGTGGACCTTCAGAGTGTTGATGAAACACAGAAATTGCATCGGCAATGAACACAGTAAGCATCATGGGGACTTTTCTCCATGGGAGTAATGTCTTAAACTGTCTACGCTTTGATAGTTCCCTGGAAGACTAGTAGTAGTTTCCGAAGCACATCTGGATGCATTCTGTAATCTGTGGACCTTCAGAGTGTTGATGAAACACAAAAATTGCATCGGCATTGAACACAATAAGCACCATGCGGACTTTTCTCCATGGGAGTAATTTATCCAAACTGTGTACGCTCTGATCGTTCCCTGGAAGACGAGTAGTAGTTTACGAAGCACATCTGGAGTCATTCTGTAATCTGTGGACCTTCAGAGTGTTAATGAGACACAAACATTGCATGGCCATTGAACACAATAAGCTCCATGCGGACATTTCTCCACGAGTGTAATGTTTTATACTGTCTACGCTTTGATCGTACACTGGAAGACTAGTAGTAGTTTCCGAAGCACATCTGGAGGCATTCTGTAATCTGTGGACTTTCAGAGGGTTGATGAAACACAAAAATTGCATCGGCATTGAACACAATAAGCACCATGCGGACTTTTCTCCATAGGTGTATTGTCTCATACAATTCACGCTCAGATCGTTCCCTGGAAGACTAGTAGTAGTTTCCGAAGCACATCTGGAGGCATTCTTTAATCTGTGGACCTTCAGAGTTCTGATGAAACACAAAAATTGCATCGACATTGAACACAATAAGCACCATGCGGACTTTCTCCATGGGAGTAATGTTTTAAACTGCCTACGCTTTGATCGTACACTGGAAGACTAGTGGTAATTTCCGAAGCACATTGGAGGCATTCTGTAATCTGTGGACCTTCAGAGTGTTGATGAAACACAAAAATTGGATCGGCATTGAACACAATAAGCACCATGCGGACTTTTCTCCATGGGAGTAATTTATCCAAACTGTGTACGCTCTGATCGTTCCCTGGAAGACGAGTAGTAGTTTACGAAGCACATCTGGAGGCATTCTGTAATCTGTGGACCTTCAGAGTGTTAATGAGACACAAACATTGGATGGCCATTGAACACAATAAGCTCCATGCGGACATTTCTCCACGAGTGTAATGTTTTATACTGTCTACGCTTTGATCGTACACTGGAAGACTAGTAGTAGTTTCCGAAGCACATCTGGAGGCATTCTGTAATCTGTGGACTTTCAGAGTGTTGATGAAACACAAAGTTGCATCGGCATTGAACACAATAAGCACCATGCGGACTTTTCTCCATAGGTGTATTGTCTCATACAATTCACGCTCAGATCGTTCCCTGGAAGACTAGTAGTAGTTTCCGAAGCACATCTGGAGGCATTCTTTAATCTGTGGACCTTCAGAGTTCTGATGAAACACAAAAATTGCATCGACATTGAACACAATAAGCACCATGCGGACTTTCTCCATGGGAGTAATGTTTTAAACTGTCTACGCTTTGATCGTTCACTGGATGACTAGTAGTAGTTTCCGTAGCACATCTGGAGGCATTCTGTAATCTGTGGACCTTCAGAGTGGTGATGAAACACAAAGATTGCATCGGCATTGAACACAATAAGCACCATGCCGACTTTTCTCCATGGGAGTAATGTTTTAAACTGTCTACGCTTTGATCGTACACTGGAAGACTAGTAGTAGTTTCCGAAGCACATCTGGAGACAGTCTGTAATCAATCGACCTTCAGAGTGTTGATGAAACACAAAAATTGCATCGTCATTGAACACAATAAGCACCATGCGGACTTTTCTCCGTGGGAGTAATGTCTAAAACTGTCTACGCTTTGATCTTTCCCTGGAAGACTAGTGGTAGTTTCCGAAGCACATCTGGATGCATTCTGTAACCTGTGGACCTTCAGAGTGTTGATGAAACACAAAAATTGCCTCGGCATTGAACACAATAAGCACAATGCGGACTTTTCTCCATGGGAGTAATGTCTCAAACAATTCACGCTCACATCGTTCCCTGGAAGACTAGTAGTAGTTTCCGAAGCACATCTGGAGGCATTCTTTAATCTGTGGACCTTCAGAGTGTTGATGAAACACAAAAATTGGATCGGCATTGATCACAATAAGCACCATGTGGACTTTTCTCCATGGGAGTAAAGTCTTTAACTGTCTACGCTTTGATCGTACACTGGAAGACTAGTAGTAGTTTCCGAAGCACATCTGCAGGCATTCTGTAATCTGTGGACCTTCAGAGTGTTGATGAAACACAAAGATTGCATCGGCATTGAACACAATAAGCACCATTCGGACTTTTCTCCATGGGAGTAATTTCTCCAAACTGTGTACGCTCTGATCGTTCCCTGGAAGACGAGTAGAAGTTTATGAAGCACATCTGGAGGCATTCTGTAATCTGTGGACCTTCAGAGTGTTAATGAGACACAAACATTGCATGGCCATTGAACACAATAAGTTTCATGCGGCATTTTCTCCACGAGTGTAATGTCTTCAACTGTCTACGCTTTAATCGTTCACTGGAAGACTAGTAGTAGTTTCCGAAGCACATCTGGAGGCATTCTGTAATCTGTGGACCTTCAGTGTGTTGATAAAACACAGAAATTGCATCGGCATTGAACACAATAAGCACCATGCGGACTTTCCTCCATTGGAGTAATGTCTTAAATTGTATACGCTTTTATCATTCACTGGAAGGCTAGTAGTAGTTTCTGAAGCACATCAGGAAGCATTCTGTAATCTGTGGACCTTCAGAGTGTTAATGAAACACAGAAATTGAATCGGCATTGAACACAAGTAGCACCATGCGGACTTTTCTCAATGAGAGTAATGTCTTAAACTGTCTACGATTTAATCGTTCACGGGAAGACTAGTAGTAGTTTCCGTAGCACATCTGGAGGCATTCTGTAATCTGTGGACCTTCAGAGTGTTGATGAAGAACAGAAATTGCATCGGCATTGAACACAATAAGCGCCATGCGGACTTTTCTCCATGAGAGTAATGTCTTACACTGTCTACGCTTTGATCGTTCACTGGAAGAGTAGTAGTAGTTTCCGAAGCACATCTGGAGGCCTTCTGTAGTCTGTGGACCTTCAGAGTGTTGATGAAACTAAAAGATTGCATCGGAATTGAACAAAATAAGCACCATGCGGACTTTTCTCCATGGCAGTAATGTCTTAATCTATATAGGCTTTGATCGTTCCCTCGAAGACTAGTGGTAGTTTCCGAAGCACATCTAGAGGCATTCTGTAGTCTGTGGACCTTCAGAGTGTTGATGAAACACAGAAATTGCATCGGCAATGAACACAGTAAGTATCATGGGGACTTTTCTCCATGGGAGTAATGTCTTAAACTGTCTACGCTTTGATCGTTCCCTGGAAGACTAGTAGTAGTTTCCGAAACACATCTGGATGCATTCTGTTATCTGTGGACCTTCAGAGTGTTGATGAAACACATGAATTGCATCGGCATTGAACACAATAAGCACCATGCGGACTTTTCTCCATGGGAGTAATTTATCCAAACTGTGTACGCTCTGATCGTTCCCTGGAACACGAGTAGTAGTTTACGAAGCACATCTGGAGGCATTCTGTAATCTGTGGACCTTCAGAGTGTTAATGAGACACAAACATTGCATGGCCATTGAACACAATAAGCTCCATGCGGACTTTTCTCCACGAGTGTAATGTTTTATACTGTCTACGCTTTGATCGTACACTGGAAAACTAGTAGTAGTTTCCGAAGCACATCTGGAGGCATTCTGTAATCTGTGGACCATCAGAGTGTTGATGAAACACAAAAATTGCATCGGCATTGAACACAATAAGCACCATGCGGACTTTTCTCCATGGGTGTAATGTCTCAAACAATTCACGCTCAGATCGTTCCCTGGAAGACTAGTAGTAGTTTCCGAAGCACATCTGGAGGCATTCTTTAATCTGTGGACCTTCAGAGTTCTGATGAAACACAAAAATTGCATCGACATTGAACACAATAAGCACCATGCGGACTTTTCTCCATGGGAGTAATGTTTTAAACTGTCTACGCTTTGATCGTACACTGGAAGACTAGTGGTAATTTCCGAAGCACATTGGAGGCATTCTATAATCTGTGGACCTTCAGAGTGTTGATGAAACACAAAACTTGGATCGGCATTGAACACAATAAGCACCATGTGGTCTTTTCTCCATGGGAGTAAAGTCTTAAACTGTCTACGCTTTGATCGTACACTGGAAGACTAGTAGTAGTTTCCGAAGCACATCTGCAGGCATTCTGTAATCTGTGGACCTTCAGAGTGTTGATGAAACATAGAAACTGAAACGGTATTGGATACAACAAGCACCATGTGGACTTCTCTCCATGCCAGTAATGTCTAAAACTGTCTACGCTTTGATCGTACACTGGAAGACTAGTAGTAGTTTCCGAAGCACATCTAGAGGCATTCTGTAGTCTTTGGACCTTCAGAGTGTTGATGAAACACAGAAATTGCATCGGCAATGAACACAGTAAGCATCATGGGGACTTTTCTCCATGGCAGTAGTGTCTTAATCTATATAGGCTTTGATCGTTCCCTGGAAGACTAGTGGTAGTTTCCGACGCACATCTGGATGCATTCTGTAATCTGTGGACCTTCAGAGTGTTGATGAAACACAGAAATTGCATCGACATTGAACACAATAAGCACCATGCGGACTTTACTCCATGGGAGTAATGTCTTAAACTGTCTACGCTTTGATCGTTCACTGGAAGACTAGTCGTAGTTTCCGTAGCACATCTGGAGGCATTCTGTAATCTGTGGACCTTCAGAGTGGTGATGAAACACAAAGATTTCATCGGCATTGAACACAATAAGCACCATGCCGACTTTTCTTCATGGGAGTAATGTTTTAAACTGTCTACGCTTTGATCGTACACTGGAAGACTAGTAGTAGTTTCCGAAGCACATCTGGAGACAGTCTGTAATCAATGGACCTTCAGAGTGTTGATGAAACACAAAAATTGCATCGGCATTGAACACAATAAGCACCATGCGGACTTTTCTCCGTGGGAGTAATGTCTTAAACTGTCTACGCTTTGATCGTTCCCTGGAAGACTAGTAGTAGTTTCCGAAGCACATCTGGATGCATTCTGTAATCTGTGGACCTTCAGAGTGTTGATGAAACACAAAAATTGCCTCGGCATTGAACACAATAAGCACAATGCGGACTTTTCTCCATGGGAGTAATGTCTCAAACAATTCACGATCAGATCGTTCCCTGGAAGACTAGTAGTAGTTTCCGAAGCACATCTGGAGGCATTCTTTAATCTGTGGACCTTCAGAGTGTTGATGAAACACAAAAATTGGATCGGCATTGATCACAATAAGCACCATGTGGACTTTTCTCCATGGGAGTAAAGTCTTAAACTGTCTACGCTTTGATCGTACACTGGAAGATTAGTAGTAGTTTCCGAAGCACATCTGGAGGCATTTTGTAATCTGTGGACCTTCAGAGTGTTGATGAAACACAAAGATTGCATCGGCATTGAACACAATAAGCACCATGGGGACTTTTCTCCATGGGAGTAATGTTTTAAACTGTCTACGCTTTGATCGTACACTGGAAGACTAGTAGTAGTTTCCGTAGCACATCTGGAGGCATTCTGTAATCTGTGGACCTTCAGAGTGTAGATGAAACACAAAGATTGCATCGGCATTGAACACAATAAGCACCATGCCGACTTTTCTCCATGGAAGTAATGTTTTAAACTGTCTACGCTTTGATCGTACACTGGAAGACTAGTAGTAGTTTCCGAAGCACATCTGGAGGCAGTCTGTAATCTATGGACCTTCAGAGTGTTGATTTAACACAAAAATTGCATCGTCATTGAACACAATAAGCTCCATGCGGACTTTTCTCCATGGGAGTAATGTTTTAAACTGTCTACGCTTTGATCGTACACTGGAAGACTAGTAGTAGTTTCCGAAGCACATCTAGAGGCATTATGTAGTCTGTGGACCTTCAGAGTGTTGATGAAACACAGAAATTGCATCGGCAATGAACACAGTAAGCATCATGGAGACTTTTCTCCATGGGAGTAATGTCTTAAACTGTCTACGCTTTGATCGTTCCCTGGAAGACTAGTAGTAGTTTCCGAAGCACATCTGGATGCATTCTGTAATCTGTGGACCTTCAGAGTGTTGATGAAACACAAAAATTGCATCGGCATTGAACACAACAAGCACCATTCGGACTTTTCTCTATGGGAGTAATTTCTCCAAACTGTGTATGCTCTGATCGTTCCCTGGAAGACGAGTAGAAGTTTACGAAGCATATCTGGAGGCATTCTGTAATCTGTGGACCTTCAGAGTGTTAATGAGACACAAACATTGCATGGCCATTGAACACATCAAGCTTTATGCGGACTTTTCTCCACGAGTGTAATGTCTTCAACTGTCTACGCTTTAATCGTTCACTGGAAGACTAGTAGTACTTTCCGAAGCACATCAGGAAGCATTCTGTAATCTGTGGACCTTCAGAGTGTTGATGAAACACAGAAATTGAATCGGCATTGAACACAATAAGCACCATGTGGACTTTTCTCCATGCCAGTAATGTCTAAAACTGTCTACGCTTTGATCGTACATTGGAAGACTAGTAGTAGTTTCCTAAGCACATCTGGAGGCATTCTGTAATCTGTGGACCTTCAGTGTGTTGATAAAACACAGAAATTGCATCGGCATTGAACACAATAAGCACCATGCGGACTTTCCTCCATTGGAGTAATGTCTTAAATTGTATACGCTTTTATCATTCACTGGAAGACTAGTAGTAGTTTCTGAAGCACATCAGGAAGCATTCTGTAATCTGTGGACCTTCAGAGTGTTGATGAAACACAGAAATTGAATCGGCATTGAACACAAGTAGCACCATGCGGACTTTTCTCAATGAGAGTAATGTCTTAAACTGTCTACGCTTTGATTGTTCACAGGAAGACTAGTAGTAGTTTCCGAAGCACATCTGGAGGCATTCTGTAATCTGTGGACCTTCAGAGTGTTAATGAAACACAGGAATTGCATCAGCATTGAACACAATAAGCACCATCCGGACTTTTCTGCATGGGAGTAATGTCTGAATCTGTCTACGCTTTGATCGTTGACTGGAAGACTAGTAGCAGTTTCCGAAGCACATCTGGAGGCATTCTGTAATCTGTGGACCTTCAGACTGTTGATGAAACACAAAGATTGCATCGGCATTGAACACAATAAGCACCATGCGGACTTTTCTCCGTGGGAGTAATGTCTTAAACTGTCTACGCTTTGATCGTTCCCTGGAAGACTAGTAGTAGTTTCCGAAGCACATCTGGATGCATTCTGTAATCTGTGGACCTTCAGAGTGTTGATGAAACACAAAAATTGCCTCGGCATTGAACACAATAAGCACAATGCGGACTTTTCTCCATGGGAGTAATGTCTCAAACAATTCACGCTCAGATCGTTCCCTGGAAGACTAGTAGTAGTTTCCGAAGCACATCTGGAGGCATTCTTTAATCTGTGGACCTTCAGAGTGTTGATGAAACACAAAAATTGGATCGGCATTGATCACAATAAGCACCATGTGGACTTTTCTCCATGGGAGTAAAGTCTTAAACTGTCTACGCTTTGATCGTACACTGGAAGATTAGTAGTAGTTTCCGAAGCACATCTGGAGGCATTCTGTAATCTGTGGACCTTCAGAGTGTTAAAGAAACACAAAGATTGCATCGGCATTGAACACAATAAGCACCATGCGGACTTTTCTCCATGGGAGTAATGTTTTAAACTGTCTACGCTTTGATCGTACACTGGAAGACTAGTAGTAGTTTCCGTAGCACATCTGGAGACATTCTGTAATCTGTGGACCTTCAGAGTGTTGATGAAACACAAAGATTGCATCGGCATTGAACACAATAAGCACCATGCGGACTTTTCTCCATGGGAGTAATGTTTTAAACTGTCTACGCTTTGATCGTACACTGGAAGACTAGTAGTAGTTTCCGAAGCACATCTGGAGGCAGTCTGTAATCTATGGACCTTCAGAGTGTTGATTTAACACAAAAATTGCATCGTCATTCAACACATAAGCTCCATGCGGACTTTTCTCCATGGGAGTAATGTTTTAAACTGTCTACGCTTTGATCGTACACTGGAAGATTAGTAGTAGTTTCCGAAGCACATCTAGAGGCATTCTGTAGTCTGTGGAACTTCAGAGTGTTGATGAAACACAGAAATTGCATCGGCAATGAACACAGTAAGCATCATGGAGACTTTTCTCCATGGGAGTAATGTCTTAAACTGTCTACGCTTTGATCGTTCCCTGGAAGACTAGTAGTAGTTTCCGAAGCACATCTGGATGCATTCTGTAATCTGTGGACCTTCAGAGTGTTGATGAAACACAAAAATTGCATCGGCATTGAACACAATAAGCACCATTCGGACTTTTCTCCATGGGAGTAATTTCTCCAAACTGTGTACGCTCTGATCGTTCCCTGGAAGACGAGTAGAAGTTTATGAAGCACATCTGGAGGCATTCTGTAATCTGTGGACCTTCAGAGTGTTAATGAGACACAAACATTGCATGGCCATTGAACACAATAAGTTTCATGCGGCATTTTCTCCACGAGTGTAATGTCTTCAACTGTCTACGCTTTAATCGTTCACTGGAAGACTAGTAGTAGTTTCCGAAGCACATCTGGAGGCATTCTGTAATCTGTGGACCTTCAGTGTGTTGATAAAACACAGAAATTGCATCGGCATTGAACACAATAAACACCATGCGGACTTTCCTCCATTGGAGTAATGTCTTAATCTATATAGGCTTTGATCGTTCCCTCGAAGACTAGTGGTAGTTTCCGAAGCACATCTGGAGGCAGTCTGTAATCAATGGACCTTCGGAGTGTTGATGAAACACAAAAATTGCATCGTCATTGAACACAATAAGCACCATGCGGACTTTTCTCCATGGGAGTAATGTCTTAAACTGTCTACGCTTTGATCGTTCCCTGGAAGACTAGTAGTAGTTTCCGAAGCACTTCTGGATGCATTCTGTAATCTGTGGACCTTCAGAGTGTTGATGAAACACAAAAATTGCCTCGGCATTGAACGCAATAAGCACCATGCGGACTTTTCTCCATGGGAGTAATGTCTCAAACAATTCACGCTCAGATCGTTCCCTGGAAGACTAGTAGTAGTTTCCGAAGCACATCGGGAGGCATTCTTTAATCTGTGGACCTTCAGAGTGTTGATGAAACACAAAAATTAGATCGGCATTGATCACAATAAGCACCATGTGGACTTTTCTCCATGGAAGTAATGTCTAAAACTGTCTACGCTTTGATCGTACACTGGAAGACTAGTAGTAGTTTCCGAAGCACATCTAGAGGCATTCTGTAGTCTGTGGACCTTCAGAGTGTTGATGAAACACAGAAATTGCATCGGCAATGAACACAGTAAGTATCATGGGGACTTTTCTCCATGGGAGTAATGTCTTAAACTGTCTACGCTTTGATCGTTCCCTGGAAGACTAGTAGTAGTTTCCGAAACACATCTGGATGCATTCTGTTATCTGTGGACCTTCAGAGTGTTGATGAAACACATGAATTGCATCGGCATTGAACACAATAAGCACCATGCGGACTTTTCTCCATGGGAGTAATTTATCCAAACTGTGTACGCTCTGATCGTTCCCTGGAACACGAGTAGTAGTTTACGAAGCACATCTGGAGGCATTCTGTAATCTGTGGACCTTCAGAGTGTTAATGAGACACAAACATTGCATGGCCATTGAACACAATAAGCTCCATGCGGACTTTTCTCCACGAGTGTAATGTTTTATACTGTCTACGCTTTGATCGTACACTGGAAAACTAGTAGTAGTTTCCGAAGCACATCTGGAGGCATTCTGTAATCTGTGGACCATCAGAGTGTTGATGAAACACAAAAATTGCATCGGCATTGAACACAATAAGCACCATGCGGACTTTTCTCCATGGGTGTAATGTCTCAAACAATTCACGCTCAGATCGTTCCCTGGAAGACTAGTAGTAGTTTCCGAAGCACATCTGGAGGCATTCTTTAATCTGTGGACCTTCAGAGTTCTGATGAAACACAAAAATTGCATCGACATTGAACACAATAAGCACCATGCGGACTTTTCTCCATGGGAGTAATGTTTTAAACTGTCTACGCTTTGATCGTACACTGGAAGACTAGTGGTAATTTCCGAAGCACATTGGAGGCATTCTATAATCTGTGGACCTTCAGAGTGTTGATGAAACACAAAACTTGGATCGGCATTGAACACAATAAGCACCATGTGGTCTTTTCTCCATGGGAGTAAAGTCTTAAACTGTCTACGCTTTGATCGTACACTGGAAGACTAGTAGTAGTTTCCGAAGCACATCTGCAGGCATTCTGTAATCTGTGGACCTTCAGAGTGTTGATGAAACATAGAAACTGAAACGGTATTGGATACAACAAGCACCATGTGGACTTCTCTCCATGCCAGTAATGTCTAAAACTGTCTACGCTTTGATCGTACACTGGAAGACTAGTAGTAGTTTCCGAAGCACATCTAGAGGCATTCTGTAGTCTTTGGACCTTCAGAGTGTTGATGAAACACAGAAATTGCATCGGCAATGAACACAGTAAGCATCATGGGGACTTTTCTCCATGGCAGTAGTGTCTTAATCTATATAGGCTTTGATCGTTCCCTGGAAGACTAGTGGTAGTTTCCGACGCACATCTGGATGCATTCTGTAATCTGTGGACCTTCAGAGTGTTGATGAAACACAGAAATTGCATCGACATTGAACACAATAAGCACCATGCGGACTTTACTCCATGGGAGTAATGTCTTAAACTGTCTACGCTTTGATCGTTCACTGGAAGACTAGTCGTAGTTTCCGTAGCACATCTGGAGGCATTCTGTAATCTGTGGACCTTCAGAGTGGTGATGAAACACAAAGATTTCATCGGCATTGAACACAATAAGCACCATGCCGACTTTTCTTCATGGGAGTAATGTTTTAAACTGTCTACGCTTTGATCGTACACTGGAAGACTAGTAGTAGTTTCCGAAGCACATCTGGAGACAGTCTGTAATCAATGGACCTTCAGAGTGTTGATGAAACACAAAAATTGCATCGGCATTGAACACAATAAGCACCATGCGGACTTTTCTCCGTGGGAGTAATGTCTTAAACTGTCTACGCTTTGATCGTTCCCTGGAAGACTAGTAGTAGTTTCCGAAGCACATCTGGATGCATTCTGTAATCTGTGGACCTTCAGAGTGTTGATGAAACACAAAAATTGCCTCGGCATTGAACACAATAAGCACAATGCGGACTTTTCTCCATGGGAGTAATGTCTCAAACAATTCACGATCAGATCGTTCCCTGGAAGACTAGTAGTAGTTTCCGAAGCACATCTGGAGGCATTCTTTAATCTGTGGACCTTCAGAGTGTTGATGAAACACAAAAATTGGATCGGCATTGATCACAATAAGCACCATGTGGACTTTTCTCCATGGGAGTAAAGTCTTAAACTGTCTACGCTTTGATCGTACACTGGAAGATTAGTAGTAGTTTCCGAAGCACATCTGGAGGCATTTTGTAATCTGTGGACCTTCAGAGTGTTGATGAAACACAAAGATTGCATCGGCATTGAACACAATAAGCACCATGGGGACTTTTCTCCATGGGAGTAATGTTTTAAACTGTCTACGCTTTGATCGTACACTGGAAGACTAGTAGTAGTTTCCGTAGCACATCTGGAGGCATTCTGTAATCTGTGGACCTTCAGAGTGTAGATGAAACACAAAGATTGCATCGGCATTGAACACTATAAGCACCATGCCGACTTTTCTCCATGGAAGTAATGTTTTAAACTGTCTACGCTTTGATCGTACACTGGAAGACTAGTAGTAGTTTCCGAAGCACATCTGGAGGCAGTCTGTAATCTATGGACCTTCAGAGTGTTGATTTAACACAAAAATTGCATCGTCATTGAACACAATAAGCTCCATGCGGACTTTTCTCCATGGGAGTAATGTTTTAAACTGTCTACGCTTTGATCGTACACTGGAAGACTAGTAGTAGTTTCCGAAGCACATCTAGAGGCATTATGTAGTCTGTGGACCTTCAGAGTGTTGATGAAACACAGAAATTGCATCGGCAATGAACACAGTAAGCATCATGGAGACTTTTCTCCATGGGAGTAATGTCTTAAACTGTCTACGCTTTGATCGTTCCCTGGAAGACTAGTAGTAGTTTCCGAAGCACATCTGGATGCATTCTGTAATCTGTGGACCTTCAGAGTGTTGATGAAACACAAAAATTGCATCGGCATTGAACACAACAAGCACCATTCGGACTTTTCTCTATGGGAGTAATTTCTCCAAACTGTGTATGCTCTGATCGTTCCCTGGAAGACGAGTAGAAGTTTACGAAGCATATCTGGAGGCATTCTGTAATCTGTGGACCTTCAGAGTGTTAATGAGACACAAACATTGCATGGCCATTGAACACAATAAGCTTTATGCGGACTTTTCTCCACGAGTGTAATGTCTTCAACTGTCTACGCTTTAATCGTTCACTGGAAGACTAGTAGTACTTTCCGAAGCACATCAGGAAGCATTCTGTAATCTGTGGACCTTCAGAGTGTTGATGAAACACAGAAATTGAATCGGCATTGAACACAATAAGCACCATGTGGACTTTTCTCCATGCCAGTAATGTCTAAAACTGTCTACGCTTTGATCGTACATTGGAAGACTAGTAGTAGTTTCCTAAGCACATCTGGAGGCATTCTGTAATCTGTGGACCTTCAGTGTGTTGATAAAACACAGAAATTGCATCGGCATTGAACACAATAAGCACCATGCGGACTTTCCTCCATTGGAGTAATGTCTTAAATTGTATACGCTTTTATCATTCACTGGAAGACTAGTAGTAGTTTCTGAAGCACATCAGGAAGCATTCTGTAATCTGTGGACCTTCAGAGTGTTGATGAAACACAGAAATTGAATCGGCATTGAACACAAGTAGCACCATGCGGACTTTTCTCAATGAGAGTAATGTCTTAAACTGTCTACGCTTTGATTGTTCACAGGAAGACTAGTAGTAGTTTCCGAAGCACATCTGGAGGCATTCTGTAATCTGTGGACCTTCAGAGTGTTAATGAAACACAGGAATTGCATCAGCATTGAACACAATAAGCACCATCCGGACTTTTCTGCATGGGAGTAATGTCTGAATCTGTCTACGCTTTGATCGTTGACTGGAAGACTAGTAGCAGTTTCCGAAGCACATCTGGAGGCATTCTGTAATCTGTGGACCTTCAGACTGTTGATGAAACACAAAGATTGCATCGGCATTGAACACAATAAGCACCATGCGGACTTTTCTCCGTGGGAGTAATGTCTTAAACTGTCTACGCTTTGATCGTTCCCTGGAAGACTAGTAGTAGTTTCCGAAGCACATCTGGATGCATTCTGTAATCTGTGGACCTTCAGAGTGTTGATGAAACACAAAAATTGCCTCGGCATTGAACACAATAAGCACAATGCGGACTTTTCTCCATGGGAGTAATGTCTCAAACAATTCACGCTCAGATCGTTCCCTGGAAGACTAGTAGTAGTTTCCGAAGCACATCTGGAGGCATTCTTTAATCTGTAGACCTTCAGAGTGTTGATGAAACACAAAAATTGGATCGGCATTGATCACAATAAGCACCATGTGGACTTTTCTCCATGGGAGTAAAGTCTTAAACTGTCTACGCTTTGATCGTACACTGGAAGATTAGTAGTAGTTTCCGAAGCACATCTGGAGGCATTCTGTAATCTGTGGACCTTCAGAGTGTTAAAGAAACACAAAGATTGCATCGGCATTGAACACAATAAGCACCATGCGGACTTTTCTCCATGGGAGTAATGTTTTAAACTGTCTACGCTTTGATCGTACACTGGAAGACTAGTAGTAGTTTCCGTAGCACATCTGGAGGCATTCTGTAATCTGTGGACCTTCAGAGTGTTGATGAAACACAAAGATTGCATCGGCATTGAACACAATAAGCACCATGCGGACTTTTCTCCATGGGAGTAATGTTTTAAACTGTCTACGCTTTGATCGTACACTGGAAGACTAGTAGTAGTTTCCGAAGCACATCTGGAGGCAGTCTGTAATCTATGGACCTTCAGAGTGTTGATTTAACACAAAAATTGCATCGTCATTCAACACATAAGCTCCATGCGGACTTTTCTCCATGGGAGTAATGTTTTAAACTGTCTACGCTTTGATCGTACACTGGAAGATTAGTAGTAGTTTCCGAAGCACATCTAGAGGCATTCTGTAGTCTGTGGAACTTCAGAGTGTTGATGAAACACAGAAATTGCATCGGCAATGAACACAGTAAGCATCATGGAGACTTTTCTCCATGGGAGTAATGTCTTAAACTGTCTACGCTTTGATCGTTCCCTGGAAGACTAGTAGTAGTTTCCGAAGCACATCTGGATGCATTCTGTAATCTGTGGACCTTCAGAGTGTTGATGAAACACAAAAATTGCATCGGCATTGAACACAATAAGCACCATTCGGACTTTTCTCCATGGGAGTAATTTCTCCAAACTGTGTATGCTCTGATCGTTCCCTGGAAGACGAGTAGAAGTTTACGAAGCATATCTGGAGGCATTCTGTAATCTGTGGACCTTCAGAGTGTTAATGAGACACAAACATTGCATGGCCATTGAACACAATAAGCTTTATGCGGACTTTTCTCCACGAGTGTAATGTCTTCAACTGTCTACGCTTTAATCGTTCACTGGAAGACTAGTAGTACTTTCCGAAGCACATCAGGAAGCATTCTGTAATCTGTGGACTTTCAGAGTGTTGATGAAACACAGAAATTGAATCGGCATTGAACACAATAAGCACCATGTGGACTTTTCTCCATGCCAGTAATGTCTAAAACTGTCTACGCTTTGATCGTACATTGGAAGACTAGTAGTAGTTTCCTAAGCACATCTGGAGGCATTCTGTAATCTGTGGACCTTCAGTGTGTTGATAAAACACAGAAATTGCATCGGCATTGAACACAATAAGCACCATACAGACTTTCCTCCATTGGAGTAATGTCTTAAATTGTATACGCTTTTATCATTCACTGGAAGACTAGTAGTAGTTTCTGAAGCACATCAGGAAGCATTCTGTAATCTGTGGACCTTCAGAGTGTTGATGAAACACAGAAATTGAATCGGCATTGAACACAAGTAGCACCATGCGGACTTTTCTCAATGAGAGTAATGTCTTAAACTGTCTACGCTTTGATTGTTCACAGGAAGACTAGTAGTAGTTTCCGAAGCACATCTGGAGGCATTCTGTAATCTGTGGACCTTCAGAGTGTTAATGAAACACAGGAATTGCATCAGCATTGAACACAATAAGCACCATCCGGACTTTTCTGCATGGGAGTAATGTCTGAATCTGTCTACCCTTTGATCGTTGACTGGAAGACTAGTAGCAGTTTCCGAAGCACATCTGGAGGCATTCTGTAATCTGTGGACCTTCAGACTGTTGATGAAACACAAAGATTGCATCGGCATTGAACACAATAAGCACTATGCGGACTTTTCTCCGTGGGAGTAATGTCTTAAACTGTCTACGCTTTGATCGTTCCCTGGAAGACTAGTAGTAGTTTCCGAAGCACATCTGGATGCATTCTGTAATCTGTGGACCTTCAGAGTGTTGATGAAACACAAAAATTGCCTCGGCATTGAACACAATAAGCACAATGCGGACTTTTCTCCATGGGAGTAATGTCTCAAACAATTCACGCTCAGATCGTTCCCTGGAAGACTAGTAGTAGTTTCCGAAGCACATCTGGAGGCATTCTTTAATCTGTGGACCTTCAGAGTGTTGATGAAACACAAAAATTGGATCGGCATTGATCACAATAAGCACCATGTGGACTTTTCTCCATGGGAGTAAAGTCTTAAACTGTCTACGCTTTGATCGTACACTGGAAGACTAGTAGTAGTTTCCGAAGCACATCTGCAGGCATTCTGTAATCTGTGGACCTTCAGAGTGTTGATGAAACACAAAGATTGCATCGGCATTGAACACAATAAGCACCATGCGGACTTTTCTCCATGGGAGTAATGTTTTAAACTGTCTACGCTTTGATCGTACACTGGAAGACTAGTAGTAGTTTCCGTAGCACATCTGGAGGCATTCTGTAATCTGTGGACCTTCAGAGTGTTGATGAAACACAAAGATTGCAACGGCATTGAACACAATAAGCACCATGCGGACTTTTCTCCATGGGAGTAATGTTTTAAACTGTCTACGCTTGGATCGTACACTGGAAGACTAGTAGTAGTTTCCGAAGCACATCTGGAGGCAGTCTGTAATCTATGGACCTTCAGAGTGTTGATTTAACACAAAAATTGCATCGTCATTGAACACAATAAGCTCCATGCGGACTTTTCTTTATGGGGGGAATGTCTTAAACTGTATACGATTTGATCGTTCCCTGGAAGACTAGTAGTAGTTTGCGAAGCACATCTGGATGCATTCTGTAATCTGTGGACCATCAGAGTGTTGACGAAACACAAAAATTGCATCGGCATTGAACACAATAAGCACCATGCGGACTTTTCTCCATGGGAGTAATGTCTCAAACAATTCACGCTCAGATCGTTCCCTGGAAGACTAGTAGTAGTTTCCGAAGCACATCTGCAGTCATTCTGTAATCTGTGGACCTTCAGAGTGTTGATGAAACATAGTAATTGAACCGGTATTGAACACAATAAGCACCATGTGGACTTTTCTCCATGCCAGTAATGTCTAAAACTGTCTACGCTTTGATCGTACATTGGAAGACTAGTAGTAGTTTCCGAAGCATATCTAGAGGCATTCTGTAGTCTGTGGACCTTCAGAGTGTTGATGAAACACAGAAATTGCATCGGCAATGAACACAGTAAGCATCATGGAGACTTTTCTCCATGGGAGTAATGTCTTAAACTGTCTACGCTTTGATCGTTCCCTGGAAGACTAGTAGTAGTTTCCGAAGCACATCTGGATGCATTCTGTAATCTGTGGACCTTCAGAGTGTTGATGAAACACAAAAATTGCATCGGCATTGAACACAATAAGCACCACACCGACTTTTCTCCATGGGAGTAATTTCTCCAAACTGTGTATGCTCTGATCGTTCCCTGGAAGACGAGTAGAAGTTTACGAAGCACATCTGGAGGCATTCTGTAATCTGTGCACCTTCAGAGTGTTAATGAGACACAAACATTGCATGGCCATTGAACACAATAAGCTTTATGCGGACTTTTCTCCACGAGTGTAATGTCTTCAACTGTCTACGCTTTAATCGTTCACTGGAAGACTAGTAGTAGTTTCCGAAGCACATCAGGAAGCATTCTGTAATCTGTGGACCTTCAGAGTGTTGATGAAACACAGAAATTGAATCGGCATTGAACACAATAAGCACCATGTGGACTTTTCTCCATGCCAGTAATGTCTAAAACTGTCTACGCTTTGATCGTACATTGGAAGACTAGTAGTAGTTTCCGAAGCACATCTAGAGGCATTCTGTAGTCTGTGGACCTTCAGAGTGTTGATGAAACACAGAAATTGCATCGGCAATGAACACAGTAAGCATCATGGAGACTTTTCTCCATGGGAGTAATGTCTTAAACTGTCTACGCTTTGATCGTTCCCTGGAAGACTAGTAGTAGTTTCCGAAGCACATCTGTAGGCATTCTGTAATCTGTGGACCTTCAGTGTGTTGATAAAACACAGAAATTGCATCGGCATTGAACACAATAAGCACCATGCGGACTTTCCTCCATTGGAGTAATGTCTTAAATTGTATACGCTTTTATCATTCACTGGAAGACTAGTAGTAGTTTCTGAAGCACATCAGGAAGCATTCTGTAATCTGTGGACCTTCCGAGTGTTGATGAAACACAGAAATTGAATCGGCATTGAACACAAGTAGCACCATGCGGACTTTTCTCAATGAGAGTAATGTCTTAAACTGTCTACGCTTTGATTGTTCACAGGAAGACTAGTAGTAGTTTCCGAAGCACATCTGGAGGCATTCTGTAATCTGTGGACCTTCAGAGTGTTGATGAAACATAGTAATTGAACCGGTATTGAACACAATAAGCACCATGCGGACTTTTCTCCATGGGAGTAATGTTTTAAACTGTCTACGCTTGGATCGTACACTGGAAGACTAGTAGTAGTTTCCGAAGCACATCTGGAGGCAGTCTGTAATCTATGGACCTTCAGAGTGTTGATTTAACACAAAAATTGCATCGTCATTGAACACAATAAGCTCCATGCGGACTTTTCTTTATGGGGGGAATGTCTTAAACTGTATACGATTTGATCGTTCCCTGGAAGACTAGTAGTAGTTTGCGAAGCACATCTGGATGCATTCTGTAATCTGTGGACCATCAGAGTGTTGACGAAACACAAAAATTGCATCGGCATTGAACACAATAAGCACCATGCGGACTTTTCTCCATGGGAGTAATGTCTCAAACAATTCACGCTCAGATCGTTCCCTGGAAGACTAGTAGTAGTTTCCGAAGCACATCTGCAGTCATTCTGTAATCTGTGGACCTTCAGAGTGTTGATGAAACATAGTAATTGAACCGGTATTGAACACAATAAGCACCATGTGGACTTTTCTCCATGCCAGTAATGTCTAAAACTGTCTACGCTTTGATCGTACATTGGAAGACTAGTAGTAGTTTCCGAAGCATATCTAGAGGCATTCTGTAGTCTGTGGACCTTCAGAGTGTTGATGAAACACAGAAATTGCATCGGCAATGAACACAGTAAGCATCATGGAGACTTTTCTCCATGGGAGTAATGTCTTAAACTGTCTACGCTTTGATCGTTCCCTGGAAGACTAGTAGTAGTTTCCGAAGCACATCTGGATGCATTCTGTAATCTGTGGACCTTCAGAGTGTTGATGAAACACAAAAATTGCATCGGCATTGAACACAATAAGCACCACTCCGACTTTTCTCCATGGGAGTAATTTCTCCAAACTGTGTATGCTCTGATCGTTCCCTGGAAGACGAGTAGAAGTTTACGAAGCACATCTGGAGGCATTCTGTAATCTGTGCACCTTCAGAGTGTTAATGAGACACAAACATTGCATGGCCATTGAACACAATAAGCTTTATGCGGACTTTTCTCCACGAGTGTAATGTCTTCAACTGTCTACGCTTTAATCGTTCACTGGAAGACTAGTAGTAGTTTCCGAAGCACATCAGGAAGCATTCTGTAATCTGTGGACCTTCAGAGTGTTGATGAAACACAGAAATTGAATCGGCATTGAACACAATAAGCACCATGTGGACTTTTCTCCATGCCAGTAATGTCTAAAACTGTCTACGCTTTGATCGTACATTGGAAGACTAGTAGTAGTTTCCGAAGCACATCTAGAGGCATTCTGTAGTCTGTGGACCTTCAGAGTGTTGATGAAACACAGAAATTGCATCGGCAATGAACACAGTAAGCATCATGGAGACTTTTCTCCATGGGAGTAATGTCTTAAACTGTCTACGCTTTGATCGTTCCCTGGAAGACTAGTAGTAGTTTCCGAAGCACATCTGTAGGCATTCTGTAATCTGTGGACCTTCAGTGTGTTGATAAAACACAGAAATTGCATCGGCATTGAACACAATAAGCACCATGCGGACTTTCCTCCATTGGAGTAATGTCTTAAATTGTATACGCTTTTATCATTCACTGGAAGACTAGTAGTAGTTTCTGAAGCACATCAGGAAGCATTCTGTAATCTGTGGACCTTCCGAGTGTTGATGAAACACAGAAATTGAATCGGCATTGAACACAAGTAGCACCATGCGGACTTTTCTCAATGAGAGTAATGTCTTAAACTGTCTACGCTTTGATTGTTCACAGGAAGACTAGTAGTAGTTTCCGAAGCACATCTGGAGGCATTCTGTAATCTGTGGACCTTCAGAGTGTTAATGAAACACAGGAATTGCATCAGCATTGAACACAATAAGCACCATCCGGACTTTTCTCCATGGGAGTAATGTCTGAATCTGTCTACGCTTTGATCGTTGACTGGAAGACTAGTAGCAGTTTCCGAAGCACAACTGGAGGCATTCTGTAATCTGTGGACCTTCAGAGTGTTGATGAAACACAGAAATTGCATCGGCATTGAACACAATAAGCGCCATGCGGACTTTTCTCCATGAGAGTAATGTCATACACTGTCTACGCATTGATCGTTCACTGGAAGTGTAGTAGAAGTTTCCGAAGCACATCTGGAGGCCTTCTGTACTCTGTGGACCTTCAGAGTGTTGATGAAACAAAAAGATTGCATCGGCATTGAACACAATAAGCACCATGCGGACTTTTCTCCATGGGAGTAATGTCTTAAACTGTATACGCTTTGTTCGTTCCCTGGAAGACTAGTGGTAGTTTCCGACGCACATCTGGATGCATTCTGTAATCTGTGGACCTTCAGAGTGTTGATGAAACACAGAAATTGCATCGAAATTGAACACAATAAGCACCATGCGGACTTCACTCCATGGCAGTAATGTCTTAAACTGTCTACGCTTTGATCGTTCACTGGAAGACTAGTAGTAGTTTTCGAAGCACATCTGGAGGCATTCTGTAATCTGTGGACTTTCAGAGTGTTGATGAAACACAAAGATTGCATCGGCATTGAACACAATAAGCACCATGCGGACTTTTCTCCATTGGAGTAATGTTTTAACCTGCCTACGCTTTGATCGTACACTGGAAGACTAGTAGTAGTTTCTGAAGCACATCTGGAGGCAGTCTGTAATCTGTGGACCATCAGAGTGTTGATGAAACACAAAAATTGCATCGGCATTGAAAACAATAAGCACCATGTGGACTTTTCTCCATTAGAGTATGTCTTAAAGTGTCTACGCTTTGATCGTACACTGGAAGACTAGTAGTAGTTTCCGAAGCACATCTGCAGGCATTCTGTAATCTGTGGACCTTCAGAGTGTTGATAAAACACAGAAATTGCATCGGCATTGAACACAATATGCACCATGCGGACTTTTCTCCATGGGAGTAATGTCTCAAACTGTCTACGCTTTGATCGTTATCTGGAAAACTTGTAGTAGTTTCCGAGGCATATCTGGAGGCATTCTGTAATCTGTGTACCGTCAGAGTGTTGATGAAACACAAAAAATGCATCGGCATTGAACACAATAAGCACCATGCAAACTTTTCTCCATGGGAGTAATGTTTTAACCTGTCTACGCTTTGATCGTACACTGGAAGACTAGAAGTAATTTCCGAAGCACATCTGGAGGCAGTCTGTAATCTGTGGACCTTCAGAGTGTTGATGAAACACAAAAATTGCATCGTCATTTAACACAATAAGCACCATGCGGACTTTTCTCCGTGGGAGTAATGTCTTAAACTGTCTACGCTTTGATCGTACACTGGATGACTAGTGGTAATTTCAGAAGCACATTGGAGGCATTCTGTAATCTGTGGACCTTCAGAGTGTTGATGAAACACAATAATTGCATCGGCATTGAACACAATAAGCACCATGTGGACTTTTCTCCATTAGAGTAATGTCTGAATCTGTCTACGCTTTGATCGTTGACTGGAAGACTAGTAGTAGTTTCCGAAGCACAACTGGAGGCATTCTGTAATCTGTGGACCTTCAGAGTGTTGATGAAAAACAGAAATTGCATCGGCATTGAACACAATAAGCGCCATGCGGACTTTTCTCCATGAGAGTAATGTCTTACACTGTCTACGCTTTGATCGTTCACTGGAAGAGTAGTAGTAGTTTCCGAAGCACATCTGGAGGCCTTCTGTAGTCTGTGGACCTTCAGAGTGTTGATGAAACTCAAAGATTGCATCGGAATTGAACAAAATAAGCACCATGCGGACTTTTCTCCATGGCAGTAATGTCTTAATCTATATAGGCTTTGATCGTTCCCTGGAAGACTAGTGGTAGTTTCCGAAGCACATCTGGAGGCAGTCTGTAATCAATGGACCTTCGGAGTGTTGATGAAACACAAAAATTGCATAGTTATTGAACTCAATAAGCACCATGCGGACTTTTCTCCGTGGGAGTAATGTCTTAAACTGTCTACGCTTTGATCGTTCCCTGGAAGACTAGTAGTAGTTTCCGAAGCACATCTGGATGCATTCTGTAATCTGTGGACCTTCAGAGTGTTGATGAAACACAAAAATTGCCTCGGCATTGAACGCAATAAGCACCATGCGGACTTTTCTCTATGGGAGTAATGTCTCAAACAATTCACGCTCAGATCGTTCCCTGGAAGACTAGTAGTAGTTTCCGAAGCACATCTGGAGGCATTCTTTAATCTGTGGACCTTCAGAGTGTTGATGAAACACAAAAATTGGATCGGCATTGATCACAATAAGCACCATGTGGACTTTTCTCCATGGGAGGAATGTCTTAAACTGTATACGCTTTGATCGTACACTGGAAGACTAGTAGTAGTTTCCGAAGCACATCTGGAGGCATTCTGTAATCTGTGGACCTTCAGAGTGTTGATGAAACATAGAAATTGAAACGGTATTGAACACAATAAGCACCATGTGGACTTTTCTCCATGCCAGTAATGTCTAAAACTGTCTACGCTTTGATCGTACACTGGAAGACTAGTAGTAGTTTCCGAAGCACATCTAGAGGCATTCTGTTGTCTGTGGACCTTCAGAGTGTTGATGAAACACAGAAATTGCATCGACAATGAATACAGTAAGCATCATGGGGACTTTTCTCTATGGGAGTAATGTCTTAAACTGTCTACGCTTTGATCGTTCCCTGGAAGACTAGTAGTAGTTTCCGAAGCACATCTTAATGCATTCTGTAATCTGTGGACCTTCAGAGTGTTGATGAAACACAAAAATTGCATCGGCATTGAACACAATAAGCACCATGCGGACTTTTCTCCATGGGAGTAATTTCTCCAAACTTTGTACGCTCTGATCGTTCCCTGGAAGACGAGTAGTAGTTTACGAAGCACATCTGGAGGCATTCTGTAATCTGTGGACCTTCAGAGTGTTGATGAAACACAAAAATTGCATCGGCATTGAACACAATAAGCACCATGCGGACTTTTCTCCATGGGTGTAATGTCTCAAACAATTCACGCTCAGATCGTTCCCTGGAAGACTAGTAGTAGCTTCCGAAGCACATCTGGAGGCATTCTTTAATCTGTGGCCCTTCAGAGTTCTGATGAAACACAAAAATTGCATCGACATTGAACACAATAAGCGACATGCGGACTTTTCTCCATGGGAGTAATGTTTTAAACAGTCTACGCTTTGATCGTACACTGGAAGACTAGTGGTAATTTCCGAAGCACATTGGAGGCATTCTGTAATCTGTGGACCTTCAGAGTGTTGATGAAACACAAAAATTGGATCGGCATTGAACACAATAAGCACCATGTGGACTTTTCTCCATGGGAGTAAAGTCTTAAACTGTCTACGCTTTGATCGTACACTGGAAGACTAGTAGTAATTTCCGAAGCACATCTGCAGGCATTCTGTAATCTGTGGACCTTCAGAGTGTTGATGAAACATAGAAACTGAAACGGTATTGAATACAATAAGCACCATGTGGACTTTTCCACATGCCAGTAATGTCTAAAACTGTCTACGCTTTGATCGTACACTGGATGACTAGTAGTAGTTTCCGAAGCACATCTAGAGGCATTCTGTAGTCTGTGGACCTTCAGAGTGTTGATGAAACACAGAAATTGCATCGGCAATGAACACAGTAAGCATCATGGGGACTTTTCTCCATGGGAGTAATGTCTTAAACTGTCTACGCTTTGATCGTTCCCTGGAAGACTAGTAGTAGTTTCCGAAGCACATCTGGATGCATTCTGTAATCTGTGGACCTTCAGAGTGTTGATGAAACACAAAAATTGCATCGGCATTGAAAACAATAAGCACCATGCGGACTTTTCTCCATGGGAGTAATTTATCCAAACTGTGTACGCTCTGATCGTTCCCTGGAAGACGAGTAGTAGTTTACGAAGCACATCTGGAGGCATTCTGTAATCTATGGACCTTCAGAGTGTTAATGAGACACAAACATTGCATGGCCATTGAACACAATAAGCTCCATGCGGACTTTTCTCCACGAGTGTAATGTTTTATACTGTCTACGCTTTGATCGTACACTGGAAGACTAGTAGTAGTTTCCGAAGCACATCTGGAGGCATTCTGTAATCTGTGGACCTTCAGAGTGTTGATGAAACACAAAAATTGCATCGGCATTGAACACAATAAGCACCATGCGGACTTTTCTCCATGGGTGTAATGTCTCAAACAATTCACGCTCAGATCGTTCCCTGGAAGACTAGTAGTAGTTTCCGAAGCACATCTGGAGGCATTCTTTAATCTGTGGACCTTCAGAGTTCTGATGAAACACAAAAATTGCATCGACATTGAACACAATAAGCACCATGCGGACTTTTCTCCATGGGAGTAATGTTTTAAACTGTCTACGCTTTGATCGTACACTGGAAGACTAGTGGTAATTTTCGAAGCACATTGGAGGCATTCTGTAATCTGTGGACCTTCAGAGTGTTGATAAAACACAAAAATTGGATCGGCATTGAACACAATAAGCACCATGTGGTCATTTCTCCATGGGAGTAAAGTCTTAAACTGTCTGCGCTTTGATCGTACACTGGAAGACTAGTAGTAGTTTCCGAAGCACATCTGCAGGCATTCTGTAATCTGTGGACCTTCAGAGTGTTGATGAAACATAGAAACTGAAACGGTATTGAATACAATAAGCACCATGTGGACTTCTCTCCATGCCAGTAATGTCTAAAACTGTCCACGCTTTGATCGTACACTGGAAGACTAGTAGTAGTTTCCGAAGCACATCTAGAGGCATTCTGTAGTCTTTGGACCTTCAGAGTGTTGATGAAACACAGAAATTGCATCGGCAATGAACATAGTAAGCATCATGGGGACTTTTCTCCATGGCAGTAATGTCTAAATCTATATAGGCTTTGATCGTTCCCTGGAAGACTAGTGGTAGTTTCCGACGCACATCTGGATGCATTCTGTAATCTGTGGACCTTCGGAGTGTTGATGAAACACAGAAATTGCATCGACATTGAACACAATAAGCACCATGCGGACTTTACTCCATGGGAGTAATGTCTTAAACTGTCTACGCTTTGATCGTTCACTGGAAGACTAGTAGTAGTTTCCGTAGCACATCTGGAGGCATTCTGTAATCTGTGGACCTTCAGAGTGGTGATTAAACACAAAGATTGCTTCGGCATTGAACACAATAAGCACCATGCCGACTTTTCTCCATGGGAGTAATGTTTTAAACTGTCTACGCTTTGATCGTACACTGGAAGACTAGTAGTAGTTTCCGAAGCACATCTGGAGACAGTCTGTAATCAATGGACCTTCAGAGTGTTGATGAAACACAAAAATTGCATCGTCATTGAACACAATAAGCACCATGCGGACTTTTCTCCGTGGGAGTAATGTCTTAAACTGTCTACGCTTTGATCGTTCCCTGGAAGACTAGTAGTAGTTTCCGAAGCACATCTGGATGCATTCTGTAATCTGTGGACCGTCAGAGTGTTGATGAAACACAAAAATTGCCTCGGCATTGAACACAATAAGCACAATGCGTACTTTTCTCCATGGGAGTAATGTCTCAAACAATTCACGCTCAGATCGTTCCCTGGAAGACTAGTAGTAGTTTCCGAAGCACATCTGGAGGCATTCTTTAATCTGTGGACCTTCAGAGTGTTGATGAAACACAAAAATTGGATCGGCATTGATCACAATAAGCACCATGTGGACTTTTCTCCATGGGAGTAAAGTCTTAAACAGTCTACGCTTTGATCGTACACTGGAAGACTAGTAGTAGTTTCCGAAGCACATCTGCAGGCATTCTGTAATATGTGGACCTTCAGAGTGTTGATGAAACATAGAAATTGAAACGGTATTGAACACAATAAGCACCATGTGGACTTTTCTCCATGCCAGTAATGTCTAAAACTGTCTACGCTTTGATCGTACACTGGAAGACTAGTAGTAGTTTCCGAAGCACATCTAGAGGCATTCTGTGGTCTGTGGACCTTCAGAGTGTTGATGAAACACAGAAATTGCATCGGCAATGAACACAGTAAGCATCATGGGGACTTTTCTCCATGGGAGTAATGTCTTAAACTGTCTACTCTTTGATCGTTCCCTGGAAGACTAGTAGTAGTTTCCGAAGCACATTGAGATGCATTCTGTAATCTGTGGACCTTCAGAGTGTTGATGAAACACAAAAATTGCATCGGCATTGAACACAATAAGCACCATGCGGACTTTTCTCCATGGGAGTAATTTATCCAAACTGTGTACGCTCTGATCGTTCCCTGGAAGACGAGTAGTAGTTTACGAAGCACATCTGGAGGCATTCTGTAATCTGTGGACCTTCAGAGTGTTAATGAGACACAAACATTGCATGGCCATTGAACACAATAAGCTCCATGCGGACTTTTCTCCACGAGTGTAATGTTTTAAACTGTCTACGCTTTGATCGTACACTGGAAGACTAGTAGTAGTTTCCGAAGCACATCTGGAGGCATTCTGTAATCTGTGGACCTTCAGAGTGTTGATGAAACACAAAGATTGCATCGGCATTGGACACAATAAGCACCATGCGGACTTTTCTCCATGGGTGTAATGTCTCAAACAATTCACGCTCAGATCGTTCCCTGGAAGACTAGTAGTAGTTTCCGAAGCACATCTGGAGGCATTCTTTAATCTGTGGACCTTCAGAGTTCTGATGAAACACAAAAATTGGATCGGCATTGATCACAATAAGCACCATGTGGACTTTTCTCCATGGGAGTAAAGTCTTAAACTGTCTACGCTTTGATCGTACACTGGAAGACTATTAGTAGTTTCCGAAGCACATCTGCAGGCATTCTGTAATATGTGGACCTTCAGAGTGTTGATGAAACATAGAAATTGAAACGGTATTGAACACAATAAGCACCATGTGGAATTTTCTCCATGCCAGTAATGTCTAAAACTGTCTACGCTTTGATCGTACACTGGAAGACTAGTAGTAGTTTCCGAAGCACATCTAGAGGCATTCTGTAGTCTGTGGACCTTCAGAGTGTTGATGAAACACAGAAATTGCATCGGCAATGAACACAGTAAGCATCATGGGGACTTTTCTCCATGGGAGTAATGTCTTAAACTGTCTACGCTTTGATCGTTCCCTGGAAGACTAGTAGTAGGTTCCGAAGCACATCTGGATGCATTCTGTAATCTGTGGACCTTCAGAGTGTTGATGAAACACAAAAATTGCATTGGCATTGAACACAATAAGCAACATGCGGACTTTTCTCCATGGGAGTAATTTCTCCAAACTGTGTACGCTCTGATCGTTCCCTGGAAGACGAGTAGTAGTTTCCGAAGCACATCTGCCGGCATTCTGTAATCTGTGGACCTTCAGAGTGTTGATGAAACACAGAAATTGAATCGGTATTGAACACAATAAGCACCATGTGGACGTTTCTCCATGCCAGTAATGTCTAAAACTGTCTACGCTTTGATCGTACACTGGAAGACTAGTAGTAGTTTCCGAAGCACACCTAGAGGCATTCTGTAGTCTGTGGACCTTCAGAGTGTTGATGAAACACAGAAATTGCGTCGGCAATGAACACAATAAGTACCATGCGGACGTTTCTCCATGGGAGTAATGTCTTAAACTGTCTACGCTTTGATGGTTCCCTGGAAGACTAGTAGTAGTTTCCAAAGCACATCTGGATGCATTCTGTAATCTGTGGACATTCAGAGTGTTGATGAAACACAAAAATTGCATCGGCATTGAACACAATAAGCACCATGCGAACTTTTCTCCATGGGAGTAATGTCTCAAACTGTCTACGGTCTGATCGTTCCCTGGAAGACGAGTAGTAGTGTCCGAAGCACATCTGGAGGCATTCTGTAATCTGTGGACCTTCAGAGTGTTAATGAGACACAAACATTGCATCGCCATTGAACACAATAATCACCATGCGGACTTTTGTCCACGAGTGTAATGTGTTAAACTGTCTACGCTTTAATCGTTCACTGGAATACTAGTAGCAGTTTCCGAAGCACATCTGGAGGCATTCTGTAATCTGTGGACCTTCAGAGTGTTGAAAAAACACAGAAATTGCATCGGCATTGAACACAATAAGCACCATGCGGACTTTCCTCCATGGGAGTAATGTCTTAAATTGTATACGCTTTTATCATTCACTGGAAGACTAGTAGTAGTTTCCGAAGCATATCTGGAGGCATTCTGTAATCTGTGGACCGTCAGAGTGTTGATGAAACACAAAAAATGCATCGGCATTGAACACAATAAGCACCATGCGGACTTTTCTCCATGGGAGTAATGTTTAAACCAGTCTACGCTTTGATCGTACACTGGAAGACTAGAAGTAGCTTCCGAAGCACATCTGGAGGCAGTCTGTAATCTGTGGACCTTCAGAGTGTTGATGAAACACAAAAATTGCATCGGCATTGAACAAAATAAGCACCATTTGGATTTTTCTCCATTAGAGTAATGTCTGAATCTCTCTACGCTTTGATCGTTGACTGGAAGGCTAGTAGTAGTTTCCGAAGCACAACTGGAGGCATTCTGTAATCTGTGGACCTTCAGAGTGTTGATGAAACACAAAAATTGCATCGACATTGAACACAATAAGCACCATGCGGACTTTACTCCATGGGAGTAATGTCTTAAAATGTCTACGCTTTGATCGTTCACTGGAAGACTAGTAGTAGTTTCCGAAGCACATCTGGAGGCATTCTGTAATCTGTGGACCTTCAGAGTGTTGATGAAACACAAAGATTGCATCGGCATTGAACAAAATAAGCACCATGCGGACTTCTCTCCATGGGAGTAATGTTTTAACCTGTCTACGCTTTGATCGTACACTGGAAGACTAGTAGTAGATTCCGAAGCACATCTGGAGGCAGTCTGTAATCTGTGGACCTTCAGAGTGTTGATAAAACACAAAAATTGCATCGTCATTGTACACAATAAGCACCATCCGGACTTTTCTCCATGGGAGTAATGTCTTAAAATGTCTACGCTTTGATCGTACACTGGAAGACTAGTGGTAATTTCAAGCACATTGGAGGCATTCTGTAATCTGTGGACCTTCAGAGTGTTGATGAAACACAAAAATTGCATCGGCATTGAACACAATACGCACCATGCGGACTTTTCTCCATTAGAGTAATGTCTTAAACTGTCTACGCTTTGATCGTACACTGGAAGACTAGTAGTAGTTTCCGAAGCACATCTGCATGCATTCTGTAATCTGTGGACCTTCAGAGTATTGATGAAACACAGAAATTGAATCGGTATTGAACACAATAAGCACCATGTGGACTTTTCTCCATGCCAGTAATGTCTAAGACTGTCTACGCTTTGATTGTACACTGGAAGACTAGTAGTTGTTTCCGAAGCACACCTGGAGGCATTCTGTAGTCTTTGGACCTCCAGAGTCTTAATGAAACACAGAAATTGCATCGGCAATGAACACAATACGCACCATGCGGACTTTTCTTTATGGGATTAATGTCTTAAACTGTCTACGATTTGATCGTTCCCTGGAAGACTAGTAGTAGTTTCCGAAGCGCATCTGGAGGCATTCTGTAATCTGTGGACCTTCAGAGTGTTAATGAGACACAAACATTGTATCGCCATTGAACACAATAAGCACCATGCGGACTTTTGTCCACGAGTGTAATGTCTTAAACTGTCTACGCTTTAATCGTTCACTGGAAGACTAGTAGTAGTTTCCGAAGCACATCTGGAGTCATTCCGTATTCTGTGGACTTTCAGAATTTTGATAAAACACAGAAATGGCATCGGCATTGAACAAAATAAGCACCATGCGGACTTTCCTCCATGGGAGTAATGTCTTAAATTGTATACGCTTTTATCATTCACTGGAAGACTAGTAGTAGTTTCCAAAGCATATCTGGAGGCATTCTGTAATCTGTGGACCGTCAGAGTGTTGATGAAACACAAAAAATGCATCGGCATTGAACACAATAAGCACCATGCGGACTTTTCTCCAAGGGAGTAATGTTTTAACCTGTCTACGCTTTGATCGTACACTGGAAGACTAGAAGTAGTTTCCGAAGCACATCTGGAGGCAGTCTGTAATCTGTGGACCTTCAGAGTGTTGATGAAACACAAAAATTGCATCGTCATTGAACACAATAAGCACCATGCGGACTTTTCTCCATGGGAGTAATGTCTTAAACTGTCTACGCTTTGATCGTACACTGGATGACTAGTGGTAATTTCAGAAGCACATTGGAGGCATTCTGTAATCTGTGGACCTTCAGAGTGTTGATGAAACACAAAAATTGCATCGGCATTGAACAAAATAAGCACCATGTGGATTTTTCTCCATTAGAGTAATGTCTGAATCTCTCTACGCTTTGATCGTTGACTGGAAGACTAGTAGTAGTTTCCGAAGCACAACTGGAGGCATTCTGTAATCTGTGGACCTTCAGAGTGTTGATGAAACACAAAAATTGCATCGACATTGAACACAATAAGCACCATGCGGACTTTACGCCATGGGAGTAATGTCTTAAAATGTCTACGCTTTGATCGTTCACTGGAAGACTAGTAGTAGTTTCCGAAGCACATCTGCAGGCATTCTGTAATCTGTGGACCTTCAGAGTGTTGATGAAACACAAAGATTGCATCGGCATTGAACAAAATAAGCACGATGCGGACTTTTCTCCATGGGAGTAATGTTTTAACCTGTCTACGCTTTGATCGTACACTGGAAGACTAGTAGTAGATTCCGAAGCACATCTGGAGGCAGTCTGTAATCTGTGGACCTTCAGAGTGTTGATAAAACACAAAAATTACATCGTCATTGTACACAATAAGCACCATGCGGACTTTTCTCCATGGGAGTAATGTCTTAAACTGTCTACGCTTTGATCGTACACTGGAAGACTAGTGGTAATTTCAGAAGCACATTGGAGGCATTCTGTAATCTGTGGATCTTCAGAGTGTTGATGAAACACAAAAATTGCATCGGCATTGAACGCAATAAGCACCATGTGGACTTTTCTCCATTAGAGTAATGTCTTAAACTGTCTACGCTTTGATCGTACACTGGAAGACTAGTAGTAGTTTCCGAAGCACATCTGCAGGCATTCTGTAATCTGTGGACCTTCAGAGTATTGATGAAACACAGAAATTCAATCGGTATTGAACACAATAAGCACCATGTGGACTTTTCTCCATGCCAGTAATATCTAAAACTGTCTACGCTTTGATTGAACACTGGAAGTCTAGTAGTAGTTTCCGAAGCACATCTGGAGGCATTCTGTAGTCTGTGGACCTTCAGAGTGTTGATGAAACACAGAAATTGCATCGGCAATGAACACAATAAGCACCATGCGGACTTTTCTCCATGGGAGTAATGTCTTAAACTGTCTACGCTTAGATCGTTCCCTTTAAGACTAGTAGTAGTTTCCGAAGCACATCTGGAGGCATTCTGTAATCTGTGGACCTTAAGAGTGTTGATGAAACACCAAAATTGCATCGGCATTGAACACAATAAACACCATGTGGACTTTTCTCCATGGGAGTAATGTCTCAAACTGTCTACGCTCTGATCGTTCCCTGGAAGACGAGTAGTAGTTTCCGAAGCACATCTGGAGGCATTCTGTAATCTGTCGACCTTCAGAGTGTTAATGAGACACAAACATTGCATCGGCATTGAACACAATAAGCACCATGCGCACATTTCTCCATGGGAGTAATGTCTCAAACTGTCTACGATTTGATCGTTATCTGGAAAACTAGTAGTAGGTTCCGACACACATCTGGAAGCATTCTGTAATCTGTGGACCTTCAGAGTGTTGATGAAACACAGAAATTGCATCGGCATTGAACACAATAAGCACCATGCGGGCTTTTCTCATTAAGAGTAATGTCTTAAACTGTCTACGATTAGATCGGTCCCTGGAAGACTAGTAGTAGTTTACGAAGCACATCTGGATGCATTCTGTAATCTGTGGACCTTCAGAGGGTTGATGAAACACAAAAATTGCATCGGCATTGAACACAATAAGCACCATGCGCACATTTCTCCATGGGAGTAATGTCTCAAACTGTCTACGCTTTGATCTTTACCTGGAAAACTAGTAGTGGTTTCCAAAGCATATCTGGAGGCATTCTGTAATCTGTGGACTATCAGAGTGTTGCTGAAACACAAAAATTGCATCGGCATTGAACACAATAAGCACCATGCGGACTTTTCTCCATGGGAGTAATGTCTTAAACAGTCTACGCTTTGATCGTACACTGGAAGACTACTAGTTGTTTCCGAAGCACACCTGGAGGCATTCTGTAGTCTGTTTACCTTCAGAGTGTTGATGAAACACAGAAATTGCTTCGGCATTGTACACAATAAGCGCCATGCGGACTTTTCTCGTTGAGAGTAATGTCTTAAACTGTATACGATTTGATCGTTCCCTGGAAGACTAGTAGTAGGTTCCGACACACATCTGGAAGAATTCTGTAATCTGTGGACCTTCAGAGTGTTGATGAAACACAGAAATTGCATCGGCATTGAACACAATAAGCACCAAGCGGGCTTTTCTCCTTGAGAGTAATGTCTTAAATTGTCTACGCTTTGATCGTTCACTGGAAGACGAGTAGTAGTTTCCGAAGCACATCTGGAGGCATTCTGTAATCTTCGGACCTTCAGAGTGTTGATGAAACACAGAAATTGCATCGGCATTGAACACAATAAGCACCATGCGGACTTTTCTCCATGGGAGTAATGTCTTAAAGTGTCTACGCTTTGATCGTACACTGTAAGACTACTAGTTGTTTCCGAAGCACACCTGGTGGCATTCTGTAGTCTGTGGACCTTCAGAGTGCTGATGAAACACAGAAATTGCATCGGCAATGAACACAATACGCACCATGCGGACTTTTCTCCATGGGAGTAATGTCTTAAACTGTCTACGCTTTGATCGTTCCCTGGAAGACTAGTAGTAGTTTCCGAAGCGCATCTGGATGTATTCTGTAATCTGTGGACATTCAGAGTGTTGATGAAACACAATAATTGCATCGGAATTGAACACAATAAGCACCATGCGGACTTTATCCATGGGAGTAATGTCTCAAACTATCTACGCTCAGATCGTTCCCCGGAAGACTAGTAGTAGTTCCCTAGTTTCCGAAGCACATCTGGAGGCATTCTGTAATCTGTGGACCTTCAGAGTGTTGATGAAACACAAAAATTGCATCGACATTGAACACAATAAGCACCATGCGGACTTTACTCCATGGGAGTAATGTCTTAAACTGTTTTAAGCTTTGATCGTACACTGGAAGACTAGTAGTAGTTTCCGAAGCACATCTGGAGGCATTCTGTAGTCTGTGGACCTTCAGAGTGTTGATGAAACACAGAAATTGCATTGGCAATGAACACAATAAGCACCATGCGGACTTTTCTCCATGGGAGTAATGTCTCAAACTGTCTACGCTCTGATCGTTCCCTGGAAGACGAGTAGTTGCTTCCGAAGCACATCTGGAGGCATTCTGTAATCTGTGGACCTTCAGAGTGTTGATAAAACACAGAAATTGCATCGGCATTGAACACAATAAACACCATGCGGACTTTCCTCCATGGGAGTAATGCCTTAAAATGTATACGCTTTTATCATTCACTGGAAGACTAGTAGTAGTTTCTGAAGAACATCAGGAAGCATTCTGTAATCTGTGGACCTTCAGAGTGTTGATGAAACACAAAAATTGCACCGGCATTGAACACAATAAGCACCATGTGGACTTTTCTCCATTAGAGTAATGTCTGAATCTGTCTACGCTTTGATCGTTGACTGGAAGACTAGTAGTAGTTTCCGAAGCACAACTGGAGGCATTTTGTAATCTGTGGACCTTCAGAGTGTTGATGAAACACAGAAATTGCATCGGCATTGAACACAATAAGCGCCATGCGGACTTTTCTCCATGAGAGTAATGTCTTACACTGTCTACGCTTTGATCGTTCACTGGAAGAGTAGTAGTAGTTTCCGAAGCACATCTGGAGGACTTCTGTAGTCTGTGGACCTTCAGAGTGTTGATGAAACTCAAAGATTGCATCGGAATTGAACACAATAAGCACCATGCGGACTTTTCTCCATGGGAGTAATGTCTTAAACTATATACGCTTTTATCGTTCCCTGGAAGACTAGTGGTAGTTTCCGACCCACGTCTGGATGGCATTCTGTAATCTGTGGAACTTCAGAGTGTTGATGAAACACAGAAATTGTATCGACATTGAACACAATAAGCACCATGCGGACTTTACTCCATGGGAGTAATGTCTTAAACTGTCTACGCTTTGATCATTCACTGGAAGACTAGTAGTAGTTTCCGAAGCACATCTGGAGGCATTCTGTAATCTGTGGACCTTCAGAGTGTTGATGAAACACAAAGATTGCAGCGGCATTTAACACAATGCACCATGCGGACTTTTCTCCATGGGAGTAATGTTTTAACCTGTCTACGCTTTGATCATACACTGGAAGACTAGTGGTAATTTCAGAAGCACATTGGAGGCATTCTGTAATCTGTGGACCTTCAGAGTGTTGATGAAACACAAAAATTGCATCGGCATTGAACACAATAAACACCATGTGGACTTTTCTCCATTAGAGTAATGTCTTAAACTGTCTACGCTTTGATCGTACACTGGAAGACTAGTAGTAGTTTCCGAAGCACATCTGCAGGCATTCTGTAATCTGTGGACGTTCAGAGTGTTGATGAAACACAGAAATTGAATCGGTATTGAACACAATAAGCACCATGTGGACTTTTCTCCATGCCAGTAATGTCTAAAACTGTCTCCGCTTTGATCGTACACTGGAAGACTAGTAGTAGTTTCCGAAGCACATCTGGAGGCATTCTGTAGTCTGTGGACCTTCAGAGTGTTGATGAAACACAGAAATTGCATCGGCAATGAACACAATAGGCACCATGCGGTCTTTTCTCCATGGGAGTAATGTCTTAAACTGTCTACGCTTTGATCGTTCCCTGGAAGACTAGTAGTAGTTTCCGAAGCACATCTGGATGCATTCTGTAATCTGTGGACCTTCAGAGTGTTGATGAAACACAAAAATTGCATCGGTATTGAACACAATAAGCACCATGCGGACTTTTCTCCATGGGAGTAATGTCTCAAACTGTCTACGCTCTGATCGTTCAATGGAAGACGAGTAATAGTTTCCGAAGCACATCTGGAGGCATTCTGTAATCTGTGGACCTTCAGAGTGTTAATGAGACACAAACATTGCATCGCCATTAAACACAATAAGCACCATGCGGACTTTTGTCCACGAGTGTAATGTCTTAAACTGTCTACGCTTTAATCGTTCACTGGAAGACTAGTAGTAGTTTCCGAAGCACATCTGGAGGCATTCTGTAATCTGTGGACCTTCAGAGTGTTGATAAAACACAGAAATTGCATCGGCATTGAACACAATAAGCACCATGCGGACTTTCCTCCATGGGAGTAATGTTTTAAAATGTATACGCTTTTATCATTCACTGGAAGACTAGTAGTAGTTTCTGAAGCACATCAGGAAGCATTCTGTAATCTGTGGACCTTCAGAGTGTTGATGAAACACAAAAATATCATCGGCATTGAACACAATAAGCACCATGCGCACATTTCTCCATGGGAGTAATGTTTCAAACTGTCTACTTTTTGATCGTTATCTGGAAAACTAGTAGTAGTTTCCGAAGCATATCTGGAGGCATTCTGTAATCTGTGGACCGTCAGAGTGTTGATGAAACACAAAAATTGCATCGGCATTGAACACAATAAGCACCATGCGGACTTTTCTCCATGGGAGTAATGTCTTAAACTGTCTACGCTTTGATCGTTCACTGGAAGACTTGTAGTAGTTTCCGAAGCACATCTATATGCATTCTGTAATCTGTGGACCTTCAGAGTGTTGATGAAACACAGAAATTGCTTCGGCATTGAACACAATAAGCGCCATAAGGACATTTCTCCATGAGAGTAATGTCTTAAACTATTCACGCTCAGATCTTTCCCTGGAAGACTAGTAGTAGTTTCCGAAGCACATCTGGAGGCATTCTGTAATCTGTGGACCTTCAGAGTGTTGATGAAACACAGAGATTGCATCGGCATTGAACACAATAAGCGCCATGCGGACTCTTCTCGTTGAGAGTAATGTCTTAAACTGTATACGCTTTGATCGTTCCCTGGAAGACTAGTAGTAGATTCCAACACACATCTGGAAGCATTCTGTAATCTGTGGACTTTCAGAGTGTTGATGAAACACAGAAATTGCATCGGCATTGAACACAATAAGCACCATGCAGGCTTTTCTCCTTGAGAGTTATGTCTTAAACTGTCTACGCTTTGATCGTTCACTGGAAGACTAGTAGTAGTTTCCAAAGCACATCTGGAGGCATTCTGTAATCTTCGGACCTTCAGAGTGTTGATGAAACACAGAAACTGCATCGGCATTGAACACAATAAGCGCCATGCGGACTTTTCTCCATGAGAGTAATGTCTTACACTGTCTACGCTTTGATCGTTCACTGGAAGAGTAGTAGTAGTTTCCGAAGCACATCTGGAGGACTTCTGTAGTCTGTGGACCTTCAGAGTGTTGATGAATCTCAAAGATGGCATCGGAATTGAACACAATAAGCACCATGCGGACTTTTCTCCATGGGAGTAATGTCTTAAACTATATACGCTTTTATCGTTCCCTGGAAGACTAGTGGTAGTTTCCGACCCACGTCTGGATGGCATTCTGTAATCTGTGGAACTTCAGAGTGTTGATGAAACACAGAAATTGTATCGACATTGAACACAATAAGCACCATGCGGACTTTACTCCATGGGAGTAATGTCTTAAACTGTCTACGCTTTGATCATTCACTGGAAGACTAGTAGTAGTTTCCGAAGCACATCTGGAGGCATTCTGTAATCTGTGGACCTTCAGAGTGTTGATGAAACACAAAGATTGCAGCGGCATTTAACACAATGCACCATGCGGACTTTTCTCCATGGGAGTAATGTTTTAACCTGTCTACGCTTTGATCATACACTGGAAGACTAGTGGTAATTTCAGAAGCACATTGGAGGCATTCTGTAATCTGTGGACCTTCAGAGTGTTGATGAAACACAAAAATTGCATCGGCATTGAACACAATAAACACCATGTGGACTTTTCTCCATTAGAGTAATGTCTTAAACTGTCTACGCTTTGATCGTACACTGGAAGACTAGTAGTAGTTTCCGAAGCACATCTGCAGGCATTCTGTAATCTGTGGACCTTCAGAGTGTTGATGAAACACAGAAATTGAATCGGTATTGAACACAATAAGCACCATGTGGACTTTTCTCCATGCCAGTAATGTCTAAAACTGTCTCCGCTTTGATCGTACACTGGAAGACTAGTAGTAGTTTCCGAAGCACATCTGGAGGCATTCTGTAGTCTGTGGACCTTCAGAGTGTTGATGAAACACAGAAATTGCATCGGCAATGAACACAATAGGCACCATGCGGACTTTTCTCCATGGGAGTAATGTCTTAAACTGTCTACGCTTTGATCGTTCCCTGGAAGACTAGTAGTAGTTTCCGAAGCACATCTGGATGCATTCTGTAATCTGTGGACCTTCAGAGTGTTGATGAAACACAAAAATTGCATCGGTATTGAACACAATAAGCACCATGCGGACTTTTCTCCATGGGAGTAATGTCTCAAACTGTCTACGCTCTGATCGTTCAATGGAAGACGAGTAATAGTTTCCGAAGCACATCTGGAGGCATTCTGTAATCTGTGGACCTTCAGAGTGTTAATGAGACACAAACATTGCATCGCCATTAAACACAATAAGCACCATGCGGACTTTTGTCCACGAGTGTAATGTCTTAAACTGTCTACGCTTTAATCGTTCACTGTAAGACTAGTAGTAGTTTCCGAAGCACATCTGGAGGCATTCTGTAATCTGTGGACCTTCAGAGTGTTGATAAAACACAGAAATTGCATCGGCATTGAACACAATAAGCACCATGCGGACTTTCCTCCATGGGAGTAATGTTTTAAAATGTATACGCTTTTATCATTCACTGGAAGACTAGTAGTAGTTTCTGAAGCACATCAGGAAGCATTCTGTAATCTGTGGACCTTCAGAGTGTTGATGAAACACAAAAATATCATCGGCATTGAACACAATAAGCACCATGCGGACTTTTCTCCATGGGAGTAATGTCTTAAACTGTCTACGCTTTGATCGTTCACTGGAAGACTTGTAGTAGTTTCCGAAGCACATCTATATGCATTCTGTAATCTGTGGACCTTCAGAGTGTTGATGAAACACAAAAATTGCATCGTCATTGAACACAATAAGCACCATGCGGACTTTTCTCCATGGGAGTAATGTCTTAAACTGTCTACGCTTTGATCGTACACTGGATGACTAGTGGTAATTTCAGAAGCACATTGGAGGCATTCTGTAATCTGTGGACCTTCAGAGTGTTGATGAAACACAAAAATTGCATCGGCATTGAACAAAATAAGCACCATGTGGATTTTTCTCCATTAGAGTAATGTCTGAATCTCTCTACGCTTTGATCGTTGACTGGAAGACTAGTAGTAGTTTCCGAAGCACAACTGGAGGCATTCTGTAATCTGTGGACCTTCAGAGTGTTGATGAAACACAAAAATTGCATCGACATTGAACACAATAAGCACCATGCGGACTTTACGCCATGGGAGTAATGTCTTAAAATGTCTACGCTTTGATCGTTCACTGGAAGACTAGTAGTAGTTTCCGAAGCACATCTGCAGGCATTCTGTAATCTGTGGACCTTGAGAGTGTTGATGAAACACAAAGATTGCATCGGCATTGAACAAAATAAGCACGATGCGGACTTTTCTCCATGGGAGTAATGTTTTAACCTGTCTACGCTTTGATCGTACACTGGAAGACTAGTAGTAGATTCCGAAGCACATCTGGAGGCAGTCTGTAATCTGTGGACCTTCAGAGTGTTGATAAAACACAAAAATTACATCGTCATTGTACACAATAAGCACCATGCGGACTTTTCTCCATGGGAGTAATGTCTTAAACTGTCTACGCTTTGATCGTACACTGGAAGACTAGTGGTAATTTCAGAAGCACATTGGAGGCATTCTGTAATCTGTGGATCTTCAGAGTGTTGATGAAACACAAAAATTGCATCGGCATTGAACGCAATAAGCACCATGTGGACTTTTCTCCATTAGAGTAATGTCTTAAACTGTCTACGCTTTGATCGTACACTGGAAGACTAGTAGTAGTTTCCGAAGCACATCTGCAGGCATTCTGTAATCTGTGGACCTTCAGAGTATTGATGAAACACAGAAATTGAATCGGTATTGAACACAATAAGCACCATGTGGACTTTTCTCCATGCCAGTAATATCTAAAACTGTCTACGCTTTGATTGAACACTGGAAGTCTAGTAGTAGTTTCCGAAGCACATCTGGAGGCATTCTGTAGTCTGTGGACCTTCAGAGTGTTGATGAAACACAGAAATTGCATCGGCAATGAACACAATAAGCACCATGCGGACTTTTCTCCATGGGAGTAATGTCTTAAACTGTCTACGCTTAGATCGTTCCCTTTAAGACTAGTAGTAGTTTCCGAAGCACATCTGGAGGCATTCTGTAATCTGTGGACCTTAAGAGTGTTGATGAAACACAAAAATTGCATCGGCATTGAACACAATAAACACCATGTGGTCTTTTCTCCATGGGAGTAATGTCTCAAACTGTCTACGCTCTGATCGTTCCCTGGAAGACGAGTAGTAGTTTCCGAAGCACATCTGGAGGCATTCTGTAATCTGTCGACCTTCAGAGTGTTAATGAGACACAAACATTGCATCGGCATTGAACACAATAAGCACCATGCGCACATTTCTCCATGGGAGTAATGTCTCAAACTGTCTACGATTTGATCGTTATCTGGAACACTAGTAGTAGGTTCCGACACACATCTGGAAGCATTCTGTAATCTGTGGACCTTCAGAGTGTTGATGAAACACAGAAATTGCATCGGCATTGAACACAATAAGCACCATGCGGGCTTTTCTCATTAAGAGTAATGTCTTAAACTGTCTACGATTAGATCGGTCCCTGGAAGACTAGTAGTAGTTTACGAAGCACATCTGGATGCATTCTGTAATCTGTGGACCTTCAGAGGGTTGATGAAACACAAAAATTGCATCGGCATTGAACACAATAAGCACCATGCGCACATTTCTCCATGGGAGTAATGTCTCAAACTGTCTACGCTTTGATCTTTACCTGGAAAACTAGTAGTGGTTTCCAAAGCATATCTGGAGGCATTCTGTAATCTGTGGACTATCAGAGTGTTGCTGAAACACAAAAATTGCATCGGCATTGAACACAATAAGCACCATGCGGACTTTTCTCCATGGGAGTAATGTCTTAAACAGTCTACGCTTTGATCGTACACTGGAAGACTACTAGTTGTTTCCGAAGCACACCTGGAGGCATTCTGTAGTCTGTTTACCTTCAGAGTGTTGATGAAACACAGAAATTGCTTCGGCATTGAACACAATAAGCGCCATGCGGACTTTTCTCGTTGAGAGTAATGTCTTAAACTGTATACGATTTGATCGTTCCCTGGAAGACTAGTAGTAGGTTCCGACACACATCTGGAAGAATTCTGTAATCTGTGGACCTTCAGAGTGTTGATGAAACACAGAAATTGCATCGGCATTGAACACAATAAGCACCAAGCGGGCTTTTCTCCTTGAGAGTAATGTCTTAAATTGTCTACGCTTTGATCGTTCACTGGAAGACGAGTAGTAGTTTCCGAAGCACATCTGGAGGCATTCTGTAATCTTCGGACCTTCAGAGTGTTGATGAAACACAGAAATTGCATCGGCATTGAACACAATAAGCACCATGCGGACTTTTCTCCATGGGAGTAATGTCTTAAAGTGTCTACGCTTTGATCGTACACTGTAAGACTACTAGTTGTTTCCGAAGCACACCTGGTGGCATTCTGTAGTCTGTGGACCTTCAGAGTGCTGATGAAACACAGAAATTGCATCGGCAATGAACACAATACGCACCATGCGGACTTTTCTCCATGGGAGTAATGTCTTAAACTGTCTACGCTTTGATCGTTCCCTGGAAGACTAGTAGTAGTTTCCGAAGCGCATCTGGATGTATTCTGTAATCTGTGGACATTCAGAGTGTTGATGAAACACAATAATTGCATCGGAATTGAACACAATAAGCACCATGCGGACTTTATCCATGGGAGTAATGTCTCAAACTATCTACGCTCAGATCGTTCCCCGGAAGACTAGTAGTAGTTCCCTAGTTTCCGAAGCACATCTGGAGGCATTCTGTAATCTGTGGACCTTCAGAGTGTTGATGAAACACAAAAATTGCATCGACATTGAACACAATAAGCACCATGCGGACTTTCCTCCATGGGAGTAATGCCTTAAAATGTATACGCTTTTATCATTCACTGGAAGACTAGTAGTAGTTTCTGAAGAACATCAGGAAGCATTCTGTAATCTGTGGACCTTCAGAGTGTTGATGAAACACAAAAATTGCACCGGCATTGAACACAATAAGCACCATGTGGACTTTTCTCCATTAGAGTAATGTCTGAATCTGTCTACGCTTTGATCGTTGACTGGAAGACTAGTAGTAGTTTCCGAAGCACAACTGGAGGCATTTTGTAATCTGTGGACCTTCAGAGTGTTGATGAAACACAGAAATTGCATCGGCATTGAACACAATAAGCGCCATGCGGACTTTTCTCCATGAGAGTAATGTCTTACACTGTCTACGCTTTGATCGTTCACTGGAAGAGTAGTAGTAGTTTCCGAAGCACATCTGGAGGACTTCTGTAGTCTGTGGACCTTCAGAGTGTTGATGAAACTCAAAGATTGCATCGGAATTGAACACAATAAGCACCATGCGGACTTTTCTCCATGGGAGTAATGTCTTAAACTATATACGCTTTTATCGTTCCCTGGAAGACTAGTGGTAGTTTCCGACCCACGTCTGGATGGCATTCTGTAATCTGTGGAACTTCAGAGTGTTGATGAAACACAGAAATTGTATCGACATTGAACACAATAAGCACCATGCGGACTTTACTCCATGGGAGTAATGTCTTAAACTGTCTACGCTTTGATCATTCACTGGAAGACTAGTAGTAGTTTCCGAAGCACATCTGGAGGCATTCTGTAATCTGTGGACCTTCAGAGTGTTGATGAAACACAAAGATTGCAGCGGCATTTAACACAATGCACCATGCGGACTTTTCTCCATGGGAGTAATGTTTTAACCTGTCTACGCTTTGATCATACACTGGAAGACTAGTGGTAATTTCAGAAGCACATTGGAGGCATTCTGTAATCTGTGGACCTTCAGAGTGTTGATGAAACACAAAAATTGCATCGGCATTGAACACAATAAACACCATGTGGACTTTTCTCCATTAGAGTAATGTCTTAAACTGTCTACGCTTTGATCGTACACTGGAAGACTAGTAGTAGTTTCCGAAGCACATCTGCAGGCATTCTGTAATCTGTGGACGTTCAGAGTGTTGATGAAACACAGAAATTGAATCGGTATTGAACACAATAAGCACCATGTGGACTTTTCTCCATGCCAGTAATGTCTAAAACTGTCTCCGCTTTGATCGTACACTGGAAGACTAGTAGTAGTTTCCGAAGCACATCTGGAGGCATTCTGTAGTCTGTGGACCTTCAGAGTGTTGATGAAACACAGAAATTGCATCGGCAATGAACACAATAGGCACCATGCGGACTTTTCTCCATGGGAGTAATGTCTTAAACTGTCTACGCTTTGATCGTTCCCTGGAAGACTAGTAGTAGTTTCCGAAGCACATCTGGATGCATTCTGTAATCTGTGGACATTCAGAGTGTTGATGAAACACAAAAATTGCATCGGTATTGAACACAATAAGCACCATGCGGACTTTTCTCCATGGGAGTAATGTCTCAAACTGTCTACGCTCTGATCGTTCAATGGAAGACGAGTAATAGTTTCCGAAGCACATCTGGAGGCATTCTGTAATCTGTGGACCTTCAGAGTGTTAATGAGACACAAACATTGCATCGCCATTAAACACAATAAGCACCATGCGGACTTTTGTCCACGAGTGTAATGTCTTAAACTGTCTACGCTTTAATCGTTCACTGGAAGACTAGTAGTAGTTTCCGAAGCACATCTGGAGGCATTCTGTAATCTGTGGACCTTCAGAGTGTTGATAAAACACAGAAATTGCATCGGCATTGAACACAATAAGCACCATGCGGACTTTCCTCCATGGGAGTAATGTTTTAAAATGTATACGCTTTTATCATTCACTGGAAGACTAGTAGTAGTTTCTGAAGCACATCAGGAAGCATTCTGTAATCTGTGGACCTTCAGAGTGTTGATGAAACACAAAAATATCATCGGCATTGAACACAATAAGCACCATGCGCACATTTCTCCATGGGAGTAATGTTTCAAACTGTCTACTTTTTGATCGTTATCTGGAAAACTAGTAGTAGTTTCCGAAGCATATCTGGAGGCATTCTGTAATCTGTGGACCGTCAGAGTGTTGATGAAACACAAAAATTGCATCGGCATTGAACACAATAAGCACCATGCGGACTTTTCTCCATGGGAGTAATGTCTTAAACTGTCTACGCTTTGATCGTTCACTGGAAGACTTGTAGTAGTTTCCGAAGCACATCTATATGCATTCTGTAATCTGTGGACCTTCAGAGTGTTGATGAAACACAGAAATTGCTTCGGCATTGAACACAATAAGCGCCATAAGGACATTTCTCCATGAGAGTAATGTCTTAAACTATTCACGCTCAGATCTTTCCCTGGAAGACTAGTAGTAGTTTCCGAAGCACATCTGGAGGCATTCTGTAATCTGTGGACCTTCAGAGTGTTGATGAAACACAGAGATTGCATCGGCATTGAACACAATAAGCGCCATGCGGACTCTTCTCGTTGAGAGTAATGTCTTAAACTGTATACGCTTTGATCGTTCCCTGGAAGACTAGTAGTAGATTCCAACACACATCTGGAAGCATTCTGTAATCTGTGGACTTTCAGAGTGTTGATGAAACACAGAAATTGCATCGGCATTGAACACAATAAGCACCATGCAGGCTTTTCTCCTTGAGAGTTATGTCTTAAACTGTCTACGCTTTGATCGTTCACTGGAAGACTAGTAGTAGTTTCCAAAGCACATCTGGAGGCATTCTGTAATCTTCGGACCTTCAGAGTGTTGATGAAACACAGAAACTGCATCGGCATTGAACACAATAAGCGCCATGCGGACTTTTCTCCATGAGAGTAATGTCTTACACTGTCTACGCTTTGATCGTTCACTGGAAGAGTAGTAGTAGTTTCCGAAGCACATCTGGAGGACTTCTGTAGTCTGTGGACCTTCAGAGTGTTGATGAATCTCAAAGATGGCATCGGAATTCAACACAATAAGCACCATGCGGACTTTTCTCCATGGGAGTAATGTCTTAAACTATATACGCTTTTATCGTTCCCTGGAAGACTAGTGGTAGTTTCCGACCCACGTCTGGATGGCATTCTGTAATCTGTGGAACTTCAGAGTGTTGATGAAACACAGAAATTGTATCGACATTGAACACAATAAGCACCATGCGGACTTTACTCCATGGGAGTAATGTCTTAAACTGTCTACGCTTTGATCATTCACTGGAAGACTAGTAGTAGTTTCCGAAGCACATCTGGAGGCATTCTGTAATCTGTGGACCTTCAGAGTGTTGATGAAACACAAAGATTGCAGCGGCATTTAACACAATGCACCATGCGGACTTTTCTCCATGGGAGTAATGTTTTAACCTGTCTACGCTTTGATCATACACTGGAAGACTAGTGGTAATTTCAGAAGCACATTGGAGGCATTCTGTAATCTGTGGACCTTCAGAGTGTTGATGAAACACAAAAATTGCATCGGCATTGAACACAATAAACACCATGTGGACTTTTCTCCATTAGAGTAATGTCTTAAACTGTCTACGCTTTGATCGTACACTGGAAGACTAGTAGTAGTTTCCGAAGCACATCTGCAAGCATTCTGTAATCTGTGGACCTTCAGAGTGTTGATGAAACACAGAAATTGAATCGGTATTGAACACAATAAGCACCATGTGGACTTTTCTCCATGCCAGTAATGTCTAAAACTGTCTCCGCTTTGATCGTACACTGGAAGACTAGTAGTAGTTTCCGAAGCACATCTGGAGGCATTCTGTAGTCTGTGGACCTTCAGAGTGTTGATGAAACACAGAAATTGCATCGGCAATGAACACAATAGGCACCATGCGGACTTTTCTCCATGGGAGTAATGTCTTAAACTGTCTACGCTTTGATCGTTCCCTGGAAGACTAGTAGTAGTTTCCGAAGCACATCTGGATGCATTCTGTAATCTGTGGACCTTCAGAGTGTTGATGAAACACAAAAATTGCATCGGTATTGAACACAATAAGCACCATGCGGACTTTTCTCCATGGGAGTAATGTCTCAAACTGTCTACGCTCTGATCGTTCAATGGAAGACGAGTAATAGTTTCCGAAGCACATCTGGAGGCATTCTGTAATCTGTGGACCTTCAGAGTGTTAATGAGACACAAACATTGCATCGCCATTAAACACAATAAGCACCATGCGGACTTTTGTCCACGAGTGTAATGTCTTAAACTGTCTACGCTTTAATCGTTCACTGTAAGACTAGTAGTAGTTTCCGAAGCACATCTGGAGGCATTCTGTAATCTGTGGACCTTCAGAGTGTTGATAAAACACAGAAATTGCATCGGCATTGAACCCAATAAGCACCATGCGGACTTTCCTCCATGGGAGTAATGTTTTAAAATGTATACGCTTTTATCATTCACTGGAAGACTAGTAGTAGTTTCTGAAGCACATCAGGAAGCATTCTGTAATCTGTGGACCTTCAGAGTGTTGATGAAACACAAAAATATCATCGGCATTGAACACAATAAGCACCATGCGCACATTTCTCCATGGGAGTAATGTTTCAAACTGTCTACTTTTTGATCGTTATCTGGAAAACTAGTAGTAGTTTCCGAAGCATATCTGGAGGCATTCTGTAATCTGTGGACCGTCAGAGTGTTGACGAAACACAAAAATTGCATCGGCATTGAACACAATAAGCACCATGCGGACTTTTCTCCATGGGAGTAATGTCTTAAACTGTCTACGCTTTGATCGTTCACTGGAAGACTTGTAGTAGTTTCCGGAGCACATCTATATGCATTCTGTAATCTGTGGACCTTCAGAGTGTTGATGAAACACAGAAATTGCTTCGGCATTGAACACAATAAGCGCCATAAGGACATTTCTCCATGAGAGTAATGTCTTAAACTATTCACGCTCAGATCTTTCCCTGGAAGACTAGTAGTAGTTTCCGAAGCACATCTGGAGGCATTCTGTAATCTGTGGACCTTCAGAGTGTTGATGAAACACAGAGATTGCATCGGCATTGAACACAATAAGCGCCATGCGGACTCTTCTCGTTGAGAGTAATGTCTTAAACTGTATACGCTTTGATCGTTCCCTGGAAGACTAGTAGTAGATTCCAACACACATCTGGAAGCATTCTGTAATCTGTGGACTTTCAGAGTGTTGATGAAACACAGAAATTGCATCGGCATTGAACACAATAAGCACCATGCAGGCTTTTCTCCTTGAGAGTTATGTCTGAAACTGTCTACGCTTTGATCGTTCACTGGAAGACTAGTAGTAGTTTCCAAAGCACATCTGGAGGCATTCTGTAATCTTCGGACCTTCAGAGTGTTGATGAAACACAGAAACTGCATCGGCATTGAACACAATAAGCACCATGCGGACTTTTCTCCATAGGAGTAATGTCTTAAACTGTCTACGCTTTGATCGTACACTGGAAGACTAGTAGTAGTTTCCGAAGCACACCTGGAGGCATTTTGTAGTCTGTGGACCTTCAGAGTCTTGATGAAACACAGAAATTGCATCGGCAATGAACACAATACGCTCCATGCGGACTTTTCTCCATGGGATTAATGTCTTAAACTGTCTACGCTTTGATCGTTCCCTGGAAGACTAGTAGTAGTTTCCGAAGCGCATCTGGATGTATTCTGTAATCTGTGGACCTTCAGAGTGTTGATGAAACACAGAAATTGCATCGGCATTGAACACAATAAGCACCATGCGGACTTTTCTCCATGGGAGATAATGTCCTAAACTGTCTAGGCTTTGATCGTACACTGGAAGACTAGTAGTAGTTTCCGAAGCACACCTGGAGGCATTCTGTAATCTGTGGACCTTCAGAGTGTTAATGAGACACAAACATTGCATCGCCATTGAACACAATAAGCACCATGCGGACTTTTGTCCACGAGTGTAATGTCTTAAACTCTCTACGCTTTAATCGTTCACTGGAAGACTAGTAGTAGTTTCCGAAGCACATCTGGAGGCATTCTGTAATCTGTGGACCTTCAGCGTGTTGATAAAACACAGAAATTGCATCGGCATTGAACACAATAAGCACCATGCGGACTTTTCTCCATGGGAGTAATGTCTTAAAATGTATACGCTTTTATCATTCACTGGAAGACTAGTAGTAGTTTCTAAAGCACATCAGGAATCATTCTGTAATCTGTGGACCTTCAGAGTGTTGACGAAACACAAAAATTGCATCGGCATTGAACACAATAAGCACCATGCGGACTTTTCTCCATGGGAGTAATGTCTTAACATGTATACGCTTTTATCATTCACTGGAAGACTAGTAGTAGTTTCTAAGGCACATCAGGAATCATTCTGTAATCTGTGGACCTTCAGAGTGTTGATGAAACACAAAAATGGCATCGGCATTGAACACATTAGCACCATGCGGACTTTTCTCCATGGGAGTAATGTCTTAAACTGTCTACGCTTTGATCGTACACTGGAAGACTAGTAGTAGTTTCCGAAGCACATCTAGGGGCATTCTGTAATCTGTGGTCCGTCAGAGTGTTGATGAAACACAGGGATTGCATCGGCATTGAACACAATAAGCGCCATGCGGACTTTTCTCGTTGAGAGTAATGTCTTAAACTGTATACGCTTTGATAGTTCCCTGGAAGACTAGTAGTAGGTTCCGACACACATCTGGAAGCATTCTGTAATCTGTGGACCTTCAGAGTGTTGATGAAACACAGAAATTGCATCGGCATTGAACACAATAAGCACCATGCTGGCTTCTCTCCTTGAGAGTAATGTCTTAAACTGTCTACGCTTTGATCGTTCACTGGAAGACTAGTAGTAGTTTCCGAAGCACATCTGGAGGCATTCTCTAATCTTCGGACCTTCAGAGTGCTGATGAAACACAAAAATTGCATCGGCATTGAACACAATAAGCACCATGCGGACTTTTCTCCATGGGAGTAATGTCTTAAAATGTATACGCTTTTATCATTCACTGGAAGACTAGTAATAGTTTCTAAAGCACATCAGGAATCATTCTGTAATCTGTGGACCGTCAGAGTGTAGATGAAACACAGAGATTGCATCGGCAATGAACCCAATACGCACAATGCGTACTTTTCTCGTTGAGAGTAATGTCTTAAACTGTATACGCTTAGATAGTTCCCTGGAAGACTAGTAGTATGTTCCGACACACATCTGGAAGCATTCTGTAATCTGTGGACCTTCAGAGTGTTGATGAAACACAGAAATTGCATCGGCATTGAACACAATAAGCACCATGCTGGCTTCTCTCCTTGAGAGTAATGTCTTAAACTGTCTACGCTTTGATCGTTCACTGGAAGACTAGTAGTAGTTTCCAAAGCACATCTGGAGGCATTCTCTAATCTTCGGACCTTCAGAGTGCTGATGAAACACAAAAGTTGCATCGGCATTTAACACAATAAGCACCATGCGGACTTTTCTCCTTGGGAGTAATGTCTTAAAATGTATACGCTTTTATCATTCACTGGAAGACTAGTAATAGTTTCTAAAGCACATCAGGAATCATTCTGTAATCTGTGGACCGTCAGAGTGTAGATGAAACACAGAGATTGCATCGGCAATGAACCCAATACGCACAATGCGTACTTTTCTCGTTGAGAGTAATGTCTTAAACTGTATACGCTTAGATAGTTCCCTGGAAGACTAGTAGTATGTTCCGACACACATCTGGAAGCATTCTGTAATCTGTGGACCTTCAGAGTGTTGATGAAACACAGAAATTGCATCGGCATTGAACACAATAAGCACCATGCTGGCTTCTCTCCTTGAGAGTAATGTCTTAAACTGTCTACGCTTTGATCGTTCACTGGAAGACTAGTAGTAGTTTCCAAAGCACATCTGGAGGCATTCTCTAATCTTCGGACCTTCAGAGTGCTGATGAAACACAAAAGTTGCATCGGCATTTAACACAATAAGCACCATGCGGACTTTTCTCCTTGGGAGTAATGTCTTAAACTGTCTACGCTTTGATCGTACACTGGAAGACTAGTTGTAGTTTCCGAAGCACATCTGGATGCATTCTGTAATCTGTGGACCTTCAGAGTGTTGATGAAACACAGAAATTGCATCGGCATTGAACACAATAAGCACCATGCGGACTTTTCTCCATGGGAGTAATGTCTCAAACGGTCTACGCATTGATCGTTCCCTTCAAGACTAGTAGTAGTTTCCGAAGCACATCTGGATTCATTCTGTAATCTGTGGACCTTCAGAGTGTTGATGAGACACAAACATTGCATCGGCATTGAACACAATAAGCACCATGCGGACTTTTCTCCATGAGAGTAACGTCTTAAACTGTCTACGCTTTGATCGTACACTGGAAGACTAGAAGTAGTTTCCGAAGCACATCTGGAGGCATTCTGTAATCTGTGGACCTTCAGAGTGTTGAAGAAACACAGAAATTGAATCGGCATTGAACACAATTAGCACCATGCGGACTTTTCTCCATGAGAGTAATGTCTTAAACTGTCTACGATTTGATCGTACACTGGAAGACTAGTAGTAGTTTCCGAAGCACATCTGGAGGCATTCTGTAATCTGTGGACCTTCAGAGTGTTGAAGAAACACAGAAATTGAATCGGCATTGAACACAATTAGCACCATGCGGACTTTTCTCCATGAGAGTAATGTCTTAAACTGTCTACGCTTTGATCGTTCACTGGAAGAGTAGTAGTAGTTTCTGAAGTACATCTGGAGGCATTCTGTAATCTGTGGACCTTCAGAGTGTTGATGAAACACAGAAATTGCATCGGCATTGAACACAATAAGCACCATGCGGACTTTTTCCCATGGTAGTAATGTCTTAAACTGTCTACGCTTTGATCGTACACTGGAAGACTAGTAGTAGTTTTCGAAGCACACCTGGAGGCATTCTGTAGTCTGTGGACCTTCAGAGTCTTGATGAAACACAGAAATTGCATCGGCAATGAACACAATAAGCAACATGCGGACTTTTCTCCATGTGTAAAGGAACTGAATATATTGTGATTTAATCGTAGAGGTGCTGAAAAATTGTTCCAGTGACACACCAGAGAAATATCTGGTAAACTTTTCATCTTTGAGAGACATAGGAACAATTTCGCCCTTCATTTTTATTTTTGTATGAACGACTACTGTTTGTTCTGATGGGCTGGTGGGATGTCGTACTGTCTAATTACTAGTGTGTGTGTGTGTGGTAAATGAAAGAGTTAAAAAACGCAAGATGTGTTTTATATTATTTTCATCGCACAACAAGCCTTGTTCCCATGCCTATGGAGTATTTATGTTAAGCAGAGAAGGCGAGTTTTAGATGGAACCGAAGATCTTCAAAACGGCGCTGCTCAACAATAGAGGTACGTGATTGTGCTCTCTACTTTCTTTTCGTGGCCGCTAAAATTACTTCCGATTCGTTTTGCCGAGACATTCAGAACATGCAATCTTCTTTTTCTTATAAAAATACTAGTCCGACGCAAAAGAAATACTCTTAGATTTAAATAATTGTCATTCTTTTACCCAGGCCATAGGGAATGATAGTACTTACGTGCCTGTACTCTGAATGTACGTTCGCAAACTCCGAGTGTGTTACGACGAAATTATTTCACAATGAAAATTTCTCATCAGACCGAAACCACTCGCACGCGAATGTACGTACCCTCTGAATGTACCTAGTCAGTCACGCGCGTTGTTCAAAAGCTTTACTTTTAATGTTCAGTGGATTACATTTCCAAAATTAATTTTTGTTTATGCTGCAAATCGTACTTCACGCGAAGTATTTATTACGTAAGTTACAGGCTCAATTTAATAATAAAAAAAAGATTCCGAATAATAGAAATAATGAATAACAATCAGACAAATCAAACCTAAATAAACAGAAAGAGGGAACGTTACACATGGGAGTTATGTCTAAAACTGTCTACGGTTTGATCGTACACTGGAAGACTAGTAGTAGTTTCCGAAGCACATCTGGAGGCATTCTGTAATCTGTGGACCTTCAGAGTGTTGATGAAACACAGAAATTGAATCGGCATTCAACACAATAAGCACCATGCGGACTTTTCTCCATGAGAGTAATGTCTTAAACTGTCTACGCTTTGATCGTTCACTGGAAGAGTAGTAGTGGTTTCTGAAGGACATCTGGAGGCATTCTGTAATCTGTGGACCTTCAGAGTGTTGATGAAACACAAAAATTGCATCGGCATTAAACACAATAAGCGCCATGCGGACTTTTCTCCATGAGAGTAATGTCTTAAACTGTCTACACTTTGATCGTTCACTGGAAGAGTAGTACTAGTATCTGAAGCACATCTGGATTCATTCTGTAATCTGTGGACCTTCAGAGTGTTGATGAAACACAGAAATTGCATCGGCATTGAACACAATAAGCGCCATGCGGACTTCTCTCCATGAGAGTAATGTCTTAAACTGTCTACGCTTTGATAGTTCACTTTAAGACTAATAGTAGTTTACGAAGCACATCTGGATGCATTCTGTAATCTGTGGACCTTCAGAGGGTTGATGAAACACAAAAATTGGATCGGCATTGAACACAATAAGCACCATGCGGACTTTTCTCCATGGGAGTAATGTCTTAAACTGTCTACGCTTTGATCGTACACTGGAAGACTAGTAGTAGTTTCCGAAGCACATCTGGAGGCATTCTGTAATCTGTGGACCTTCAGAGTGTGGATGAAACACAGAAATTGCATCGGCATTGAACACAATAAGCACCATGCGGACTTTTCCCCATGGGAGTAATGTCTTAAACTGTCTACGTTTTGATCGTACACTGGAAGACTAGTAGTAGTTTCCGAAGCACATCTGGATGCATTCTGTAATCTGTGGACCTTCAGAGTGTTGATGAAACACAGAAATTGCATCGGCATTGAACACAGTAAGCGCCATGCGGACTTATCTCCATGAGAGTAATGTCTTAAACTGTCTACGCTTTGATCGTTCACTGGAAGAGTAGTAGTAGTTTCGGAAGCACATCTGGAGGCATTCTGTAATCTGTGGACCTTCAGAGTGTTGATGAAACACAAAAATTGCCTCGGCATTGAACACCATAAGCACCATGCGGACTTCTCTCCATGGGAGTAATGTCTTAAACTGTCTACGCTTTGATAGTTCACTTTCAGACTAGTAATAGTTTACGAAGCTCGTCTGGATGCATTCTGTAATCTGTGGACCTTCATAGGGTTGATGAAATACAAAAATTGCATCGGCATTGAACACAATAAGCACCATGCGGAATTTTCTCCATGGGAGTAATGTCTTAAACTGTCTACGCTTTGATCGTACACTAGAAGCCTAGTAGTAGTTTCCGAAGCACATCTGGAGGCATTCTGTAATCTGTGGACCTTCAGAGTGTGGATGAAACAGAAAAATTGCATCGGCATTGAACACAATAAGCACCATGCGGACTTTTCTCCATGGGAGTAATGTCTTAAACTGTCTACGCTTTGATCGTACACTGGAAGACTAGTAGTAGTTTCCGAATCACATCTGGATGCATTCTGTAATCTGTGGACCATCGGAGTGTTGATGAAACACAGAAATTGCATCGGCATTCAACACATTAAGCACCATGCGGACTTTTCTCCATTGGAGTAATGTCTTAAACTGTATACGCATTGATCGTTCCCTGGAAGACTAGTGGTAGTTTAAGACACACATGTGGAAGCATTCTGTAATCTGTGGACCTTCAGAGTGTTGATGAAACACAGAAATTGCATCGGCATTGAACACAATAAGCACCATGCGGACTTTTCTCCATGCGAGTAATGTCTTAAAGTGTCTACGATTTGATCGCACACTGGAAGACTAGTAGTAGTTTCCGAAGCATATCTGGAGGCATTCTGTAATCTGTGGACTTTCAGAGTGTTGATGAAACACAAAAATTGCATCGGCATTGAACACGATAAGCACCACGCGGACGTTCCTCCATGGGAGTAATGTCTTATACTGTCTACGCTTTGATCGTGCAGTGGAAGACTTGTAGTAGTTTCCGAAGCACATCTGGAGGCTCTCTGTAATCTGTGGACCTTCGGAGTGTGGATGAAACACAGAAATTGCATCGGCATTGAACACAATGAGCACCATGCGGACTTTTCCCCATGGGAGTAATGTCTTAAACTGTCTATGCTTTGATCGTACACTGGAAGACTACTAGTAGTTTCCGAAGCACATCTGGATGCATTCTGTAATCTGTGGACCTTCAGAGTGTTGATGAAACACAGAAATTGCATCGGCATTGAACGCAATAAGCGCCATGCGGACTTATCTCCATGAGAGTAATGTCTTAAACTGTCTACGCTTTGATCGTTCACTGGAAGAGTAGTAGTAGTTTCTGAAGCACATCTGGAGGCTCTCTGTAATCTGTGGACCTTCGGAGTGTGGATGAAACACAGAAATTGCATCGGCATTGAACACAATGAGCACCATGCGGACTTTTCCCCATGGGAGTAATGTCTTAAACTGTCTATGCTTTGATCGTACACTGGAAGACTACTAGTAGTTTCCGAAGCACATCTGGATGCATTCTGTAATCTGTGGACCTTCAGAGTGTTGATGAAACACAGAAATTGCATCGGCATTGAACGCAATAAGCGCCATGCGGACTTATCTCCATGAGAGTAATGTCTTAAACTGTCTACGCTTTGATCGTTCACTGGAAGAGTAGTAGTAGTTTCTGAAGCACATCTGGAGGCATTCTGTAATCTGTGGACCTTCAGAGTGTTGATTAAACACAGAAATTGCATCGGCATTGAACACAATAAGCGCCATGCGGACTTTTCTCCATGAGAGTAATGTCTTAAACTGTCTACGCTTTGATAGTTCACTTTAAGACTAATAGTAGTTTACGAAGCACATCTGGATGCATTCTGTAATCTGTGGACCTTCAGAGGGTTGATGAAACACAAAAATTGGATCGGCATTGAACACAATAAGCACCATGCGGACTTTTCTCCATGGGAGTAATGTCTTAAACTGTCTACGCTTTGATCGTACACTGGAAGACTAGTAGTAGTTTCCGAAGCACATCTGGAGGCATTCTGTAATCTGTGGACCTTCAGAGTGTGGATGAAACACAGAAATTGCATCGGCATTGAACACAATAAGCACCATGCGGACTTTTCCCATGGGAGTAATGTCTTAAACTGTCTACGTTTTGATCGTACACTGGAAGACTAGTAGTAGATTCCGAAGCACATCTGGATGCATTCTGTAATCTGAGGACCTTCAGAGTGTTGATGAAACACAGAAATTGCATCGGCATTGAACACAGTAAGCGCTATGCGGACTTATCTCCATGAGAGTAATGTCTTAAACTGTCTACGCTTTGATCGTTCACTGGAAGAGTAGTATTAGTTTCTGAAGCACATCTGGAGGCATTCTGTAATCTGTGGACCTTCAGAGTGTTGATGAAACACAAAAATTGCCTCGGCATTGAACACCATAAGCACCATGCGGACTTTTCTCCATGGGAGTAATGTCTTAAACTGTCTACGCTTTGATAGTTCACTTTCAGACTAGTAATAGTTTACGAAGCACGTCTGGATGCATTCTGTAATCTGTGAACCTTCATAGGGTTGATGAAATACAAAAATTGCATCGGCATTGAACACAATAAGCACCATGCGGAATTTTCTCCATGGGAGTAATGTCTTAAACTGTCTACGCTTTGATCGTACACTAGAAGCCTAGTAGTAGTTTCCGAAGCACATCTGGAGGCATGCTGTAATCTGTGGACCTTCAGAGTGTTGATGAAACACAGAAATTGCATCGGCATTCAACACAATAAGCACCATGCGGACTTTTCTCCATTGGAGTAATGTCTTAAACTGTATACGCTTTGATCGTTCCCTGGAAGACTAGTGGTAGTTTAAGACACACATGTGGAAGCATTCTGTAATCTGTGGCCCTTCAGGATGTTGATGAAACACAGAAATTGAACAGGCATTGAACACAATTAGCACCATGCCGACTTTTCTCCATGAGAGTAATGTCTTAAACTTTCTACCATTTGATCGTTCACTGGAAGACTAGTAGTAGTTTCCGAAGCACATCTGGAGGCATTCTGTAATCTGTGGAACTTCAGAGTGTTATGAAACACAGAAATTGCATCAGCATTGAACACAATAAGCACCATGCGGGCATTTCTCCATGAGAGTAATGACTTAAACTGTCTACGCTTTGATCGTACACTGGAAGACTAGAAGTACTTTCCGAAGCACATCTGGAGGCATTCTGTAATCTGTGGACCTTCAGAGTGTTGATGAAACAATGAAATTGAATCGGCATTGAACACTATAAGCTCCATGCCGACTTCTCACCATTGGAGTAATGTCTTAAACTGTCTACTCTTTGATCGTTCACTTTAAGACTAGTAGTAGTTTCCGAAGCACATCTGGAGGCATTCTGTAACCTGCGGACCTTCAGAATGTTGATGAAACACAGAAATTGAATCGGCATTGAACACTATAAGCACCATGCGGACTTTTCTCCAATGGAGTAATGTCTTAAACTGTCTACGCTTTGATCGTACACTGGAAGACTAGTAGTAGTTTCCGAAGCACATCTGGATGCATTCTGTAATCTGTGGACCTTCAGAGTGTGGATGAAACACAGAAATTGCGTTGGCATTGAACACAATAAGTACCATGCGGTCTTTTCTATATAGGAGTAATGTCTTTAAATGTATACGCTTTATTCGTTCCCTGGAAGACTAGTGGTAGTTTCCGACGCACATCTGGATGCATTCTGTAATCTGTGGACCTTCAGAGTGTTGATGAAACACAAAGTTGCATCGGCATTGAACACGATATGCACCACACGGACTTTTCTCCATGGGGGTAATGTCTCAAACTATCTACGCTCAGATCGTTCCCTGGAAGGCTAGTAGTAGTTTCCGAAGCACATCTGGAGGCATTCTGCAATCTTTGGACCTTCAGAGTGTTGATGAAACACAAAAATTGCATCGACATTGAACACAGTAACCACCATGCGGCCTTTTACCCATGGGAGTAATGTCTTAAACTGTCTACGCTTTGATCGTACACTGGAAGCCTAGTAGTAGCTTCCGAAGCATATCTGGATGCATTCTGTAATCTGTGGACCTTCAGAATGTTGATGAAACACAGAAATTGCATCGGCTCTCAACACTATAAGCACCTTGCGGTCTTTTCTCCATGAGAGTAATGTCTTAAAATGTCTACGATTTGGTCGTTCACTGGAAGAGTAGTAGTAGTTTCTGAAACACATCTGGAGGCATTCTGTAATCTGTGGACCTTCATAGGGTTGATGAAACACAAAAATTGCATCGGCTTTGAACACAATAAGCACCATGCGGACTTTTCTCCATGGGAGTAATGTCTTAAACTGTCTACGATTTGATCGTACACTGGAGGACTAGTAGTAGTTTCCGAAGCACATCTGGAGGCATTCTGTAATCTGTGGGCCTTCAGAGTGTGGATGAAACACATAAATTGCATCGGCATTGAACACAATAAGCACCATGGGGACTTTTCTCCTTGGGAGCAATGTCTTAAACTGTCTACGATTTGATCGTACGCTGGATACTAGTAATAGTTTCCGAAGCACATCTGGATGCATTCTGTAATCTGTGGACCTTCAGAGTGTTGATGAAACACAGAAATTGCATCGGCATTGAACACAATAAGCACCATGCGGTCTTTTCTCCATGGGAGTAATGTCTTTAAATGTATACGCTTTGGTCGTTCCCTGGAAGACTAGTGGTAGCTTCCGACGCACATCTGGATGCATTCTGTAAACTGTGGACCTTTAGAGTTTTGATGAAACACAAAAATTGCATCGGCATTAAACACGATAAGCACCACGCGGACTTTTCTCCATGGGTGTAATGTCTCAAACTATCTACGCTCAGATCGTTCCCTGGAAGACTAGGAGTAGTTTCCGAAGCACATCTGGAGGCATTCTGTAATCTGTGGACCTTCAGAGTGATGATGAAACACAAAAATTGCATCGACGTTGAACACAGTAAGCACCATGCGGACTTTTCCCCATGGGAGTAATGTCTTCAACTGTCTACGCTTTGATCGTACACTGGAAGACTAGTAGTAGTTTCCGAAGCACATCTGGATGCATTCTGTAATCTGTGGACTTTCAGAGTGTTGTTGAAACACAGAAATTGCATCGGCTTTCAACACAATAAGCACCATGCGGACTTTTCTCCATGGGAGTAATGTCTTAAACTGTATACGGTTTGATCGTTCCCTGGAAGACTAGTGGTAGTTTCCGACACACATCTGGAAGCATTCTGTAATCTGTGGACCTTCAGAGTGTTGATGAAACACAGAAATTGCATCGGCATTGAACACAATAAGCACCATGCGGACTTTTCTCCATGAGAGTAATGTCTTAATCTGTCTACGCTTTGATCGTTCACTGGAATACTTGTAGTGTTTTTCGAAGCACATCTGGAGGCATTCTGTAATCTGTGGACCTTCAGAGTGTTGATGAAACACAAAAATTGCAGCGGCATTGAACACAATAAGCACCATGCGGACTTTTCGCCATGGGAGTAACGTCTTAAACTGTCTACGCTTTGATCGTACACTGGTAGACTAGTAGTAGTTTCCGAAGCACATCTGGATGCATTCTGTAATCTGTGGACCATCAGAGTGTTGATGAAACACAGAAATTGCATCGGCATTGAACACAATAAGCGCCATGCGGACTTTTCTCTTTGAGAGAATGTCTTAAACTGTCTACGCTTTGGTCGTTCACTGGAAGAGTAGTAGTAGTTTCTGAAGCACATCTGGAGGCATTCTGTAATCTGTGGACCTTCAGAGTGTTGATGAAACACAAAAATGGCATCGGCAATGAACACAATAAGCACCATGCGGAGTTTTCTCCACGGGAGTAATGTGTTAAACTGTCTACGCTTTGATAGTTCACTTTAAGAATAGTAGTTGTTTACGAAGCACATCTGGATGTAGTCTGTAATCTGTGGACTGTCAGAGGGTTGATGAAACACAAAAATTGTATCGGCATTGAACACAATAAGCACCATGAGGACTTTTCTCCATGGGAGTAATGTCTTAAACTGTCTACGCTTTGATCGTACACTGGAAGACTTGTAGTAGTTTCCGAAGCACATCTGGAGGCTTTCTGTAATCTGTGGACCTTCGGAGTGTGGATGAAACACAGAAATTGCATCGGCATTGAACACAATGAGCACCATGCGGACTTTTCCCCATGGGAGTAATGTCTTAAACTGTCTACGCTTTGATCGTACACTGGAAGACTACTAGTAGTTTCCGAAGCACATCTGGATGCATTCTGTAATCTGTGGACCTTCAGAGTGTTGATGAAACACAGAAATTGCATCCTCATTGGACGCAATAAGCGCCATGCGGACTTATCTCCATGAGAGTAATGTCTTAAACTGTCTACGCTTTGATCGTTCACTGGAAGAGTAGTAGTAGTTTCTGAAGCACATATGGAGGCATTCTGTAATCTGTGGACCTTCAGAGTGTTGATGAAACACAAAAATGGCATCGGCATTGAACACAATAAGCACCATGCGGTCTGTTCTCCATGGGAGTAATGTCTTAAACTGTCTACGCTTTGATAGTTCACTTTAACACTAGTAGTAGTTTACGAAGCACGTCTGGATGCATTCTGTAATCTGTGGACCTTCATAGGGTTGATGAAACACAAAAAGTGCATCGGCATTGAACACAATAAGCACCATGCGGACTTTTCTCCATGGGAGTAATGTCTTAAACTGTCTACGCTTTGATCGTACACTGGAAGACTAGTAGTAGTTTCCGAAGCACATCTGGAGGCATTCTGTAATTTGTGGACCTTCAGAGTTGTGGATGAAACACAGACATTGCATCGGCATTGAACACAATAAGCACCATGCGGACTTTTCTCCATGGGAGTAATGTCTTAAGCTGTCTACGCTTTGATCGTACACTGGAAGACTAGTGGTAGTTTCCGAATCACCTCTGGATGCGTTCTGTAATCTGTGGACCTTCAGAGTGTTGATGAAACACAGAAATTGCATTGGCATTCAACACAATAAGCACCATGCGGACTTTTCTCCATGTGAGTAACGTCTTAAACTGTCTACGCTTTGATCGTTCACTGGAAGACTAGTAGTAGTTTCCGAAGCACATCTTGAGGCATTATGAAATCTGTGGACCCTCAGAGTGTTGATGAAACACAAAAACTGCGTCGGCATTGAACACAATAAGCACCATGCGGACTTTACTCCATGGGAGTAATGTCTTAAACTGTCTACGCTTTGATCATTCACTGGAAGACTAGTAGTAGTTTCCGAAGCACATCTGGAGGCATTCTGTAATCTGTGGACTTTCAGAGTGTTGATGAAACACAGAAATTGCATCGGCATTGAACACAATAAGCACCATGTGGACTTTTCTCCATTAGAGTAATGTCTTAAACTGTCTTCGCTTTGATCGTACACTGGAAGACTAGTAGTAGTTTCCGAAGCACATCTGCAGGCATTCTGTAATCTGTGGACCTTCAGAGTGTTGATGAAACACAGAAATTGAATCGGTATTGAACACAATAAGCACCATGTGGACTTTTCTCCATGCCAGTAATGTCTAAAACTGTCTACGCTTTGATCGTACACTGGAAGACTAGTAGTAGTTTCCGAAGCACATCTGGAGGCATTCTGTAGTCTGTGGACCTTCAGAGTGTTGATGAAACACAGAAATTGCATCGGCATTGAATACAATAGGCACCATGCGGACTTTTCTCCATGGGAGTAATGTCTTAAACTGTCTACGCTTTGATCGTTCCCTGGAAGACTAGTAGTAGTTTCCGAAGCACATCTGGATGCATTCTGTAATCTGTGGACCTTCAGAGTGTTGATGAAACACAAAAATTGCATCGGAATTGAACACAATAAGCACCATGCGGACTTTTCTCCATGGGAGTAATGTCTCAAACTGTCTACGCTCTGATCGTTCAATGGAAGACGAGTAGTAGTTTCCGAAGCACATCTGGAGGCATTCTGTAATCTGTGGACCTTCAGAGTGTTAATGAGACACAAACATTGCATCGCCATTAAACACAATAAGCACCATGCGGACTTTTGTCCACGAGTGTAATGTCTTAAACTGTCTACGCTTTAATCGTTCACTGGAAGACTAGTAGTAGTTTCCGAAGCACATCTGGAGGCATTCTGTAATCTGTGGACCTTCAAAGTGTTGATAAACCACAGAAATTGCATCGGCATTGAACACAATAAGCACCATGCGGACTTTCCTCCATGGGAGTAATGTTTTAAAATGTATACGCTTTTATCATTCACTGGAAGACTAGTAGTAGTTTCTGAAGCACATCAGGAAGCATTCTGTAATCTGTGGACCTTCAGAGTGTTGATGAAACACAAAAATATCATCGGCATTGAACACAATAAGCACCATGCGCACATTTCTCCATGGGAGTAATGTTTCAAACTGTCTACTTTTTTATCCATATCTGGAAAACTAGTAGTAGTTTCCGAAGCATATCTGGAGGCATTCTGTAATCTGTGGACCGTCAGAGTGTTGATGAAACACAAAAATTGCATCGGCATTGAACACAATAAGCACCATGCGGACTTTTCTCCATGGGAGTAATGTCTTAAACTGTCTACGCTTTGATCGTTCACTGGAAGACTTGTAGTAGTTTCCGAAGCACATCTATATGCATTCTGTAATCTGTGGACCTTCAGAGTGTTGATGAAACACAGAAATTGCTTCGGCATTGAACACAATAAGCGCCATAAGGACATTTCTGCATGAGAGTAATGTCTTAAACTATTCACGCTCAGAACTTTCCCTGGAAGATTAGTAGTAGTTTCCAAAGCACATCTGGAGGCATTCTGTAATCTGTGGACCTTCAGAGTGTTGATGAAACATAGAGATTGCATCGGCATTGAACACAATAAGCGCCATGCGGACTCTTCTCGTTGAGAGTAATGTCTTAAACTGTATACGCTTTGATCGTTCCCTGGAAGACTAGTAGTAGATTCCGACACACATCTGGAAGCATTCTGTAATCTGTGGACTTTCAGAGTGTTGATGAAACACAGAAATTGCATCGGCATTGAACACAATAAGCACCATGCAGGCTTTTCTCCTTGAGAGTTATGTCTTAAACTGTCTACGCTTTGATCGTTCACTGGAAGACTAGTAGTAGTTTCCAAAGCACATCTGGAGGCATTCTGTAATCTTCGGACCTTCAGAGTGTTGATGAAACACAGAAACTGCATCGGCATTGAACACAATAAGCACCATGCGGACTTTTCTCCATAGGAGTAATGTCTTAAACTGTCTACGCTTTGATCGTACACTGGAAGACTAGTAGTAGTTTCCGAAGCACACCTGGAGGCATTCTGTAGTCTGTGGACCTTCAGAGTCTTGATGAAACACAGAAATTGCATCGGCAATGAACACAATACGCTCCATGCGGACTTTTCTCCATGGGATTAATGTCTTAAACTGTCTACGCTTTGATCGTTCCCTGGAAGACTAGTAGTAGTTTCCGAAGCGCATCTGGATTTATTCTGTAATCTGTGGACCTTCAGAGTGTTGATGAAACACAGAAATTGCATCGGTATTGAACACAATAAGCACCATGCGGACTTTTCTCCATGGGAGTAATGTCTTAAACTGTCTACGCTTTGATCGTACACTGGAAGACTAGTAGTAGTTGCCGAAGCACACCTGGAGGCATTCTGTAATCTGTGGATCTTCAGAGTGTTAATGAGACACAAACATTGCATCGCCATTGAACACAATAAGCACCATGCGGACTTTTGTCCACGAGTGTAATGTCTTAAACTGTCTACGCTTTAATCGTTCACTGGAAGACTAGTAGTAGTTTCCGAAGCACATCTGGAGGCATTCTGTAATCTGTAGACCTTCAGAGTGTTGATAAAACACAGAAATTGCATCGGCATTGAACACAATAAGCACCATGCGGACTTTTCTCCATGGGAGTAATGTCTTAAAATGTATACGCTTTTATCATTCACTGGAAGACTAGTAGTAGTTTCTAAAGCACATCAGGAATCATTCTGTAATCAGTGGACCCTCAGAGTGTTGATGAAACACAAAAATTGCATCGGCATTGAACACAATAAGCACCATGCGGACTTTTCTCCATGGGAGTAATGTCTTAAAATGTATACGCTTTTATCATTCACTGGAAGACTAGTAGTAGTTTCTAAAGCACATCAGGAATCATTCTGTAATCTGTGGAGCTTCAGAGTGTTGATGAAACACAAAAATGGCATCGGCATTGAACACAATAGCACCATGCGGACTTTTCTCCATGGGAGTAATGTCTTAAACTGTCTACGCTTTGATCGTACACTGGAAGACTAGTAGTAGTTTCCGAAGCACATCTAGGGGCATTCTGTAATCTTTGGTTCGTCAGAGTGTTGATGAAACACAGACATTGCATCGGCATTGAACACAATAAGCGCCATGCGGACTTTTCTCGTTGAGAGTAATGTCTTAAACTGTATACGCTTTGATAGTTCCCTGGAAGACTAGTAGTAGGTTCCGACACACATCTGGAAGCATTCTGCAATCTGTGGACCTTCAGAGTGTTGATGAAACACAGAAATTGCATCGGCATTGAACACAATAAGCACCATGCTGGCTTCTCTCCTTGAGAGTAATGTCTTAAACTGTCTACGCTTTGATCGTTCACTGGAAGACTAGTAGTAGTTTCCGAAGCACATCTGGAGGCATTCTCTAATCTTCGGACCTTCAGAGTGCTGATGAAACACAAAAATTGCATCGGCATTGAACACAATAAGCACCATGCGGACTTTTCTCCATGGGAGTAATGTCTTAAAATGTATACGCTTTTATCATTCACTGGAAGACGAGTAGTAGTTTCTAAAGCTCATCAGGAATCATTCTGTAATCTGTGGACCTTCAGAGTGTAGATGAAACACAGAGATTGCATCGGCAATGAACACAATACGCACAATGCAGACTTTTCTCGTTGAGAGTAATGTCTTAAACTGTATACGCTTAGATAGTTCCCTGGAAGACTAGTAGTATGTTCCGACACACATCTGGAAGCATTCTGTAATCTGTGGACCTTCAGAGTGTTGATGAAACACAGAAATTGCATCGGCATTGAACACAATAAGCACCATGCTGGCTTCTCTCCTTGAGAGTAATGTCTTAAACTGTCTACGCTTTGATCGTTCACTGGAAGACTAGTAGTAGTTTCCGAAGCACATCTGGAGGCATTCTCTAATCTTCGGACCTTCAGAGTGCTGATGAAACACAAAAATTGCATCGGCATTTAACACAATAAGCACCATGCGGACTTTTCTCCTTGGGAGTAATGTCTTAAACTGTCTACGCTTTGATTCTACGCTTTGATCGTACACTGGAAGACTAGTTGTAGTTTCCGAAGCACATCTGGAGGCATTCTGTAATCTGTGGACCTTCAGAGTGTTGATGAAACACAGAAATTGCATCGGCATTAAACACAATAAGCGCCATGCGGACTTTTCTCCATGAGAGTAATGTCTTAAACTGTCTACGCTTTGATCATTCACTGGAAGAGTAGTAGTAGTTTCTGAAGCACATCTGGAGGCATTCTGTAATCTGTGGACCTTCAGAGTGTTGATGAAACACAGAAATTGCATCGGCATTGAACACAATAAGCACCATGCGGACTTTTTCCCATGGGAGTAATGTCTTAAACTGTCTACGCTTTGATCGTACACTGGAAGACTAGTAGTAGTTTCCGAAGCACACCTGGAGGCATTCTGTAGTCTGTGGACCTTCAGAGTCTTGATGAAACACAGAAATTGCATCGGCAATGAACACAATAAGCAACATGCGGACTTTTCTCCATGTGTAAAGGAACTGAATATATTGTGATTTAATCGTAGAGGTGCTGAAAAATTGTTCCAGTGACACACCAGAGAAATATCTGGTAAACTTTTCATCTTTGAGAGACATAGGAACAATTTCGCCCTTCATTTTTATTTTTGTATGAACGACTACTGTTTGTTCTGATGGGCTGGTGGGATGTCGTACTGTCTAATTACTAGTGTGTGTGTGTGTGATAAATGAAAGAGTTAAAAGACGCAAGATGTGTTTTATATTATTTTCATCGCAATACAAGCCTTGTTCCCATGCCTATGGAGTATTTATGTTAAGCAGAGAAGGCGAGTTTTAGATGGAACCGAAGATCTTCAAAACGGCGCTGCTCAACAATAGAGGTACGTGATTGTGCTCTCTACTTTCTTTTCGTGGCCGCTAAAATTACTTCCGATTTGTTTTGCCGAGACATTCAGAACGTGCAATCTTCTTTTTCTTATAAAAATACTAGTCCGACGCAAAAGAAATACTCTTAGATTTAAATAATTGTCATTCTTTTACCCAGGCCATAGGGAATGATAGTACTTACGTGCCTCTACTCTGAATGTACGTTCGCAAACTCCGAGTGTGTTACGACGAAATTATTTCACAATGAAAATTTCTCATCAGACCGAAACCACTCGCACGCGAATGTACGTACCCTCTGAATGTACCTAGTCAGTCACGCGCGTTGTTCAAAAGCTTTACTTTTAATGTTCAGTGGATTACATTTCCAAAATTAATTTTTGTTTATGCTGCAAATCGTACTTCACGCGAAGTATTTATTATGTAAGTTACAGGCTCAATTTAATAATAAAAAAAAGATTCCGAATAATAGAAATAATGAATAACAATCAAACAAATCAAACCTAAATAAACAGAAAGAGGGAACGTTACACATGGGGGTAATGTCTAAAACTGTCTACGGTTTGATCGTACACTGGAAGACTAGTAGTAGTTTCCGAAGCACATCTGGAGGCATTCTGTAATCTGTGGACCTTCAGAGAGTTGATGAAACACAGAAATTGAATCGGCATTCAACACAATAAGCACCATGCGGACTTTTCTCCATGAGAGTAATGTCTTAAACTGTCTACGCTTTGATCGTTCACTGGAAGAGTAGTAGTAGTTTCTGAAGGACATCTGGAGGCATTCTGTAATCTGTGGACCTTCAGAGTGTTGATGAAACACAAAAATTGCATCGGCATTAAACACAATAAGCGCCATGCGGACTTTTCTCCATGAGAGTAATGTCTTAAACTGTCTACACTTTGATCGTTCACTGGAAGAGTAGTAGTAGTATCTGAAGCACATCTGGAGGCATTCTGTAATCTGTGGATCTTCAGAGTGTTGATGAAACACAGAAATTGCATCGGCATTGAACACAATAAGCGCCAAGCGGACTTTTCTCCATGAGAGTAATGTCTTAAACTGTCTACGCTTTGATAGTTCACTTTAAGACTAATAGTAGTTTACGAAGCACATCTGGATGCATTCTGTAATCTGTGGACCTTCAGAGGGTTGATGAAACACAAAAATTGGATCGGCATTGAACACAATAAGCACCATGCGAACTTTTCTCCATGGGAGTAATGTCTTAAACTGTCTACGCTTTGATCGTACACTGGAAGACTAGTAGTAGTTTCCGAAGCACATCTAGAGGCATTCTGTAATCTGTGGACCTTCAGAGTGTGGATGAAACACAGAAATTGCATCGGCATTGAACACAATAAGCACCATGCGGACTTTTCCCCATGGGAGTAATGTCTTAAACTGTCTACGTTTTGATCGTACACTGGAAGACTAGTAGTAGTTTCCGAAGCACATCTGGATGCATTCTGTAATCTGTGGACCTTCAGAGTGTTGATGAAACACAGAAATTGCATCGGCATTGAACACAGTAAGCGCCATGCGGACTTATCTCCATGAGAGTAATGTCTTAAACTGTCTACGCTTTGATCGTTCACTGGAAGAGTAGTAATAGTTTCTGAAGCACATCTGGAGGCATTCTGTAATCTGTGGACCTTCAGAGTGTTGATGAAACACAAAAATTGCCTCGGCATTGAAACCCATAAGCACCATGCGGACTTTTCTCCATGGGAGTAATGTCTTAAACTGTCTACGCTTTGATAGTTCACTTTCAGACTAGTAATAGTTTACGAAGCACGTCTGGATGCATTCTGTAATCTGTGGACCTTCATAGGGTTGATGAAATACAAAAATTGCATCGGCATTGAACACAATAAGCACCATGCGGAATTTTCTCCATGGGAGTAATGTCTTAAACTGTCTACGCTTTGATCGTACACTAGAAGCCTAGTAGTAGTTTCCGAAGCACATCTGGAGGCATTCTGTAATCTGTGGACCTTCAGAGTGTGGATGAAACACAAAAATTGCATCGGCATTGAACACAATAAGCACCATGCGGTTTTTTCTCCATGGGAGTAATGTCTTAAACTGTCTACACTTTGATCGTACACTGGAAGACTAGTAGTAGTTTCCGAATCACATCTGGATGCATTCTGTAATCTGTGGACCATCGGAGTGTTGATGAAACACAGAAATTGCATCGGCATTCAACACAATAAGCACCATGCGGACTTTTCTCCATTGGAGTAATGTCTTAAACTGTATACGCTTTGATCGTTCCCTGGAAGACTAGTGGTAGTTTAAGACACACATGTGGAAGCATTCTGTAATCTGTGGACCTTCAGAGTGTTGATGAAACACAGAAATTGCATCGGCATTGAACACAATAAGCACCATGCGGACTTTTCTCCATGCGAGTTATGTCTTAAAGTGTCTACGATTTGATCGCACACTGGAAGACTAGTAGTAGTTTCCGAAGCATATCTGGAGGCATTCTGTAATCTGTGGACCTTCAGAGTGTTGATGAAACACAAAAATTGCATCGGCATTGAACACGATAAGCACCACGCGGACGTTCCTCCATGGGAGTAATGTCTTATACTGTCTACGCTTTGATCGTGCAGTGGAAGACTAGTAGTAGTTTCCGAAGCACATCTGGAGGCATTCTGTAATCTGTGGACCTTCGGAGTGTTGATGAAACACAAAAATTGCATCGACATTGAACACGATAAGCACCACGCGGACTTTTCTCCATGAGAGTAATGTCTTAAACTGTCTATGCTTTGATCGTACACTGGAAGACTAGAAGTAGTTTCCGAAGCACATCTGGAGGCATTCTGTAATCTGTGGCCCTTCAGGATGTTGATGAAACACAGAAATTGAACAGGCATTGAACACAATTAGCACCATGCCGACTTTTCTCCATGAGAGTAATGTCTTAAACTGTCTACCATCTGATCGTTCACTGGAAGACTAGTAGTAGTTTCAGAAGCACATCTAGAGGCATTCTGTAATCTGTGGAACTTCAAAGTGTTATGAAACACAGAAATTGCATCAGCATTGAACACAATAAGCACCATGCGGGCATTTCTCCATGAGAGTAATGACTTAAACTGTCTACGCTTTGATCGTACACTGGAATACTAGTAGTAGTTTCCGAAGCACATCTGGATGCATTCTGTAATCTGTGGACCTTCAGAGTGTGGATGAAACACAGAAATTGCGTTGGCATTGAACTCAATAAGCACCATGCGGTCTTTTCTATATAGGAGTAATGTCTTTAAATGTATACGCTTTATTCGTTCCCTGGAAGACTAGTGGTAGTTTCCGACGCACATCTGGATGCATTCTGTAATGTGTGGACCTTCAGAGTGTTGATGAAACACAAAGTTGCATCGGCATTGAACACGATATGCACCACGCGGACCTTTCTCCATGGGGGTAATGTCTCAAACTATCTACGCTCAGATCGTTCCCTGGAAGGCTAGTAGTAGTTTCCGAAGCACATCTGGAGGCATTCTGCAATCTTTGGACCTTCAGAGTGTTGATGAAACACAAAAATTGCATCGACATAGAACACAGTAAGCACCATGCGGACTTTTACCCATGGGAGTAATGTCTTAAACTGTCTACGCTTTGATCGTACACTGGAAGCCTAGTAGTAGTTTCCGAAGCATATCTGGATGCATTCTGTAATCTGTGGACCTTCAGAGTGTTGATGAAACACAGAAATTGCATCGGCTCTCAACACAATAAGCACCTTGCGGACTTTTCTCCATGAGAGTAATGTCTTAAACTGTCTACGCTTTGGTCGTTCACTGGAAGAGTAGTAGTAGTTTCTGAAGCACATCTGGAGGCATTCTGTAATCTGTGGACCTTCAGAGTGTTGATGAAACACAAAAATGGCATCGGCATTGAACACAATAAGCACCATGCGGACTTTTCTCCATGGGAGTAATGTCCTAAACTGTCTACACTTTGATAGTTCACTTTAAGACTAGTAGTAGATTACGAAGCACGTCTGGATGCATTCTGTAATCCGTGGACCTTCATAGGGTTGATGAAACACAAAAATTGCATCGGCATTGAACACAATAAGCACCATGCGGACTTTTCTCCATGGGAGTAATGTCTTAAACCTGTCTACGATTTGATCGAACACTGGAGGACTAGTAGTAGTTTCCGAAGCACATCTGGAGGCATTCTGTAATCTGTGGGCCTTCAGAGTGTGGATGAAACACATAAATTGCATCGGCATTGAACACAATAAGCACCATGGGGACTTTTCTCCTTGGGAGCAATGTCTTAAACTGTCTACGATTTGATCGTACGCTGGATACTAGTAATAGTTTCCGAAGCACATCTGGATGCATTCTGTAATCTGTGGACCTTCAGAGTGTTGATGAAACACAGAAATTGCATCGGCATTGAACACAATAAGCACCACGCGGACTTTTCTCCATGGGTGTAATGTCTCAAACTATCTACGCTCAGATCGTTCCCTGGAAGACTAGGAGTAGTTTCCGAAGCACATCTGAAGGCATTCTGTAATCTGTGGACCTTCAGAGTGATGATGAAACAAAAAAATTGCATCGACGTTGAACACAGTAAGCACCATGCGGACTTTTCCCCATGGGAGTAATGTCTTCAACTGTCTACGCTTTGATCGTACACTGGAAGACTAGTAGTAGTTTCCGAAGCACATCTGGATGCATTCTGTAATCTGTGGACCTTAAGAGTGTTGATGAAACACAGAAATTGAATCGGCATTGAACACTATAAGATCCATGCGGACTTCTCACCATTGGAGTAATGTCTTAAACTGTCTACGTTTTGATCGTTCCCTGGAAGACTAGTAGGAGTTTCCGAAACACAACTGGAGGCATTCAGTAATCTGTGGACCTTCAGAGTGTTGATGAAACACAAAAATTGCAACGGCATTGAACACAATAACCACCATGCGGACTTCTCTCCATTGGAGTAATGTCTTAAACTGTCTACTCTTTGATCGTTCACTTTAAGACTAGTAGTAGTTTCCGAAGCACATCTGGAGGCATTCTGTAACCTGCGGACCTTCAGAATGTTGATGAAACACAGAAATTGAATCGGCATTGAACACTATAAGCACCATGCGGACTTTTCTCCAATGGAGTAATGTCTTAAACTGTCTACGCTTTGATCGTACACTGGAAGACTAGTAGTAGTTTCCGAAGCACATCTGGATGCATTCTGTAATCTGTGGACCTTCAGAGTGTGGATGAAACACAGAAATTGCGTTGGCATTGAACACAATAAGCACCATGCGGTCTTTTCTATATAGGAGTAATGTCTTTAAATGTATACGCTTTATTCGTTCCCTGGATGACTAGTGGTAGTTTCCGACGCACATCTGGATGCTTTCTGTAATGTGTGGACCTTCAGAGTGTTGATGAAACACAAAGTTGCATCGGCATTGAACACGATATGCACCACGCGGACCTTTCTCCATGGGGGTAATGTCTCAAACTATCTACGCTCAGATCGCTCCCTGGAAGGCTAGTAGTAGTTTCCGAAGCACATCTGGAGGCATCCTGCAATCTTTGGACCTTCAGAGTGTTGATGAAACACAAAAATTGCATCGACATTGAACACAGTAAGCACCATGCGGACTTTTACCCATGGGAGTAATGTCTTAAACTGTCTACGCTTTGATCGTACACTGGAAGCCTAGTAGTAGTTTCCGAAGCATATCTGGATGCATTCTGTAATCTGTGGACCTTCAGAGTGTTGATGAAACACAGAAATTGCATCGGCTCTCAACACAATAAGCACCTTGCGGACTTTTCTCCATGAGAGTAATGTCTTAAACTGTCTACGCTTTGGTCGTTCACTGGAAGAGTAGTAGTAGTTTCTGAAGCACATCTGGAGGCATTCTGTAATCTGTGGACCTTCAGAGTGTTGATGAAACACAAAAATGGCATCGGCATTGAACACAATGAGCACCATGCGGACTTTTCTCCATGGGAGTAATGTCCTAAACTGTCTACACTTTGATAGTTCACTTTAAGACTAGTAGTAGATTACGAAGCACGTCTGGATGCATTCTGTAATCCGTGGACCTTCATAGGGTTGATGAAACACAAAAATTGCATCGGCATTGAACACAATAAGCACCATGCGGACTTTTCTCCATGGGAGTAATGTCTTAAACCTGTCTACGATTTGATCGTACACTGGAGGACTAGTAGTAGTTTCCGAAGCACATCTGGAGGCATTCTGTAATCTGTGGGCCTTCAGAGTGTGGATGAAACACATAAATTGCATCGGCATTGAACACAATAAGCACCATGGGGACTTTTCTCCTTGGGAGCAATGTCTTAAACTGTCTACGATTTGATCGTACGCTGGATACTAGTAATAGTTTCCGAAGCACATCTGGATGCATTCTGTAATCTGTGGACCTTCAGAGTGTTGATAAAACACAGAAATTGCATCGGCATTGAACACAATAAGCACCACGCGGACTTTTCTCCATGGGTGTAATGTCTCAAACTATCTACGCTCAGATCGTTCCCTGGAAGACTAGGAGTAGTTTCCGAAGCACATCTGGAGGCATTCTGTAATCTGTGGACCTTCAGAGTGATGATGAAACACAAAAATTGCATCGACGTTGAACACAGTAAGCACCATGCGGACTTTTCCCCATGGGAGTAACGTCTTCAACTGTCTACGCTTTGATCGTACACTGGAAGACTAGTAGTAGTTTCCGAAGCACATCTGGATGCATTCTGTAATCTGTGGACTTTCAGAGTGTTGATGAAACACAGAAATTGCATCGGCTTTCAACTCAATAAGCACCATGCGGACTTTTCTCCATGGGAGTAATGTCTTAAACTGTATACGGTTTGATCGTTCCCTGGAAGACTAGTGGTAGTTTCCGACACACATATGGAAGCATTCTGTAATCTGTGGACCTTCAGAGTGTTGATGAAACACAGAAATTGCATCGGCATTGAACACAATAAGCACCATGCGGACTTTTCTCCATGAGAGTAATGTCTTAATCTGTCTACGCTTTGATCGTTCACTGGAAGACTTGTAGTGATTTTCGAAGCACATCTGGAGGCATTCTGTAATCTGTGGACCTTCAGAGTTTTGATGAAACAAAAAAATTGCAGCGGCATTGAACACAATAAGCACCATGCGGACTTTTCTCCATGGGAGTAACGTCTTAAACTGTCTACGCTTTGATCGTACACTGGAAGACTAGTAGCAGTTCTAGAAGCACATCTGGAGGCATTCTGTAATCTGTGGACCTTCAGAGTGTTGATGAAACACAAAAATGGCATCGGCATTGAACACAATAAGCACCATGCGGACTTTTCTCCATGGGAGTAATGTCCTAAACTGTCTACACTTTGATAGTTCACTTTAAGACTAGTAGTAGATTACGAAGCACGTCTGGATGCATTCTGTAATCTGTGGACCTTCATAGGGATGATGAAACGCAAAAATTGCATCGGCATTGAACACAATAAGCACCATGCGGACTTTTCTCCATGGGAGTAATGTCTTAAACTGTCAACGATTTGATCGTACACTGGAGGACTAGTAGTAGTTTCCGAAGCACATCTGGAGGCATTCTGTAATCTGTGGGCCTTCAGAGTGTGGATGAAACACATAAATTGCATCGGCATTGAACACAATAAGCACCATGGGGACTTTTCTCCTTGGGAGCAATGTCTTAAACTGTCTACGATTTGATCGTACGCTGGATACTAGTAATAGTTTCCGAAGCACATCTGGATGCATTCTGTAATCTGTGGACCTTCAGAGTGTTGATGAAACACAGAAATTGCATCGGCATTGAACACAATAAGCACCACGCGGACTTTTCTCCATGGGTGTAATGTCTCAAACTATCTACGCTCAGATCGTTCCCTGGAAGACTAGGAGTAGTTTCCGAAGCACATCTGGAGGCATTCTGTAATCTGTGGACCTTCAGAGTGATGATGAAACACAAAAATTGCATCGACGTTGAACACAGTAAGCACCATGCGGACTTTTCCCCATGGGAGTAATGTCTTCAACTGTCTACGCTTTGATCGTACACTGGAAGACTAGTAGTAGTTTCCGAAGCACATCTGGATGCATTCTGTAATCTGTGGACTTTCAGAGTGTTGATGAAACACAGAAATTGCATCGGCTTTCAACTCAATAAGCACCATGCGGACTTTTCTCCATGGGAGTAATGTCTTAAACTGTATACGGTTTGATCGTTCCCTGGAAGACTAGTGGTAGTTTCCGACACACATCTGGAAGCTATCTGTAATCTGTGGACCTTCAGAGTGTTGATGAAACGCAGAAATTGCATCGGCATTGAACACAATAAGCACCATGCGGACTTTTCTCCATGAGAGTAATGTCTTAATCTGTCTACGCTTTGATCGTTCACTGGAAGACTTGTAGTGATTTTCGAAGCACATCTGGAGGCATTCTGTAATCTGTGGACCTTCAGAGTGTTGATGAAACACAAATATTGCAGCGGCATTGAACACAATAAGCACCATGCGGACTTTTCTCCATGGGAGTAACGTCCTAAACTGTCTACGCTTTGAACGTACACTGGTAGACTAGTAGTAGTTTCAGAAGCACATCTGGATGCATTCTGTAATCTGTGGACCTTCAGAGTGTTGATGAAACACAGAAACTGCATCGGCATTGAACACAATAAGCGCCATGCGGACTTTTCTCTTTGAGAGAATGTCTTAAACTGTCGACGCTTTGGTCGTTCACTGGAAGAGTAGTAGTAGTTTCTGAAGCACATCTGGAGGCATTGTGTAATCTGTGGACCTTCAGAGTGTTGATGAAACACAAAAATGGCATCGGCAATGAACACAATAAGCACCATGCGGACTTTTCTCCACCGGAGTAATGTGTTAAACTGTCTACGCTTTGATAGTTCACTTTAAGAATAGTAGTAGTTTACGAAGCACATCTGGATGTAATCTGTAATCTGTGGACCTTCAGAGGGTTGATGAAACACAAAAATGGTATCGGCATTGAACACAATAAGCACCATGAGGACTTTTCTCCATGGGAGTAATGTCTTAAACTGTCTACACTTTGATCGTACACTGGAAGGCTTGTAGTAGTTTCCGAAGCACATCTGGAGGCATTCTGTAATCTGTGGAGCTTCGGAGTGTTGATGAAACACAGAAATTGCATCGGCATTGAACACAATAAGCGCCATGCGGACTTTTCTCTTTGAGAGAATGTCTTAAACTGTCGACGCTTTGGTCGTTCACTGGAAGAGTAGTAGTAGTTTCTGAAGCACATCTGGAGGCATTCTGTAATCTGTGGACCTTCGGAGTGTGGATGAAACACAGAAATTGCATCGGCATTGAACACAATGAGCACCATGCGGACTTTTCCCCATGGGAGTAATGTCTTAAACTGTCTACGCTTTGATCGTACACTGGAAGACTACTAGTAGTTTACGAAGCACATCTGGATGCATTCTGTAATCTGTGGACCTTCAGAGTGTTGATGAAACACAGAAACTGCATCGGCATTGAACACAATAAGCGCCATGCGGACTTATCTCCATGAGAGTAATGTCTTAAACTGTCTACGCTTTGATCGTTCACTGGAAGAGTAGTAGTAGTTTCTGAAGCACATCTGGAGGCATTCTGTAATCTGTGGACCTTCAGAGTGTTGATGAAACACAAAAATGGCATCGGCATTGAACACAATAAGCACCATGCGGTCTTTTCTCCATGGGAGTAATGTCTTAAACTGTCTACGCTTTGATAGTTCACTTTAACACTAGTAGTAGTTTACGAAGCACGTCTGGATGCATTCTGTAATCTGTGGACCTTCATAGGGTTGATGAAACACAAAAATTGCATCGGCATTGAACACAATAAGCACCATGCGGACTTTTCTCCATGGGAGTAATGTCTTAAACTGTCCTCGCTTTGATCGTACACTGGAAGACTAGTAGTAGTTTCCGAAGCACATCTGGAGGCATTCTGTAATTTGTGGACCTTCAGAGTTGTGGATGAAACACAGACATTGCATCGGCATTGAACACAATAAGCACCATGCGGACTTTTCTCCATGGGAGTAATGTCTTAAACTGTCTACGCTTTGATCGTACACTGGAAGACTAGTAGTAGTTTCCGAATCACCTCTGGATGCGTTCTGTAATCTGTGGACCTTCAGAGTGTTGATGAAACACAGAAATTGCATCGGCATTCAACACAATAAGCACCATGCGGACTTTTCTCCATGGGAGTAATGTCTTAAACTGTCTACGCATTGATCGTACACTGGAAGACTAGTAGTAGTTTCCGAAGCACATCTGCAGACAATCTGTAATCTGTGGACCTTCAGAGTGTGGATGAAACACAGAAATTGCATTGGCATTGAACACAATAAGCACCATGCGGACTTTTCTCCATGTGAGTAACGTCTTAAACTGTCTACGCTTTGATCGTTCACTGGAAGACTAGTAGTAGTTTCCGAAGCACATCTTGAGGCATTATGAAATCTGTGGACCCTCAGAGTGTTGATGAAACACAAAAACTGCGTCGGCATTGAACACAACAAGAACCATGCGGACTTTTCTCAATGGGAGTAATGTCTTAAACTGTCTACGGTTTCATCGTTCCCTGGAAGATAGTAGTAGTTTCCGAAGCACATCTGGAGGCATTCTGTAATCTGTGGACCTTCAGAGTGTTGATGAAACACAGAAATTGCATCAGCATTGAACACAATAAGCACCATGCGGACATTTCTTCATGAGAGTAATGTCTTAAACTGTCTACGCTTTGATCGTACACTGGAAGACTAGAAGTACTATCCGAAGCACATCTGGAGGCATTCTGTAATCTGTGGGCCTTCAGAGTGTGGATGAAACACATAAATTGCATCGGCATTGAACACAATAAGCACCATGGGGACTTTTCTCCTTGGGAGCAATGTCTTAAACTGTCTACGATTTGATCGTACGATGGATACTAGTAATAGTTTCCGAAGCACATCTGGATGCATTCTGTAATCTGTGGACCTTCAGAGTGTTGATGAAACACAGAAATTGCATCGGCATTGAACACAATAAGCACCACGCGGACTTTTCTCCATGGGTGTAATGTCTCAAACTATCTACGCTCAGATCGTTCCCTGGAAGACTAGGAGTAGTTTCCGAAGCACATCTGGAGGCATTCTGTAATCTGTGGACCTTCAGAGTGTTGATGAAACACAGAAACTGCATCGGCATTGAACACAATAAGCGCCATGCGGACTTTTCTCTTTGAGAGAATGTCTTAAACTGTCGACGCTTTGGTCGTTCACTGGAAGAGTAGTAGTAGTTTCTGAAGCACATCTGGAGGCATTGTGTAATCTGTGGACCTTCAGAGTGTTGATGAAACACAAAAATGGCATCGGCAATGAACACAATAAGCACCATGCGGACTTTTCTCCACCGGAGTAATGTGTTAAACTGTCTACGCTTTGATAGTTCACTTTAAGAATAGTAGTAGTTTACGAAGCACATCTGGATGTAATCTGTAATCTGTGGACCTTCAGAGGGTTGATGAAACACAAAAATGGTATCGGCATTGAACACAATAAGCACCATGAGGACTTTTCTCCATGGGAGTAATGTCTTAAACTGTCTACACTTTGATCGTACACTGGAAGGCTTGTAGTAGTTTCCGAAGCACATCTGGAGGCATTCTGTAATCTGTGGAGCTTCGGAGTGTTGATGAAACACAGAAATTGCATCGGCATTGAACACAATAAGCGCCATGCGGACTTTTCTCTTTGAGAGAATGTCTTAAACTGTCGACGCTTTGGTCGTTCACTGGAAGAGTAGTAGTAGTTTCTGAAGCACATCTGGAGGCATTCTGTAATCTGTGGACCTTCGGAGTGTGGATGAAACACAGAAATTGCATCGGCATTGAACACAATGAGCACCATGCGGACTTTTCCCCATGGGAGTAATGTCTTAAACTGTCTACGCTTTGATCGTACACTGGAAGACTACTAGTAGTTTACGAAGCACATCTGGATGCATTCTGTAATCTGTGGACCTTCAGAGTGTTGATGAAACACAGAAACTGCATCGGCATTGAACACAATAAGCGCCATGCGGACTTATCTCCATGAGAGTAATGTCTTAAACTGTCTACGCTTTGATCGTTCACTGGAAGAGTAGTAGTAGTTTCTGAAGCACATCTGGAGGCATTCTGTAATCTGTGGACCTTCAGAGTGTTGATGAAACACAAAAATGGCATCGGCATTGAACACAATAAGCACCATGCGGTCTTTTCTCCATGGGAGTAATGTCTTAAACTGTCTACGCTTTGATAGTTCACTTTAACACTAGTAGTAGTTTACGAAGCACGTCTGGATGCATTCTGTAATCTGTGGACCTTCATAGGGTTGATGAAACACAAAAATTGCATCGGCATTGAACACAATAAGCACCATGCGGACTTTTCTCCATGGGAGTAATGTCTTAAACTGTCCTCGCTTTGATCGTACACTGGAAGACTAGTAGTAGTTTCCGAAGCACATCTGGAGGCATTCTGTAATTTGTGGACCTTCAGAGTTGTGGATGAAACACAGACATTGCATCGGCATTGAACACAATAAGCACCATGCGGACTTTTCTCCATGGGAGTAATGTCTTAAACTGTCTACGCTTTGATCGTACACTGGAAGACTAGTAGTAGTTTCCGAATCACCTCTGGATGCGTTCTGTAATCTGTGGACCTTCAGAGTGTTGATGAAACACAGAAATTGCATCGGCATTCAACACAATAAGCACCATGCGGACTTTTCTCCATGGGAGTAATGTCTTAAACTGTCTACGCATTGATCGTACACTGGAAGACTAGTAGTAGTTTCCGAAGCACATCTGCAGACATTCTGTAATCTGTGGACCTTCAGAGTGTGGATGAAACACAGAAATTGCATTGGCATTGAACACAATAAGCACCATGCGGACTTTTCTCCATGTGAGTAACGTCTTAAACTGTCTACGCTTTGATCGTTCACTGGAAGACTAGTAGTAGTTTCCGAAGCACATCTTGAGGCATTATGAAATCTGTGGACCCTCAGAGTGTTGATGAAACACAAAAACTGCGTCGGCATTGAACACAACAAGAACCATGCGGACTTTTCTCAATGGGAGTAATGTCTTAAACTGTCTACGGTTTCATCGTTCCCTGGAAGATAGTAGTAGTTTCCGAAGCACATCTGGAGGCATTCTGTAATCTGTGGACCTTCAGAGTGTTGATGAAACACAGAAATTGCATCAGCATTGAACACAATAAGCACCATGCGGACATTTCTTCATGAGAGTAATGTCTTAAACTGTCTACGCTTTGATCGTACACTGGAAGACTAGAAGTACTATCCGAAGCACATCTGGAGGCATTCTGTAATCTGTGGGCCTTCAGAGTGTGGATGAAACACATAAATTGCATCGGCATTGAACACAATAAGCACCATGGGGACTTTTCTCCTTGGGAGCAATGTCTTAAACTGTCTACGATTTGATCGTACGCTGGATACTAGTAATAGTTTCCGAAGCACATCTGGATGCATTCTGTAATCTGTGGACCTTCAGAGTGTTGATGAAACACAGAAATTGCATCGGCATTGAACACAATAAGCACCACGCGGACTTTTCTCCATGGGTGTAATGTCTCAAACTATCTACGCTCAGATCGTTCCCTGGAAGACTAGGAGTAGTTTCCGAAGCACATCTGGAGGCATTCTGTAATCTGTGGACCTTCAGAGTGATGATGAAACACAAAAATTGCATCGACGTTGAACACAGTAAGCACCATGCGGACTTTTCCCCATGGGAGTAATGTCTTCAACTGTCTACGCTTTGATCGTACACTGGAAGACTAGTAGTAGTTTCCGAAGCACATCTGGATGCATTCTGTAATCTGTGGACTTTCAGAGTGTTGATGAAACACAGAAATTGCATCGGCTTTCAACTCAATAAGCACCATGCGGACTTTTCTCCATGAGAGTAATGTCTTAATCTGTCTACGCTTTGATCGTTCACTGGAAGACTTGTAGTGATTTTCGAAGCACATCTGGAGGCATTCTGTAATCTGTGGACCTTCAGAGTTTTGATGAAACAAAAAAATTGCAGCGGCATTGAACACAATAAGCACCATGCGGACTTTTCTCCATGGGAGTAACGTCTTAAACTGTCTACGCTTTGATCGTACACTGGAAGACTAGTAGCAGTTCTAGAAGCACATCTGGAGGCATTCTGTAATCTGTGGACCTTCAGAGTGTTGATGAAACACAAAAATGGCATCGGCATTGAACACAATAAGCACCATGCGGACTTTTCTCCATGGGAGTAATGTCCTAAACTGTCTACACTTTGATAGTTCACTTTAAGACTAGTAGTAGATTACGAAGCACGTCTGGATGCATTCTGTAATCTGTGGACCTTCATAGGGATGATGAAACGCAAAAATTGCATCGGCATTGAACACAATAAGCACCATGCGGACTTTTCTCCATGGGAGTAATGTCTTAAACTGTCAACGATTTGATCGTACACTGGAGGACTAGTAGTAGTTTCCGAAGCACATCTGGAGGCATTCTGTAATCTGTGGGCCTTCAGAGTGTGGATGAAACACATAAATTGCATCGGCATTGAACACAATAAGCACCATGGGGACTTTTCTCCTTGGGAGCAATGTCTTAAACTGTCTACGATTTGATCGTACGCTGGATACTAGTAATAGTTTCCGAAGCACATCTGGATGCATTCTGTAATCTGTGGACCTTCAGAGTGTTGATGAAACACAGAAATTGCATCGGCATTGAACACAATAAGCACCACGCGGACTTTTCTCCATGGGTGTAATGTCTCAAACTATCTACGCTCAGATCGTTCCCTGGAAGACTAGGAGTAGTTTCCGAAGCACATCTGGAGGCATTCTGTAATCTGTGGACCTTCAGAGTGATGATGAAACACAAAAATTGCATCGACGTTGAACACAGTAAGCACCATGCGGACTTTTCCCCATGGGAGTAATGTCTTCAACTGTCTACGCTTTGATCGTACACTGGAAGACTAGTAGTAGTTTCCGAAGCACATCTGGATGCATTCTGTAATCTGTGGACTTTCAGAGTGTTGATGAAACACAGAAATTGCATCGGCTTTCAACTCAATAAGCACCATGCGGACTTTTCTCCATGGGAGTAATGTCTTAAACTGTATACGGTTTGATCGTTCCCTGGAAGACTAGTGGTAGTTTCCGACACACATCTGGAAGCTATCTGTAATCTGTGGACCTTCAGAGTGTTGATGAAACGCAGAAATTGCATCGGCATTGAACACAATAAGCACCATGCGGACTTTTCTCCATGAGAGTAATGTCTTAATCTGTCTACGCTTTGATCGTTCACTGGAAGACTTGTAGTGATTTTCGAAGCACATCTGGAGGCATTCTGTAATCTGTGGACCTTCAGAGTGTTGATGAAACACAAATATTGCAGCGGCATTGAACACAATAAGCACCATGCGGACTTTTCTCCATGGGAGTAACGTCCTAAACTGTCTACGCTTTGAACGTACACTGGTAGACTAGTAGTAGTTTCAGAAGCACATCTGGATGCATTCTGTAATCTGTGGACCTTCAGAGTGTTGATGAAACACAGAAACTGCATCGGCATTGAACACAATAAGCGCCATGCGGACTTTTCTCTTTGAGAGAATGTCTTAAACTGTCGACGCTTTGGTCGTTCACTGGAAGAGTAGTAGTAGTTTCTGAAGCACATCTGGAGGCATTGTGTAATCTGTGGACCTTCAGAGTGTTGATGAAACACAAAAATGGCATCGGCAATGAACACAATAAGCACCATGCGGACTTTTCTCCACCGGAGTAATGTGTTAAACTGTCTACGCTTTGATAGTTCACTTTAAGAATAGTAGTAGTTTACGAAGCACATCTGGATGTAATCTGTAATCTGTGGACCTTCAGAGGGTTGATGAAACACAAAAATGGTATCGGCATTGAACACAATAAGCACCATGAGGACTTTTCTCCATGGGAGTAATGTCTTAAACTGTCTACACTTTGATCGTACACTGGAAGGCTTGTAGTAGTTTCCGAAGCACATCTGGAGGCATTCTGTAATCTGTGGAGCTTCGGAGTGTTGATGAAACACAGAAATTGCATCGGCATTGAACACAATAAGCGCCATGCGGACTTTTCTCTTTGAGAGAATGTCTTAAACTGTCGACGCTTTGGTCGTTCACTGGAAGAGTAGTAGTAGTTTCTGAAGCACATCTGGAGGCATTCTGTAATCTGTGGACCTTCGGAGTGTGGATGAAACACAGAAATTGCATCGGCATTGAACACAATGAGCACCATGCGGACTTTTCCCCATGGGAGTAATGTCTTAAACTGTCTACGCTTTGATCGTACACTGGAAGACTACTAGTAGTTTACGAAGCACATCTGGATGCATTCTGTAATCTGTGGACCTTCAGAGTGTTGATGAAACACAGAAACTGCATCGGCATTGAACACAATAAGCGCCATGCGGACTTATCTCCATGAGAGTAATGTCTTAAACTGTCTACGCTTTGATCGTTCACTGGAAGAGTAGTAGTAGTTTCTGAAGCACATCTGGAGGCATTCTGTAATCTGTGGACCTTCAGAGTGTTGATGAAACACAAAAATGGCATCGGCATTGAACACAATAAGCACCATGCGGTCTTTTCTCCATGGGAGTAATGTCTTAAACTGTCTACGCTTTGATAGTTCACTTTAACACTAGTAGTAGTTTACGAAGCACGTCTGGATGCATTCTGTAATCTGTGGACCTTCATAGGGTTGATGAAACACAAAAATTGCATCGGCATTGAACACAATAAGCACCATGCGGACTTTTCTCCATGGGAGTAATGTCTTAAACTGTCCTCGCTTTGATCGTACACTGGAAGACTAGTAGTAGTTTCCGAAGCACATCTGGAGGCATTCTGTAATTTGTGGACCTTCAGAGTTGTGGATGAAACACAGACATTGCATCGGCATTGAACACAATAAGCACCATGCGGACTTTTCTCCATGGGAGTAATGTCTTAAACTGTCTACGCTTTGATCGTACACTGGAAGACTAGTAGTAGTTTCCGAATCACCTCTGGATGCGTTCTGTAATCTGTGGACCTTCAGAGTGTTGATGAAACACAGAAATTGCATCGGCATTCAACACAATAAGCACCATGCGGACTTTTCTCCATGGGAGTAATGTCTTAAACTGTCTACGCATTGATCGTACACTGGAAGACTAGTAGTAGTTTCCGAAGCACATCTGCAGACAATCTGTAATCTGTGGACCTTCAGAGTGTGGATGAAACACAGAAATTGCATTGGCATTGAACACAATAAGCACCATGCGGACTTTTCTCCATGTGAGTAACGTCTTAAACTGTCTACGCTTTGATCGTTCACTGGAAGACTAGTAGTAGTTTCCGAAGCACATCTTGAGGCATTATGAAATCTGTGGACCCTCAGAGTGTTGATGAAACACAAAAACTGCGTCGGCATTGAACACAACAAGAACCATGCGGACTTTTCTCAATGGGAGTAATGTCTTAAACTGTCTACGGTTTCATCGTTCCCTGGAAGATAGTAGTAGTTTCCGAAGCACATCTGGAGGCATTCTGTAATCTGTGGACCTTCAGAGTGTTGATGAAACACAGAAATTGCATCAGCATTGAACACAATAAGCACCATGCGGACATTTCTTCATGAGAGTAATGTCTTAAACTGTCTACGCTTTGATCGTACACTGGAAGACTAGAAGTACTATCCGAAGCACATCTGGAGGCATTCTGTAATCTGTGGGCCTTCAGAGTGTGGATGAAACACATAAATTGCATCGGCATTGAACACAATAAGCACCATGGGGACTTTTCTCCTTGGGAGCAATGTCTTAAACTGTCTACGATTTGATCGTACGATGGATACTAGTAATAGTTTCCGAAGCACATCTGGATGCATTCTGTAATCTGTGGACCTTCAGAGTGTTGATGAAACACAGAAATTGCATCGGCATTGAACACAATAAGCACCACGCGGACTTTTCTCCATGGGTGTAATGTCTCAAACTATCTACGCTCAGATCGTTCCCTGGAAGACTAGGAGTAGTTTCCGAAGCACATCTGGAGGCATTCTGTAATCTGTGGACCTTCAGAGTGTTGATGAAACACAGAAACTGCATCGGCATTGAACACAATAAGCGCCATGCGGACTTTTCTCTTTGAGAGAATGTCTTAAACTGTCGACGCTTTGGTCGTTCACTGGAAGAGTAGTAGTAGTTTCTGAATCACATCTGGAGGCATTGTGTAATCTGTGGACCTTCAGAGTGTTGATGAAACACAAAAATGGCATCGGCAATGAACACAATAAGCACCATGCGGACTTTTCTCCACCGGAGTAATGTGTTAAACTGTCTACGCTTTGATAGTTCACTTTAAGAATAGTAGTAGTTTACGAAGCACATCTGGATGTAATCTGTAATCTGTGGACCTTCAGAGGGTTGATGAAACACAAAAATGGTATCGGCATTGAACACAATAAGCACCATGAGGACTTTTCTCCATGGGAGTAATGTCTTAAACTGTCTACACTTTGATCGTACACTGGAAGGCTTGTAGTAGTTTCCGAAGCACATCTGGAGGCATTCTGTAATCTGTGGAGCTTCGGAGTGTTGATGAAACACAGAAATTGCATCGGCATTGAACACAATAAGCGCCATGCGGACTTTTCTCTTTGAGAGAATGTCTTAAACTGTCGACGCTTTGGTCGTTCACTGGAAGAGTAGTAGTAGTTTCTGAAGCACATCTGGAGGCATTCTGTAATCTGTGGACCTTCGGAGTGTGGATGAAACACAGAAATTGCATCGGCATTGAACACAATGAGCACCATGCGGACTTTTCCCCATGGGAGTAATGTCTTAAACTGTCTACGCTTTGATCGTACACTGGAAGACTACTAGTAGTTTACGAAGCACATCTGGATGCATTCTGTAATCTGTGGACCTTCAGAGTGTTGATGAAACACAGAAACTGCATCGGCATTGAACACAATAAGCGCCATGCGGACTTATCTCCATGAGAGTAATGTCTTAAACTGTCTACGCTTTGATCGTTCACTGGAAGAGTAGTAGTAGTTTCTGAAGCACATCTGGAGGCATTCTGTAATCTGTGGACCTTCAGAGTGTTGATGAAACACAAAAATGGCATCGGCATTGAACACAATAAGCACCATGCGGTCTTTTCTCCATGGGAGTAATGTCTTAAACTGTCTACGCTTTGATAGTTCACTTTAACACTAGTAGTAGTTTACGAAGCACGTCTGGATGCATTCTGTAATCTGTGGACCTTCATAGGGTTGATGAAACACAAAAATTGCATCGGCATTGAACACAATAAGCACCATGCGGACTTTTCTCCATGGGAGTAATGTCTTAAACTGTCCTCGCTTTGATCGTACACTGGAAGACTAGTAGTAGTTTCCGAAGCACATCTGGAGGCATTCTGTAATTTGTGGACCTTCAGAGTTGTGGATGAAACACAGACATTGCATCGGCATTGAACACAATAAGCACCATGCGGACTTTTCTCCATGGGAGTAATGTCTTAAACTGTCTACGCTTTGATCGTACACTGGAAGACTAGTAGTAGTTTCCGAATCACCTCTGGATGCGTTCTGTAATCTGTGGACCTTCAGAGTGTTGATGAAACACAGAAATTGCATCGGCATTCAACACAATAAGCACCATGCGGACTTTTCTCCATGGGAGTAATGTCTTAAACTGTCTACGCATTGATCGTACACTGGAAGACTAGTAGTAGTTTCCGAAGCACATCTGCAGACATTCTGTAATCTGTGGACCTTCAGAGTGTGGATGAAACACAGAAATTGCATTGGCATTGAACACAATAAGCACCATGCGGACTTTTCTCCATGTGAGTAACGTCTTAAACTGTCTACGCTTTGATCGTTCACTGGAAGACTAGTAGTAGTTTCCGAAGCACATCTTGAGGCATTATGAAATCTGTGGACCCTCAGAGTGTTGATGAAACACAAAAACTGCGTCGGCATTGAACACAACAAGAACCATGCGCACTTTTCTCAATGGGAGTAATGTCTTAAACTGTCTACGGTTTCATCGTTCCCTGGAAGATAGTAGTAGTTTCCGAAGCACATCTGGAGGCATTCTGTAATCTGTGGACCTTCAGAGTGTTGATGAAACACAGAAATTGCATCAGCATTGAACACAATAAGCACCATGCGGACATTTCTTCATGAGAGTAATGTCTTAAACTGTCTACGCTTTGATCGTACACTGGAAGACTAGAAGTACTATCCGAAGCACATCTGGAGGCATTCTGTAATCTGTGGGCCTTCAGAGTGTGGATGAAACACATAAATTGCATCGGCATTGAACACAATAAGCACCATGGGGACTTTTCTCCTTGGGAGCAATGTCTTAAACTGTCTACGATTTGATCGTACGCTGGATACTAGTAATAGTTTCCGAAGCACATCTGGATGCATTCTGTAATCTGTGGACCTTCAGAGTGTTGATGAAACACAGAAATTGCATCGGCATTGAACACAATAAGCACCACGCGGACTTTTCTCCATGGGTGTAATGTCTCAAACTATCTACGCTCAGATCGTTCCCTGGAAGACTAGGAGTAGTTTCCGAAGCACATCTGGAGGCATTCTGTAATCTGTGGACCTTCAGAGTGATGATGAAACACAAAAATTGCATCGACGTTGAACACAGTAAGCACCATGCGGACTTTTCCCCATGGGAGTAATGTCTTCAACTGTCTACGCTTTGATCGTACACTGGAAGACTAGTAGTAGTTTCCGAAGCACATCTGGATGCATTCTGTAATCTGTGGACTTTCAGAGTGTTGATGAAACACAGAAATTGCATCGGCTTTCAACTCAATAAGCACCATGCGGACTTTTCTCCATGGGAGTAATGTCTTAAACTGTATACGGTTTGATCGTTCCCTGGAAGACTAGTGGTAGTTTCCGACACACATATGGAAGCATTCTGTAATCTGTGGACCTTCAGAGTGTTGATGAAACACAGAAATTGCATCGGCATTGAACACAATAAGCACCATGCGGACTTTTCTCCATGAGAGTAATGTCTTAATCTGTCTACGCTTTGATCGTTCACTGGAAGACTTGTAGTGATTTTCGAAGCACATCTGGAGGCATTCTGTAATCTGTGGACCTTCAGAGTGTTGATGAAACAAAAAAATTGCAGCGGCATTGAACACAATAAGCACCATGCGGACTTTTCTCCATGGGAGTAACGTCTTAAACTGTCTACGCTTTGATCGTACACTGAAAGACTAGTAGTAGTTCTAGAAGCACATCTGGAGGCATTCTGTAATCTGTGGACCTTCAGAGTGTTGATGAAACACAAAAATGGCATCGGCATTGAACACAATAAGCACCATGCGGACTTTTCTCCATGGGAGTAATGTCCTAAACTGTCTACACTTTGATAGTTCACTTTAAGACTAGTAGTAGATTACGAAGCACGTCTGGATGCATTCTGTAATCTGTGGACCTTCATAGGGTTGATGAAACGCAAAAATTGCATCGGCATTGAACACAATAAGCACCATGCGGACTTTTCTCCATGGGAGTAATGTCTTAAACTGTCTACGATTTGATCGTACACTGGAGGACTAGTAGTAGTTTCCGAAGCACATCTGGAGGCATTCTGTAATCTGTGGGCCTTCAGAGTGTGGATGAAACACATAAATTGCATCGGCATTGAACACAATAAGCACCATGGGGACTTTTCTCCTTGGGAGCAATGTCTTAAACTGTCTACGATTTGATCGTACGCTGGATACTAGTAATAGTTTCCGAAGCACATCTGGATGCATTCTGTAATCTGTGGACCTTCAGAGTGTTGATGAACCACAGAAATTGCATCGGCATTGAACACAATAAGCACCACGCGGACTTTTCTCCATGGGTGTAATGTCTCAAACTATCTACGCTCAGATCGTTCCCTGGAAGACTAGGAGTAGTTTCCGAAGCACATCTGGAGGCATTCTGTAATCTGTGGACCTTCAGAGTGATGATGAAACACAAAAATTGCATCGACGTTGAACACAGTAAGCACCATGCGGACTTTTCCCCATGGGAGTAATGTCTTCAACTGTCTACGCTTTGATCGTACACTGGAAGACTAGTAGTAGTTTCCGAAGCACATCTGGATGCATTCTGTAATCTGTGGACTTTCAGAGTGTTGATGAAACACAGAAATTGCATCGGCTTTCAACTCAATAAGCACCATGCGGACTTTTCTCCATGGGAGTAATGTCTTAAACTGTATACGGTTTGATCGTTCCCTGGAAGACTAGTGGTAGTTTCCGACACACATCTGGAAGCTATCTGTAATCTGTGGACCTTCAGAGTGTTGATGAAACGCAGAAATTGCATCGGCATTGAACACAATAAGCACCATGCGGACTTTTCTCCATGAGAGTAATGTCTTAATCTGTCTACGCTTTGATCGTTCACTGGAAGACTTGTAGTGATTTTCGAAGCACATCTGGAGGCATTCTGTAATCTGTGGACCTTCAGAGTGTTGATGAAACACAAAAATTGCAGCGGCATTGAACACAATAAGCACCATGCGGACTTTTCTCCATGGGAGTAACGTCCTAAACTGTCTACGCTTTGATCGTACACTGGTAGACTAGTAGTAGATTCAGAAGCACATCTGGATGCATTCTGTAATCTGTGGACCTTCAGAGTGTTGATGAAACACAGAAATTGCATCGGCATTGAACACAATAAGCGCCATGCGGACTTTTCTCTTTGAGAGAATGTCTTAAACTGTCGACGCTTTGGTCGTTCACTGGAAGAGTAGTAGTAGTTTCTGAAGCACATCTGGAGGCATTGTGTAATCTGTGGACCTTCAGAGTGTTGATGAAACACAAAAATGGCATCGGCAATGAACACAATAAGCACCATGCGGACTTTTCTCCACCGGAGTAATGTGTTAAACTGTCTACGCTTTGATAGTTCACTTTAAGAATAGTAGTAGTTTACGAAGCGCATCTGGATGTAATCTGTAATCTGTGGACCTTCAGAGGGTTGATGAAACACAAAAATGGTATCGGCATTGAACACAATAAGCACCATGAGGACTTTTCTCCATGGGAGTAATGTCTTAAACTGTCTACACTTTGATCGTACACTGGAAGACTTGTAGTAGTTTCCGAAGCACATCTGGAGGCATTCTGTAATCTGTGGAGCTTCGGAGTGTTGATGAAACACAGAAATTGCATCGGCATTGAACACAATAAGCGCCATGCGGACTTTTCTCTTTGAGAGAATGTCTTAAACTGTCGACGCTTTGGTCGTTCACTGGAAGAGTAGTAGTAGTTTCTGAAGCACATCTGGAGGCATTCTGTAATCTGTGGACCTTCGGAGTGTGGATGAAACACAGAAATTGCATCGGCATTGAACACAATGAGCACCATGCGGACTTTTCCCCATGGGAGTAATGTCTTAAACTGTCTACGCTTTGATCGTACACTGGAAGACTACTAGTAGTTTACGAAGCACATCTGGATGCATTCTGTAATCTGTGGACCTTCAGAGTGTTGATGAAACACAGAAACTGCATCGGCATTGAACACAATAAGCGCCATGCGGACTTATCTCCATGAGAGTAATGTCTTAAACTGTCTACGCTTTGATCGTTCACTGGAAGAGTAGTAGTAGTTTCTGAAGCACATCTGGAGGCATTCTGTAATCTGTGGACCTTCAGAGTGTTGATGAAACACAAAAATGGCATCGGCATTGAACACAATAAGCACCATGCGGTCTTTTCTCCATGGGAGTAATGTCTTAAACTGTCTACGCTTTGATAGTTCACTTTAACACTAGTAGTAATTTACGAAGCACGTCTGGATGCATTCTGTAATCTGTGGACCTTCATAGGGTTGATGAAACACAAAAATTGCATCGGCATTGAACACAATAAGCACCATGCGGACTTTTCTCCATGTGAGTAACGTCTTAAACTGTCTACGCTTTGATCGTTCACTGGAAGACTAGTAGTAGTTTCCGAAGCACATCTTGAGGCATTATGAAATCTGTGGACCCTCAGAGTGTTGATGAAACACAAAAACTGCGTCGGCATTGAACACAACAAGAACCATGCGGACTTTTCTCAATGGGAGTAATGTCTTAAACTGTCTACGGTTTCATCGTTCCCTGGAAGATAGTAGTAGTTTCCGAAGCACATCTGGAGGCATTCTGTAATCTGTGGACCTTCAGAGTGTTGATGAAACACAGAAATTGCATCAGCATTGAACACAATAAGCACCATGCGGACATTTCTTCATGAGAGTAATGTCTTAAACTGTCTACGCTTTGATCGTACACTGGAAGACTAGAAGTACTATCCGAAGCACATCTGGAGGCATTTTGTAATCTGTGGACCTTCAGAGTGTTGATGAAACACAGAAATTGAATCGGCATTGAACACAATAAGCTCCATGCGGACTTCTCGCCATTGGAGTAATGTCATAAACTGTCTACGCTTTGATCGTTCCCTGGAAGACTAATAGGAGTTTCCGAAACACATCTGGAGGCATTCAGTAATCTGTGGACCTTCAGAGTGTTGATGAAACACAAAAATTGCAACGGCATTAAACACAATAAGCTCCATGCGGACTTCTCTCCATTGGAGTAATGTCTCAAACTCTCTACGCTTTGATCGTTCCCTGGAAGACTAGTGGTAGATTCCGACACACATCTGGAATCATTCTGTAATCTGTGGACCTTCAGAGTGTTGATGAAACACAGAAATTGCATCGGCATTGAACACAATAAGCACCATAAGTACTTTTCTCCATGTGAGTAACGTCTTAAACTGTCTACGCTTTTGATCGTTCACTGGAAGACTAGTAGTAGTTTCCGAAGCACATCTGGAGGCATTCTGTAATCTGTCAACCTTCAGAGTGCTGATGAAACACAATAATTGCATCATCATTGAACACAATAAGCACCATGCGGTCTTTTCTCCTTGGGAGTTATGTCTTAAACTGTCTACGATTTGATCGTACGCTGGAAGACTAGTTGTAGTTTCCGAAGCACATCTGGATGCATTCTGTAATCTGTGGACCTTCAGAGTGTTGATGAAACACAGAAATTGCATCGGCATTGAACACAATAGGCTCCATGCGGACTTCTCACCATTGGAGTAATGTCATAAATTGTCTACGCTTTGATCGTTCCCTGGAAGACTAGTAGGAGTTTCCGAAACACATCTGGAGGCATTCAGTAATCTGTGGACCTTCAGAGTGTTGATGAAACACAAAAATTCCAACGGCATTGAACACAATAAGCTCCATGCGGACTTCTCTCCATTGGAATAATGTCTCAAACTGTCTACGTTTTGGTCGTTCACTGGAAGACTAGTTGTAGTTTCCGAAGCACATCTGGAGGCATTCTGTAACCTGCGGACCTTCAGAATGTTGATGAACCACAGAAATAGCATCGGCATTGAACACAATAAGCACCATGCGGTCTTTTCTATATAGGAGTAATGTCTTTAAATGTATACGCTTTAGTCGTTCCCTGGAAGACTAGTGGTAGTTTCCGACGCACATCTGGATGCATTCTGTAATCTGTGGACCTTCAGAGTGTTGATGAAACACTAATTTGCATCGGCATTGAACACGATATGCACCACGCGGACTTTTCTCCATGGGGGTAATGTCTCAAACTATCTACGCTCAGATCGTTCCCTGGAAGGCTAGTAGTAGTTTCCGAAGCACATCTGGAGGCATTCTGCAATCTTTGGACCTTCAGAGTGTTGATGAAACACAAAAATTGCATCGACATTGAACACAGTAAGCACCATGCGGACTTTTAATCATGGGAGTAATGTCTTAAACTGTCTACGCTTTGATCGTACACTGGAAGCCTAGTAGTAGTTTCCGAAGCATATCTGGATGCATTCTGTAATCTGTGGACCTTCAGAGTGTTGATGAAACACAGAAATTGCATCGGCTCTCAACACAATAAGCACCTTGCGGACTTTTCTCCATGAGAGTAATGTCTTAAACTGTCTACGCTTTGGTCGTTCACTGGAAGAGTAGTAGTAGTTTCTGAAGCAATATCTGGAGGCATTCTGTAATCTGTGGACCTTCAGAGTGTTGATGAAACACAAAAATGGCATCGGCATTGAACACAATAAGCACCATGCGGACTTTTCTCCATGGGAGTAATGTCTTAAACTGTCTACACTTTGATAGTTCACTTTAAGACTAGTAGTAGATTACGAAGCACGTCTGGATGCATTCTGTAATCTGTGGACCTTCATAGGGTTGATGAAACACAAAAATTGCATCGGCATTGAACACAATAAGCACCATGCGGACTTTTCTCCATAGGAGTAATGTCTTAAACTGTCTACGCTTTGATCGTACACTGGAGGACTAGTAGTAGTTTCCGAAGCACATCTTCAGGCATTCTGTAATCTGTGGGCCTTCAGAGTGTGGATGAAACACATAAATTGCATCGGCATTGAACACAATAAGCACCATGGGGACTTTTCTCCTTGGGGGCAATGTCTTAAACTGTCTACGATTTGATCGTACGCTGGAAGACTTGTAATAGTTTCCGAAGCACATCTGGATGCATTCTGTAATCTGTGGACCTTCAGAGTGTTGATGAAACACAGAAATTGCATCGGCATTGAACACAATAAGCACCATGCGGTCTTTTCTCCATGGGAGTAATGTCTTTAAATGTATTCGATTTGGTCGTTCCCTGGAAGACTAGTGGTACTTTCCGACGCACATCTGGATGCATTCTGTAAACTGTGGACCTTCAGAGTTTTGATGAAACACAAAAATTGCATCGGCATTGAACACGATAAGCACCACGCGGACTTTTCTCCATGGGTGTAATGTCTCAAACTATCTACGCTCAGATCGTTCCCTGGAAGACTAGGAGTAGTTTCCGAAGCACATCTGGAGGCATTCTGTAATCTGTGGACCTTCAGAGTGATGATGAAACACAAAAATTGCATCGACGTTGAACACAGTAAGCACCATGCGGACTTTTCCCCATGGGAGTAATGTCTTCAACTGTCTACGCTTTGATCGTACACTGGAAGACTAGTAGTAGTTTCCGAAGCACATCTGGATGCATTCTGTAATCTGTGGACTTTCAGAGTGTTGATGAAACACAGAAATATCATCGGCTTTCAACACAATAAGCACCATGCGGACTTTTCTCCATGGGAGTAATGTCTTAAACTGTATACGCTTTGATCGTTCCCTGGAAGACTAGTGGTAGTTTCCGACACACATCTTGAAGCATTCTGTAATCTGTGGACCTTCGGAGTGTGGATGAAACACAGAAATTGCATCGGCATTGAACACAATGAGCACCATGCGGACTTTTCCCCATGGGAGTAATGTCTTAAACTGTCTACGCTTTGATCGTACACTGGAAGACTACTAGTAGTTTCCGAAGCACATCTGGATGCATTCTCTAATCTGTGGACCTTCAGAGGGTTGATGAAACACAAAAATTGAATCGGCATTGAACACAATAAGCTCCATGCGGACTTTTCACCATTGGAGTAATGTCATAAACTGTCTACGCTTTGATCGTTCCCTGGAAGGCTAATAGGAGTTTCCGAAACACATCTGGAGGCATTCAGTAATCTCTGGACCTTCAGAGTGTTGATGAAACACAAAAATTGCAACGGCATTGAACACAATAAGCTCCATGCGGACTTCTCTCCATTGCAGTGATGTCTTAAACTGTCTACGTTTTGGTCGTTCACTGGAAGACTAGTAGTAGTTTCCGAAGCACATCTGGAGGCATTCTGTAACCTGCGGACCTTCAGAATGTTGATGAAACACAGAAATTGCATCGGCATTGAACACAATAAGCACCATGCGGACTTTCCTCCATGGGAGTAATGTCTTAAACTGTCTACGGTTTGATCGTTCACTGGAAGACTTGTAGTAGATTCTGAAGCACATCTGGAAGCATTCTGTAATCTATGGCCATCAGAATGTTGAAGAAACACAAAAATTGCATCGGCTTTCAACTCAATAAGCACCATGCGGACTTTTCTCCATGGGAGTAATGTCTTAAACTGTATACGGTTTGATCGTTCCCTGGAAGACTAGTGGTAGTTTCCGACACACATATGGAAGCATTCTGTAATCTGTGGACCTTCAGAGTGTTGATGAATCACAGAAATTGCATCGGCATTGAACACAATAAGCACCATGCGGACTTTTCTCCATGAGAGTAATGTCTTAATCTGTCTACGCTTTGATCGTTCACTGGAAGACTTGTAGTGATTTTCGAAGCACATCTGGAGGCATTCTGTAATCTGTGGACCTTCAGAGTGTTGATGAAACAAAAAAATTGCAGCGGCATTGAACACAATAAGCACCATGCGGACTTTTCTCCATGGGAGTAACGTCTTAAAATGTCTACGCTTTGATCGTACACTGGAAGACTAGTAGTAGTTCTAGAAGCACATCTGGAGGCATTCTGTAATCTGTGGACCTTCAGAGTGTTGATGAAACACAAAAATGGCATCGGCATTGAACACAATAAGCACCATGCGGACTTTTCTCCATGGGAGTAATGTCCTAAACTGTCTACACTTTGATAGTTCACTTTAAGACTAGTAGTAGATTACGAAGCACGTCTGGATGCATTCTGTAATCTGTGGACCTTCATAGGGTTGATGAAACGCAAAAATTGCATCGGCATTGAACACAATAAGCACCATGCGGACTTTTCTCCATGGGAGTAATGTCTTAAACTGTCTACGATTTGATCGTACACTGGAGGACTAGTAGTAGTTTCCGAAGCACATCTGGATGCATTCTGTAATCTGTGGACCTTCAGAGTGTTGATGAAACACAGAAATTGCATCGGCATTGAACACAATAAGCACCACGCGGACTTTTCTCCATGGGTGTAATGTCTCAAACTATCTACGCTCAGATCGTTCCCTGGAAGACTAGGAGTAGTTTCCGAAGCACATCTGGAGGCATTCTGTAATCTGTGGACCTTCAGAGTGATGATGAAACACAAAAATTGCATCGACGTTGAACACAGTAAGCACCATGCGGACTTTTCCCCATGGGAGTAATGTCTTCAACTGTCTACGCTTTGATCGTACACTGGAAGACTAGTAGTAGTTTCCGAAGCACATCTGGATGCATTCTGTAATCTGTGGACTTTCAGAGTGTTGATGAAACACAGAAATTGCATCGGCTTTCAACTCAATAAGCACCATGCGGACTTTTCTCCATGGGAGTAATGTCTTAAACTGTATACGGTTTGATCGTTCCCTGGAAGACTAGTGGTGGTTTCCGACACACATCTGGAAGCTATCTGTAATCTGTGGACCTTCAGAGTGTTGATGAAACGCAGAAATTGCATCGGCATTGAACACAATAAGCACCATGCGGACTTTTCTCCATGAGAGTAATGTCTTAATCTGTCTACGCTTTGATCGTTCACTGGAAGACTTGTAGTGATTTTCGAAGCACATCTGGAGGCATTCTGTAATCTGTGGACCTTCAGAGTGTTGATGAAACACAAAAATTGCAGCGGCATTGAACACAATAAGCACCATGCGGACTTTTCTCCATGGGAGTAACGTCCTAAACTGTCTACGCTTTGATCGTACACTGGTAGACTAGTAGTAGTTTCAGAAGCACATCTGGATGCATTCTGTAATCTGTGGACCTTCAGAGTGTTGATGAAACACAGAAATTGCATCGGCATTGAACACAATAAGCGCCATGCGGACTTTTCTCTTTGAGAGAATGTCTTAAACTGTCGACGCTTTGGTCGTTCACTGGAAGAGTAGTAGTAGTTTCTGAAGCACATCTGGAGGCATTGTGTAATCTGTGGACCTTCAGAGTGTTGATGAAACACAAAAATGGCATCGGCAATGAACACAATAAGCACCATGCGGACTTTTCTCCACCGGAGTAATGTGTTAAACTGTCTACGCTTTGATAGTTCACTTTAAGAATAGTAGTAGTTTACGAAGCACATCTGGATGTAATCTGTAATCTGTGGACCTTCAGAGGGTTGATGAAACACAAAAATGGTATCGGCATTGAACACAATAAGCACCATGAGGACTTTTCTCCATGGGAGTAATGTCTTAAACTGTCTACACTTTGATCGTACACTGGAAGACTTGTAGTAGTTTCCGAAGCACATCTGGAGGCATTCTGTAATCTGTGGAGCTTCGGAGTGTTGATGAAACACAGAAATTGCATCGGCATTGAACACAATAAGCGCCATGCGGACTTTTCTCTTTGAGAGAATGTCTTAAACTGTCGACGCTTTGGTCGTTCACTGGAAGAGTAGTAGTAGTTTCTGAAGCACATCTGGAGGCATTCTGTAATCTGTGGACCTTCGGAGTGTGGATGAAACACAGAAATTGCATCGGCATTGAACACAATGAGCACCATGCGGACTTTTCCCCATGGGAGTAATGTCTTAAACTGTCTACGCTTTGATCGTACACTGGAAGACTACTAGTAGTTTACGAAGCACATCTGGATGCATTCTGTAATCTGTGGACCTTCAGAGTGTTGATGAAACACAGAAACTGCATCGGCATTGAACACAATAAGCGCCATGCGGACTTATCTCCATGAGAGTAATGTCTTAAACTATCTACGCTTTGATCGTTCACTGGAAGAGTAGTAGTAGTTTCTGAAGCACATCTGGAGGCATTCTGTAATCTGTGGACCTTCAGAGTGTTGATGAAACACAAAAATGGCATCGGCATTGAACACAATAAGCACCATGCGGTCTTTTCTCCATGGGAGTAATGTCTTAAACTGTCTACGCTTTGATAGTTCACTTTAACACTAGTAGTAATTTACGAAGCACGTCTGGATGCATTCTGTAATCTGTGGACCTTCATAGGGTTGATGAAACACAAAAATTGCATCGGCATTGAACACAATAAGCACCATGCGGACTTTTCTCCATGGGAGTAATGTCTTAAACTGTCTACGCTTTGATCGTACACTGGAAGACTAGTAGTAGTTTCCGAAGCACATCTGGAGGCATTCTGTAATTTGTGGACCTTCAGAGTTGTGGATGAAACACAGACATTGCATCGGCATTGAACACAATAAGCACCATGCGGACTTTTCTCCATGGGAGTAAAGTCTTAAACTGTCTACGCTTTGATCGTACACTGGAAGACTAGTAGTAGTTTCCGAATCACCTCTGGATGCGTTCTGTAATCTGTGGACCTTCAGAGTATTGATGAAACACAGAAATTGCATCGGCATTCAACACAATAAGCACCATGCGGACTTTTCTCCATGGGAGTAATTTCTTAAACTGTCTACGCTTTGATCGTACACTGGAAGACTAGTAGTAGTTTCCGAAGCACATCTGGAGGCATTCTGTAATTTGTGGACCTTCAGAGTTGTGGATGAAACACAGACATTGCATCGGCATTGAACACAATAAGCACCATGCGGACTTTTCTCCATGGGAGTAAAGTCTTAAACTGTCTACGCTTTGATCGTACACTGGAAGACTAGTAGTAGTTTCCGAATCACCTCTGGATGCGTTCTGTAATCTGTGGACCTTCAGAGTATTGATGAAACACAGAAATTGCATCGGCATTCAACACAATAAGCACCATGCGGACTTTTCTCCATGGGAGTAATGTCTTAAACTGTCTACGCATTGATCGTACACTGGAAGACTTGTAGTAGTTTCCGAAGCACATCTGGAGGCATTCTGTAATCTGTGGAGCTTCGGAGTGTTGATGAAACACAGAAATTGCATTGGCATTGAACACAATAAACACCATGCGGACTTTTCTCCATGTGAGTAACGTCTTAAACTGTCTACGCTTTGATCGTTCACTGGAAGACTAGTAGTAGTTTCCGAAGCACATCTTGAGGCATTATGAAATCTGTGGACCCTCAGAGTGTTGATGAAACACAATAACTGCGTCGGCATTGAACACAACAAGAACCATGCGGACTTTTCTCAATGGGAGTAATGTCTTAAACTGTCTACGGTTTCATCGTTCCCTGGAAGATAGTAGTAGTTTCCGAAGCACATCTGGAGGCATTCTGTAATCTGTGGACCTTCAGAGTGTTGATGAAACACAGAAATAGCATCAGCATTGAACACAATAAGCACCATGCGGACATTTCTTCATGAGAGTAATGTCTTAAACTGTCTACGCTTTGATCGTACACTGGAAGACTAGAAGTACTATCCGAAGCACATCTGGAGGCATTTTGTAATCTGTGGACCTTCAGAGTGTTGATGAAACACAGAAATTGAATCGGCATTGAACACAATAAGCTCCATGCGGACTTCTCGCCATTGGAGTAATGTCATAAACTGTCTACGCTTTGATCGTTCCCTGGAAGACTAATAGGAGTTTCCGAAACACATCTGGAGGCATTTTGTAATCTGTGGACCTTCAGAGTGTTGATGAAACACAAAAATTGCAACGGCATTAAACACAATAAGCTCCATGCGGACTTCTCTCCATTGGAGTAATGTCTCAAACTGTCTACGTTTTGGTCGTTCACTGGAAGACTAGTAGTAGTTTCCGAAGCATATCTGGAGGCATTCTGTAACCTGCGGACCTTCAGAATGTTGATGAAACACAGAAATTGCATCGCGCATTGAACACAATAAGCACCATGCGGACTTTCCTCCATGGGAGTAATGTCTTAAACTGTCTACGCTTTGATCGTTCACTGGAAGACTTGTAGTAGTTTCTGAAGGACATCTGGAAGCGTTCTGTAATCTATGGGCCTTCCGAATGTTGATGAAACACAAAAATTGCATCGGCATTGAACACAATAAGCACCATGCGGACTTCTCTCCATGGGAGTAATGTCTTAAACTGTCTACGCTTTGATCGTACACTGGAAGACCAGTATTAGTTTCCGAAGCACATGTGGATGCAATCTGTAATCTGTGAACCTTCGGAGTGTTGATGAAACTCAGAAATTTCATCGGCATTCAACACAATAGGCACCATGCGGACTTTTCTCCATGGGAGTAAATGTCTTAAACTGTCTACGCTTTGATCGTTCCCTGGAAGACTAGTGGTAGATTCCGACACACATCTGGAATCATTCTGTTATCTGTGGACCTTCAGAGTGTTGATGAAACACAGAAATTGCATCGGCATTCAACACAATAGGCACCATAAGTACTTTTCTCCATGAGAGTAATGTCTTAAACTGTCTACGCTTTGATCGTTGACTGGAAGACTAGTAGTAGTTTCCGAAGCACATCTGGAGGCATTCTGTAATCTGTGGACCTTCAGAGAGTTAATGAAACACAAAAATTGCATCGACATTGAACACAATAACCACCATGCGGACTTTTCTCCATGCGAGTAATGTCTTAAACCGTCTACGCTTTGATCGAACACTGGAAGACTAGTTGTAGTTTGCGAAGCACATCTGGAGGCATTCTGTAATCTGTGGACCTTCAGAGTGTTGATGAAACACAAAAATTGCATCGGCATTGAACACAATAAGCACCATGGGGACTTTTCTCCAATGGAGTAATGTCTTAAACTGTCTACGCTTTGATCGTACACTGGAAGACTAGTAGTAGTTTCCGATGCACATCTGCAGACATTCTGTAATCTGTGGACCTTCAGAGTGTGGATGAAAGACGGAAATTGCATTGGCATTGAACACAATAAGCACCATGCGGAATTTTCTCCATGTGAGTAACGTCTTAAACTGTCTACGCTTTTGATCGTTCACTGGAAGACTAGTAGTAGTTTCCGAAGCACATCTGGAGGCATTCTGTAATCTGTCAACCTTCAGAGTGCTGATGAAACACAATAATTGCATCATCATTGAACACAATAAGCACCATGCGGTCTTTTCTCCTTGGGAGTTATGTCTTAAACTGTCTACGATTTGATCGTACGCTGGAAGACTAGTTGTAGTTTCCGAAGCACATCTGGATGCATTCTGTAATCTGTGGACCTTCAGAGTGTTGATGAAACACAGAAATTGCATCGGCATTGAACACAATAGGCTCCATGCGGACTTCTCACCATTGGAGTAATGTCATAAATTGTCTACGCTTTGATCGTTCCCTGGAAGGCTAGTAGGAGTTTCCGAAACACATCTGGAGGCATTCAGTAATCTGTGGACCTTCAGAGTGTTGATGAAACACAAAAATTCCAACGGCATTGAACACAATAAGCTCCATGCGGACTTCTCTCCATTGGAATAATGTCTCAAACTGTCTACGTTTTGGTCGTTCACTGGAAGACTAGTTGTAGTTTCCGAAGCACATCTGGAGGCATTCTGTAACCTGCGGACCTTCAGAATGTTGATGAAACACAGAAATAGCATCGGCATTGAACACAATAAGCACCATGCGGTCTTTTCTATATAGGAGTAATGTCTTTAAATGTATACGCTTTAGTCGTTCCCTGGAAGACTAGTGGTAGTTTCCGACGCACATCTGGATGCATTCTGTAATCTGTGGACCTTCAGAGTGTTGATGAAACACAAATTTGCATCGGCATTGAACACGATATGCACCACGCGGACTTTTCTCCATGGGGGTAATGTCTCAAACTATCTACGCTCAGATCGTTCCCTGGAAGGCTAGTAGTAGTTTCCGAAGCACATCTGGAGGCATTCTGCAATCTTTGGACCTTCAGAGTGTTGATGAAACACAAAAATTGCATCGACATTGAACACAGTAAGCACCATGCGGACTTTTAATCATGGGAGTAATGTCTTAAACTGTCTACGCTTTGATCGTACACTGGAAGCCTAGTAGTAGTTTCCGAAGCATATCTGGATGCATTCTGTAATCTGTGGACCTTCAGAGTGTTGATGAAACACAGAAATTGCATCGGCTCTCAACACAATAAGCACCTTGCGGACTTTTCTCCATGAGAGTAATGTCTTAAACTGTCTACGCTTTGGTCGTTCACTGGAAGAGTAGTAGTAGTTTCTGAAGCAATATCTGGAGGCATTCTGTAATCTGTGGACCTTCAGAGTGTTGATGAAACACAAAAATGGCATCGGCATTGAACACAATAAGCACCATGCGGACTTTTCTCCATGGGAGTAATGTCTTAAACTGTCTACACTTTGATAGTTCACTTTAAGACTAGTAGTAGATTACGAAGCACGTCTGGATGCATTCTGTAATCTGTGGACCTTCATAGGGTTGATGAAACACAAAAATTGCATCGGCATTGAACACAATAAGCACCATGCGGACTTTTCTCCATGGGAGTAATGTCTTAAACTGTCTACGCTTTGATCGTACACTGGAGGACTAGTAGTAGTTTCCGAAGCACATCTTCAGGCATTCTGTAATCTGTGGGCCTTCAGAGTGTGGATGAAACACATAAATTGCATCGGCATTGAACACAATAAGCACCATGGGGACTTTTCTCCTTGGGGGCAATGTCTTAAACTGTCTACGATTTGATCGTACGCTGGAAGACTTGTAATAGTTTCCGAAGCACATCTGGATGCATTCTGTAATCTGTGGACCTTCAGAGTGTTGATGAAACACAGAAATTGCATCGGCATTGAACACAATAAGCACCATGCGGTCTTTTCTCCATGGGAGTAATGTCTTTAAATGTATTCGATTTGGTCGTTCCCTGGAAGACTAGTGGTACTTTCCGACGCACATCTGGATGCATTCTGTAAACTGTGGACCTTCAGAGTTTTGATGAAACACAAAAATTGCATCGGCATTGAACACGATAAGCACCACGCGGACTTTTCTCCATGGGTGTAATGTCTCAAACTATCTACGCTCAGATCGTTCCCTGGAAGACTAGGAGTAGTTTCCGAAGCACATCTGGAGGGATTCTGTAATCTGTGGACCGTCAGAGTGATGATGAAACACAAAAATTGCATCGACGTTGAACACAGTAAGCACCATGCGGACTTTTCCCCATGGGAGTAATGTCTTCAACTGTCTACGCTTTGATCGTACACTGGAAGACTAGTAGTAGTTTCCGAAGCACATCTGGATGCATTCTGTAATCTGTGGACTTTCAGAGTGTTGATGAAACACAGAAATATCATCGGCTTTCTACACAATAAGCACCATGCGGACTTTTCTCCATGGGAGTAATGTCTTAAACTGTATACGCTTTGATCGTTCCCTGGAAGACTAGTGGTAGTTTCCGACACACATCTTGAAGCATTCTGTAATCTGTGGACCTTCGGAGTGTGGATGAAACACAGAAATTGCATCGGCATTGAACACAATGAGCACCATGCGGACTTTTCCCCATGGGAGTAATGTCTTAAACTGTCTACGCTTTGATCGTACACTGGAAGACTACTAGTAGTTTCCGAAGCACATCTGGATGCATTCTCTAATCTGTGGACCTTCAGAGGGTTGATGAAACACAAAAATTGAATCGGCATTGAACACAATAAGCTCCATGCGGACTTCTCACCATTGGAGTAATGTCATAAACTGTCTACGCTTTGATCGTTCCCTGGAAGGCTAATAGGAGTTTCCGAAACACATCTGGAGGCATTCAGTAATCTCTGGACCTTCAGAGTGTTGATGAAACACAAAAATTGCAACGGCATTGAACACAATAAGCTCCATGCGGACTTTTCTCCATTGCAGTGATGTCTTAAACTGTCTACGTTTTGGTCGTTCACTGGAAGACTAGTAGTAGTTTCCGAAGCACATCTGGAGGCATTCTGTAACCTGCGGACCTTCAGAATGTTGATAAAACACAGAAATTGCATCGGCATTGAACACAATAAGCACCATGCGGACTTTCCTCCATGGGAGTAATGTCTTAAACTGTCTACGCTTTGATCGTACACTGGAAGACCAGTATTAGTGTCCGAAGCACATGTGGATGCAATCTGTAATCTGTGAACCTTCGGAGTGTTGATGAAACACAGAAATTTCATCGGCATTCAACACAATAAGCTCCATGCGGACTTTCTCCATGGGAGTAATGTCTTAAACTGTCTACGCTTTGATCGTTCCCTGGAAGGCTAGTGGTAGTTTCCGATACTCATCTGGAATCATTCTGTAATCTGTGGACCTTCAGATTGTTGATGAAACACAAAAATTGCATCAGCATTGAACACAATAAGCACCATAAGTACTTTTCTCCAAGAGAGTAATGTCCTAAACTGTCTACGCTTTGATCGTTCACTGGAAGACTAGTAGTAGTTTCCAAAGCACATCTGGAGGCATTCTGTAATCTGTGTACCTTCAGAGAGTTGATGAAACACAAAAATTGCATCGACATTGAACACAATAACCACCATGCGGACTTTTCTCCATGCGAGTAATGTCTTAAACTGTCTACGCTTTGATCGTACACTGGAAGACTAGTAGTAGTTTCCGAAGCACGTCTGGAGGCATTCTGTAATCTGTGGACCTTCAGAGTGTTGATGAAACAGAAATATTGCATCAGCATTAAACACAATAAGCACCATGCGGACTTTTCTCCATGGGAGTAATGTCTTAAGCTGTCTACGCTTTGATCGTTCACTTTAAGACTAGTAGTAGTTTGCGAAGCACATCTGGAGGCATTCTGTAATCTGTGGACCTTCAGAGTGTTGATGAAACACAAAAATTGCATCGGCATTGAACACAATAAGCTCCATGCGGACTTCTCTCCATTGCAGTGATGTCTTAAACTGTCTACGTTTTGGTCGTTCACTTTAAGACTAGTAGTAGTTTCCGAAGCACATCTGGAGGCATTCTGTAACCTGCGGACCTTCAGAATGTTGATGAAACACAGAAATTGCATCGGCATTGAACACAATAAGCACCATGCGGACTTTCCTCCATGGGAGTAATGTCTTAAACTGTCTACGGTTTGATCGTTCACTGGAAGACTAGTAGTAGTTTCTGAAGCACATCTGGAAGCATTCTGTAATCTATGGGCCATCAGAATGTTGAAGAAACACAAAAATTGCATCGGCATTGAACACAATAAGCACCATGCGGATTTCTCTCCATGGGAGTAATGTCTTAAACTGTCTACGCTTTGATCGTACACTGGAAGACCAGTATTAGTTTCCGAAGCACATGTGGATGCAATCTGTAATCTGTGAACCTTCGGAGTGTTGATGAAACACAGAAATTTCATCGGCATTCAACACAATAAGCACCATGCGGACTTTTCTCCATGGGAGTAATGTCTTAAACTGTCTACGCTTTGATCGTTCCCTGGAAGGCTAGTGGTAGTTTCCGAAACTCATCTGGAATCATTCTGTAATCTGCGGACCTTCAGATTGTTGATGAAACACAGAAATTGCATAGGCATTGAACACAATAAGCACCATAAGTACTTTTTTCCAAGAGAGTAATGTCCTAAACTGTCTACGCTTTGATCGTTCACTGGAAGACTAGTAGTAGTTTCCAAAGCACATCTGGAGGCATTCTGTAATCTGTGTACCTTCAGAGAGTTGATGAAACACAAAAAATGCATCGACATTGAACACAATAACCACCATGCGGACTTTTCTCCATGCGAGTAATGTCTTAAACTGTCTACGCTTTGATCGTACACTGGAAGACTAGTAGTAGTTTCCGAAGCACGTCTGGAGGCATTCTGTAATCTGTGGACCTTCAGAGTGTTGATGAAACAGAAATATTGCATCGGCATTAAACACAATAAGCACCATGCGGACTTTTCTCCATGGAAGTAATGTCTTAAGCTGTCTACGCTTTGATCGTTCACTTTAAGACTAGTAGTAGTTTGCGAAGCACATCTGGAGGCATTCTGTAATCTGTGGACCTTCAGAGTGTTGATGAAACACAAAAATTGCATCGGCATTGAACACAATAAGCATAATGCGGACTTTTCTCCATGCGAGTAATGTCTTAAACTGTCCTCGCTTTGATCGTACACTGGAAAACTAGAAGTACTTTCCGAAGCACATCTGGAGGCATTCTGTAACCTGTGGACCTTCAGAATGTTGATGAAACACAAAAATTGCATCGGCATTGAACACAATAAGCACCATGCGGACTTCTCTCCATGGGAGTAATGTCTTAAACTGTCTACGCTTTGATCGTTCACTGGAAGACTTGTAGTAGTTTCTGAAGCACATCTGGAAGCATTCTGTAATCTGTGGGCCATCAGAATGTTGATGAAACACAAAAATTGCATCGGCATCGAACACAATAAGCACCATGCGGACTTCTCTCCATGGGAGTAATGTCTTAAACTGTCTACGCTTTGATCGTACACTGGAAGACCAGTATTAGTTTCCGAAGCACATGTGGATGCAATCTGTAATCTGTGAACCTTCGGAGTGTTGATGAAACACAGAAATTGCATCGGCATTCAACACAATAAACACCATGCGGACTTTTCTCCATGGGAGTAATGTCTTAAAATGTCTACGCTTTGATCGTTCCCTGGAAGACTAGTGGTAGTTTCCGACACACATCTGGAATCATTGTGTAATCTGTGGACCTTCAGAGTGTTGATGAAACACAGAAACTGCATCGGCATTGAACACAATAAGCACCACGCGGTCTTTTCTCCATGGGTGTAATGTCTCAAACTATCTACGCTCAGATCGTTCCCTGGAAGACTAGTAGTAGATTTCGTAGCACATCTGGAGGCATTCTGTAATCTGTGGATCTTCAGAGTGTTGATGAAACACAAAAATTGCATCGACATTGAACACAATAACCACCATGCGGACTTTACTCCATGGGAGAAATGTCTTAAACTGTCTACGCTTTGATCGTTCACTTTAAGACTAGTAGTAGTTTGCGAAGCACATCTGGAGGCATTCTGTAATCTGTGGATCTTCAGAGTGTTGATGAAACACAAAAATTGCATCAGCATTGAACACAATAAGCACCATGCGGACTTTTCTCCATGGGAGTAATGTCTTAAACTGTCTACGCTTTGATCGTACACTGGAAGACTAGTAGTAGTTTCCGAAGCACATCTGGAGGCATTCTGTAATCTGTCGACCTTCAGAGTGTTGATGAAACACAAAAATTGCATCGGCATTGAACACAATAAGCACCATGCGGACTTTTCCCCTTGGGAGTAATGTCTTAAGCTGTGTACGATTTGATCGTACGCTGGAAGACTAGTAGTAGTTTCCGAGGCACATCTGGATGAATTCTGTAATCTGCGGACCTTCAGAGTGTTGATGAAACACAGAAATTGAATCGGCATTGAAGACAATTATCACCATGCGGACTTTTCTCCATGAGAGTAATGTCTTCAACTGTCTACGCTTTGATCGTTCCCTGGAAGACTAGTAGTAGTTTCCGAAGCACATCTGGAGGCATTCTGTAATCTGTGGACGTTCGAGTGTTGATAAAACACAGAAATTGCATCGGCATTGAACACATTAAGGACCATGCGGACTTTTCTCCTTGGGAGTAATGTCTTAAGCTGTGTACGATTTGATCGTACGCTGGAAGACTAGTAGTAGTTTCCGAGGCACATCTGGATGCATTCTGTAATCTGTGGACCTTCAGAGTGTTGATGAAACACAGAAATTGAATCGGCATTGAACACAATTATCACCATGCGCACTTTTCTCCATGCGAAAAATATCTTCAACTGTCTACGCTTTGATCGTTCACTGGAAGACTAGTAGTAGTTTCCGAAGCACATCAGGAGGCATTCTGTAATCTGTGGACGTTCGAGTGTTGATAAAACACAGAAATTGCATCGGCATTGAACACAATAAGCACCATGCGGACTTTTCACCTTGGGAGTAATGTCTTAAACTGTCTACGCTTTGATCGTACACTGGAAGACTAGTAGTAGTTTCCGAAGCACATCTGCAGACATTCTGTAATCTGTGGACCTTCAGAGTGTGGATGAAACACAGAAATTGCATTGGCATTGAACACAATAAGCACCATGCGGACTTTTCTCCTTGGGAGTAATGTCTTAAGCTGTATACGATTTGATCGTACGCTGGAAGACTAGTAGTAGTTTCCGAGGCACATCTGGATGCATTCTGTAATCTGTGGACCTTCAGAGTGTTGATGAAACACAGAAATTGCAACGGCATTGAACACAATAAGCTCCATGCGGACTTCTCTCCTTTGGAGTAATGTCTCAAACTGTCTACGTTTTGATCGTTCACTGGAAGACAAGTGGTACTTTCCGAAGCACATCGGGAGGCATTCTGTAATCTGTGGACCTTCAGAGTGTTGATGAAACACAGAAATTGCAACGGCATTGAACACAATAAGCACCATGTGGTCTTTTCTCCATGGGAGTAATGTCTTTAAATGTATACGCTTTGATCGTTCCCTGGAAGACTAGTGGTAGTTTCCGAAGCACATCTGGAGGCATTCTGTAATCAGTGGATCTTCAGAGTGTTGATGAAACACAAATATTGCATCGACATTGAACACAATAACCACCATGCGGACTTTTCTCCATGGGAGTAATGTCTTAAACTGTCTACGATTTGATCGTTCACTTTAAGACTAGTAGTAGTTTGCGAAGCACATCTGGAGGCATTCTGTAATCTGTGGACCTTCAGAGTGTTGATGAAACACAAAAATTGCATCGGCATTGAACACAATAAGCACCATGCGGACTTTTCTCCATGGGAGTAATGACTTAAACTGTCTACGCTTTGATCGTACACTGGAAGACTAGTAGTAGTTTCCGAAGCACATCTGGAGGCATTCTGTAATCTGTCGACCTTCAGAGTGCTGATGAAACACAAAAATTTCATCGGCATTGAGCACAATAAGCACCATGCGGACTTTTCTCCTTTTGAGTAATGTCTTAAACTGTCTACGCTTTGATCGTACACTGGAAGACTAGTAGTAGTTTCCGAGGCACATCTGGATGCATTCTGTAATCTGTGGACCTTCAGAGTGTTGATGAAACACAGAAATTGCATCGATATTGAACACAATAAGCACCATGCCTTCTTTTCTCCATGGGAGTAATGTCTTTAAATGTATATGCTTTGATCGTTCCCTGGAAGACTAGTAGTAGTTTCCGAAGCACATCTGGAGGCATTCTGTAATCTGTGGACCTTCAGAGTGTTGATGAGACACAAACATTGCATCGGCATTGAACACAATAAGCACCATGCGGACATTTCTCCATGAGAGTAATGTCTTAAACTGTCTACGCTTTGATCGTACACTGGAAGACTGGAAGTACTTTCCGAAGCACATCTGGAGGCATTCTGTAATCTGTGGACCTTCGGAGTGTTGATGTAACACAGAAATTGCATCGGCATTGAACACAATAAGCACCATGCGCACTTTTCTCCTTGGGGGTAATGTCTTAAACTGTCTACGCTTTGATCGTACACTGGAAGACTAGTAGTAGTTTCCGAAGCACATCTGCAGACATTCTGTAATCTGTGGACCTTCAGAGTGTGGATGAAACACAGATATTGCATTGGCATTGAACACAATAAGCACTATGCGGACTTTTCTCCTTGTGAGTAACGTCTTAAACTGTCTACGCTTTGATCGTATACTGGAAGACTAGTAGTTGTTTCCGAAGCACATCTGGATGCATTCTGTACTCTGTGGACCTTCAGAGTGTTGAGGAGACACAAACATAGCATCGGAATTGAACACAATAAGCACCATGCGGACATTTCTCCTCGAGAGTAATGTATTAAACTGTCTACGCTTTGATCGTACACTGGAAGACTGGAAGTAGATTCCGAAGCACATCTGGAGGCATTCTGTAATCTGTGGACCTTCAGAGTGTTGATGAAACACAAAAATTACATCGGCATTGAACACAATAAGAACCATGCAGACTTTTCTCCATCTGAGTAATGTCTTAAACTGTCTACGCTTTGATCGTATACTGGAAGACTAGTGGTTGCTTCCGAAGCACATCTGGAGGCATTCTGTAATCTGTGGACGTTCGAGTGTTGATAAAACACAGAAATTGCATCGGCATTGAACTCAATGAGAACCATGCTGACTTTTCTCCATGGGAGTAATGTCTCAAACTATCTACGCTCAGATCGTTCCCTGTAAGACTAGTAGTAGTTCCCGAAGCACATCTGGAGGCATTCTGTAATCTGTGGACCTTCAGAGTGTTGATGAAACACAAAAATTGCATCGGCATTGAACACAATAAGCACCATGCGGTCATTTCTCCATGAGAGTAATGTCTTAAACTGTCTACGCTTTGATCGTACACTGGAAGGCTAGTAGTAGTTTCCGAAGCACATCTCGAGACATTCTGTAACCTGTGGACCTTCAGAGTGTGGATGAAACATAGAAATTGCATTGGCATTGAACACAATAAGCACCATGCAACTTTTCTCCATCTGAGTAACGTCTTAAACTGTATACGATTTGATCGTGCGCTGGAAGACTAGTAGTAGCTTCCGAAGCACATCTGGATGCATTTTGTAATCTGTGGACCTTCAGAGTGTTGATGAAACACAGAAATTCCATCGGCATTGAACACAATAAGCACCATGCGGACTTTTCTCCATGGGAGTAATGTCTTTAAATGTATACGCTTTGATCGTTCCCTGGAAGACTAGTGGTAGTTTCCGACGCACATCTGGATGCATTCTGTAATCTGTGGAACTTCAGAGTGTTGATGAAACACAGAAATTGCATCGGCATTGAACACAATAAGTACCATGCGGACTTTTCTCCATGGGAGTAATGTCTTAAACTGTTTAAGCTTTGTTCGTACACTGGAAGACTAGTAGTAGTTTCCGAAGCACATCTGGATGCTATCTGTAATCTGTTGACCTTCAGAGTGTTGATGAAACACAGAAATTGCATCGGCATTGAACACATTAAGGACCATGCGGACTTTTCTCCATGGTAGTAATGTCTTAAACTGTCTACGCTTTGATCGTTCACTTTAAGACTAGTAGTAGTTTGCGAAGCACATCTGGAGGCATTCTGTAATCTGTGGACGCTCGAGTGTTGATAAAACACAGAAATTGCATCGGCATTGAACACAATAAGCACCATGCGGACTTTTCTCCTTGGGAGTAATGTCTTAAACTGTCTACGCTTTGATCGTACACTGGAGTGCTGGTAGTAGTTTCCGAAGCACATCTGCAGACATTCTGTAATCTGTGGACCTTCAGAGTGTGGATGAAACACAGAAATTGCATTGGCATTGAACACAATAAGCACCATGCGGACTTTTCTCCTTGGGAGTAATGTCTTAAGCTGTATACGATTTGATCGTACGCTGGAAGGCTAGTAGTAGTTTCCGAGGCACATCTGGATGCATTCTGTAATCTGTGGACCTTCAGAGTGTTGATGAAACACAGAAATTGCAGCGGCATTGAACACAATAAGCACCATGCGGTCTTTTCTCCATGCGAGTAATGTCTTCAAATGTATACGATTTGATCTTTCACTGGAAGACTAGTGGTAGTTTCCGACGCACATCTGGATGCATTCTGTAATCTGTGGACCTTCAGAGTGTTGATGAAACACAGAAATTGCATCGGCATTGAACACAATAAACACCATGCGGACTTTTCTCCATGACAGTTATGTCTTAAACTGTCTTCGCTTTGATCGTTCACTGGAAGACTAGTAGTAGTTTCCGATGCACATCTGGAGGCATTCTGTAATCTGTGGACCTTCAGAGTGTTGATGAAACACAGAAATTGAATCGGCATTGAACACAATTATCACCATGCGGACTTACCTCCATGAGAGTGATGTCTTCAACTGTCTACGCTTTGATCGTTCACTGGAAGACTAGTAGTAGTTTCCGAAGCACATCTGCAGACATTCTGTAATCTGTGGACCTTCAGAGTGTGGATGAAACACAGAAATTGCATTGGCATTGAACACAATAAGCACCATGCGGACTTTTCTCCATGTGAGTAACGTCTTAAACTGTCTACGCTTTGATCGTTCACTGGAAGACTAGTAGTAGTTTCCGAAGCACATCTGGAGGCATTCTGTAATCTGTCGACCTTCAGAGTGCTGATGAAACACAAAAATTGCATCGACATTGAACACAATAAGCACCATGCGGACATTTCTCCTTGGGAGTAATGTGTTCAACTGTCTACGCTTTGATCGTTCCCTTCAAGACTAGTAGTAGTTTCCGAAGCACATCTGGAGGCATTCTGTAATCTGTGGACCTTCAGAGTGTTGAGGAGACACAAACATTGCATCGGAATTGAACACAATAAGCACCATGCGGACATTTCTCCATGAGAGTAATGTATTGAACTGTCTACGCTTTGATCGTACACTGGAAGACTGGAAGTAGTTTCCGAAGCACATCTGGAGGCATTCTGTAATCTGTGGACCTTCGGAGTGTTCATGAAACACAAAAATTACATCGGCATTGAACACAATAAGAACCATGCAGACTTTTCTCCATGGGAGTAAGGTCTTAAACTGTCTACGCTTTGATCGTAGACTGGAAGACTACTAGTTGTTTCAGAAGCATATCTGGAGGCATTCTGTAATCTGTAGACGTTCGAGTGTTGATAAAACACAGAAATTGCATCGGCATTGAACACAATGAGAACCATGCTGACTTTTCTCCATGGGAGTAATGTCTTAAACTGTCTACGATTTGATCGTACACTTCAAGACTAGTAGTAGTTTACGAAGAACATCTGGAGGCATTCTGTAATCTGTGGACCTTCAGAGTGTTGATGAAACACAGAAATTGTATCGGCATTGAACACAATAAGCACCATGCGGACTTTTCTCCATGGGAGTAATGTCTTAAACTGTCTACACTTTGATCGTACACTGGAAGACTAGTAGTAGTTTCCGATGCACATCTGGATGCTATCTGTAACCTGTTGACCTGCAGAGTGTTGATGAAACACAGAAATTACATCGGCATTGAACACAATAAGGACCATGCGGACTTTTCTCCATGGCAGTAATGTCTTAAACTGTCTTCGCTTTGATCGTTCCCTGGAAGACTAGTAGGAGTTTCCGAAACACATCTGGATGCATTCAGTAATCAGTGGACCTTCAGAGTGTTGATGAAACACAAAAATTACAACGGCATTGAACACAATAAGCTCCATGGGGACTTCTCTCCTTTGGAGTAATGTCTCAAACTGTCTACGTTTTGATCGTTCACTGGAAGACAAGTAGTAGTTTCCGAAGCACAACGGGAGGCATTCTGTAATCTGTGGACCTTCAGAATGTTGATGAAACACAGAAATTGCATCGGCATTATACACAATAAGCTCCATGCGGACTTTCCTCCATGGGAGTAATGTCTTAAACTGTCTACGCTTTGATCGTTCACTGGAAGACTAGTAGTAGTTTCTGAAGCACATCTGGAATCATTCTGTAATCTGTGGACCTTCAGAGTGTTGATGAATCACAAAAATTGTATCGGCATTGAACACAATAAGCACCATGCGGACTTTTCTCCATGGAAGTAATGTCTCAAACTGTCTACGCTTTTATCGTTCAATGGAAGACTAGTAGTAGTTTCCGAAGCACATCTGGAGGATTTCTGTAATCTGTGGACCTTCAGAGTGTTGATGAAACACAAAAATTGCATCGGCATTGAACACAATAATCACCATGCGGACATTTCTCCATGAGAGTAATGTCTTAAATTGCCTACGTATTGGTCGTACACTGGAAGGCTAGTAGTAGTTTCCGAAGCACATCTGGAGACATTCTGTAACCTGTGGACCTTCAGAGTGTGGATGAAACACAGAAATTGCATTGGCATTGAACACAATAAGCACCATGCGAACTTTTCTCCATGTGAGTAACGTCTTAAACTGTATACGATTTGATCGTGCGCTGTAAGCCTAGTAGTAGCTTCCGAAGCACATCTGGATGCATTCTGTAATCTGTGGACCTTCAGAGTGTTGATGAAACACAGAAATTTTATCGGCATTGAACACAATAAGCACCATGCGGACTTTTCTCCATGGGAGTAATGTCTTTAAATGTGTACGCTTTGATCGTTCCCTGGAAGACTAGTGGTAGTTTCCGACGCACATCTAGATGCATTCTGTAATCTGTGGACCTTCAGAGTGTTTATGAAACACAGAAATTGCATCGGCATTGAACACAATAAGCACCACGCGGACTTTTCTCCATGAGAGTAATGTCTTAAACTGTCTACGATTTGATCGTCCACTAGAAGACTAGTAGTAGTTTCCGATGCACATCTGGAGGCATTCTGTAATCTGTGGACCTTCAGAGTGTTGATGAAACACAAAAATTGCATCGGCATTGAACACAATAAGCACCATGCTGACTGTTCTCCATGGGAGTAAAGTGTCAAGCTCTCTACGCTATGATCGTTCCCTGGAAGACTAGTAGTAGTTTCCGAAGCACATCTGGAGGCATTCTGTAATCTGTGGACCTTCAGAGTGTTGATGAGACACGAAAATTGCATCGGCATTGAACACAATAAGCACCTTGCAGACTTTTCTCCATGGGAGTAAAGTCTTAAACTGTCTACGATTTGAACGTATACTGGAAGACTAGTAGTAGTTTCCGAAGCACATCTGGAGGCATTCTGTAATCTGTGGACCTTCAGAGTGTTGATAAAACACAGAAATTGCATCGGCATTGAACACAATAAGAACCATGCTGACTTTTCTCCATGGGAGTAATGTCTTAAACTGTCTACGCTTTGATCGTACACTGGAAGACTAGTAGTAGTTTCCGAAGAACATCTGGAGGCATTCTGTAATCTGTGGACCCTCTGAGTGTTGATGAAACACAGAAATTCCATCGGCATTGAACACAATAAGCACCATGCGGACTTTCCTCCATGGGAGTAATGTCTTAAATTGTCTACGTTTTATCGTTCACTGGAAGACTAGTAGTAGTTTCTGAAACACATCTGGAAGCATTCTGTAATCTGTGGACCTTCAGGGTGGTGATGAAACACAAAAATCGCATCGGCATTGAACACAATAAGCACCATGCGGACTTTTCTCCATGGGAGTAATGACTTAAACTGTCTACGCTTTGATCGTACACTGGAAGACTAGTAGTAGTTTCCGAAGCACATCTGGAGGCATTCTGTAATCTGTCGACCTTCAGAGTGCTGATGAAACACAAAAATTTCATCGGCATTGAGCACAATAAGCACCATGCGGACTTTTCTCCTTTTGAGTAATGTCTTAAACTGTCTACGCTTTGATCGTACACTGGAAGACTAGTAGTAGTTTCCGAGGCACATCTGGATGCATTCTGTAATCTGTGGACCTTCAGAGTGTTGATGAAACACAGAAATTGCATCGATATTGAACACAATAAGCACCATGCCTTCTTTTCTCCATGGGAGTAATGTCTTTAAATGTATACGCTTTGATCGTTCCCTGGAAGACTAGTGGTAGTTTCCGACGCACATCTGGATGCATTCTGTAATCTGTGGACCTTCAGAGTGTTGATGAAACACAGAAATTGCATCGGCATTGAACACAATAAACACCATGCGGACTTTTCTCCATGAGAGTTATGTCTTAAACTGTCTTCGCTTTGATCGTTCACTGGAAGACTAGTAGTAGTTTCCGATGCACATCTGGAGGCATTCTGTAATCTGTGGACCTTCAGAGTGTTGATGAAACACAGAAATTGAATCGGCATTGAACACAATTATCACCATGCGGACTTACCTCCATGAGAGTAATGTCTTCAACTGTCTACGCTTTGATCGTTCACTGGAAGACTAGTAGTAGTTTCCGATGCACATCTGGAGGCATTCTGTAATCTGTGGATCTTCAGAGTGTTGATGAAACACAAAAATTGCATCGACATTGAACACAATAACCACCATGCGGACTTTTCTCCATGGGAGTAATGTCTTAAACTGTCTACGATTTGATCGTTCACTTTAAGACTAGTAGTAGTTTGCGAAGCACATCTGGAGGCATTCTGTAATCTGTGGACCTTCAGAGTGTTGATGAAACACAAAAATTGCATCGGCATTGAACACAATAAGCACCATGCGGACTTTTCTCCATGGGAGTAATGACTTAAACTGTCTACGCTTTGATCGTACACTGGAAGACTGGAAGTACTTTCCGAAGCACATCTGGAGGCATTCTGTAATCTGTGGACCTTCGGAGTGTTGATGAAACACAGAAATTGAATCGGCATTGAACACAATTATCACCATGCGGACTTTTCTCCATGAGAGTAATGTCTTCAACTGTCTACGCTTTGATCGTTCACTGGAAGACTAGTAGTAGTTTCCGAAGCACATCTGGAGGCATTCTGTAATCTGTGGACGTTCGAGTGTTGATAAAACACAGAAATTGCATCGGCATTGAACACAATAAGCACCATGCGGACTTTTCTCCTTGGGAGTAATGTCTTAAACTGTCTACGCTTTGATCGAACACTGGAAGACTAGTAGTAGTTTCCGAAGCACATCTGCAGACATTCTGTAATCTGTGGACCTTCAGAGTGTGGATGAAACACAGATATTGCATTGGCATTGAACACAATAAGCACTATGCGGACTTTTCTCCTTGTGAGTAACGTCTTAAACTGTCTACGCTTTGATCGTATACTGGAAGACTAGTAGTTGTTTCCGAAGCACATCTGGATGCATTCTGTACTCTGTGGACCTTCAGAGTGTAGAGGAGACACAAACATAGGATCGGAATTGAACACAATAAGCACCATGCGGACATTTCTCCTCGAGAGTAATGTATTAAACTGTCTACGCTTTGATCGTACACTGGAAGACTGGAAGTAGATTCCGAAGCACATCTGGAGGCATTCTGTAATCTGTGGACCTTCAGAGTGTTGATGAAACACAAAAATTACATCGGCATTGAACACAATAAGAACCATGCAGACTTTTCTCCATCTGAGTAATGTCTTAAACTGTCTACGCTTTGATCGTATACTGGAAGACTAGTAGTTGTTTCCGAAGCACATCTGGAGGCATTCTGTAATCTGTAGACGTTCGAGTGTTGATAAAACACAGAAATTGCATCGGCATTGAACTCAATGAGAACCATGCTGACTTTTCTCCATGGGAGTAATGTCTCAAACTATCTACGCTCAGATCGTTCCCTGTAAGACTAGTAGTAGTTCCCGAAGCACATCTGGAGGCATTCTGTAATCTGTGGACCTTCAGAGTGTTGATGAAACACAAAAATTGCATCGGCATTGAACACAATAAGCACCATGCGGACTTTTCTCCTTTTGAGTAATGTCTTAAACTGTCTACGCTTTAATCGTACACTGGAAGACTAGTAGTAGTTTCCGAGGCACATCTGGATGCATTCTGTAATCTGTGGACCTTCAGAGTGTTGATGAAACACAGAAATTGCATCGATATTGAACACAATAAGCACCATGCCTTCTTTTCTCCATGGGAGTAATGTCTTTAAATGTATACGCTTTGATCGTTCCCTGGAAGACTAGTGGTAGTTTCCGACGCACATCTGGATGCATTCTGTAATCTGTGGACCTTCAGAGTGTTGATGAAACACAGAAATTGCATCGGCATTGAACACAATAAACACCATGCGGACTTTTCTCCATGAGAGTTATGTCTTAAACTGTCTTCGCTTTGATCGTTCACTGGAAGACTAGTAGTAGTTTCCGATGCACATCTGGAGGCATTCTGTAACCTGTGGACCTTCAGAGTGTTGATGAAACACAGAAATTGAATCGGCATTGAACACAATTATCACCATGCGGACTTACCTCCATGAGAGTAATGTCTTCAACTGTCTACGCTTTGATCGTTCACTGGAAGACTAGTAGTAGTTTCCGATGCACATCTGGAGGCATTCTGTAATCTGTGGATCTTCAGAGTGTTGATGAAACACAAAAATTGCATCGACATTGAACACAATAACCACCATGCGGACTTTTCTCCATGGGAGTAATGTCTTAAACTGTCTACGATTTGATCGTTCACTTTAAGACTAGTAGTAGTTTGCGAAGCACATCTGGAGGCATTCTGTAATCTGTGGACCTTCAGAGTGTTGATGAAACACAAAAATTGCATCGGCATTGAACACAATAAGCACCATGCGGACTTTTCTCCATGGGAGTAATGACTTAAACTGTCTACGCTTTGATCGTACACTGGAAGACTGGAAGTACTTTCCGAAGCACATCTGGAGGCATTCTGTAATCTGTGGACCTTCGGAGTGTTGATGAAACACAGAAATTGAATCGGCATTGAACACAATTATCACCATGCGGACTTTTCTCCATGAGAGTAATGTCTTCAACTGTCTACGCTTTGATCGTTCACTGGAAGACTAGTAGTAGTTTCCGAAGCACATCTGGAGGCATTCTGTAATCTGTGGACGTTCGAGTGTTGATAAAACACAGAAATTGCATCGGCATTGAACACAATAAGCACCATGCGGACTTTTCTCCTTGGGAGTAATGTCTTAAACTGTCTACGCTTTGATCGAACACTGGAAGACTAGTAGTAGTTTCCGAAGCACATCTGCAGACATTCTGTAATCTGTGGACCTTCAGAGTGTGGATGAAACACAGATATTGCATTGGCATTGAACACAATAAGCACTATGCGGACTTTTCTCCTTGTGAGTAACGTCTTAAACTGTCTACGCTTTGATCGTATACTGGAAGACTAGTAGTTGTTTCCGAAGCACATCTGGATGCATTCTGTACTCTGTGGACCTTCAGAGTGTAGAGGAGACACAAACCTAGCATCGGAATTGAACACAATAAGCACCATGCGGACATTTCTCCTCGAGAGTAATGTATTAAACTGTCTACGCTTTGATCGTACACTGGAAGACTGGAAGTAGATTCCGAAGCACATCTGGAGGCATTCTGTAATCTGTGGACCTTCAGAGTGTTGATGAAACACAAAAATTACATCGGCATTGAACACAATAAGAACCATGCAGACTTTTCTCCATCTGAGTAATGTCTTAAACTGTCTACGCTTTGATCGTATACTGGAAGACTAGTAGTTGTTTCCGAAGCACATCTGGAGGCATTCTGTAATCTGTAGACGTTCGAGTGTTGATAAAACACAGAAATTGCATCGGCATTGAACTCAATGAGAACCATCCTGACTTTTCTCCATGGGAGTAATGTCTCAAACTATCTACGCTCAGATCGTTCCCTGTAAGACTAGTAGTAGTTCCCGAAGCACATCTGGAGGCATTCTGTAATCTGTGGACCTTCAGAGTGTTGATGAAACACAAAAATTGCATCGGCATTGAACACAATAAGCACCATGCGGTCATTTCTCCATGAGAGTAATGTCTTAAACTGTCTACGCTTTGATCGTACACTGGAAGGCTAGTAGTAGTTTCCGAAGCACATCTCGAGACATTCTGTAACCTGTGGACCTTCAGAGTGTGGATGAAACATAGAAATTGCATTGGCATTGAACACAATAAGCACCATGCAACTTTTCTCCATCTGAGTAACGTCTTAAACTGTATACGATTTGATCGTGCGCTGGAAGACTAGTACTAGCTTCCGAAGCACATCTGGATGCATTTTGTAATCTGTGGACCTTCAGAGTGTTGATGAAACACAGAAATTCCATCGGCATTGAACACAATAAGCACCATGCGGACTTTTCTCCATGGGAGTAATGTCTTTAAATGTATACGCTTTGATCGTTCCCTGGAAGACTAGTGGTAGTTTCCGACGCACATCTGGATGCATTCTGTAATCTGTGGAACTTCAGAGTGTTGATGAAACACAGAAATTGCATCGGCATTGAACACAATAAGTACCATGCGGACTTTTCTCCATGGGAGTAATGTCTTAAACTGTCTAAGCTTTGTTCGTACACTGGAAGACTAGTAGTAGTTTCCGAAGCACATCTGGATGCTATCTGTAATCTGTCGACCTTCAGAGTGCTGATGAAACGCAAAAATTACATCTTCATTGAACACAATAAGCACCATGCGGACTTTTCTCCTTGGGAGTAATGTCTTAAGCTGTGTACGATTTGATCGTACGCTGGAAGACTAGTAGTAGTTTCCGAGGCACATCTGGATGCATTCTGTAATCTGTGGACCTTCACAGTGTTGATGAAACACAGAAATTGAATCGGCATTGAACACAATTATCACCATGCGCACTTTTCTCCATGAGAAAAATATCTTCAACTGTCTACGCTTTGATCGTTCCCTGGAAGACTAGTAGTAGTTTCCGAAGCACATCTGGAGGCATTCTGTAATCTGTGGACGTTCGAGTGTTGATAAAACACAGAAATTGCATCGGCATTGAACACAATAAGCACCATGCGGACTTTTCTCCTTGGGAGTAATGTCTTAAACTGTCTACGCTTTGATCGTACACTGGAGTGCTAGTAGTAGTTTCCGAAGCACATCTGCAGACATTCTGTAATCTGTGGACCTTCAGAGTGTGGATGAAACACAGAAATTGCATTGGCATTGAACACAATAAGCACCATGCGGACTTTTCTCCTTGGGAGTAATGTCTTAAGCTGTATACGATTTGATCGTACGCTGGAAGGCTAGTAGTAGTTTCCGAGGCACATCTGGATGCATTCTGTAATCTGTTGACCTTCAGAGTGTTGATGAAACACAGAAATTGCAGCGGCATTGAACACAATGAGCACCATGCGGTCTTTTCTCCATGGGAGTAATGTCTTTAAATGTATATGATTTGATCTTTCCCTGGAAGACTAGTGGTAGTTTCCGACGCACATCTGGATGCATTCTGTAATCTGTGGACCTTCAGAGTGTTGATGAAACACAGAAATTGCATCGGCATTGAACACAATAAACACCATGCGGACTTTTCTCCATGAGAGTTATGTCTTAAACTGTCTTCGCTTTGATCGTTCACTGGAAGACTAGTAGTAGTTTCCGATGCACATCTGGAGGCATTCTGTAATCTGTGGACCTTCAGAGTGTTGATGAAACACAGAAATTGAATCGGCATTAAACACAATTATCACCATGCGGACTTACCTCCATGAGAGTAATGTCTTCAACTGTCTACGCTTTGTTCGTTCCCTGGAAGACTAGTAGTAGTTTCCGAAGCACATCTGGAGGCATTCTGTAATCTGTGGACGTTCGAGTGTTGATAAAACACAGAAATTGCATCGGCATTGAACACAATAAGCACCATGCGGACTTTTCTCCTTGGGAGTAATGTCTTAAACTGTCTACGCTTTGATCGTACACTGGAAGACTTGTAGTAGTTTCCGAAGCACATCTGCAGACATTCTGTAATCTGTGGACCTTCAGAGTGTGGATGAAACACAGAAATTGCATTGGCATTTAACACAATAAGCACCATGCGGACTTTTCTCCATGTGAGTAACGTCTTAAACTGTCTACGCTTTGATCGTTCACTGGAAGACTAGTAGTAGTTTCCGAAGCACATCTGGAGGCATTCTGTAATCTGTCGACCTTCAGAGTGCTGATGAAACACAAAAATTGCATCGACATTGAACACAATAAGCACCATGCGGACATTTCTCCTTGGGAGTAATGTGTTCAACTGTCTACGCTTTGATCGTTCCCTTCAAGACTAGTAGTAGTTTCCGAAGCACATCTGGAGGCATTCTGTAATCTGTGGACCTTCAGAGTGTTGAGGAGACACAAACATTGCATCGGAATTGAACACAATAAGCACCATGCGGACATTTCTCCATGAGAGTAATGTATTGAACTGTCTACGCTTTGATCGTACACTGGAAGACTGGAAGTAGTTTCCGAAGCACATCTGGAGGCATTCTGTAATCTGTGGACCTTCAGAGTGATCATGAAACACAAAAATTACATCGGCATTGAACACAATAAAAACCATGCAGACTTTTCTCCATGGGAGTAAGGTCTTAAACTGTCTACGCTTTGATCGTAGACTGGAAGACTAGTAGTTGTTTCAGAAGCATATCTGGAGGCATTCTGTAATCTGTAGACGTTCGAGTGTTGATAAAACACAGAAATTGCATCGGCATTGAACACAATGAGAATCATGCTGACTTTTCTCCATGGAAGTAATGTCTTAAACTGTCTACGATTTGATCGTACACTTCAAGACTAGTAGTAGTTTACGAAGAACATCTGGAGGCATTATGTAATCTGTGGACCTTCAGAGTGTTGATGAAACACAGAAATTGCATCGGCATTGAACACAATAAGCACCATGCGGACTTTTCTCCATGGGAGTAATGTCTTAAACTGTCTACACTTTGATCGTACACTGGAAGACTAGTAGTAGTTTCCGATGCACATCTGGATGCTATCTGTAACCTGTTGACCTTCAGAGTGTTGATGAAACACAGAAATTACATCGGCATTGAACACAATAAGGACCATGCGGACTTTTCTCCATGGCAGTAATGTCTTAAACTGTCTTCGCTTTGATCGTTCCCTGGAAGACTAGTAGGAGTTTCCGAAACACATCTGGATGCATTCAGTAATCAGTGGACCTTCAGAGTGTTGATGAAACACAAAAATTACAACGGCATTGAACACAATAAGCTCCATGCGGACTTCTCTCCTTTGGAGTAATGTCTCAAACTGTCTACGTTTTGATCGTTCACTGGAAGACAAGTAGTAGTTTCCGAAGCACAACGGGAGGCATTCTGTAATCTGTGGACCTTCAGAATGTTGATGAAACACAGAAATTGCATCGGCATTAAACACAATAAGCTCCATGCGGACTTTCCTCCATGGGAGTAATGTCTTAAACTGTCTACGCTTTGATCGTTCACTGGAAGACTAGTAGTAGTTTCTGAAGCACATCTGGAAGCATTCTGTAATCTGTGGACCTTCAGAGTGTTGATGAATCACAAAAATTGTATCGGCATTGAACACAATAAGCACCATGCGGACTTTTCTCCATGGAAGTAATGTTTCAAACTGTCTACGCTTTGATCGTTCAATGGAAGACTAGTAGTAGTTTCCGAAGCACATCTGGAGGATTTCTGTAATCTGTGGACCTTCAGAGTGTTGATGAAACACAAAAATTGCATCGGCATTGAACACAATAATCACCATGCGCACATTTCTCCATGAGAGTAATGTCTTAAATTGTCTACGTATTGGTCGTACACTGGAAGGCTAGTAGTAGTTTCCGAAGCACATCTGGAGACATTCTGTAACCTGTGGACCTTCAGAGTGTGGATGAAACACAGAAATTGCATTGGCATTGAACACAATAAGCACCATGCGAACTTTTCTCCATGTGAGTAACGTCTTAAACTGTATACGATTTGATCGTGCGCTGTAAGCCTAGTAGTAGCTTCCGAAGCACATCTGGATGCATTCTGTAATCTGTGGACCTTCAGAGTGTTGATGAAACACAGAAATTTTATCGGCATTGAACACAATAAGCACCATGCGGACTTTTCTCCATGGGAGTAATGTCTTTAAATGTGTACGCTTTGATCGTTCCCTGGAAGACTAGTGGTAGTTTCCGACGCACATCTAGATGCATTCTGTAATCTGTGGACCTTCAGAGTGTTTATGAAACACAGAAATTGCATCGGCATTGAACACAATAAGCACCACGCGGACTTTTCTCCATGAGAGTAATGTCTTAAACTGTCTACGATTTGATCGTCCACTGGAAGACTAGTAGTAGTTTCCGATGCACATCTGGAGGCATTCTGTAATCTGTGGACCTTCAGAGTGTTGATGAAACACAAAAATTGCATCGGCATTGAACACAATAAGCACCACGCTGACTGTTCTCCATGGGAGTAAAGTGTCAAGCTCTCTACGCTTTGATCGTTCCCTGGAAGACTAGTAGTAGTTTCCGAAGCACAACTGGAGGCATTCTGTAATCTGTGGACCTTCAGAGTGTTGATGAGACACGAAAATTGCATCGGCATTGAACACAATAAGCACCTTGCAGACTTTTCTCCATGGGAGTAAAGTCTTAAACTGTCTACGCTTTGATCGTATACTGGAAGACTAGTAGTAGTTTCCGAAGCACAACTGGAGGCATTCTGTAATCTGTGGACGTTCCGAGTGTTGATAAAACACAGAAATTGCATCGGCATTGAACACAATAGGAACCATGCTGACTTTTCTCCATGGGAGTAATGTCTTAAACTGTCTACGCTTTGATCGTACACTGGAAGACTAGTAGTAGTTTCCGAAGAACATCTGGAGGCATTCTGTAATCTGTGGACCTTCTGAGTGTTGATGAAACACAGAAATTCCATCGGCATTGAACACAATAAGCACCATGCGGACTTTCCTCCATGGGAGTAATGTCTTAAACTGTCTACGTTTTTATCGTTCACTGGAAGACTAGTAGTAGTTTCTGAAACACATCTGGAAGCATTCTGTAATCTGTGGACCTTCAGGGTGGTGATGAAACACAAAAATTGCATCGGAATTGAACACAATAAACACCATGCGGACTTTTCTCCATGGGAGTAATGTCTTAAACTGTCTACACTTTGATCGTACACTGGAAGACTAGTAGTAGTTCTAGAAGCACATATGGAGGCATTCTGTAATCTGTGGACCTTCAGAGTGTTGATGAAACACAGAAATTGCATCGGCATTGAACACAATAAGCACCATGCGGACTTTTCTCCATGGGAGTAATGTCTTAAACTGTATACGCTTTGATCGTTCCTTGGAAGACTAGTAGTAGTTTCCGGAGCACATCTGGAGGCATTCTGTAATCTGTGGACCTTCAGAGTGTTGATGAAACACAGATATTGAATCGGCATTAAACACAATAAGCACCATGCAGACATTTCTCAATGAGAATAATGTCTTAAACTGTCTACGCTTTGATCGTACACTGGTAGACTAGAAGTACTTTCCGAAGCACATCTGGAGGCATTCTGTAATCTGTGGACCTTCAGAGTGTTGATGAAACACAGAAATTGAATCGGCATTGAACACAATAAGCTCCATGCGGACTTCTCACCATTGGAGTAATGTCTCAAACTGTCAACGTCTTGATCGTTCACTGGAAGACTAGTAGTAGCTTCCGAAGCACATCTGGAAGCATTCTGTAATGTGTGGACCTTCTGAATGTTGATGAAACACAGATATTGCATCGGCATTGAACACAATTAGCACCATGCGGACTTTCCTCCATGGAAGTAATGTCTTAATCTGTCTACGCTTTGATCGTTCACTGGACGACTAGTAGTAGTTTCTGAAGCACAGCAGGAAGCATTCTGTAATCTGTAGACCTTCAGAGTGTTGATGAAACACAAAAATTGCATCGGCATTGAACACAATAAGCACCATGCGGACTTTTCTCCATGGGAGTAATGTCTTAAACTGTCTACGATTTGATCGTACACTGGAAGACCAGTATTAGTTTCTGAATCTCATGTGGATGCAATCTGTAATCTGTGAACCTTCGGTGTGTTGATGAAACACAGAAATTGCATCGGCATTCAACACAATAAGCACCATGCGCACTTTTCTCCATGGGAGTAATGTCTTAAACTGTATTCGCTGTGAGCGTTCCTGGAAGACTAGTGGTAGTTTCCGACATACATCTGGATGCGTTCTGTAATCTGTGGACCTTCAGAAATTTGATGAAACACATAAATTGCATCGGCATTGAACACAATAAGCACCATGCGGACTTTTCTCCATGGGAGTTATGTCTTACACTGTATACGCTTTGATCGTTCCCTGGAGGACTAGTAGTAGTTTCTGATTCACATCTGGAGGCATTCTGTAATCTGTGGACCTTCAGAGTGTTGATGAAACACAAAAATTGCATCGGCATTGAACACAATAAGCCCCATGCGGACTTTTCTCCATGGGAGTAATGTCTTAAACTGTCTACGCTTTGATCGTACACTGGAAGGCTAGTAGTAGTTTCCGAAGCACATTTGGAGACATTCTGTAATCTGTGGACCTTCAGAGTGTGGATGAAACACAGAAATTGCATTCGCATTGAACACAATAAGCACCATGCGGACTTTTCTCCATGTGAGTAACGTCTTAAACTGTCTACGCTTTGATCGTTCACTGGAAGACTAGTAGTAGTTTCCGAAGCACATCTGGAGGCATTCTGTAATCTGTCGACCTTCAGAGTGCTGATGAAACACAAAAATTGCATCGTTATTGAACACAATAAGCACCATGCGTATCTTCTCCTTGGGATTAATGTCTTAAACTGTCTACAATTTGATCGTACGCTGGAAGATTAGTAGTAGTTTCCGAAGCACATCTGCATGCATTCTGTAATCTGTTGACTTTCAGAGTGTTGACGAAGCACAGAAATTGCATCGGCATTGAAAACAATAAGCACCATGCAGACTTTTCTCCATGGGAGTAATGTCTTTAAATGTATACGCTTTGATCGTTCCCTGGAAGACTAGTGGTATTTTCCGACGCACATCTGGATGCACTCTGTAATCTGTTAACCTTCAGAGTGTTGATGAAACACAGAAATTGCATCGGCATTGAACACAATAAGCACCATGCGGACTTATCTCCATGAGAGTAATGTCTTAAACTGTGTACGCTTTGATCGTTCGCTGGAAGACTAGTAGTAGTTTCCGATGCACATCTGGAGGCATTGTGTAATCTGTGGACCTTCAGGGTGTTGATGAAACACAAAAATTGCATCGGCATTGAACACAATAAGCACCATGCTAACTGTTCTCCATGGGAGTAATGTCTCAAGCTGTCTACGCTTTGATCGTTCCCTGGAAGACTAGTAGTAGTTTCCGAAGCACATCTGGAGGCATTCAGTAATCTGTCGATCTTCAGAGTGTTGATGAAACACAAAAATTGCATCGGCATTGAACACAATAAGCCCCATGCGGACTTTTCTCCATGGGAGAAATGTCTTACACTGTATACGCTTTGATCGTTCCCTGGAGGACTAGTAGTAGTTTCGGATTCAGAGCTGGATACATTCTGTAATCTGTGGACCTTCAGAGTGTGATGGCCTCGGCATTGAACACGATAAGCACCATGCGGACTTTTCTCCATGGGAGTAATGTCTTAAACTGTCGACGCTTTGATCGTTCACTTTAAGACTAGTAGTAGTTTGCGAAGCACATCTGGAGGCATTCTGTAATCTGTGGACCTTCAGAGTGTTGATGCAACACAAAAATTGCATCGGCATTGAACACAGTAAACACCATGCGGACTTTTCTCCATGGGAGTAATGTCTTAAACTGTCTACGCTTTGATCGTACACTGGAAGGCTAGTAGTAGTTTCCGAAGCACATTTGGAGACATTCTGTAATCTGTGGACCTTCAGAGTGTGGATGAAACACAGAAATTGCATTCGCATTGAACACAATAAGCACCATGCGGACTTTTCTCCATGTGAGTAACGTCTTAAACTGTCTACGCTTTGATCGTTCACTGGAAGACTAGTAGTAGTTTCCGAAGCACATCTGGAGGCATTCTGTAATCTGTCGACCTTCAGAGTGCTGATGAAACACAAAAATTGCATCGGCATTGAACACAATAAGCACCATGCGGACTTTTCTCCTTGGGAGTAAGTAATGTCTTAAACTGTCTACGATTTGATCGTACGCTGGAAGATTTGTAGTAGTTTCGGAAGCACATCTGGATGCATTCTGTAATCTGTGGACCTTCAGGGTGTTGATGAAACACAAAAATTGCATCGGAATTGAACACAATAAGCACCATGCGGACATTTCTCCATGGGAGTAATGTCTTAAACTGTCTACACTTTGATCGTACACTCGAAGACTAGTAGTAGTTCTAGAAGCACAAATGGAGGCATTCTGTAATCTGTGGACCTTCAGAGTGTTGATGAAACACAGAAATTGCATCGGCATTGAACACAATAAGCACCATGCGGACTTTTCTCCATTGGAGTAATGTCTTAAACTGTCTACGCTTTGATCGTTCCCTGGAACATTAGTAGGAGATTCCGAAACACATCTGGATGCATTTAGTAATTTGAGGACCTTCAGAGTGTTGATGAAACACAAAAATTGCAACGGCATTGAACACAATAATCTCCATGCGGACTTTTCTCAATGGGAGTACTGTCTTCAACTGTCACCGCTTTGATCGTTCCCTGTAAGACTAGTAGTAGTTTCCGAAGCAAATCTGGAGGCATTCTGAAATCTGTGGACCTTCAGAGTGTTGATGAAACAAAAAAATTGTATCGGCATTGAACGCCATAAGCACCATGCGGACTTTTCTCCATGGGTGTAATGTCTTAAACTGTCTACGATTTGATCGTTCACTGGAAGACTAGTAGTAGTTTCCGGAGCACATATAGAAGCATTCTGTAATCTGTCGACCTTCAGAGTGTTGATGAAACACAGAAATTGCATCGGCATTGAACACACTAAGCACCATGCGGACTTTTGTCCATGAGAGTAATGTCTTAAACTGTCTACGCTTTGATCGTTCACTGGAAGACTCGTAGTAGTTTCCGATGCACATCTGGAGGCATTGTGTAATCTGTGGACCTTCAGAATGTGATGAAACACAGAAATTGCATCGGCATTGAACACAATAAGCATCATGCGGACTTTCCTCCATGGGAGTAATATCTTAAACTGTTTACGATTTGATGGTTCACTTTAAGACTAGTAGTAGTTTCTGAAGCACATCTGGAAGGATTCTGTAATCTGTGGACCTTCAGAGTGTTGATGAAACACAGAAATGGCATCCCCATTGAACACAATAAGCACCATGCGGACTTTTCTCCATGGGAGTAATGTCTTAAATTGTCTACGCTTTAATCGTACACTGGAAGACCGGTATTAGTTTCCGAAGCACATGTAGATGCAATCTGTAACCTGTGAACCTTCGGAGTGTTGATGAAACACAGAAATTGCATCGGCAATCAACACAATAAGCACCATGCGGACTTTTCTCCATTTGAGTAATGTCTTAAACTGTATACGCTTTGATCGTTCCCTGGAGGACTAGTAGTAGTTTCTGAAGCACATCTGCATGCATTCTGTCATCTGTGGACCTTCAGAGTGTTGATGAAACACAAAAATTGTATCGGCATTGAACGCAATAAGCACCATGCGGACTTTTCTCCATGGGTGTAATGTCTTAAACTGTCTACGATTTGATCGTTCACTGGAAGACTAGTAGTAGTTTCCGGAGCACATATAGAGGCATTCTGTAATCTGTCGACCTTCAGAGTGTTGATGAAACACAGAAATTGCATCGGCATTGAACACACTAAGCACCATGCGGACTTTTCTCCATGGGAGTAATGTCTTAAACTGTATACGCTTTGATCGTTCCCTGGAGGACTAGTAGTAGTTTCTGAAGCACATCTGGATGCATTCTGTAATCTGTGGACCTTCAGAGTGTTGATGAAACACAAAAATTGCATCGGCATTGAACACGACAAGCACCATGCGGACTTTTCTCCATGGGAGTAATGTCTTAAACTGTCTACGCTTTGATCGTACACTGGAAGACTAGTAGTAGTTTCTGAAGCACATCTGGAGGCATTCTGTAATCAGTGGACCTTCAGAGTGTTGATGAAACACAAAAATTGCATCGGCATTGAACACAATAAGCTCCATGCGGACTTTTCTCCATAGGAGTAATATCTTAAACTGTCTACGCTTTCATTGTTCACTTTAAGACTAGTAGTAGTTTGCGAAGCACATCTGGAGGCATTCTGTAATCTGTGGACCTTCAGAGTGTTGATGAAACACAAAAATTGCTACGGCATTGAACACAATAAGCACCATGTGGACTTTTCTCCATGGGAGTAATGTCTTAAACTGTCTACGCTTTGATAGTACACTGGAAGGCTAGTAGTAGTTTCCGAATCACATCTGGAGACATTCTGTAATCTGTGGACCTTCAGAGTATGGATGAAACACAGAAATTGCATTGGCATTGAACACAATAAGCACCATTCGGACTTTTCTCCATGTGAGTAACGTCTTAAACTGTCTACGCTTTGATCGTTCACTGGAAGACTAGTAGTAGTTTCCGAAGAACATCTGGAGGCATTCTGTAATCTGTCGACCTTCAGAGTGCTGATGAAACACAAAAATTGCATCGGCATTGAACACAATAAGCACCATGCGGACTTTTCACCTTGGGAGTAATGTTTAAACTGTCTACGATTTGATCGTACGCTGGAAGGCTAGTAGTAGTTTCCGAAGCACATCTGGATGCATTCTGTAATCTGTGGACCTTCAGAATGTTGATGAAACACAGAAATTGCATCGGCATTGAACACAATAAGCACCATGCGGACTTTTCTCCATGGGAGTAATGTCTTTAAATGTATACGCTTTGATCGTTCCCTGGAAAACTAGTGGTAGTTTCCGACGCATATCTGGATGCATTCTGTAATCTGTGGACCTTCAGAGTGTTGAAACACAGAAATTGCATCGGCATTGAACACAATAAGCACCATGCGGACTTTTCTCCATGAGAGGAACGTCTTAAACTGTCTACGCTTTGATCGTTCACTGGAAGACTAGTAGTAGTTTCCGATGCACATCTGGAGGCATTCTGTAATCTGTGGACCTTCAGAGTGTTGATGAAACACAAAGATTGCATCGGCATTGAACACAATACGCACCATGATGACTGTTCTCCATGGGTGTAATGTCTTTAAATGTATACGCTTTGATCGTTCCCTGGAAGACTAGTGGTATTTTCCGACGCACATCTGGATGCACTCTGTAATCTGTTAACCTTCAGAGTGTTGATGAAACACAGTAACTGCATCGGCATTGAACACAATAAGCACCATGCGGACATTTCTCCATGAGGGTAATGTCTTAAACTGTCTACGCTTTTATCGTACACTGGAAGACTGGAAGTACTTACCGAAGCATATCTGGAGGCATTCTGTTATCTGTGGACCTTCAGATTGTTGATGAAACACAGAAATTGAATCGGCATTGAACACAATTAGCACCATGCGGACTTTTCTCCATGAGAGTAATGTCTTAAACTGTCTACGCTTTGATCGTTCACTGGAAGACTAGTAGTAGTTTCCGAAGCACATCTGGAGGCATTCTGTAATCTGTGGACCGTCAGAGTGTTGATGAAACACAAAAATTACGTCGGCATTGAACACAATAAGCACCATGCAGACTTTTCTCCATGGGAGTAAAGTCTTAAACTGTCTACACTTTGATCGTACACTGGAAGACTAGTAGTAGTTCTAGAAGCACATATGGAGGCATTCTGTAATCTGCGGATGTTCAGAGTGTTGATGAAACACAGAAATTGCATCGCCATTGAAGACAATAAGCACCATGCTGACTTTTCTCAATGGGAGTACTGTCTTCAACTGTCACCGCTTTGATCGTTCCCTGTAAGACTAGTAGTAGTTTCCGAAGCAAATCTGGAGGCATTCTGAAATCTGTGGACCTTCAGAGTGTTGATGAAACAAAAAAATTGTATCGGCATTGAACGCCATAAGCACCATGCGGACTTTTCTCCATGGGTGTAATGTCTTAAACTGTCTACGATTTGATCGTTCACTGGAAGACTAGTAGTAGTTTCCGGAGCACATATAGAAGCATTCTGTAATCTGTCGACCTTCAGAGTGTTGATGAAACACAGAAATTGCATCGGCATTGAACACACTAAGCACCATGCGGACTTTTGTCCATGAGAGTAATGTCTTAAACTGTCTACGCTTTGATCGTTCACTGGAAGACTCGTAGTAGTTTCCGATGCACATCTGGAGGCATTGTGTAATCTGTGGACCTTCAGAATGTGATGAAACACAGAAATTGCATCGGCATTGAACACAATAAGCATCATGCGAACTTTCCTCCATGGGAGTACTATCTTAAACTGTTTACGATTTGATGGTTCACTTTAAGACTAGTAGTAGTTTCTGAAGCACATCTGGAAGGATTCTGTAATCTGTGGACCTTCAGAGTGTTGATGAAACACAGAAATGGCATCCCCATTGAACACAATAAGCACCATGCGGACTTTTCTCCATGGGAGTAATGTCTTAAATTGTCTACGCTTTAATCGTACACTGGAAGACCAGTATTAGTTTCCGAAGCACATGTAGATGCAATCTGTAACCTGTGAACCTTCGGAGTGTTGATGAAACACAGAAATTGCATCGGCAATCAACACAATAAGCACCATGCGGACTTTTCTCCATTTGAGTAATGTCTTAAACTGTATACGCTTTGATCGTTCCCTGGAGGACTAGTAGTAGTTTCTGAAGCACATCTGCATGCATTCTGTAATCTGTGGACCTTCAGAGTGTTGATGAAACACAAAAATTGTATCGGCATTGAACGCAATAAGCACCATGCGGACTTTTCTCCATGGGTGTAATGTCTTAAACTGTCTACGATTTGATCGTTCACTGGAAGACTAGTAGTAGTTTCCGGAGCACATATAGAGGCATTCTGTAATCTGTCGACCTTCAGAGTGTTGATGAAACACAGAAATTGCATCGGCATTGAACACACTAAGCACCATGCGGACTTTTCTCCATGGGAGTAATGTCTTAAACTGTATACGCTTTGATCGTTCCCTGGAGGACTAGTAGTAGTTTCTGAAGCACATCTGGATGCATTCTGTAATCTGTGGACCTTCAGAGTGTTGATGAAACACAAAAATTGCATCGGCATTGAACACGACAAGCACCATGCGGACTTTTCTCCATGGGAGTAATGTCTTAAACTGTCTACGCTTTGATCATACACTGGAAGACTAGTAGTAGTTTCTGAAGCACATCTGGAGGCATTCTGTAATCAGTGGACCTTCAGAGTGTTGATGAAACACAAAAATTGCATCGGCATTGAACACAATAAGCTCCATGCGGACTTTTCTCCATAGGAGTAATATCTTAAACTGTCTACGCTTTCATTGTTCACTTTAAGACTAGTAGTAGTTTGCGAAGCACATCTGGAGGCATTCTGTAATCTGTGGACCTTCAGAGTGTTGATGAAACACAAAAATTGCTACGGCATTGAACACAATAAGCACCATGCGGACTTTTCTCCATGGGAGTAATGTCTTAAACTGTCTACGCTTTGATAGTACACTGGAAGGCTAGTAGTAGTTTCCGAATCACATCTGGAGACATTCTGTAATCTGTGGACCTTCAGAGTATGGATGAAACACAGAAATTGCATTGGCATTGAACACAATAAGCACCATTCGGACTTTTCTCCATGTGAGTAACGTCTTAAACTGTCTACGCTTTGATCGTTAACTGGAAGACTAGTAGTAGTTTCCGAAGAACATCTGGAGGCATTCTGTAATCTGTCGACCTTCAGAGTGCTGATGAAACACAAAAATTGCATCGGCATTGAACACAATAAGCACCATGCGGACTTTTCACCTTGGGAGTAATGTTTAAACTGTCTACGATTTGATCGTACGCTGGAAGGCTAGTAGTAGTTTCCGAAGCACATCTGGATGCATTCTGTAATCTGTGGACCTTCAGAATGTTGATGAAACACAGAAATTGCATCGGCATTGAACACAATAAGCACCATGCGGACTTTTCTCCATGGGAGTAATGTCTTTAAATGTATACGCTTTGATCGTTCCCTGGAAAACTAGTGGTAGTTTCCGACGCACATCTGGATGCATTCTGTAATCTGTGGACCTTCAGAGTGTTGAAACACAGAAATTGCATCGGCATTGAACACAATAAGCACCATGCGGACTTTTCTCCATGAGAGGAACGTCTTAAACTGTCTACGCTTTGATCGTTCACTGGAAGACTAGTAGTAGTTTCCGATGCACATCTGGAGGCATTCTGTAATCTGTGGACCTTCAGAGTGTTGATGAAACACAAAGATTGCATCGGCATTGAACACAATACGCACCATGATGACTGTTCTCCATGGGTGTAATGTCTTTAAATGTATACGCTTTGATCGTTCCCTGGAAGACTAGTGGTATTTTCCGACGCACATCTGGATGCACTCTGTAATCTGTTAACCTTCAGAGTGTTGATGAAACACAGAAACTGCATCGGCATTGAACACAATAAGCACCATGCGGACATTTCTCCATGAGGGTAATGTCTTAAACTGTCTACGCTTTTATCGTACACTGGAAGACTGGAAGTACTTACCGAAGCATATCTGGAGGCATTCTGTTATCTGTGGACCTTCAGATTGTTGATGAAACACAGAAATTGAATCGGCATTGAACACAATTAGCACCATGCGGACTTTTCTCCATGAGAGTAATGTCTTAAACTGTCTACGCTTTGATCGTTCACTGGAAGACTAGTAGTAGTTTCCGAAGCACATCTGGAGGCATTCTGTAATCTGTGGACCGTCAGAGTGTTGATGAAACACAAAAATTACGTCGGCATTGAACATAATAAGCACCATGCAGACTTTTCTCCATGGGAGTAAAGTCTTAAACTGTCTACACTTTGATCGTACACTGGAAGACTAGTAGTAGTTCTAGAAGCACATATGGAGGCATTCTGTAATCTGCGGATGTTCAGAGTGTTGATGAAACACAGAAATTGCATCGCCATTGAAGACAATAAGCACCATGCTGACTTTTCTCCATGGGAGTAATGTCTTAAACTGTCTACGCTTTGATCGTTCCCTGGAAGACTAGTAGTAGTTTCTGATTCACATCTGGATGCATTCTGTAATCTGTGGACCTTCAGAGTGTTGATGAAACACAAAAATTGCATCGGCATTGAACACAATAAGCACCATGCGGACTTTTCTCCATGGGAGTAATGTCTTAAGCTGTCTACGCTTTGATCGTTCACTTTAAGACTAGTAGTAGTTTGCGAAGCACATCTGGATGCATTCTGTAATCTGTGGACCTTCAGAGTGTTGATGAAACACAGAAATTGCATCGGCATTGAACACAATAAGCACCATGCCTTCTTTTCTCCATGGGAGTAATGTCTTTAAATGTATACGCTTTGATCGTTCATTGGAAGACTAGTGGTAGTTTCCGACGCACATCTGGATGCATTCTGTAATCTGTGGACCTTCAGAGTGTTGATGAAAGACAGAAATTGCATCGGCATTGAACACAATAAGCACCATGCGGACTTTTCTCCATGAGAGTTATGTCTTAAACTGTCTTCGCTTTGATCGTTCACTGGAAGACTAGTAGTAGTTTCCGAAGCACATGCGGAGGCATTCTGTAATCTGTGGACCTTCAGAGTGTTGATGAGACACAAACATTGCATCGGCATTGAACACAATAAGCACCATGCGGACATTTCTCCATGAGAGTAATGTCTTAAACTGTCTACGCTTTGATCGTACACTGGAAGACTGGAAGTACTTTCCGAAGCACATCTGGAGGCATTCTGTAATCTGTGGACCTTCAGAGTGTTGATGAAACACAGAAATTGAGTCGGCATTGAACACAATTATCACCATGCGGACTTTTCTCCATGAGAGTAATGTCTTCAACTGTCTACGCTTTGATCATTCACTGGAATACTAGTAGTAGTTTCCGAAGCACATCTGGAGGCATTCTGTAATCTGTGGACCTTCAGAGTGTTGATAAAACACAGAAATTGCATCGGCATTGAACACAATAAGCACCATGCGGACCTTTCTCCTTGGGAGTAATGTCTTAAACTGCCTACGCTTTGATCGTACACTGGAAGACTAGTAGTAGTTTCCGAAGCACATCTGCAGACATTCTGTAATCTGTGGACCTTCAGAGTGTGGATGAAACACAGAAATTGCATTGGCATTGAACACAATAAGCACTATGCGGACTTTTCTCCATGTGAGTAACGTCTTAAACTGTCTACGCTTTGATCGTATACTGGAAGACTGCTAGTTGTTTCCGAAGCACATCTGGATGCATTCTGTACTCTGTGGACCTTCAGAGTGTTGAGGAGACACAAACATTGCATCGGCATTGAACACAATAAGCACCATGCGGACATTTCTCCATGAGAGTAATGTATTAAACTGTCTACGCTTTGATCGTACACTGGAAGACTGGAAGTAGTTTCCGAAGCACATGTGGAGCTATTCTGTAATCTGTGGACCTTCAGAGTGTTGATGAAACACAGAAATTGCATCGGCATTGAACACAATAAGCACCATGCGGACTTTTCTCCTTGGGAGTAATGTGTTAAACTGTGTACGATTTGATCGTACGCTGGAAGACTAGTTGTAGTTTCCGAAACACATCTGGATGCATTCTGTGCTCTGTGCACCTTCAGAGTGTTGATGAAACACAAGAATTGCATCGGCATTGAACACAATAAGCACCATGCTGACTGTTCTCCATCTGAGTAATGTCTCAAGCTGTCTACGCTTTGATCGTTCCCTTCAAGACTAGTAGTAGTTTCCGAAGCACATCTGGAGGCATTCTGTTATCTGTGGACCTTCAGAGTGTTGAGGAGACACAAACATTGCATCGGAATTGAACACAATAAGCACCATGCGGACATTTCTCCATGAGAGTAATGTATTAACTGTCTACGCTTTGATCGTACACTGGAAGACTGGAAGTAGTTTCCGAAGCACATCTGGAGGCATTCTGTAATCTGTGGACCTTCAGAGTGTTGATGAAACACAAAAATTACATCGGCATTGAACACAATAAGAACCATGCAGACTTTTCTCCATCTGAGTAAAGTCTTAAACTGTCTACGCTTTGATGGTATACTGGAAGACTAGTAGTTGTTTCCGAAGCACATCTGGAGGCATTCTGTAATCTGTAGACGTTCGAGGGTTGATAAAACACAGAAATTGCATCGGCATTGAACACATTAAGGACCATGCGGACTTTTCTCCATGGTAGTAATGTCTTAAACTGTCTACGCTTTGATCGTTCACTTTAAGACTAGTAGTAGTTTGCGAAGCACATCTGGAGGCATTCTGTAATCTGTGGACCTTCAGAGTGTTGATGAAACACAAAAGTTGCATCGGTATTGAACACAATAAGCACCATGCGGACTTTTCTCCATGGGAGTAATGTCTTAAACTGTCTACGCTTTGATCGTACACTGGAAGACTAGTAGTAGTTTCCGAAGCACATCTGGAGGCATTCTGTAATCTGTCGACCTTCAGAGTGCTGATGAAACACAAAAATTGCATCTTCATTGAACTCAATAAGCACTATGCGGACTTTTCTCCTTGGGAGTAATGTCTTAAGCTGTGTACGATTTGATCGTACGCTGGAAGACTAGTAGTAGTTTCCGAGGCACATCTGGATGCATTCTGTAATCTGTGGACCTTCAGAGTGTTGATGAAACACAGAAATTGAATCGGCATTGAACACAATTATCACCATGCGCACTTTTCTCCATGAGAGTAATATCTTCAACTGTCTACGCTTTGATCGTTCACTGGAAGACTAGTAGTAGTTTCCGAAGCACATCTGCAGACATTCTGTAATCTGTGGACCTTCAGAGTGTGGATGAAACACAGAAATTGCATTGGCATTGAACACAATAAGCACCATGCGGACGTTTCTCCTTGGGAGTAATGTCTTAAGCTGTATACGATTTGATCGTACGCTGGAAGTCTAGTAGTAGTTTCCGAGGAACATCTGGATGCATTCTGTAATCTGTGGACCTTCAGACTGTTGATGAAACACAGAAATTGCAGCGGCATTGAACACAATAAGCTCCATGCGGACTTCTCTCCTTTGGAGTAATGTCTCAAACTGTCTACGTTTTGATCGTTCACTGGAAGACAAGTAGTAGTTTCCGAAGCACATCGGGAGGCATTCTGTAATCTGTGGACCTTCAGAGTGTTGATGAAACACAGAAATTGCAATGTCATTGAACACAATAAGCACCATGCGGTTTTTTTCTATATGGGAGTAATGTCTTTAAATGTATACGCTTTGATCGTTCCCTGAAAGACTAGTGGTAGTTTCCGACGCACATCCGGATGCATTCTGTAATCTGTGGACCTTCAGAGTGTTGATGAAACACAGAAATTGCATCGGCATTGAACACAATAAGCACCATGCCTTCTTTTCTCCATGGGAGTAATGTCTTTAAATGTATACGCTTTGATCGTTCATTGGAAGACTAGTGGTAGTTTCCGACGCACATCTGGATGCATTCTGTAATCTGTGGACCTTCAGAGTGTTGATGAAAGACAGAAATTGCATCGGCATTGAACACAATAAGCACCATGCGGACTTTTCTCCATGAGAGTTATGTCTTAAACTGTCTTCGCTTTGATCGTTCACTGGAAGACTAGTAGTAGTTTCCGAAGCACATCCGGAGGCATTCTGTAATCTGTGGACCTTCAGAGTGTTGATGAGACACAAACATTGCATCGGCATTGAACACAATAAGCACCATGCGGACATTTCTCCATGAGAGTCATGTCTTAAACTGTCTACGCTTTGATCGTACACTGGAAGACTGGAAGCACTTTCCGAAGCACATCTGGAGGCATTCTGTAATCTGTGGACCTTCAGAGTGTTGATGAAACACAGAAATTGAGTCGGCATTGAACACAATTATCACCATGCGGACTTTTCTCCATGAGAGTAATGTCTTCAACTGTCTACGCTTTGATCATTCACTGGAATACTAGTAGTAGTTTCCGAAGCACATCTGGAGGCATTCTGTAATCTGTGGACCTTCAGAGTGTTGATGAAACACAAAAATTACATCGGCATTGAACACAATAAGAACCATGCAGACTTTTCTCCATCTGAGTAAAGTCTTAAACTGTCTACGCTTTGATGGTATACTGGAAGACTAGTAGTTGTTTCCGAAGCACATCTGGAGGCATTCTGTAATCTGTAGACGTTCGAGTGTTGATAAAACACAGAAATTGCATCGGCATTGAACACATTAAGGACCATGCGGACTTTTCTCCATGGTAGTAATGTCTTAAACTGTCTACGCTTTGATCGTTCACTTTAAGACTAGTAGTAGTTTGCGAAGCACATCTGGAGGCATTCTGTAATCTGTGGACCTTCAGAGTGTTGATGAAACACAAAAGTTGCATCGGTATTGAACACAATAAGCACCATGCGGACTTTTCTCCATGGGAGTAATGTCTTAAACTGTCTACGCTTTGATCGTACACTGGAAGACTAGTAGTAGTTTCCGAAGCACATCTGGAGGCATTCTGTAATCTGTCGACCTTCAGAGTGCTGATGAAACACAAAAATTGCATCTTCATTGAACTCAATAAGCACCATGCGGACTTTTCTCCTTGGGAGTAATGTCTTAAGCTGTGTACGATTTGATCGTACGCTGGAAGACTAGTAGTAGTTTCCGAGGCACATCTGGATGCATTCTGTAATCTGTGGACCTTCAGAGTGTTGATGAAACACAGAAATTGAATCGGCATTGAACACAATTATCACCATGCGCACTTTTCTCCATGAGAGTAATATCTTCAACTGTCTACGCTTTGATCGCTCACTGGAAGACTAGTAGTAGTTTCCGAAGCACATCTGCAGACATTCTGTAATCTGTGGACCTTCAGAGTGTGGATGAAACACAGAAATTGCATTGGCATTGAACACAATAAGCACCATGCGGACGTTTCTCCTTGGGAGTAATGTCTTAAGCTGTATACGATTTGATCGTACGCTGGAAGTCTAGTAGTAGTTTCCGAGGAACATCTGGATGCATTCTGTAATCTGTGGACCTTCAGACTGTTGATGAAACACAGAAATTGCAGCGGCATTGAACACAATAAGCTCCATGCGGACTTCTCTCCTTTGGAGTAATGTCTCAAACTGTCTACGTTTTGATCGTTCACTGGAAGACAAGTAGTAGTTTCCGAAGCACATCGGGAGGCATTCTGTAATCTGTGGACCTTCAGAGTGTTGATGAAACACAGAAATTGCAATGGCATTGAACACAATAAGCACCATGCGGTCTTTTCTATATGGGAGTAATGTCTTTAAATGTATACGCTTTGATCGTTCCCTGAAAGACTAGTGGTAGTTTCCGACGCACATCCGGATGCATTCTGTAATCTGTGGACCTTCAGAGTGTTGATGAAACACAGAAATTGCATCGGCATTGAACACGATAAGCACCACGCGGTCTTTTCTCCATGGGTGTAATGTCTCAAAATATCTACGCTCAGATCGTTCCCTGGAAGACTAGTAGTAGTTTCCGAAGCACATCTGGAGGCATTCTGTAATCTGTGGATCTTCAGAGTGTTGATGAAACACAAAAATTGCATCGACAATGAACACAATAACCACCATGCGGACTTTTCTCCATGGGAGTAAAGTCTTAAACTGTCTACGCATTGATCGTTCACTTTAAGACTAGTAGTAGTTTGCGAAGCACATCTGGAGGCATTCTGTAATCTGTGGACCTTCAGAGTGTTGATGAAACACAAAAATTGCATCGGCATTGAACACAATAAGCACCATGCGGTCTTTTCTCCATGGGAGTAATGTCTTTAAATGTATACGCTTTGATCGTTCCCTGGAAGACTAGTGGTAGTTTCCGACGCACATCTGGATGCATTCTGTAAGCTGTGGACCTTCAGAGTGTTGATGAAACACAGAAATTGCATCGGCATTGAACACAAAAAGCACCATGCGGACTTTTCTCCATGAGAGTTATGTCTTAAACTGTCTTCGCTTTGATCGTTCACTGGAAGACTAGTAGTATTTTCCGATGCACATCTGGAGGCATTCTGTAATCTGTGGACCTTCAGAGTGTTGATGAAACACAAGAATTGCATCGGCATTGAACACAATAAGCACCATGCTGACTGTTCTCCATCTGAGTAATGTCTCAAGCTGTCTACGCTTTGGTCGTTCCCTTCAAGACTAGCAGTAGTTTCCGAAGCACATCTGGAGGCATTCTGTAATCTGTGGCCCTTCAGAGTGTTGATGAGACACAAACATTGCATCGGCATTGAACACAATAAGCAACATGCGGACATTTCTCCATGGGAGTAATGTCTTAAACTGTCGACGCTTTGATCGTACACTGGAAGACTGGAAGTACATTACGAAGCACATCTTTAAGCATTCTGTAATCTGTGGACCTTCAGAGTGTTGATGAAACACAGAAATTGAATCGGCATTGAACACAATTATCACCATGCGGACTTACCTCCATGAGAGTAATGTCTTTAACTGTCTACGCTTTGATCGTTCACTGGAAGACTAGTAGTAGTTTCCGAAGCACATCTGGAGGCATTCTGTAATCTGTGGACTTTCGAGTGTTAATAAAACACAGAAATTGCATCGGCATTGAACACAATAAGCACCATGCGGACTTTTCTCCTTGGGAGTAATGTCGTAAACTGTCTACGCTTTGATCGTACACTGGAAGACTAGTAGTAGTTTCCGAAGCACATCTGCAGACATTCTGTAATCTGTGGACCTTCAGAGTGTGGATGAAACACAGAAATTGCATTGGCATTGAACACAATAAGCACCATGCGGACTTTTCTCCATGTGAGTAACGTCTTAAACTGTCTACGCTTTGATCGTTCACTGGAAGACTAGTAGTAGTTTCCGCAGCACATCTGGAGGCATTCTGTAATCTGTCGACCTTCAGAGTGCTGATGAAACACAAAAATTGCATCGACATTGAACACAATAAGCACCATGCGGACATTTCTCCTTGGGAGTAATGTGTTCAACTGTCTACGCATTGATCGTTCCCTTCAAGACTAGTAGTAGTTTCCGAAGCACATCTGGAGGCATTCTGTAATCTGTGGACCTTCAGTGTGTTGAGGAGACACAAACATTGCATCGGAATTGAACACAATAAGCACCATGCGGACATTTCTCCATGAGAGTAATGTATTAAACTGTCTACGATTTTGATCGTACACTGGAAGACTGGAAGTAGTTTCCGAAGCACATCTGGAGGCATTCTGTAATCTGTGGACCTTCAGAGTGTTCATTAAACACAAAAACTACATCGGCATTGAACACAATAAGAACCATGCAGACTTTTCTCCATGGGAGTAAAGTCTTAAACTGTCTACGCTTTGATCGTAGACTGGAAGACTAGTAGTTGTTTCCGAAGCACATCTGCAGGCATTCTGTAATCTGTAGACGTTCGAGTGTTGATAAAACAAAGAAATTATATCGGCATTGAACACAATGAGAACCATGCTGACTTTTCTCATATGGGAGTAATGTCTTAAACTGTCTACGCTTTGATCGTACACTTCAAGACTAGTAGTAGTTTACGAAGAACATCTGGAGGCATTCTGTAATCTGTGGACCTTCAGAGTGTTGATGAAACACAGAAATTGCATCGGCATTGAACACAATAAGCACCATGCGGACTTTTCTCCATGGGAGTAAGGTCTTAAACTGTCTACTTTTTGATCGTACACTGGAAGACTAGTAGTAGTTTCCGAAGCACATCTGGATGCTATCTGTAACCTGTTGACCTTCAGAGTGTTGATGAAACACAGAAATTGCATCGGCATTGAACACAATAAGGACCATGCGGACTTTTCTCCATGGGAGTAAAGTCTTAAACTGTCTTCGCTTTGATCGTTCCCTGGAAGACTAGTTGGCGTTTCCGAAACACATCTGGATGCATTCAGTAATCAGTGGACCTTCAGAGTGTTGATGAAACACAAAAATTACAACGGCATTGAACACAATAAGCTCCATGCGGACTTCTCTCCTTTGGAGTAATGTCTCAAACTGTCTACGTTTTGATCGTTCACTGGAAGACAAGTAGTAGTTTCCGAAGCACATCGGGAGGCATTCTGTTATCTGTGGACCTTCAGAATGATGATGAAACACAGAAATTGCATCGGCATTAAACACAATAAGAACCATGCGGACTTTCCTCCATGGGAGTAATGTCTTAAACTGTCTACGCTTTGATCGTTCACTGGAAGACTAGTAGTAGTTTCTGAAGCACATCTGGAAGCATTCTGTAATCTGTGAACCTTCGGAGTGTTGATGAAACACAGAATTTGCATCGGCATTCAACACAATAAGCACCATGCGCACTTTTCTCCATGGGAGTAATGTCTTAAACTGTATACGCTTTGAGCGTTCCTGGAAGGCTAGTGGTAGTTTCCGACATACATCTGGATGCGTTCTGTAATCTTTGGACCTTCAGAGTGTTGATGAAACACAGAAATTGCATCGGCATTGAACACAATAAGCACCATGCGGACTTTTCTCCATGACAGTAATGTCTTAAACTGTCTACGCTTTGATCGTTTACTAGAAGACTAGTAGTAGTTTCCGAAGCACATCTGGAGGCATTCTGTTATCTGTGGATCTTCAGAGTGTTGAGGAAACACAAAAATTGCATCGGCATTGAAAACAATGAGCACCATGCGGACTTTTCTCCATGGGAGTAATGTCTTAATCTGTCTACGCTTTGATCATACACTGGAAGACTAGTAGTAGTTTCCGAAGCACATCTGGAGGCATTCAGTAATCTGTGGACCTTCAGAATTTTGATGAAACACATAAATTGCATCGGCATTGAACACAATAAGCACCATGCGGACTTTTCTCCATAGGAGTTATGTCTTACATTGTATACGCTTTGATCGTTCCCTGGAGGACTAGTAGTAGTTTCTGATTCACATCTGGAGGCATTCTGTAATCTGTGGACCTTCAGAGTGTTGATGAAATACAAAAACTGCCACGGCATTGAACACGATAAGCACCATGCGGACTTTTCTCCATGGGAGTAATGTCTTAAACTGTCTACGCTTTGATCGTTCACTTTAAGCCTAGTAGTAGTTTGCGAAGCACATCTGGAGGCATTCAGTAATCTGTGGACCTTCAGAGTGTTGATGAAACACAAAAATTGCAATTACATTGAACACAATAAGCACCATGCGGACTTTTCTCCTTGGGATTAATGTCTTAAACTGTCTACAATTTGATCGTACGCTGGAAGATTAGTAGTAGTTTCCGAAGCACATCTGGATGCATTCTGTAATCTGTGGACCTTCAGAGTGTTGATGAAGCACAGAAATTGCATCGGCATTGAAAACAATAAGCACCATGCGGACTTTTCTCCATGGGAGTAATGTCTTTAAATGTATACGCTTTGATCGTTCCCTGGAAGTCTAGTGGTATTTTCCGACGCACATCTGGATGCACTCTGTAATCTGTTAACCTTCAGAGTGTTGATGAAACACAGAAATTGCATCGGCATTGAACACAATAAGCACCATGCGGACTTTTCTCCATGAGAGTAATGTCTTAAACTGTGTACGCTTTGATTGTTCGCTGGAAGACTAGTAGTAGTTTCCGATGCACATCTGGAGGCACTCTGTAATCTGTGGACCTTCAGAGTGTTGATGAAACACAAAAATTACATCGGCATTGAACACAATAAGAACCATGCAGACTTTTCTCCATCTGAGTAAAGTCTTAAACTGTCTACGCTTTGATCGTATACTGGAAGACTAGTAGTTGTTTCCGAAGCACATCAGGAGGCATTCTGTAATCTGTAGACGTTCGAGTGTTGATAAAACACAGAAATTGCATCGTCATTGAACACATTAAGGACCATGCGGACTTTTCTCCATGGTAGTAATGTCTTAAACTGTCTACGCTTTGATCGTTCACTTTAAGACTAGTAGTAGTTTGCGAAGCACATCTGGAGGCATTCTGTAATCTGTGGACCTTCAGATTGTTGATGAAACACAAAAGTTGCATCGGTATTGAACACAATAAGCATCATGCGGACTTTTCTCCATCGGAGTAATGTCTTAAACTGTGTACGCTTTGATCGTACACTGGAAGACTAGTAGTAGTTTCCGAAGCACATCTGGAGGCATTCTGTAATCTGTCGACCTTCAGAGTGCTGATGAAACACAAAAATTGCATCTTCATTGAACTCAATAAGCACCATGCGGACTTTTCTCCATGAGAGTAATATCTTCAACTGTCTACGCTTTGATCGTTCACTGGAAGGCTAGTAGTAGTTTCCGAAGCACATCTGCAGACATTCTGTAATCTGTGGACCTTCAGAGTGTGGATGAAACACAGAAATTGCATTGGCATTGAACACAATAAGCACCATGCGGACGTTTCTCCTTGGGAGTAATGTCTTAAGCTGTATACGATTTGATCGTACGCTGGAAGACTAGTAGTAGTTTCCGAGGAACATCTGGATGCATTCTGTAATCTGTGGACCTTCAGAGTGTTGATGAAACACAGAAATTGCAGCGGCATTGAACACAATAAGCTCCATGCAGACTTCTCTCCTTTGGAGTAATGTCTCAAACTGTCTACGTTTTGATCGTTCACTGGAAGACAAGTAGTAGTTTCCGAAGCACATCGGGAGGCATTCTGTAATCTGTGGACCTTCAGAGTGTTGATGAAACACAGAAATTGCAATGGCATTGAACACAATAAGCACCATGCGGTCTTTTCTCCATTGGAGTAATGTCTTTAAATGTATACGCTTTGATTGTTCCCTGAAAGACTAGTGGTAGTTTCCGACGCACATCCGGATAAATTCTGTAATCTGTGGACCTTCAGAGTGTTGATGAAACACAGAAATTGCATCGGCATTGAACACGATAAGCACCACGCGGTCTTTTCTCCATGGGTGTAATGTCTCAAAATATCTACGCTCAGATCGTTCCCTGGAAGACTAGTAGTAGTTTCCGAAGCACATCTGGAGGCATTCTGTAATCTGTGGATCTTCAGAGTGTTGATGAAACACAAAAATTGCATCGACATTGAACACAATAACCACCATGCGGACTTTTCTCCATGGGAGTAAAGTCTTAAACTGTCTACGCATTGATCGTTCACTTTAAGACTAGTAGTAGTTTGCGAAGCACATCTGGAGGCATTCTGTAATCTGTGGACCTTCAGAGTGTTGATGAAACACAAAAATTGCATCGGCATTGAACACAATAAGCACCATGCGGACTTTTCTCCATGGGAGTAATGTTTAAAACTGTCTACGCTTTGATTGTACACTGGAAGACTAGTAGTAGTTTCCGAAGCACATCTGGAGGCATTCTGTAATCTGTCGACCTTCAGAGTGCTGATGACACACAAAAATTTCATCGGCATTGAACACAATAAGCACCATGCGGACTTTTCTCCTTGGGAGTAATGTCTTAAACTGTCTACGCTTTGATCGTACACTGGAAGACTAGTAGTAGTTTCCGAGGCACATCTGGATGCATTCTGTAATCTGTGGACCTTCAGAGAGTTGATGAAACTCAGAAATTGCATCGGCATTGAACACAATAAGCACCATGTGGTCTTTTCTCCATGGGAGTAAAGTCTTTAAATGTATACGCTTTGATCGTTCCCTGGAAGACTAGTGGTAGTTTCCGACGCACATCTGGATGCATTCTGTAATCTGTGGACTTTCAGAGTGTTGATGAAACACAGAAATTGAATCGGCATTGAACACAATAAGCACCATGCGGACTTTTCTCCATGAGAGTTATGTCTTAAACTGTCTTCGCTTTGATCGTTCACTGGAAGACTAGTAGTAGTTTCCGAAGCACATCTGGAGGCATTCTGTAATCTGTGGACTTTCGAGTGTTGATAAAACACAGAAAGTGCATCGGCATTGAACACAATAAGCACCATGCGGACTTTTCTCCTTGGGAGTAATGTCGTAAACTGTCTACGCTTTGATCGTACACTGGAAGACTAGTAGTAGTTTCCGAAGCACATCTGCAGACATTCTGTAATCTGTGGACCTTCAGAGTGTGGATGAAACACAGAAATTGCATTGGCATTGAACACAATAAGCACCATGCGGACTTTTCTCCATGTGAGTAACGTCTTAAACTGTCTACGCTTTGATCGTTCACTGGAAGACTAGTAGTAGTTTCCGAAGCACATCTGGAGGCATTCTGTAATCTGTCGACCTTCAGAGTGCTGATGAAACACAAAAATTGCATCGACATTGAACACAATAAGCACCATGCGGACATTTCTCCTTGCGAGTAATGTGTTCAACTGTCTACGCATTGATCGTTCCCTTCAAGACTAGTAGTAGTTTCCGAAGCACATCTGGAGGCATTCTGTAATCTGTGGACCTTCAGTGTGTTGAGGAGACACAAACATTGCATCGGAATTGAACACAATAAGCACCATGCATACATTTCTCCATGAGAGAAATGTATTAAACTCTCTACGATTTTGATCGTACACTGGAAGACTGGAAGTAGTTTCCGAAGCACATCTGGAGGCATTCTGTAATCTGTGGACCTTCAGAGTGTTCATGAAACACAAAAACTACATCGGCATTGAACACAATAAGAACCATGCAGACTTTTCTCCATGGGAGTAAAGTCTTAAACTGTCTACGCTTTGATCTTACACTTCAAGACTAGTAGTAGTTTACGAAGAACATCTGGAGGCATTCTGTAATCTGTGGACCTTCAGAGTGTTGATGAAACACAGAAATTGCATCGGCATTGAACACAATAAGCACCATGCGGACTTTTCTCCATGGGAGTAAGGTCTTAAACTGTCTACTTTTTGGTCGTACACTGGAAGACTAGTAGTAGTTTCCGAAGCACATCTGTATGCTATCTGTAACCTGTTGACCTTCAGAGTGTTGATGAAACACAGAAATTGCATCGGCATTGAACACAATAAGGACCATGCGGACTTTTCTCCATGGGAGTAAAGTCTTAAACTGTCTTCGCTTTGATCGTTCCCTGGAAGACTAGTTGGAGTTTTCGAAACACATCTGGATGCATTCAGTAATCAGTGGACCTTCAGAGTGTTGATGAAACACAAAAATTACAACGGCATTGAACACAATAAGCTCCATGCGGACTTCTCTCCTTTGGAGTAATGTCTCAAACTGTCTACGTTTTGATCGTTCACTGGAAGACAAGTAGTAGTTTCCGAAGCACATCGGGAGGCATTCTGTAATCTGTGGACCTTCAGAATGATGATGAAACACAGAAATTGCATCGGCATTAAACACAATAAGAACCATGCGGACTTTCCTCCATGGGAGTAATGTCTTAAACTGTCTACGCTTTGATCATACACTGGAAGACTAGTAGTAGTTTCCGAAGAACATCTGGAGGCATTCAGTAATCTGTGGACCTTCAGAATCTTGATGAAACACATAAATTGCATCGGCATTGAACACAATAAGCACCATGCGGACTTTTCTCCATGGGAGTTATGTCTTACACTGTATACGCTTTGATCGTTCCCTGGAGGACTAGTAGTAGTTTCTGATTCACATCTGGAGGCATTCTGTAATCTGTGGACCTTCAGAGTGTTGATGAAATACAAAAATTGCCTCGGCATTGAACACGATAAGCACCATGCGGACTTTTCTCCATGGGAGTAATGTCTTAAACTGTCTACGCTTTGATCGTTCACTTTAAGACTAGTAGTAGTTTGCGAAGCACATCTGGAGGCATTCAGTAATCTGTGGACCTTCAGAGTGTTGATGAAACACAAAAATTGCATCGGCATTGAACACAGTAGGCACCATGCGGACTTTTCTCCATGGGAGTAACGTCTTAAACTGTCTACGCTTTGATCGTACATTGGAAGGCTAGTAGTAGTTTCCGAAGCACATCTGGAGACATTCTGTAATCTGTGGACCCTCAGAGTGTGGATGAAACACAGAAATTGCATTGGCATTGAACACAATAAGCACCATGCGGACTTTTCACCATGAGAGTAACGTCTTAAACTGGATACGCTTTGATCGTTCACTGGAAGACTAGTAAAAGTTTCCGAAGCACATCTGGAGGCATTCTGTAATCTGTCGACCTTCAGAGTGCTGATGAAACACAAAAATTGCATCGGCATTGAACACAATAAGCATAATGCGGACTTTTCTCCTTGGGATTAATGTCTTAAACTGTCTACAATTTGATCGTACGCTGGAAGATTAGTAGTAGTTTCCGAAGCACATCTGGATGCATTCTGTAATCTGTGAACCTTCAGAGTGTTGATGAAGCACAGAAATTGCATCGGCATTGAACACAATAAGCACCATGCGGACATTTCTCCATGAGAGTAATGTCTTAAACTGTCTACGCTTTCATAGTACACTGGAAGACTGGAAGTAGTTACCGAAGCATATCTGGAGGCATTCTGTTATCTGTGGACCTTCAGATTGTTGATGAAACACAGAAATTGAATTGGCATTGAACACAATTAGCACCATGCGGACTGTTCTCCATGAGAGCAATGTCTTAAACTGTCTACCCTTTGATCGTTCACTGGAAGACTAGTAGTAGTTTCCGAAGCACATCTGGAGGCATTCTGTAATCTGTGGACCGTCAGAGTGTTGATGAAACACAAAAATTACGTCGGCATTGAACATAATAAGCACCATGCAGACTTTTCTCCATGGGGGTAAAGTCTTAAACTGTCTACACTTTGATCGTACACTGGAAGACTAGTAGTAGTTCTAGAAGCACATATGGAGGCATTCTGTAATCTGCGGACTTTCAGAGAGTTGATGAAACACAGAAATTGCATCGCCATTGAACACAATAAGCACCATGCGGACTTTTCTCCATGGGAGTAATGTCTTAAACTGTCTACGCTTTGATCGTTCCCTGGAAGACTAGTAGTAGTTTCCGAAGCACATCTGGAGGCATTCTCTAATCTGTGGATCTTCCGAGTGTTGATGAAAAACAAAAATTGCATCGGCATTGAACACAATAAGCACCATGCGGACTTTTCTCCATGGGAGTAATGTCTTTAAATGTATACGCTTTGATCGTTCCCTGGAAGACTAGTGGTATTTTCCGACGCACATCTGGATGCATTCTGTAATCTGTGGACCTTCAGAGTGTTGATGAAACACAGAAATTGCATCGGCATTGAACATAATAAGAACCATGCTGACTTTTCCCCATGGGAGTAATGTCTTAAACTGTCTACGATTTGATCGTACACTGGAAGACTAGTAGTAGTTTCCGAAGAACATCTGGAGGCATTCTGTAATCTGTGGACCTTCTGAGTGTTGATGAAACACAGAAATTCCATCGGCATTAAACACAATAAGCACCATGCGGACTTTCCTCCATGGGAGTAATGTCTTAAACTGTTTACGTTTTGATCGTTCACTGGAAGACTAGTAGTAGTTTCTGAAGCACATCTGGAAGCATTCTGTAATCTGTGGACCTTCAGAGTGTTGATGGAACACAAAAATTGCATCGGAATTGAACACAATAAGCACCATGCGGACTTCCGACGCACATCTGGATGCATTCTGTAATCTGTGGACCTTCAGAGTGTGGATGAAACACATAAATTGCATCGTCATTGAACACAATAAGCACCATGCGGACTTTTTTCCATGGTAGTTATGTCTTACACTGTATACGCTTTGATCGTTCCCTGGAGGACTAGTAGTAGTTTCTGATTCACATCTGGAGGCATTCTGTAATCTGTGGACCTTCAAGACTAGTAGTAGTTTCCGAAGCATATCTGGAGGCATTCTGTAATCTGTGGACCTTCAGAGTGTTGATGAGACACAAACATTGCATCGGCATTGAACACAATAAGCACCATGCGGACATTTCTCAATGAGAGTAATGTCTTAAACTGTCTACGCTTTGATCGTACACTGGAAGACTGGAAGTACTAACCGAAGCATATCTGGATTCATTCTGTTATCTGTGGACCTTCAGACTGTTGATGAAACACAGAAATTGAATCGGCATTGAACACAATTAGCACCATGCGGACTGTTCTCCATGAGAGTAATGTCTTAAACTGTCTACGCTTTGATCGTTCACTGGAAGACTAGTAGTAGTTTCCGAAGCACATCTGGAGGCATTTTGTAATCTGTGGACCGTCAGAGTGTTGATGAAACACAAACATTACGTCGGCATTGAACATAATAAGCACCATGCAGACTTTTCTCCATGGGAATAAAGTCTTAAACTGTCTACACTTTGATCGTACACTGGAAGATTAGTAGTAGTTTCGGAAGCACATCCGGATGCATTCTGTAATCTGTGGACCTTCAGAGTGTTGATGAAACACAGAAATTGCATCGGCATTGAAAACAATAAGCACCATGCGGACTTTTCTCCATGGGAGTATTGTCTTTAAATGTATACACTTTGATCGTTCCCTGGAATACTAGTGGTATTTTCCGACGCACATCTGGATGCATTCTGTAATCTGTGGACCTTCAGAGTGTTGATGAAACACAGAAATTGCATCGGCATTGAACATAATAAGAACCATGCTGACTTTTATCCATGGGAGTAATGTCTTAAACTGCCTACGATTTGATCGCACACTGGAAGACTAGTAGTAGTTTCCGAAGAACATCTGGAGGCATTCTGTAATCTGTGGACCTTCTGAGTGTTGATGAAGCACAGAAATTCCGTCGGCATTGAACACAATAAGCACCATGCGGACTTTCCTCCATGGGAGTAATGTCTTAAACTGTTTACGTTTTGATCGTTCACTGGAAGACTAGTAGTAGTTTCCGAAGCACATCTGGAGGCATTCTGTAATCTGTGGATCTTCAGAGTGATGAGGAAACACAAAAATTGCATCGGAATTGAAAACAATGAGCACCATGCGGACTTTTCTCCATGGGAGTAATGTCTTAAACTGTCTACGCTTTGATCATACACTGGAAGACTAGTAGTAGTTTCCGAAGCACATCTGGAGGCATTCAGTAATCTGTGGACCTTCAGAATTTTGATGAAACACATAAATTGCATCGGCATTGAACACAATAAGCACCATGCGGACTTTTCTCCATGGTAGTTATGTCTTACACTGTATACGCTTTGATCGTTCCCTGGAGGACTAGTAGTAGTTTCTGATTCACATCTGGAGGCATTCTGTAATCTGTGGACCTTCAGAGTGTTGATGAAACACAAAAATTGCCTCGGCATTGAACACGATAAGCACCATGCAGACTTTTCTCCATGGGAGTAATGTCTTAAACTGTCTACGCTTTGATCGTTCACTTTAAGACTAGTAGTAGTTTGCGAGGCACATCTCGAGGCATTTTGTAATCTGTGGACCTTCAGAGTGTTGATGAAACACAGAAATTGCATCGGCATTGAACACAATAAGCACCATGCGGACTTTTCTCCATGACAGTAATGTCTTAAACTGTCTACGCTTTGATCGTTCACTAGAAGACTAGTAGTAGTTTCCGAAGCACATCTGGAGACATTCTGTAATCTGTCGACCTTCAGAGTGCTGATGAAACACAAAAATTGCATCGGCATTGAAGACAATAAGCACCATGCGGACTTTCCTCCTTGGGATTAATGTCTTAAACTGTCTACAATTTGATCGTACGCTGGAAGATTAGTAGTAGTTTCAGAAGCACATCTGGATGCATTCTGTAATCTGTGGACCTTCAGAGTGTTGATGGAGCACAAAATTGCATCGGCATTGAAAACAATAAGCACCATGCGGACTTTTCTCCATGGGAGTAATGTCTTTAAATGTATACGCTTTGATCGTTCCCTGGAAGACTAGTGGTATTTTCCGACGCACATCTGGATGCACTCTGTAATCTGTTAACCTTCAGAGTGTTGATGAAACACAGAAATTGCATCGGCATTGAACACAATAAGCACCATGCGGACTTTTTAAATGAGAGTAATGTCTTAAACTGTGTACGCTTTGATCGTTCGCTGGAAGACTAGTAGTAGTTTCCGATGCAAATCTGGAGGCATTGTGTAATCTGTGGACCTTCAGGGTGTTGATGAAACACAAAAATTGCATCGGCATCGAACACAATAAGCTCCATGCTGACTCTTCTCCATGGGAGTAATGTCTCAAGCTGTCTACGCTTTGATCGTTCCCTTCAAGACTAGTAGTAGTTTCCGAAGCACATCTGGAGGCATTCTGTAATTTGTGGACCTTCAGAGTGTTGATGGGACACAAACATTGCATCGGAATTGAACACAATAAGCACCATGAGGACATTTCTCCATGAGAGTAATGTCTTAAACTGTCTACGCTTTGATCGTACACTGGAAGAATGGAAGTACTTACCGAAGCGTATCTGGATTCATTCTGTTATCTGTGGACCTTCAGATTGTTGATGAAACACAGAAATTGAATCGGCAGAAATTGAATTAGCACCATGCGGACTGTTCTCCATGAGAGTAATGTCTTAAACTGTCTACGCTTTAATCGTTCACTGGAAGACTAGTAGTAGTTTCCGAAGCACATCTGGAGGCCTTTTGTAATCTGTGGACCGTCAGAGTGTTGTTGAAACACAAAAATTACGTCGGCATTGAACATAATAAGCACCATGCAGACTTTTCTCCATTGGAATAAAGTCTTAAACTAGCTACACTTTGATCGTACACTGGAAGACTAGTAGTATTTCTAGAAGCACATATGGAGGCATTCTGTAATCTGCGGACTTTCAGAGTGTTGATGAAACACAGAAATTGCATCGCCATTGAACACAATAAGCACCATGCGGACTTTTCTCCATGGGAGTAATGTCTTAAACTGTCTACGCTTTGATCGTTTCCTGGAAGACTAGTAGTAGATTCCGAAGCACATCTGGAGGCATTCTGTAATCTGTGGATCTTCAGAGTGTTGATGAAACACAAAAATTGCATCGGCATTGAACACAACAAGCACCATGCGGACTTTTCTCCATGGGAGAAATGTCTTACACTGTATACGCTTTGATCGTTCCCTGGAGGACTAGTAGTAGTTTCTGATTCAGATCAGGATGCATTCTGTAATCTGTGGACCTTCAGAGTGTTGATGAAACACAAAAATGGCCTCGGTATTGAACACGATAAGCACCATGCGGACTTATCTCCATGGGAGTAATGTCTTAAACTGTCGACGCTTTGATCGTTCACTTTAAGACTAGTAGTAGTTTGCGAAGCACATCTGGAGGCATTCTTTAATCTGTGGACCTTCAGAGTGTTGATGAAACACAAAAATTGCATCGGCATTGAACACAGTAAACACCATGCGGACTTTTCTCCATGGGAGTAATGTCTTAAACTGTCTACGCTTTGATCGTACACTGGAAGAATGGAAGTACTTACCGAAGCGTATCTGGATTCATTCTGTTATCTGTGGACCTTCAGATTGTTGATGAAACACAGAAATTGAATCGGCATTGAACACAATTAGCACCATGCGGACTGTTCTCCATGAGAGTAATGTCTTAAACTGTCTACGCTTTAATCGTTCACTGGAAGACTAGTAGTAGTTTCCGAAGCACATCTGGAGGCATTTTGTAATCTGTGGACCGTCAGAGTGTTGATGAAACACAAAAATTACGTCGGCATTGAACATAATAAGCACCATGCAGACTTTTCTCCATTGGAATAAAGTCTTAAACTGTCTACACTTTGATCGTACACTGGAAGACTAGTAGTATTTCTAGAAGCACATATGGAGGCATTCTGTAATCTGCGGACTTTCAGAGTGTTGATGAAACACAGAAATTGCATCGCCATTGAACACAATAAGCACCATGCGGACTTTTCTCCATGGGAGTAATGTCTTAAACTGTCTACGCTTTGATCGTTTCCTGGAAGACTAGTAGTAGATTCCGAAGCACATCTAGAGGCATTCTGTAATCAGTGGATCTTCAGAGTGTTGATGAAACACAAAAATTGCATCGGCATTGAACACAATAAGCACCATGCGGACTTTTCTCCATGGGAGAAATGTCTTACACTGTATACGCTTTGATCGTTCCCTGGAGGACTAGTAGTAGTTTCTGATTCAGATCTGGATGCATTCCGTAATCTGTGGACCTTCAGAGTGTTGATGAAACACAAAAATGGCCTCGGTATTGAACACGATAAGCACCATGCGGACTTATCTCCATGGGAGTAATGTCTTAAACTATCGACGCTTTGATCGTTCACTTTAAGACTAGTAGTAGTTTGCGAAGCACATCTGGAGGCATTTTGTAATCTGTGGACCTTCAGAGTGTTGATGAAACACAAAAATTGCATCGGCATTGAACACAGTAAACACCATGCGGACTTTTCTCCATGGGAGTAATGTCTTAAACTGTCTACGCTTTGATCGTACACTGGAAGGCTAGTAGTAGTTTCCGAAGCACATCTGGAGACATTCTGTAAACTGTGGACCTTCAGAGTGTGGATGAAACACAGAAATTGCATTGGCATTGAACACAATAAGCACCATGCGGACTTTTCTCCATGTGAGTAACGTCTTAAACTGTCTACGCTTTGATCGTTCACTGGAAGACTAGTAGTAGTTTCCGAAGCACATCTGGAGGCATTCTGTAATCTGTCGACCTTCAGAGTGCTGATGAAACACAAAGATTGCATCGGCATTGAACACAATAAGCACCATGCGGACTTTTCTCCTTGGGAGTAAGTAATGTCTTAAACTGTCTACGATTTGATCGTACGCTGGAAGATTAGTAGTAGTTTCGGAAGCACATCTGGATGCATTCTGTAATCTGTGGACCATCAGAGTGTTGATGAAACACAGAAATTGCATCGGCATTGAAAACAATAAGCACCATGCGGACTTTTCTCCATGGGAGTAATGTCTTTAAATGTATACGCTTTGATCGTTCCCTGGAAGACTAGTGGTACTTTCCGACGCACATCTGGATGCATTCTGTAATCTGTGGACCTTCAGAGTGTTGATGAAACACAGATATTGCATCGGCATTGAACATAATAAGAACCATGCTGACTTTTCTCCATGAAAGTAATGTCTTAAACTGTCTACGATTTGATCGTACACTGGAAGACTAGTAGTAGTTTCCGAAGAACATCTGGAGGCATTCTGTAATCTGTGGACCATCTGAGTGTTGATGAAACACAGAAATTCCATCAGCATTGAACACAATAAGCACCATGCGGACTTTCCTCCATGGGAGTAATGTCTTAAACTGTTTACGTTTTGATCGTTCACTGGAAGACTAGTAGTAGTTTCTGAAGCACATCTGGAAGCATTCTGTAATCTGTGGACCTTCAGAGTGTTGATGAAACACAAAAATTGCATCGGAATTGAACACAATAAGCACCGTGCGGACATTTCTCCATGGGAGTAATGTCTTAAACTGTCTACACTTTGATCGTACACTGGAAGACTAGTAGTAGTTCTAGAAGCTCAAATGGAGGCATTCTGCAATCTGTGGACCTTCAGAGTGTTGATGAAACACAGAAATTGCATCGGCATTAAACACAATAAGCACCATGCGGACTTTTCTCCATGGGAGTAATGTCTTAAACTGTCTACGCTTTGATCGTTCCCTGGAACATTAGTAGGAGATTCCGAAACACATCTGGATGCATTCAGTAATTTGTGGACCTTCAGAGTGTTGATGAAACACAAAAATTGCAACGGCATTGAACACAATAAGCTCCATGCGGACTTTTCACCATGGGAGTACTGTCTAAAACTGTCACCGCTTTGATCGTTCCCTGTAAGACCAGTAGTAGTTTCCGAAGCAAATCTGGAGGCATTCTGAAATCTGTGGACCTTCAGAGTGTTGATGAAACACAAAAATTGTATCGGCATTGAACGCAATAAGCACCATGCGGACTTTTCTCCATGGGAGTAATGTCTTAAACTGTCTACGCTTTGATCGTTCACTGGAAGACTAGTAGTAGTTTCCGTAGCACATATAGAGGCATTCTGTAAATTGTCGACCTTCAGAGTGTTGATGAAACACAGAAATTGCATCGGCATTGAACACACTAAGCACCATGCGGACTTTTGTCCATGAGAGTAATGTCTTAAACTATCTACGCTTTGATCGTTCACTGGAAGACTAGTAGTAGTTTCCGATGCACATCTGGAGGCATTGTGTAATCAGTGGACCTTCAGAATGTGATGAAACACAGAAATTGCATCGGCATTTAACACAATAAGCACCATGCGGACTTTCCTCCATGGGAGTAATATCTTAAACTGTTTACGATTTGATCGTTCACTGGAAGACTAGTAGTAGTTTCTGAAGCACATCTGGAAGAATTCTGTAATCTGTGGACCTTCAGAGTGTTGATGAAACACAAAAATGGCATCGGCATTGAACACAATAAGCACCATGCGGACTTTTCTCCATGGGAGTAATGTCTTAAATTGTCTACGCTTTAATCGTACACTGGAAGACCAGTATTATTTTCCGAAGCACATGTAGATGCAATCTGTAACATGTGAACCTTCGGAGTGTTGATGAAACACAGAAATTGCATCGGCAATCAACACAATAAGCACCATGCGAACTTTTCTCCATTTGAGTAATGTCTTAAACTGTATACGCTTTGATCGTTCCCTGGAGGACTATTAGTAGTTTCTGAAGCACATCTGGATGCATTCTGTAATCTGTGGACCTTCAGAGTGTTGATGAAACACAAAAATTGCATCGGCATTGAACACGATAAGCACCATGCGGACTTTTCTCCATGGGAGTAATGTCTCAAACTATCTACGCTCAGATCGTTCCCTGGATGACTAGTAGTAGTTCCCAAAGCACATCTGGAGGCATTCTGTAATCTGTGGACGTTCTGAGTGTTGATGAAACACAAAAATAGCATCGACATTGAACACAATAACCACCATGCGAACTTTTCTCTATGCGAGTAATGTCTTTAACTCTCTACGCTTTGATCGTACACTGGAAGACTAGTAGTAGTTTCCGAAGCACATCTGGAGGCATTCTGTAACCTGTGGACCTTCAGAGTATGGATGAAACACAAAAATTGCATTGGCATTGAACACAATAAGCACCATTCGGACTTTTCTCCATGTGAGTAACGTCTTAAACTGTCTACGCTTTGATCGTTCGCTGGAAGACTAATAGTAGTTTCCGAAGAACATCTGGGGGCATTCTCTAATCTGTCGACCTTCAGAGTGCTGATGAAACACAAAAATTGCATCGGCATTGAACACAATAAGCACCATGCGGACTTTTCACCTTGGGAGTAATGTTTAAACTGTCTACGATTTGATCGTACGCTGGAAGACTAGTAGTAGTTTCCGAAGCACATCTGGATGCATTCTGTAATCTGTGGACCTTCAGAATGTTGATGAAACACAGAAATTGCATCGGCATTGAACACAATAAGCACAATGCGGACTTTTCTCCATGGGAGTAATGTCTTTAAATGTATACGCTTTGATCGTTCCCTGGAAAACTAGTGGTAGTTTCCGACGCACATCTGGATGCATTCTGTAATCTGTGGACCTTCTGAGTGTTGATGAAACACAAAAATTGCATCGGCATTGAGCACAATAAGCACCATGCTGACTGTTCTCCATGGGAGTAATGTCTCAAGCTGACTACGCTTTGATCGTTCCCTTCAAGACTAGTAGTAGTTTCCGAAGCACATCTGGAGGCATTCTGTAATCTGTGGACCTTCAGAGTGTTGATGAGACACAAACATTGCATCGGCATTGAACACAATAAGCACCGTGCGGACATTTCTCCATGGCGGTAATGTCTTAAACTGTCTACGCTTTGGTCGTACACTGGAAGACTGGAAGTACTTACCGAAGCATATCTGGAGGCATTCTGTTATCTGTGGACCTTCAGATTGTTGATGAAACACGGAAATTGAATCGGCATTGAACACAATTAGCACCATGCGGACTTTTCTCCATGAGAGTAATGTCTTAAACTGTCTACGCTTTGATAGTCCACTGGAAGACTAGTAGTAGTTTCCGAAGCACATCTGGAGGCATTCTGTAATCAGTGGACCGTCAGAGTGTTGTTGAAACCCAAAAATTACGTCTGCATTGAACACAATAAGCACCATGCAGACTTTTCTTCATGGGAGTAAAGTCTTAAACTGTCTACACTTTGATCGTACACTGGAAGACTAGTAGTAGTTCTAGAAGCACATATGGAGGCATTCTGTAATGTTCGGACCTTCAGAGTGTTGATGAAACACAGAAATTGCATCGCCATTGAACACAATAAGCACCATGCTGACTTTTCTCCATGGGAGTAATGTCTTAAACTGTCTACGCTTTGATCGTTCACTTTAAGACTAGTAGTAGTTTGCGAAGCACATCTGGAGGCATTCTGTAATCTGTGGACCTTCAGAGTGTTGATGAAACACAAAAATTGCATCGGCATTGAACACAGTAAACACCATGCGGACTTTTCTCCATGGCAGTAATGTCTTAAACTGTCTACGCTTTGATCGTACACTGGAAGGCTAGTAGTAGTTTCCGAAGCACATCTGGAGACATTCTGTAATCTGTGGACCTTCAGAGTGTGGATGAAACAAAGAAATTGCATTGGCATTGAACACAATAAGCACCATACGGACTTTTCTACATGAGAGTAATGTCTTAAACTGTCTACGACTTGATCGTACACTGGAAGACTAGTAGTGGTTTCCGAAGAACATCTGGAGGCATTCTGTAATCTGTGGACCTTCTGAGTGTTGATGAAACACAGAAATTCCATCGGCATTGAACACAATAAGCACCATGCGGACTTTCCTCCATGGGAGTAATGTCTTAAATTGTTTTCGTTTTGATCGTTCACTGGAAGACTAGTAGTAGTTTCTGAAGCACATCTGGAAGCATTCTGTAATCTGTGGACCTTCAGAGTGTTGATGAAACACAAAAATTGCATCGGAATTGAACACAATAAGCACCATGCGGACTTTTCTCCATGGGAGTAATGTCTTAAACTGTATACGCTTTGATCGTTCCCAGGAGGACTAGTAGTAGTTTGTGAAGCACATCTGGATGCATTCTGTAATCTGTGGACCTTCAAAGTGTTGATGAAACACAAAAATTGCATCGGCATTGAACACGATAAGCACCATGCGGACTTTTCTCCATGGGAGTAATGTCTCAAACTATCTACGCTCAGATCGTTCCCTGGAAGACTAGTAGTAGTTCCCGAAGCACATCTGGAGGCATTCTGTAATCTGTGGACGTTCTGAGTGTTGATGAAATACAAAAATTGCATCGACATTGAACACAATAACCACCATGCGGACTTTTCTCTATGCGAGTAATGTCTTAAACTCTCTACGCTTTGATCGTACACTGGAAGACTAGTAGTAGTTTCCGAAGCACATCTGGAGGCTTTCTGTAATCAGTGCACCTTAAGAGTGTTGATGAAACACAAAAATTGCATCGGCATTGAACACAATAAGCACCATGCGGACTTTTCTCCGTGGGAGTAATGTCTTAAACTGTCTACGCTTTGATTGTTCACTTTAAGACTAGTAGTAGCTTGCGAAGCACATCTGGAGGCATTCTGTAATCTGTGGACCTTCAGAGTGTTGAAGAAACACAAAAATTTCTACGGCATTGAACACAATAAGCTCCATGCGGACTTTTCACCTTGGGAGTAATGTTTAAACTGTCTACGATTTGATCGTACGCTGGAAGACTAGTAGTAGTTTCCGAAGCACATCTGGATGCATTCTGTAATCTGTGGACCTTCAGAATGTTGATGAAACACAGAAATTGCATCGGCATTGAACACGATATGCACCATGCGGACTTTTCTCCAAGGGAGTAATGTCTTTAAATGTATACGCTTTGATTGTTCCCTGGAAAACTAGTGGTAGTTTCCGACGCACATCTGGATGCATTCTGTAATCTGTGGACCTTCAGAGTGTTGATGAAACACAGAAATTGCATCGGCATTGAACACAATAAGCACCATGCGGACTTATCTCCATGCGAGTAATGTCTTAAACTGTATACGCTTTGATCGTTCACTGGAAGACTAGTAGTAGTTTCCGATGCACATCTGGAGGCATTCTGTAATCTGTGGACCTTCAGAGTGTTGATGAAACAAAAAAATTGCATCGGCATTGAACACAATAAGCACCATGCTGACTGTTCTCCATGGGAGTAATGTCTCAAGCTGTCTACGCTTTGATCGTTCCCTTCAAGACTAGTAGTAGTTTCCGCAGCACATCTGGAGACATTCTGTAATCTGTGGACCTTCAGAGTGTTGATGAGACACAAACATTGCATCGGCATTGAACACAGTAAGCACCATGCGGACATTTCTCCATGGGAGTAATGTCTTAAACTGTCTACGCATTGATCGTTCACTGGAAGACTAGTAGTGGTTTCCGATGCACATCTGGAGGCATTCTGTAATCTGTGGACCTTCAGAGTGTTGATGAAACAAAAAAATTGCATCGGCATTGAACACAATAAGCACTATGCGGACATTTCTCCATGAGAGTCATGTCTTAAACTGTCTACGCTTTGATCGTGCACTGGAAGACTGGAAGTACTTTCCGAAGCATATCTGGAGGCATTCTGTAATCTGTGGACCTTCAGAGTGTTGATGAAACACAGAAATTGAATTGGCATTGAACACAATTAGCACCATGCGGACTTTTCTCCATGAGAGTAATGTCTTAAACTGTCTACGCTTTGATCGTTCACTGGAAGACTAGAAGTAGTTTCCGAAGCACATCTGGAGGCATTCTATAATCTGTGGACCTTCAGAGTGTTGATGAAACACAAAAATTACATCGGCATTGAACACAATAACCACCATGCAGACTTTTCTCCATGGGAGTAAAGTCTTAAACTGTCTACGCTTTGATCGTATACTGGAAGACTAGTAGTAGTTTACGAAGCACATCTGGAGGCATTCTGTAATCTGTGGACGTTCCGAGTGTTGATACAACACAGAAATTGCATCGGCATTGAACACAATATGAACCATGCTGACTTTTCTCCATTGGAGTAATGTCTTAAACTGTCTACGCTTTGATTGTACACTGGAATGCTAGTAGCAGTTTCCGAAGAACATCTGGAGGCATTCTGTAATCTGTGGACCTTCAGGGTGTTGATGAAACACAAAAATTGCATCGGCATTGAACACAATAAGCTCCATGCGGACTTCTCACCATTGGAGTAATGTCTTAAACAGTCTACGCTTTGTTCGTTTCCTGGAAGACTAGTAGGAGTTTACGAAACACATCTGGATGCTTTCAGTTGTCTGTGGACCTTCAGAGTGTTGATGAAACACAAAACTTGCAACGGCATTGAACACAATAAGCTCCATGCGCACCTCTCTCCATTGGAGTAATGTCTCAAACTGTCTACGTTTTGATCGTTCACTGGAAGACTAGTAGTAGTTTCCGAAGCACATCTGGAGGCATTCTATAATGTGTGGACCTACACAATGTTGATGAAACACAGAAATTGCATCGGCATTGAACACAATAAGCACTATGCGGACTTTTCTCCATGGGAGTAATGTCTTAATCTGTCTACGTTTTGATCGTACACTGGAAGACCTGTATTAGTTTCTGAAGCCCATGTGGATGCAATCTTTAATCTGTGAACCTTCGGAGTGTTGATGAAACACAGAAATTGCATCGGCATTCAACACAATAAGCACCATGCGCACTTTTCTCCATGGGAGTAATGTCTTAAACTGTATACGCTTTGATCGTTCCTGGAAGACTAGTGGTAGTTTCCGACACACATCTGGATGCATTCTGTATTCTGTGGACCTTCAGAATTTTGATAAAACACATAAATTGCATCGGCATTGAACACAATAAGCGCCATGCGGACTTTTCTCCATGGGAGTTATGTCTTACACTGTATACGCTTTGATCGTTCCCTGGAGGACTAGTAGTAGTTTCTGATTCACATCTGGATGCATTCTGTAATCTGTGGACCTTCAGAGTGTTGTGAAACACAGAAATTGCATCGGCATTGAACACAATAAACACCATGCTGACTTTTCTCCATGAGAGTAATGTCTTAAACTGTCTACGCTTTGATCGTTCACTGGAAGACTAGTAGTAGTTTCCGATGCACATCTGGAGGCATTGTGTAATCTGTGGACCTTCAGGGTGTTGATGAAACACAAAAATTGCATCGGCATTAAACACAATAAGCACCATGCTGACAGTTCTCCATGGGAGTAATGTCTCAAGCTGTCTACGCTTTGATCGTTCCCTTCAAGACTAGTAGTAGTTTCCGAAGCACATCTGGAGGCATTCTGTAATCTGAGGACCTTCAGAGTGTTGATGAGACACAAACATTGCATCGGCATTGAACACAATAAGCACCATGCGGACTTTTCTCCGTGAGGGTAATGTCTTAAACTGTCTACGCTTTGATCGTTCACTGGAAGACTAGTACTAGTTTCCGAAGCACATCTAGAGGCATTCTGTAATCTGTGGACCTTCAGATTGTTGATGAAACACAAAAATTACGTCGGCATTGAACACAATAAGCACCATGCAGACTTTTCTCCATGGGAGTAAAGTCTTAAACTGTCTACGCTTTGATCGTATACTGGAAGACTAGTAGTAGTTTCTGAAGCACATCTGGAGGCATTCTGTAATCTGTGGACGTTCCGAGTGTTGATAATACACAGAAATTGCATCGGCATTGAACATAATAAGAACCATGCTGACTTTTCTCCATGGGAGTAATGTCTTAAACTGTCCATGATTTGATCGTACACTGGAAGACTAGTAGTAGCTTCCGAAGAATATCTGGAGGCATTCTGTAATCTGTGCACCTTCTGAGTGTTGATGAAACACAGAAATTCCATCGGCATTGAACACAATAGGCACCATGCAGACTTTCCTCCATGGGAGCAATGTCTTAAACTGTTTACGTTTTGATCGTTCACTGGAAGACTAGTAGTAGTTTCTGAAGCACATCTGGAGCATTCAGTAATCTGTGGACCTTCAGAGTGTTGATGAAACACAAAAATTGCAGCGAAATTGAACACAATAATCACCATGCGGACTTTTCTCCATGGGAGTAATGTCTTAAACTGTCTACAATTTGATCGTACACTGGAAGACTAGTTGTAGTTTTAGAAGCACATATGGAGGCATTCTGTAATCTGCGGACCTTCAGAGTGTTGATGATACACAGAAATTGCATCGGCATTGAACACAATGAGCACAATGCGGACTTTTCTCCATGAGAGTAATGTCTTAAACTGTCTACGCTTTGATCGTTCACTGGAAGACTAGTAGTAGTTTCCGATGCACATCTGGAGGCATTGTGTAAACTGTGGACCTTCAGGGTGTTGATGAAACACAAATATTGCATCGGCATTGAACACAATAAGCACCATGCTGACTGTTCTCCATGGGAGTAATGTCTCAAGCTGTCTACGCTTTGATCGTTCCCTTCAAGACTAGTAGTAGTTTCCGAAGCTCATCAGGAGGCATTCTGTAATCTGTGGACCTTCAGAGTGTTGATGATTCACAAAAATTGCATCGGCATTGAACACAATAAACACCATGCGGACTTTTCTCCATGGGAGTAATGTCTTAAACTGTCTACGCTTTGATCGTTCACTTTAAGACTAGTAGTAGTTTGCGAAGCACATCTGGAGGCATTCTGTAATCTGTGGACCTTCAGAGTGTTGATGAAACACAAAAATTGCATCGGCATTGTACACTGTAAACACTATGCGGACTTTTCTCCATGGGAGTAATGTCTTAAAGTGTCTACGCTTTGATCGTACTCTGGAAGGCTAGTAGTAGTTTCCGAAGCACATCTGGAGACATTCTGTAATCTGTGGACCTTCAGAGTGTGGATGAAACACAGAATTTGCATTGGCATTGAACACAATAAGCACCATGCGGACTTTTCTACATGGGAGTAATGTCTTAAACTGTCTACGATTTGATCGTACACTGGAAGACTAGTAGTGGTTTCCGAAGAACATCTGGAGGCATTCTGTAATCTGTGGACCTTCTGAGTGTTGATGAAACACAGAAATTGCATCGGCATTGAACACAATAAGCACCATGCGGACTTTCCTCCATGGGAGTAATGTCTTAAACTCTTTTCGTTTTGATCGTTCACTGGAAGACTAGTAGTAGTTTCTGAAGCACATCTGGAAGCATTCTGTAATCTGTGGACCTTCAGAGTGTTGATGAAACACAAAAATTGCATCGGAATTGAACACAATAAGCACCATGCGGACATTTCTCCATGGGAGTAATGTCTTAAACTGTCTACACTTTGATCGTACACTGGAAGACTAGTAGTAGTTCTAGAAGCACATATGGTGGCATTCTGTAATCTGCGGACCTTCAGAGTGTTGATTAAACACAGAAATTGCATCGGCATTGCACACAATAAGCACCATGCGGACTTTTCTCCATGGGAGTAATGTCTTAAACTGTATACGCTTTGATCGTTCCCTGGAGGACTAGTAGTAGTTTGTGAAGCACATCTGGATGCATTCTGTAATCTGTGGACCTTCAGAGTGTTGATGAAACACAAAAATTGCATCGGCATTGAACACGATAAGCTCCATGCGGACTTTTCTCCATGGGAGTAATGTCTCAGACTATCTACGCTCAGATCGTTCCCTGGAAGACTAGTAGTAGTTCCCGAAGCACATCTGGAGGCATTCTGTAATCTGTGGACGTTCTGAGTGTTGATGAAACACAAAAATTGCATCGACATTGAACACAATAACCACCATGCGGACTTTTCTCTATGCGAGAAATGTCTTAAACTCTCTACGCTTTGATCGTACACTGGAAGACTAGTAGTAGTTTCCGAAGCACATCTGGAGGCTTTCTGTAATCAGTGGACCTTAAGAGTGTTGATGAAACACAAAAATTGCATCGGCATTGAACACAATAAGCACCATGCGGACTTTTCTCCGTGGGAGTAATGTCTTAAACTGTCTACGCCTTGATTGTTCACTTTAAGACTAGTAGTAGTTTGCGAAGCACATCTGGAGGCATTCTGTAATCTGTGGAACTTCAGAGTGTTGAAGAAACACAAAAATTGCTACGGCATTGACCACAATAAGCACCATGCGGACTTTTCTCCATGGGAGTAATGTCTTAAACTGTCTACGCTTTCATAGTACACTGGAAGGCTAGTAGTAGTTTCCGAAGCACATCTGGAGACATTCTGTAACCTGTGGACCTTCAGAGTATGGATGAAACACAGAAATTGCATTGGCATTGAACACAATAAGCCCATTCGGTCTTTTCTCCATGTGAGTAACGTCTTAAACTGTCTACGCTTTGATCGTTCACTGGAAGACTAGTAGTAGTTTCCGAAGAACATCTGGAGGCATTCTGTAATCTGTGGACCTTCAGAGTGTTGATGAAACACAGAAATTGAATCGGCATTGAACACAATAAGCACCGTGCGGACTTTTCACCTTGGGAGTAATGTTTAAACTGTCTACGATTTGATCGTACGCTGGAAGACTAGTAGTAGTTTGCGAAGCACATCTGGATGCATTCTGTAATCTGTGGACCTTCAGAATGTTGATGAAACACAGAAATTGCATCGGCATTGAACACGATATGCACCATGCGGACTTTTCTCCAAGGGAGTAATGTCTTTAAATGTATACCCTTTGATCGTTCCCTGGAAATCTAGTGGTAGTTTCCGACGCACATCTGGATGCATTCTGTAATCTGTGGACCTTCAGAGTGTTGATGAAACACAGAAATTGAATCGGCATTGAACACAATAAGCACCATGCGGACTTATCTCCATGCGAGTAATGTCTTAAACTGTCCACGCTTTGATCGTTCACTGGAAGACTAGTAGTAGTTTCCGATGCACATCTGGAGGCATTCTGTAATCTGTGGACCTTCAGAGTGTTGATGAAACAAAAAAATTGCATCGGCATTGAACACAATAAGCACCATGCTGACTGTTCTCCATGGGAGTAATGTCTCAAGCTGTCTACGCTTTGATCGTTCCCTTCAAGACTAGTAGTAGTTTCCGAATCACATCTGGAGGCATTCTGTAATCTGTGGACCTTCAGAGTGTTGATGAGACACAAACATTGCATCGGCATTGAACACAGTAAGCACCATGCGGACATTTCTCCATGGGAGTAATGTCTTAAACTGTCTACGCTTTGATCGTTCACTGGAAGACTAGTTGTAGTTTCCGATGCACATCTGGAGGCATTCTGTAATCTGTGGACCTTCAGAGTGTTGATGAAACAAAAAAATTGCATCGGTATTGAACACAATAAGCACTATGCGGACATTTCTGCATGAGAGTAATGTCTTAAACTGTCTACGCTTTGATCGTACACTGGAAGACTGGAAGTACTTTCCGAAGCATATCTGGAGGCATTCTGTAATCTGTGGACCTTCAGAGTGTTGATGAAACACAGAAATTGAATCGGCATTGAACACAATAAGCACCATGCAGACTTTTCTCCATTGGAGTAATGTCTTAAACTGTCTACGCTTTGATTGTACACTGGAATGCTAGTAGTAGTTTCCGAAGAACATCTGGAGGCATTCTGTAATCTGTGGAACTTCAGAGTGTTGATGAAATACAAAAATTGCATCGGCATTGAACACAATAAGCTCCATGCGGACTTCTCACCATTGGAGTAATGTCTTAAGCAGTCTACGCTTTGATCGTTCCCTGGAAGACTAGTAGGAGTTTCCGAAACACATCTGGATGCTTTCAGTTGTCTGTGGACCTTCAGAGTGTTGATGAAACACAAAACTTGTAACGGCATTGAACACAATAAGCTCCATGCGCACCTCTCTCCATTGGAGTAATGTCTCAAACTGTCTACGTTTTGATCGTTCACTGGAAGACTAGTAGTAGTTTCCGAAGCACATCTGGAGGCATTCTATAATGTGTGGACCTACACAATGTTGATGAAACACAGAAATTGAATCGGCATTGAACACAATAAGCACCATGCGGACTTTCCTTTATGGGAGTAATGTCTTAAACTGTCTACGTTTTGATCGTTCACTGGAAGACTAGTAGTTGTTTCTGAAGCACATCGGGAAGCATTCTGTAATCTGTGGACCTTCAGAGTGTTGATGAAACACAAAAATTGCATCGGCATTGAACACAATAAGCACCATGCGGACTTTTCTCCATGGGAGTAATGTCTTAAACTGTCTACGTTTTGATCGTACACTGGAAGATCTGTATTAGTTTCTGAAGCCCATGTGGATGCAATCTGTAATCTGTGAACCTTCGGAGTGTTGATGAAACACAGAAATTGCATCGGCATTCAACACAATAAGCACCATGCGCACTTTTCTCCATGGGAGTAATGTCTTAAACTGTATACGCTTTGATCGTTCCTGGAAGACTAGTGGTAGTTTCCGACACACTTCTGGATGCATTCTGTAATCTGTGGACCTTCAGAATTTTGATAAAACACATAAATTGCATCGGCATTGAACACAATAAGCACCATGCGGACTTTTCTCCATGGGAGTTATGTCTTACACTGTATACGCTTTGATCGTTCCCTGGAGGACTAGTAGTAGTTTCCGATGCACATCTGGAGGCATTGTGTAATCTGTGGACCTTCAGGGTGTTGATGAAACACAAAAATTGCATCGGCATTAAACACAATAAGCACCATGCTGACAGTTCTCCATGGGAGTAATGTCTCAAGCTGTCTACGCTTTGATCGTTCCCTTCAAGACTAGTAGTAGTTTCCGAAGCACATCTGGAGTCATTCTGTAATCTGAGGACCTTCAGAGTGTTGATGAGACACAAACATTGCATCGGCATTGAACACAATAAGCACCATGCGGACATTTCTCCATGAGGGTAATGTCTTAAACTGTCTACGCTTTGATCGTACACTGGAAGACTGGAAGAACTTACCGAAGCATATCTGGAGGCATTCTGTTATCTGTGGACCTTCAGATTGTTGATGAAACATAGAAATTGAATCGGCATTGAACACAATTAGCACCATGCGGACTTTTCTCCATGAGAGTAATGTCTTAAACTGTCTACCATCTGATCGTTCACTGGAAGACTAGTACTAGTTGCCGAAGCACATCTGGAGGCATTCTGTAATCTGTGGACCTTCAGATTGTTGATGAAACACAAAAGTTACGTCGGCATTGAACACAATAAGCACCATTCAGACTTTTCTCCATGGGAGTAAAGTCTTAAACTGTCTACGCTTTGATCGTATACTGGAAGACTAGTAGTAGTTTCTGAAGCACATCAGGAGGCATTCTGTAATCTGTGGACGTTCCGAGTGTTGATAATACACAGAAACTGCATCGGCATTGAACATAATAAGAACCATGCTGACTTTTCTCCATGGGAGAAATGTCTTAAACTGTCCACGATTTGATCGTACACTGGAAGACTAGTAGTAGTTTCCGAAGAATATCTGGAGGAATTCTGTAATCTGTGGACCTTCTGAGTGTTGATGAAACACAGAAATTCCATCGGCATTGAACACAATAGGCACCATGCGGACTTTCCTCCATGGGAGTAATGTCTTAAACTGTTTACGTTTTGATCGTTCACTGGAAGACTAGTAGTAGTTTATGAAGCACATCTGGAAGCATTCTGTAATCTGTGGACCTTCAGAGTGTTGATGAAACACAAAAATTGCATCGGAATTGAACACAATAATCACCGTGCGGACTTTTCTCCATGGGAGTAATGTCTTAAACTGTCTACAATTTGATCGTACACTGGAAGACTAGTAGTAGTTTTAGAAGCACATATGGAGGCATTCTGTAATCTGCGGACCTTCAGAGTGTTGATGAAACACAGAAACTGCATCGCCATTGAACACAATAAGCACCATGCGAACTTTTCTCCATGGGAGTAATGACTTAAAATGTCTACGCTTTGATCGTTCCCTGGAAGACTAGTAGTAGTTTCCGAAGCACATCTGGAGGCATTCTGTAATCTGTGGATCTTCAGAGTGTTGATAAAACACAAAAATTGCATCGGCATTGTACACAATAAGCACCATGCGGACTTTTCTCCATGGGAGTAATGTCTTAAACTGTCTACGCTTTGATCGTTCCCTGGATCATTAGTAGGAGTTTCCGAAACACATGTGGATGCATTCAATAATCTGTGGACCTTCAGAGTGTTGACTAAAGACAAAAATTGCAACGGCATTGAACACAATAAACTCCATGCGGACTTTTCTCCATGGGAGTACTGTCTTAAACTGTCACCGCTTTGATCGTTCCCTGTAAGACTAGTAGTAGTTTCCGAAGCAAATCTGGAGGCATTGTGTAATCTGTGGACCTTCAGAGTGTTGATGAAACACAAAAAATGTATCGGCATTGAACGCAATAAGCACCATGCGGACTTTTCTCCATGGGAGTAATGTCTTAAACTGTCTACGCTTTGATCGTTCACTGGAAGACTAGTAGTAGTTTCCGGAGCACATCTGGATGCATTCTGTAATCTGTGGACCTTCAGAGTGTTGATGAAACACAGAAATTGCATCGGCATTGAACACAATTAACACCATGCGGACTTTTCTCTATGGGAGTAATGTCTTAAATTGTCTACGATTTGATCGTTCCTTGGAAGATTAGTAGTAGTTTCCGAAGCACATCTGGAGGCATTCTGTAATCTGTGGACCTTCAGAGTGTTGATGAAACACAGAAATTGCAACGGCATTGAACACAATAAGCTCCATGCGGACTTCTCTCCATTGGAGTAATGTCTCAAACTGTCTACGTTTTGATCGTTCACTGGAAGACTAGTAGTAGTTTCCGAAGCACATCTGGAGGCATTCTGGAATCTGTGGACCTTCAGAATGTGATGAAACACAGAAATTGCATCGGCATTGAACACAATAAGCACCACGCGGTCTTTCCTCCATGGGAGTAATGTCTTAAACTGTTTACGATTTGATCGTTCACTGGAAGACTAGTAGTAGTTTCCGAAGCACATCTGGAGGCATTCTGTAATCTGTGGACCTTCAGAGTGTTGATGGGACACAAACATTGCATCGGCCTTGAACACAATAAGCACCATGCGGACATTTCTACATGAGAGTAATGTCTTAATCTGTCTACGCTTTGATCGTACACTGGCAGACTGGAAGTACTTTCCGAAGCATATCTGGAGGCATTCTGGTATCTGTGTACCTTCAGAGTGTTGATGAAACACAGAAATTGAATCGGCATGGAACACAATTAGCACCATGCGGGTTTTTCTCCATGAGAGTAAAGTCTTAAACTGTCTACGCTTTGATCGTTCACTGGAAGACTAGAAGTAGTTTCCGAAGCACATCTGGAGGCATTCTGTAATCTGTGGACCTTCAGAGTGTTGATGAAACACAGAAATTGCATCGGCATTGAACACGATATGCACCATGCGGACTTTTCTCCAAGGGAGTAATGCCTTTAAATGTATACCCTTTGATCGTTCCCTGGAAATCTAGTGGTAGTTTCCGACGCACATCTGGATGCATTCTGTAATCTGTGGTCCTTCAGAGTGTTGATGAAACACAAAAATTGCATCGGCATTGAACACGATAAGCACCATGCGGACTTTTCTCCATGGGAGTAATGTCTCAAATTATCTACGCTCAGATCGTTCCCTGGAAGACTAGTAGTAGTTCCCGAAGCACATCTGGAGGCATTCTGTAATTTGTGGACATTCAGAGTGTTGATGAAACACAAAAATTGCATCGACATTGAACACAATAACCACCATGCGTTCTTTTCTATATGCGAGTAATGTCTTAAACTGTCTACGCTTTGATCGTACACTGGAAGACTAGCAGTAGTTTCCGAAGCACATCTGGAGGCATTCTGTAATCTGTGGACCTTCAGAGTGTTGATGAAACACAAAAATTGCATCGGCATTGAACACAATAAGCTCCATGCGGACTTTTCTCCATGGGAGTAATGTCTTAAACTGTCTACGCTTTGATCGTTCCCTGGAACATTAGTAGGAGTTTCCGAAACACATGTGGATGCATTCAGTAATCTGTGGACCTTCAGAGTGTTGATGAAAGACAAAAATTGCAACGGCATTGAACACAATAAGCTCCATGCGGACTTTTGTCCATGGGAGTAGTGTCTTAAACTGTCACCGCTTTGATCGTTCCCTGTAAGACAAGTAGTAGTTTCCGAAGCAAATCTGGAGGCATTCTGAAATATGTGGACCTTCAGACTGTTGATGAAACACAAAAATTGTATCGGCATTAAACACAATAAGCACCATGCGGACTTTCCTCCATGGGAGTAATGTCTTAAACTGTTTACTTTTTGATCGTTCACTGGAAGACTAGTATTAGTTTCTGAAGTACATCTGGCTGCATTCAGTAATCTGTGGACCTTCAGAGTGTTGATGAAACACAAAAATTGCATCGGCATTGAACACAATAAGCTCCATGCGGACTTCTCTCCATGGGAGTAATGTCTTAAACTGTCTACACTTTGATCGTACACTGGAAGAGTAGTAGTAGTTCTAGAAGCACATATGGAGGCATTCTGAAATCTGTGGACCTTCAGAGTGTTGATGAAACACAGAAATTGCATGGGCATTGAACACAATAAGCACCATGCGGACTTTTCTCCATGGGAGTAATGTCTTAAACTGTCTACGCTTTGATCGTTCCCTGGAACATTAGTAGGAGTTTCCGAAACACATGTGGATGCATTCAGTAATCTGTGGACCTTCAGAGTGTTGATGAAAGACAAAAATTGCAACGGCATTGAACACAATAAGCTCCATGCGGACTTTTCTCCATGGGAGTACTGTCTTAAACTGTCACCGCTTTGATCGTTCCCTGTAAGACTAGTAGTAGTTTCCGAAGCAAATCTGGAGGCATTCTGAAATCTGTGGACCTTCAGAGTGTTGATGAAACACAAAAATTGTATCGGCATTGTACGCAATAAGCACCATGCGGACTTTTCTCCATGGGAGTAATGTCTTAAACTGTCTACGCTTTGATCGTTCACTGGAAGACTAGTAGTAGTTTCCGGAGCACATATAGAGGCATTCTATAATCCGTCGCCCTTCAGAGTGTTGATGAGACAGAAATTGCATCTGCATTGAACAGAATAAGCACCATGCGGACTTGTCTCCATGGGAGTAATGTCTTAAACTGTCTACGTTTTGATCGTTCACTGGAAGACTAGTAGTAGTTTCCAAAGCACATCTGGATGCATTCTGTAATCTGTGGACCTTCAGAGTGTTGATGAAACACAAAAATTGCATCGGCATTGAACACAATAAGCACCATGCGGACTTTTCTCCATGGGAGTAATGACTTAAACTGTCTACGCTTTGATCGTTCCCTGGAAGACTAGTAGTAGTTTCCGAAGCACATCTGGATGCATTCTGTAATCTGTGGACCTTCAGAGTGTTGATGAAACATAGAAATTGCATCGGCAATGAACACAATAAACACCATGCAGACTTTTCTCTATGGGAGTAATGTCTTAAATTGTCTACGATTTGATCGTTCCTTGGAAGACTAGTAGTAGTTTCCGAAGCTCATCTGGAGGCATTCTGTAATCTGTGGACCTTCAGAGTGTTGATGAAACACAGAAATTGCAACGGCATTGAACACAATAAGCTCCATGCGGACTTCTCTCCAATGGAGTAATGTCTCAAACTGTCTACGTTTTGATCGTTCACTGGAAGACTAGTAGTAGTTTCCGAAGCACATCTGGAGGCATTCTGTAATCTGTGGACCTTCAGAATGTGATGAAACACAGAAAGTGCATCAGCATTGAACACAATAAGCACCACGTGGACTTTCCTCCATGGGAGTAATGTCTTAAACTGTTTACGATTTGATCGTTCACTGGAAGACTAGTAATAGTTTCCGAAGCACATCTGGAGGCATTCTGTAATCTGTGGACCTTCAGAGTGTTGATGAGACACAAACATTGCATCGGCATTGAACACAATAACCACCATGCGGACATTTCTCCATGAGGGTAATGTCTTAAAGTGTCTACGCTTTGATCGTACACTGGCAGACTGGAAGTACTTTCCGAAGCATATCTGGAGGCATTGTGTAATCTGTGGACCTTCAGAGTGTTGATGAAACACAATAATTACATGGGCATTGAACACAATAAGCACCTTGCAGACTTTTGTCCATGGGAGTAAAGTCTTAAACTGTCTACGGTTTGATCGTATACTGGAAGACTAGTAGTAGTTTACGAAGCACATCTGGAGGCATTCTGTAATCTGTGGACGTTCCGAGTGTTGATACAACACAGATATTGCATCGGCATTGAACACAATAAGAACCATGCTGACTTTTCTCCATGGGAGTAATGTCTTAAACTGTCTACGCTTTGATCGTACACTGGAAGACTAGTAGTAGTTTCCGAAGAACATCTGGAGGCATTCTGTAATCTGTGGACCTTCAGAGTGTTGATGAAACACAAAAATTGCATCGGCATTGAACACGATAAGCACCATGCGGACTTTTCTCCATGGGAGTAATGTCTCAAACTATCTACGCTCAGATCGTTCCCTAGAAGACTAGTAGCAGTTCCCGAAGCACATCTGGAGGCATTCTGTAATTTGTGGACATTCAGAGTGTTGAAGAAACACAAAAATTGCATCGACATTTAACACAATAACCACCATGCGTACTTTTCTATATGCGAGTAATGTCTTAAACTGTCTACGCTTTGATCGTACACTAGAAGACTAGCAGTAGTTTCCGAAGCACATCTGGAGGCATTCTGTAATCTGTGGACCTTCAGAGTGTTGATGAATCACAAAAATTGCATCGGCATTGAACACAATAAGCACCATGCGGACTTTTCTCGATGGGAGTAATGTCTTAAACTGTCTACGCTTGGATCGTTCACTTTAAGACTAGTAGTAGTTGGCGAAGCACATCTGAAGGCATTCTGTAATCTGTGGACCTTCAGGGTGTTGATGAAACACAAAAATTGCATCGGCATTGAACACAATAAGCACCATGCGGACTTTTCTCCTTGGGAGTAATGTCTCAAACTATCTACGCTCAGATCGTTCCCTGGAAGACTAGTAGTACTTTCCGAAGCACATCTGGAGACATTTTGTAATTTGTGGACATTCAGAGTGTTGATGAAACACAAGAATTGCATCGACATTGAACACAATAACCACCATGCGGACTTTTCTATATGCGAGTAATGTCTCAAACTATCTACGCTCAGATCGTTCCCTGGAAGACTAGTAGTAGTTTCCGAAGCACATCTGGAGGCATTCTGTAATCTGTGGACCTTCAGAGTGTTGATGAAACACAAAATTGCATCGGCATTGAACACAATAAGCTCCATTCGGACTTCTCTCCATGGGAGTAATGTCTTAAACTGTCTACACTTTGATCGTACACTGGAAGACTAGTAGTAGTTCTAGAAGCACATATGGAGGCATTCTGTAATCTGTGGACCTTCAGAGTGTTGATGAAACACAGAAATTGCATCGGCATTGAACACAATAAGCACCATGCGGACTTTTCTCCATGGGAGTAATGTCTTAAACTGTCTACGCTTTGATCGTTCCCTGGAACATTAGTAGGAGTTTCCGAAACACATGTGGATGCATTCAGTAATCTGTAGACCTTCAGAGTGTTGATAAAAGACAAAAATTGCAACGGCATTGAACACAATAAGCTCCATGCGGACTTTTCTCCATGGGAGTACTGTCTTAAACTGCCACCGCTTTGATCGTTCCCTGTAAGACTAGTAGTAGTTTCCGAAGCAAATCTGGAGGCATTCTGAAATCTGTGGACCTTCAGAGTGTTGATGAAACACAAAAATTGTATCGGCATTGTACGCAATAAGCACCATGCGGACTTTTCTCCATGGGAGTAATGTCTTAAACTGGCTACGCTATGATCGTTCACTGGAAGACTAGTAGTAGTTTCCGGAGCACATATAGAGGCATTCTGTAATCTGTCGCCCTTCAGAGTGTTGATGACACAGAAATTGCATCTGCATTGAACAGAATAAGCACCATGCGGACTTTTCTCCATGGGAGTAATGTCTTAAACTGTCTACGTTTTGATCGTTCACTGGAAGACTAGTATTAGTTTCCAAAGCACATCTGGATGCATTCTGTAATCTGTGGACCTTCAGAGTGTTGATGAAACACAAAAATTGCATCGGCATTGAACACAATAAGCACCATGCGGACTTTTCTCCATGGGAGTAATGACTTAAACTGTCTACGCTTTGATCGTTCCCTGGAAGACTAGTAGTAGTTTCCGAAGCACATCTGGATGCATTCTGTAATCTGTGGAGCTTCAGAGTGTTGATGAAACACAGAAATTACATCGGCATTGAACACAATAAACACCATGCGGACTTTTCTCTATGGGAGTAATGTCTTAAATTGTCTACGATTTGATCGTTCCTTGGAAGACTAGTATTAGTTTCCGAAGCACATCTGGAGGCATTCTGTAATCTGTGGACCTTCAGAGTGTTGATGAAACACAGAAATTGCAACGGCATTGAACACAATAAGCTCCATGCGGACTTCTCTCTATTGGAGTAATGTCTCAAACTGTCTACGTTTTGATCGTTTACTGGAAGACTAGTAGTAGTTTCCGGATCACATCTGGAGGCATTCTGGAATCTGTGGACCTTCAGAATGTGATGAAACACAGAAATTGCATCGGCATTTAACACAATAAGCACCACGCGGACTTTCCTCCATGGGAGTAATGTCTTAAACTGTTTACGATTTGATCGTTCACTGCAAGACTAGTAGTAGTTTCCGAAGCACATCTGGAGGCATTCTGTAATCTGTGGACCTTCAGAGAGTTGATGAGACACAAACATTGCATCGGCATTGAACGCAATAAGCACCATGCGGACATTTCTCCATTAGGGTAATGTCTTAAACTGACTACGCTTTGATCGTACACTGGCAGACTGGAAGTACTTTCCGAAGCATATCTGGAGGCATTCTGTAATCTGTGGACCTTCAGAGTGTTGATGAAACACAAAAATTACATCGGCATTGAACACAATAAGCACCTTGCAGACTTTTCTCCATGGGAGTAAAGTCTTAGACTGTCTACGTTTTGATCGTATACTGGAAGACTAGTAGTAGTTTACGAAGCACATCTGGAGGCATTCTGTAATCTGTGGACGTTCCGAGTGTTGATACAACACAGATATTGCATCGGCATTGAACACAATAAGAACCATGCTGACTTTTCTCCATGGGAGTACTGTCTTAAACTGTCACCGCTTTGATCGTTCACTGGAAGACTAGTAGTAGTTTCTGAAGCACATCTGGCTGCATTCAGTAATCTGTGGACCTTCAGAGTGTTGATGAAACACAAAATTGCATCGGCATTGACCACAATAAGCTCCATGCGGACTTCTCTCCATGGGAGTAATGTCTTAAACTGTCTACACTTTGATCGTACAGTGGAAGACTAGTAGTAGTTCTAGAAGCACATATGGAGGCATTCTGTAATCTGTGGACCTTCAGAGTGTTGATGAAACACAGAAATTGCATCGGCATTGAACACAATAAGCACCATGCGGACTTTTCTCCATGGGAGTAATGTCTTAAACTGTCTACGCTTTTATCGTTCCCTGGAACATTAGTAGGAGTTTCCGAAACACATGTGGATGCATTCAGTAATCTGTAGACCTTCAGAGTGTTGATAAAAGACAAAAATTGCAACGGCATTGAACACAATAAGCTCCATGCGGACTTTTCTCCATGGGAGTACTGTCTTAAACTGTCACCGCTTTGATCGTTCCCTGTAAGACTAGTAGTAGTTCCCGAAGCAAATCTGGAGGCATTCTGAAATCTGTGGACCTTCAGAGTGTTGATGATACACAAAAATTGTATCGGCATTGTACGCAATAAGCACCATGCGGACTTTTCTCCATGGGATTAATGTCTTAAACTGTCTACGCTTTGATCGTTCACTGGAAGACTAGTAGTAGTTTCCGGAGCACATATAGAGGCATTCTGTAATCTGTCGCCCTTCAGAGTGTTGATGACACAGAAATTGCATCTGCATTGAACAGAATAAGCACCATGCGGACTTTTCTAAATGGGAGTAATGTCTTAAACTGTCTACGTTTTGATCGTTCACTGGAAGACTAGTAGTAGTTTCCAAAGCACATCTGGATGCATTCTGTAATCTGTGGACCTTCAGAGTGTTGATGAAACACAAAAATTGCATCGGCATTGAACACAATAAGCACCATGCGGACTTTTCTCCACGGGAGTAATGACTTAAACTGTCTACGCTTTGATCGTTCCCTGGAAGACTAGTAGTAGTTTCCGAAGCACATCTGGATGCATTCAGTAAACTGTGGACCTTCAGAGTGTTGATGAAACACAGAAATTGCGTCGGCATTGAACACAATAAACACCATGCGGACTTTTCTCTATGGGAGTAATGTCTTAAATTGTCTACGATTTGATCGTTCCTTGGAAGACTAGTATTAGTTTCCGAAGCACATCTGGATGCATTCTGTAAACTGTGGACCTTCAGAGTGTTGATGAAACACAGAAATTGCGTCGGCATTGAACACAATAAACACCATGCGGACTTTCCTCCATGGGAGTAATGTCTTAAACTGTTTACGATTTGATCGTTCACTGGAAGACTAGTAGTAGTTTCCGAAGCACATCTTGAGGCATTCTGTAATCTGTTGACCTTCAGAGAGTTGATGAGACACAAACATTGCATCGGCATTGAACACAATAAGCACCATGCGGACATTTCTCCATTAGGGTAATGTCTTAAACTGTCTACGCTTTGATCGTACACTGGCAGACTGGAAGTACTTTCCGAAGCATATCTGGAGGCATTCTGTAATCTGTGGACCTTCAGAGTGTTGATGAAACACAAAAATTACATCGGCATTGAACACAATATGCACCTTGCAGACTTTTCTCCATGGGAGTAAAGTCTTAAACTGTCTACGCTTTGATCGTATACTGGAAGACTAGTAGTAGTTTACGAAGCACACCTGGAGGCATTCTGTAATCTGTGGACGTTCCGAGTGTTGATACAACACAGATATTGCATCGGCATTGAACACAATAAGAACCATGCTGACTTTTCTCCATGGAAGTAATGTCTTAAACTGTCTACGCGTTGATCGTACACTGGAAGACTAGTAGTAGTTTCCGAAGAACATCTGGAGGCATTCTGTAATCTGTGGACCTTCAGAGTGTTGATGAAACACAAAAATTGCATCGGCATTGAACACGATAAGCACCATGCGGACTTTTCTCCATGGGAGTAATGTCTCAAACTATCTACGCTCAGATCGTTCCCTGGAAGACTAGTAGTAGTTCCCGAAGCACATCTGGAGGCATTCTGTAATTTGTGGACATTCAGAGTGTTGATGAAACACAAAAATTGCATCGACATTTAACACAATAACCACCATGCTTACTTTTTTATATGCGAGTAATGTCTTAAACTGTCTACGCTTTGATCGTACACTAGAAGACTAGCAGTAGTTTCCGAAGCACATCTGGAGGCATTCTGTAATCTGTGGACCTTCAGAGTGTTGATGAAACACAAAAATTGCATCGGCATTGAACACAATAAGCACCATGCGGACTTTTCTCGATGGGAGTAATGTCTTAAACTGTCTACGCTTGGATCGTTCACTTTAAGACTAGTAGTAGTTGGCGAAGCACATCTGGAGGCATTCTGTAATCTGTGGACCTTCAGAGTGTTGATGAAACACAAAAATTGCATCGGCATTGAACACAATAAACACCATGCGGACTTTTCTGCATGAGAGTAATGTCTTAAACTGTCTACGCTTTGATAGTTCACTGGAAGACTAGTAGTAGCTTCCGATGCACATCTGGAGGCATTCTATAATCTGTGGACCTTCAGAGTGTTGATGAGACACAAACATTGCATCGGCATTGAACACAATAAGCACCATGCTGACATTTCTCCATGAGAGTAATGTCTTAAACTGTCTACGCTTTGTTCGTACACTGGAAGACTGGAAGTATTTTCCGAAGCATATCTGGAGGCATTCTGTAATCTGTGGACATTCAGAGTGTTGATGAAACACAGAAATTGAATCGGCATTGAACACAATTAGCACCATGCGGACTTTTCTCCATGAGAGTAATGTCTTAAACTGTCTCCGCTTTGATCGTTCACTGGAAGACTAGTTGTAGTTTCCGAAGCACATCTGGAGGCATTCTGTAATCTGTGGACCTTCAGAGTGTTGATGAAACACAAAAATTAGATCGTCATTGAACACAATAAGCACCATGCAGACTTTTCTCCATGGGAGTAAAGTCTTAAACTGTCTACGCTTTGATCAATCACTGGAAGACTAGTTGTAGTTTCCGAAGCACATCTGGAGGCATTCTGTAATCTGTGGACCTTCAGAGTGTTGATGAAACACAAAAATTACATCGTCATTCAACACAATAAGCACCATGCAGACTTTTCTCCATGGGAGTAAAGTCTTAAACTGTCTACGCTTTGATCGTATACTGGAAGACTAGTAGTAGTTTCCGAAGCACATCTGGAGGAATTCTGTAATCTGTGGACGTTCCGAGTGTTGATAAAACACAGAAATTGCATCGGCATTGAACACAATAAGAACCATGCTGACTTTTCTCCATGGGAGTAATGTCTTAAACTGTCTACGCTTTGATCGTTCACTGGAAGACTAGCAGTAGTTTCCGAAGCACATCTGGAGGCATTCTGTGATCTGTATACCTTCAGAGTGTTGATGAAACACAGAAATTGCATCGGCATTGAACACAATAAGCACCATGCGAACTTTTCTCCTTGGGAGTAATGTCTAAAACTGTCTACGCTTTGATCGTTCCCTGGAAGAGTAGTAGTAGTTGCCGAGGCAAATCTGGAGGCATTCTGTAATCTGTGGAACTTCAGAGTGTTGATGAAACACAAAAATTGGATCGGCATTGAACACAATAATCACCATGCCGTCTTTTTTCCATGGGAGTAATGTCTTAAATTGTCTACGCTTTGATCGTACCCTGGAAGACTAGTAGTAGCTTCCGAAGCACATCTGGATGCATTCTGTAATCTGTTTACCTTCAGAGTGTTAATGAAACCCAAAAATTGCATCGGCATTGAACACAATAATCACCATGCTTACTTTTCTCCATGGGAGTAAAGTCTTAAACTGTCTACGCTTTGATCGTATACTGGAAGACTAGTAGTAGTTTCCGAAGCACATCTGGAGGAATTCTGTAATCTGTGGACGTTCCGAGTGTTGATAAAACACAGAAATTGTATCGGCATTGAACACAATAAGAACCATGCTGACTTTTCTCCATGGGAGTAATGTCTTAAACTGTCTACGCTTTGATCGTTCACTGGAAGACTAGCAGTAGTTTCCGAAGCACATCTGGAGGCATTCTGTGATCTGTATACCTTCAGATTGTTGATGAAACACAGAAATTGCATCGGCATTGAACACAATAAGCACCATGCGAACTTTTCTCCTTGGGAGTAATGTCTAAAACTGTCTACGCTTTGATCGTTCCCTGGAAGAGTAGTAGTAGTTGCCGAGGGAAATCTGGAGGCATTCTGTAATCTGTGGACCTTCAGAGTGTTGATGAAACTCAGAAATTGAATCGGCATTGAACACAATAATCACCATGCGGACTTTTCTCCATGAGAGTAATGTCTTAAACTGTCTACGTTTTGATCGTTCCCTGGAAGACTAGTAGAAGTTTTCGAAGTACATCTGGATGCATTCTGTAATCTGTAAACCATCAGAGTGTTGATGAAACAAGAAAATTGCATCTCCATTGACCACAATAAGCACCATGCGGACTTTTCTCCATGGGAGTAATGTCTTAAACTGTCTACGCTTTGATCGTTCCCTGGAAGACTAGTAGTAGTTTCCGAAGCACATCTGGATGCATTCTGTAATCTGTGGACCTTCAGAGTGTAGATGAAACACAAAAATTGCATCGTCATTTAACACAATAATCACCTTGCGGAACTTTCTCTATGGAAGTAATGTCTTAAACTGTCTACGCTTTGATCGTACACTGGAAGATTAGTAGTAGTTTCCGAAGCACATCTGGAAGCATTTTGTAACCTGTGGACCTGCTCAGTTTTGATGAAACATAAAAATTGCATCGGCATTGAACACAATAAGCACCATGCGAACTTTTCTCCATGGGAGTAATGTCTTAAACTGTCTACGCTTTGATCGTTCCCTGGAAGACTAGTAGTAGTTTCCGAAGCACATCTGGAGGCATTCTGAAATCTGTGGACCTTCAGAGTGTTGATGAAACACAAAAATTGCGTTGGCATTGAACACAATAAGCACCATGCGGACTTTTCTCCATGGGAGTAATGTCTTAAACTGTCTACGCTTTGATCGTTCCCTGGAAGACTAGTAGTAGTTTCCGAAGCATATCTGGATGCTTTCTGAAATCTGTGGACCTTCAGAGTGTTGATAAAAAACAGAAATTGAATCGGCATTGAACACAATAAGCACCATGCGGACTTTTGTCCATGGGAGTAATGTCTTAAACTGTCTATGATTTGCTCGTTCACTGGAAGACTTGTAGTAGTTTCCGAAAGCACATCTGGAGGCATTCTGTAATCTGTGGAACTTCAGAGTGTTGATGAAACCCAAATTGCATCGGCATTGAACACAATAAACATCAAGCGGAGTTTTCTCCATGGGAGTAATGTCTTAAACTATCTACGCTTAGATCGTTCCCTGGAAGAGTAGTAGTAGTTTCCGAGGCACATCTGGAGGCATTCTGTAATCTGTGGATCTTCAGAGTGTTGATGAAACACAAAAATTGCATCGGCATTGAACACAATAAACACCATGCCGACTTTTTTCCATGGGAGTAATGTCTTAAACTGTCATCTTTTTGATCGTTCCCTGGAAGACTAGTAGTAGTTTCCGAAGCACATCTGGATGCATTCTGTAACCTGTTTACATTCAGAGTGTTGATGAAACCCAAAAATTGCTTCGGCATTGAACACAAAAAGCACAATGCGGACTTTTCTCCATGGGAGTAATGTCTTAAACTGTCTACGCTTTGATCGTACACTGGAAGACTAGTAGTAGTTTCCGAATCACATCTTTAGGCATTCTGTAATCTGCGGACCCTCAGAGTGTTGATGAAACACAGAAATTGAATCGGCATTGAACACAATAAGCACCATGCGGACTTTTCTATATGAGAATAATGTCTTAAACTGTCTACGCTTGAAACGTTCCCTGGAAGACTAGTAGTAGTTTCCGAAGCACATCTGGATGCATTCTGTAATCTGTGGATCTTCAGAGTGTTGATGAAACACAGAAATTGCATCGGCATTGAACACAATATGCACCATGAGGACTTTTCTCCATGGGAGTAATGTCTTAAACTGTCTACGCTTTGATCGTGCACTGGAAGACTAGTAGTAGTTTCCGAAGCATATCTGGAGGCATTCTGTAATCTGTGGACCTGTAGAGTATTGATGAAACACAAAAATTGCATCGGCATTGAACACAATAAGCACAATGCGGACTTTTCTCCATGAGTGTAATGTCTTAAACTGTCTACGCTTTGATCGTTCACAGGAAGACTAGTCGCAATTTCCGAAGCACATCTGAAGGCATTCTGTAATCTGCGGACCTTCAGAGTGTTGATGTAACGAAGAAATTGAATCGGAATTGAACACAATAATCACCATGCGGACTTTTCTCCATGAGAGTAATGTCTTAAACTGTCTACGCTTTGATCGTTCCCTGGAAGACTAGTAGTAGTTTCCGAAGCACATCTGGATGCATTCTGTAATGTGTGGGCCTTCAGAGTGTTGATGAAACACAGAAATTGCATAGGCATTGAACACAATAAGCAGCATGCGGACTTTTCTCCATGAGAGTAATGTCTTAAACTGTCTACGATTTGATCGTTCACTGGAAGACTAGTAGTAGTTTCCGAAGCACATCTGGAGGCATTCTGTAATCTGCGGACCTTCAGAGTGTTGATGAAACACAGAAATTGAATCAGCATTGAACACAATAAGCACCATGCGGACTTTTCTGCATGAGTGTAATGTCTTAAACTCTCTACGCTTTAAACGTTCCCCGGAAGACTAGTAGTAGTTTCCGAAGCACATCTGCATGCATTCTGTAATCTGTGGAACTTCAGAGTGTTGATGAAACACAAATTGCATCGGCATTGAACACAATAAACTTCATGCGGAGTTTTCTCCATGGGAGTAATGTCTTAAACTATCTACGCTTAGATCGTTCCCTGGAAGAGTAGTAGTAGTTTCCGAAGCACATCTGGAGGCATTCTGTAATCTGTGGATCTTCAGAGTGTTGATGAAACACAAAAATTGCATCGGCATTGAACACAATAAACACCATGCCGACTTTTTTCCATGGGAGTAATGTCTTAAACTGCCTACTCTTTGATCGTTCGATGGAATACTAGTAGTAGTTTCCGAAGCACATCTGGATGCATTCTGTAATCTGTTTACATTCAGAGTGTTGATGAAACCCAAAAATTGCATCGGCATTGAACATAATAAGCACCATGTGGACTTTTCTCCATGTTAGTAATGTTTTAGACTGTTTACGCATTGATCGTTCCCTGGAAGACTAATAGTAGTTTCCGAAGCATATCTGGATGCATTCTGTAATCTGTGGACCTTCAGAGTGTTGATAAAACACAAAAATTGCATCGGTATTGAACACAATAAGCACCATGCGCACTTTTCTCCATGAGAGTAATGTCTTAAACTGTCTACGCTTTGATCGTTCACTGGAAGACTAGTAGTAGTTTCCGATGCACATCTGGAGGCATTCTGTAATCTGTGGACCTTCAGAGTGTTGACGAAACACAAAAATTGCATCGGCATTGAACACAAAAGCACCATGCGGACTTTCCTCCATGGGAGTAATGTCTTAAACTGTCTACGCTTTGATCGTACACTGGAAGACTAGTAGTAGTTTCCGAAGCACATCTGGAGGCATTCTGTAATCTGCGGACCCTCAGAGTGTTGATGAAACACAGAAATTGAATCGGCATTGAACACAATAAGCACCATGTGGACTTTTCTCTATGAGAATAATGTCTTAAACTGTGTACGCTTGAAACGTTCCCTGGAAGACTAGTAGTAGTTTGCGAAGCACATCTGGATGCATTCTGTAATCTGTGGATCTTCAGAGTGTTGATGAAACACAGAAATTGCATCGGCATTGAACACAATATGCACCATGCGGACTTTTCTCCATGGGAGTAATGTCTTAATCTGTCTACGCTTTGATCGTTCACTGGAAGACTAGCAGTAGTTTCCGAAGCACAACTGGAGGCATTCTGTAATCTGTATACCTTCAGAGTGTTGATGAAACACAGAAATTTCATCGGCATTAAACACAATAAGCACCATGCGGACTTTTCTCCATGGGAGTAATGTCTTAAACGGTCTACTCTTTGATCGTTCCCTGGAAGGCTAGTAATAGTTTCCGAAGCACATCTGGATGCATTCTGTAATCTGTGGATCTTCAGAGTGTTGATGAAACACAGAAATTGCATCGGCATTGAACACAATAAGCACCATACGGACTTTTCTCCATGGGAGTAACGTCTTAATCTGTCTACGCTTTGATCGTTCACAGGAAGACTAGTGGCAGTTTCCGAACCACATCTGGAGGCATTCTGTAATCTGTGGACCTTCAGAGTGTTGATGTAACGCAGAAATTGAATCGGAATTGAACACAATAATCACCATGCGGACTTTTCTCCATGGGAGTAATGTCTTGTGTGTGTGTGTGTTTGAGGTTTACGGGCGCTAAACAGCGTGGTCATCAGCGCCCAAGCGCATAGAAACAGGAACACAGGCGGTGAAGGGACGAAGACGGACGCCGAACAAGGAGAACGGCTAAAAGACACAGGCCTGACGCAGTTCCAAATGCGCACATACAGAGGCAAAACAAGAGGAGAAGAAACACACTAAAAAAGGAAAGGAAACACAAGGAAAAGAGAACAGATACCGAAGGGAAACAAGGAGGTAATCGTGACTGGCGGACCTCTTACCTAAAACCTGGGTGAGCCAGTCACCCAGCAGCACATTAAAACCTTCTCCCTAAAATCCGAGGCAACAGATTGGACAGGACACAAAACCGTAAAACCTTAAAGACAGTAGCTGCGTCGTCTTGCAAAATAGAGGGCAAATCCGGTGGCAAGGAAACCACCGCCCTCTGGTCAGAGAATAAAAGACAGTCAAGTAAAATGTGGCGGACAGTAATCTGGACGCCACAAGCACTGCAGATTGGGGGGTCCTCCCGCCGGAGTAAAAAACCATGCGTGAAGGGACTGTGTCCAATGCGGAGGCGAGTGAGGAGAACCTCATCCCGCCTGTATGACTGGTAGGACGTTCGCCATGGTCGCGTAGTGGCCTTTACCAGACGCAGCTTATTGTCAGAAACTGCCAACCACTCCTCTTCCCATTGATGCATAACACGAAAACGCAAAAGGGAGGTTACAGCATGGAGGGGGACGGCTCATTCAACAACGTGAGGGAGGGAACATGCATCTTTGGCAGCCACATCCGCCAGTTCGTTTCCCCTAATACCCACGTGCCCCGGCACCCAGCAGAAAGAAACCTCCTTCCCCTGCCGTTGCAGGTGGAGTAGGGCATCATGGATGTTCTGGACGACCGTATCCGCTGGGTACAAGTGTTGAATGGTCTGAAGGGCACTCAGGGAGTCAGAACAGATGAGGAACTTAAGACTGGGAACACATCTCATCTGCTCCAATGCCCGCAGTATTGCAAACAATTCGGCATCGAGGATGGTAAACACCGCAGGAAGCCGTAACTTGACGACTCGATCAGGGAAAACAACAGCACAACCAACAGTGTCCCCCTGTTTAGAGCCATCTGTGAATACAGGTACATGGTCCGGATGCTGGTTTAAAATATCGTAAAATAAGGAGGTAAAAACAAACGCCGGAGTGCAGTTCCTCCGGTTCTCCGACAAGTCTAAGAGGACGCTGGGCCTCTGGAGCAACCAGGGAGGCAGGCGAGTAAAACCTTGTCGTTGGGGGGCCACACGCTCCACACCAAGGGACTCAAGCAAATGCTTGGCGCGAATCCCAAATGGTTTTGTTGCCCTGGGACGACTGGAAAAGAGACGTTCCATAGGCGGTCGGGCAACGGTAGGGTACGCAGGGGAGGTAGGACAGGCAAGGAAATGACACACCCGTCGCACCATGAGGAGTTTCCGCCGGATGGCGAGCGGCGGTTCCCCTGCCTCAGCACACAGGCTGGGGATGGGACTGGTACGGAAGGCACCAGTGGCCAGCCTGATACCCTCATGGTGTACTGCGTCAAGGATCTTCAGATACGAAGGCCTTGCTGACCCATACACGGTGCAAGCATAGTCAAGACGCGATCGGACGAAAGCCCTATAAAACTGCAGCAGACGCGCCCGATCTGCTCCCCAGGACCGATGGCTCAGACACTTCAAAATATTCAGTGCCTTCAGGGCCCGCACCTTGAGGACTTTAAGGTGAGGCAACCACGACAACTTGGAATCAAAAGTGAGGCCCAGGAACCTCACAGTGTCTCTAAAAGGAAGAACGGTGTCCCTCAGACGCAATTCAGGGGAGGTAAAAAGACGCCGAGAACGATTAAAATGAACACACACAGATTTGTCTGCAGAAAAGGTAAAACCCGTCTTTGCAGTCCATGCCTCTAAGCGCTTTATCGTAAGCTGTAACTGCCGACTAGCACTGACAAGACTGGAGGAAGAACAGAAAACAGCAAAATCGTCCACAAACAAGGAGCATTGGGCAGGACTCCGGATAGTGGACGTGATACTGTTAATAGCAACGGCAAAGAGGGTGACACTTAAAACGCTGCCCTGAGGAACACCATTCTCCTGCACGTACAAATCCGATAGCACATTACCAACCTGATACCGAAAGAGGCGGTGAGAAAGAAAGGACCGAATGAAGATGGGGAGACGGCCACGAAAGCCCCACTCATGGAGTTGATTGAGGATAAGGCGGCGCCAAGTAGTGTCATACGCCTTATTAATGTCAAAGAAGACCCCTAGACAATGCTGGTTACGTAGAAAGGCCTGCTGGATGGCGGCCTCAAGCAGGGTCAAGTTGTCTATAGTGGAACGACATCTCCGAAAGCCACACTGAGAGGGGCTAAGGAGCTGCCTGGTCTCGAGCAGCCAAACCAGGCGGCGGTTGACCATGCGTTCCAACGTCTTCCCAACACAGCTCGTCAAGGCAATACTCCGATAACTACTGGGATGCGTTCGGTCCTTCCCTGGTTTGAGGAGGGGAATCAAAATTGCCTCCCTCCACGAGTCAGGGTACGTGCCAGATAACCATATCATATTGAAACAGTTCAGGAGAACTTCCTTGGATGGCAGCGACAGGTGCCGCAGCATGCTGTACCGGATTTGATCATGACCAGGCGCAGTATCATGAGCCACAGACAGCGCAGAATCCAGTTCCCACATTGTGAAGGGGCAGTTATAGGGTTCAGAATTTAGAGACCGGAAGTCCAAATGACCCCTTTCGACGGCAGTGCGGTAGCGGCAGAAATCTGGATCACAGTTAATAGTGGCGGTAGATTCCGCAAAATGCATGGCCAGTGTCTGGGCAATGTCTCTCGGCGCCGTGAGGAGACATCCCTGATGCAGCAATGCCGTGACAGGTAGCTGGCTGAGTTTCCCGGAAATCCTCCTGATGGCTTCCCATACTTTCGTAGAACTAGTGGAGCGAGAGATGGAATTCAAGAACGATTGCCATGACCGTCGTTTGCTCTCTTTAATCACCCGCCGCGCTCTGGCCCTTGCCACTCGAAAGGCCGCAAGATTGTCAGCTGAGGGACGGCACTTGAAGCGGCGCAGTGCTGCACGGCGGGCGCGGATGGCTGAGTGGCACTCAGTGGTCCACCAAGGGACAGGACGCCTCTTGGGATGACCGGATGACCGTGGGATGGACAATTCAGCAGCATGAGAGATCACGGCTGCAACATGGTCTACCCATTCGTAGACGCTGGCACGGTGTTCCAAAACAGCCAGTTGGCTGAAAAGTGTCCAGTCAGCTCTGCAAAGGTGCCACCGGGGCGGCACTGGTAATGCCACAGCCTCATCCAGGAGGCGAATCCAGAGGGGGAAGTGGTCACTAGAATGGAGGTCAGCTGCAGCCTCCCACAGAGCAGAGGCCGCGAGTGCTGGAGAGCAAAAGGAAAGGTCAATAGCCGATGACGATCCGGAAGCAGTACAGAAATGAGTGGGAGCACCAGAGTTGAGGAGGCACAGTTCTTCAGACATCATGACGCTTTCCAGAATGCGACCCCTGGGGCAAGTAGTCCGAGAGCCCCATAAGACATTATGAGCGTTGAAGTCCCCCAGAAGAAGAAACGGGCGAGGGAGTTGGCTAATAAGGTCCATGAGAGCCTCAGTGTCTATCGCATCCGGAGGTGGTAAATAAACAGAACAGACTGTGAGCCTCCGACCCACAAGAATGTCAACTGCAACTGCTTGCAAGTCGGTGACGAGAGGGAGCTCAGATGAGGGGTGCACATCACGGACAAAAACTGCAACACCACCCTTTGCCCTTTGCCCCGTCAGATCATCTTTTCGATATGCGGTATAGCCGCGTAAAGAAGGAGAATCAGTGGCCCGAAAATGTGTCTCTTGGAGACATAAGCACAAGGGGCACTCTCGTATGAGGAGTTGTAATTCGGCCACATGCGTCCTGAAACCATTCAGGTTCCACTGTAATATGGGAGCCAGTGATCAGGGTGGTTGAACTTTCACCCTGCCTCTGTGCTTTGGAGGAGAGACCGTACTGGCCGGAGATTTATTCCTGGGGCGAGAAGATCGCCCCCGGTCGACATCAATGTCCATAAGATCCGATGACGACCCACGGGAGATGTCAGACAGCACGATGGCATCATCATCGGACCGACGCTGACTAGTCTCCTCAGGTGGCAGAACCTTCATCTTCTGAGGCTTTGTCTTGGGGGGCTTGGAATGCAGAGCCTTGTCAACAGTTGGAGGTTGACTCGCCTGGGCAGAAGGCGCCATATGGGGGGAGGCTGGAAGTACCTCAATGTCAGCAACCACGGCCTTGTCCGATGTAGCGGGGAGAGCCGCAGATTGCAAAACAACCGCAGCAGCACAAGTGCACTGGCAAGCGCAGGTTTTAGTGCTAACACTAGCAACCTCCGTTTGTGTAGCAACAGTGGCCAGTTGTGCCGGTTTTTTGAGAGCGGAAGCGAAAGATGTGGAAAACACAGGAGGTTGCATGGCCTTAAAGATCTTCTTGGCCTCACCATAGGGGATGCGCTTAGATGTTTTAATCTCCTGTACCTTCCGCTCTTCGAGATAGATGGGGCAGATCCGGCTCCAGACAGGGTGACTCCCAGAGCAATTCACGCACTTCACAGGCGATGAACAATCGGCTCCGTCATGGGCAGGCTGACCACATTTACCACACGTGGCTATTCCATTGCACCCCAACGTAGTATGCCCAAAGCGCTGACATTTAAAACAGCGCATTGGGTTGGGGAAATATGGCCGTACGGACAAACGTAAGAAACCCGCTTTAACATGCTCCGGCAGTCTCGGGCAACTGAATGTGAGAATAAACGAGTCAGATTTGACGAGGTCCCCATTGACTCGTTTCATAATGTGCTGCACGTCAACAATTCCTTCGTCAGCCCACTCAGATTTTAGCACGTCTATGGGGATATCCACCAAGTCCCTACACGTCACAACACCCTTACTATAGTTCAAAGTGGAGTGGAGCTCGGTCTCGACAGCGTACTCTCCTAGACAATTTGCTTTCCGAAGGGCAGCGACTTGACGGGAACTAGAAGTTTCAACTAACAGAGTCCCATTGCGCAGTCGCTTTACAGATTTCAGTGTTCCTGCAATTCCCTCAAGACCCTTGTGGATGTAAAAGGGAGAAACCCTCTCAAAGCTACCCTCCTTCCTTTTAATAATCAAAAACACATTCGGATTATCAGCATGTGCTCCGTTACTACATTCTGTTAAATCTCTAGCAACACCAGGCGCTGGAGGACTCGCAGCGCGTAGCCGCTTTTTCGATTGGGTGTGTTTTCCTACCAGCGGCCCACCCAAGCCACTGGTAGGGGGAAATGTAGAGGTCGAAGGGTCCATTGTGGTCCCACGAGCAGCTAGGGAACTAAAAGTCCGCTCAGACAGAGCCCCGCGTGCCTGAGTAAGCCTTATACAACTGGGGTGCGGCAGGTGCCCCAGAGGTTGCCCGCTTGCGACTGTTCCACCCCAACAGCCATGCATCTTCTAGGCGCGGAGCACACCGAAAGATTGAGGGGTTTTTATAGAGGTTGGCCTTCCTCGCAATCCAGGCGGTCAAGCCAAGATTACCATTCCCCGCAGCACACAACATTTCACCGCTGCGCCGTACGGTGGTCGCTGAAGCATGTCCGGGGGTTACGGTGACAGGACACTGGCGGCGCAGACCAGTCCCCAGCTCAGGACCCCGGGGTCGCCAAGCCCGTACTCAGCAAGTGAATGCTGAGCCCCTGGGGGGGGGGAATGTCTTAAATTGTCTACGCTTTGATCGTACACTGGAAGACTAGTAGTAGTTGCCGAAGCACATCTGGAGGCATTCTGTAATCTGCGGACCTTCAGAGTGTTGATGAAACACAGAAATTGAATCGGCATTGAACACAATAAGCACCATGCGGACTTTTCTCCATGAGAGTAATGTCTTAAACTGTCTACGCTTTAAACGTTAACTGGAAGACTAGTAGTAGTTTCCGAAGCACATCTGGATGCATTCTGTAATCTGTGGATCTTCAGATTGTTGATGAAACACAGAAATTTCATCGGCATTAAACACAATAAGCACCATGCGGACTTTTCTCCATGGGAGTAATGTCTTAAACGGTCTACTCTTTGATCGTTCAATGGAAGACTAGTAGTAGTTTCCGAAGCACATCTGGATGCATTCTGAAATCTGTTTACCTTCAGAGTGTTGATGAAACACAAAAATTGCATCGGCATAGAACACAATAAGCACCATGCGGACTTTTCTCCATGGGAGTAATGTCTTAAACTGTCTACGCTTTCATCGTTCCCTGGAAGGCTAGTAATAGTTTCCGAAGCACATCTGGATGCATTCTGTAATCTGTGGTTCTTCAGAGTGTTGATGAAACACAGAATCTGCATCGGCATTGAACACAATAAGCACCATGCGGTTTTTTCTCCATGAGAGTTATGTCTTAAACTGTCTACGCCTTGATCGTTCCCTGGAAGACTACTAGTAGTTTCCGAAGCACATCTGGATGCATTCTGCAATCTGTGGACCTTCAGAGTGTTGATGAAGCACAAAAATTGCATCGGCATTGAACACAATACGCACCATGCAGACTTTTCTCCACGGGAGTAATGTCTCAAACTGTCTACGCTTTGATCGTTCACTGGAAGACTAGTAGTAGTTTTCGAAGCACATCTGGAAGCATTCTGTAATCTGTGAACCTTCAGAGTGTTGATGAAACACAGAAATTGAATCGACATTGAACACAATAAGCACCATGCGGACATTTTTGCATGGGAGTAATGTCTTATAATGTCTACGCCTTTATCGTTCCCTGGAAACTAGTAATAGTTTCCGAAGCACATCTGGATGCATTCTGTAATCTGTGGACCTTCAGAGTGTTGATGAAACACAAAAATTGCATCGCCATTGAACACAATAAGCACCATGCGGACTTTTCTCCACGGGAGTAATGTCTCAAACTGTCTACGCTTTGATCGTTCACTGGAAGACTAGTAGTAGTTTCCGAAGCACATCTGGAGGCATTCTGTAATCTGTGAACCTTCAGAGTGTTGATGAAACACAGAAACTGAATCGGCATTGAACACAATAAGCACCATGCGGACTTTTCTCCATGGGAGTAATGTCTTAAAATGTCTACGCTTTGATCGATCCCTGGAAACTAGTAATAGTTTCCGAAGCACATCTGGATGCATTCTGTAATCTGTGGACCTTCAGAGTGTTGATGAAACACAAAAATTGAATCGGCATTGAAAACAATAAGCACCATGCGGACTTATCTCCATGAAAGTAATGTCTTAATCTGTCTACGCTTTGATCGTTCCCTGGAAGACTAGTAGTAGTTTCCGAAGCACATCTGGAGGCATTCTGTAATCTGTGAACCCTCAGAGTGTTGATGAAACACAGAAATTGAATCGGCATTGAACACAATAAGCACCATGCGGACTTTTCTCCATGGGAGTAATGTCTCAAAATGTCTACGCTTTGATCGTTCCCTGGAAGACTAGTAGTAGTTTCCGAAGCACATCGGAATGCATTCTGTAATCTGTGGACCTTCAGAGTGTTGATGAAACACAAAAACTGCATCGTCATTAAACACAATCAGCACCATGCTGAATTTTCTCCATGGGAGTAATGTCTTAAACTGTCTACGCTTTCATCGTACACTGGAAGACTAGTAGTAGTTTCCGAAGCACATCTGGATGCATTGCGTAATCTGTGGACCTTCAGAGCGGTGATGAAACACAAAAGTTGCATCGGCATTGAACACAATAAGCACAATGCGAACTTTTCACCATGGGCGAAATGTCTTAAACTGTCTACGCTTAGATCGTTCCCTGGAAGACTAGTAGTAGTTTCCGAAGCACATCTGGATGCATTCTGTAATCTGTGGACCTTCAGAGTGTTGTTGAAACAAAGAAACTGAATCGGCATTGAACACAATAAGCACCATGCGGACTTTTCTCCATGGGAGTAATGTCTTAAAATGTCTACGCTTTGATCGATCCCTGGAAACTAGTAATAGTTTCCGAAGGACATCTGGATGCATTCTGTAATCTGTGGACCTTCAGAATGTTGATGAAACACAAAAATTGCATCGGCATTGAAAACAATAAGCACCATGCGGACTTTTCTCCATGAGAGTAATGTCTTAATCTGTCTACGCTTTGATCGTTCAGTGGAAGACTAGTAGTAGTTTCCGAAGCACATCTGGAGGCATTCTGTAATCTGTGAACCTTCAGAGTGTTGATGAAACACAGAAATTGAATCGGCATTGAACACAATAAGCACCATGTGGACTTTTCTCCATGGGAGTAATGTCTTAAACTGTCTACGCATTGATCGTTCACTGGAAGACTAGTAGTGGTTTCCGATGCACATCTGGAGGCATTCTGTAATCTGTGGACCTTCAGAGTGTTGATGAAACACTAAAATTGCATCGGCATTGAACACAAAAGCACCATGCGGACTTTTCTCCATGGGAGTAATGTCTTAAACTGTCTACGCTTTGATCGTACACTGGAAGACTAGTAGTAGTTTCCGAAGCACATCTGGAGGCATTCTGTAATCTGCGGACCTTCAGAGTGTTGATGAAACACAGAAATTGAATCGGCATCGAACACAATAAGCACCATGCGGAATTTTCTCCATGAGAGTAATATCTTAAACTGTCTACGTTTTAACGTTCCCTGGAAGAGTAGTAGTAGTTTCCGAGGCACATCTGGAGGCACTCTGTAATCTGTGGAACTTCAGAGTGTTGATGAAACACAGAAATTGAATCGACATTGAACACAATAAGCACCATGCGGACTTTTCTGCATGGGAGTAATGTCTTATAATGTCTACGCTTTGATCGTTCCCTGGAAACTAGTAATAGTTTCCGAAGCACATCTGGATGCATTCTGTAATCTGTGGACCTTCAGAGTGTTGATGAAACACAAAAATTGCATCGCCATTGAACACAATAAGCACCATGCGGACTTTTCTCCACGGGAGTAATGTCTCAAACTGTCTACGCTTTGATCGTTCACTGGAAGACTAGTAGTAGTTTCCGAAGCTCATCTGGAGGCATTCTGTATCTGTGAACCTTCAGAGTGTTGATGAAACACAGAAACTGAATCGGCATTGAACACAATAAGCACCATGCGGACTTTTCTCCATGGGAGTAATGTCTTAAAATGTCTACGCTTTGATCGATCCCTGGAAACTAGTAATAGTTTCCGAAGCACATCTGGATGCATTCTGTAATCTGTGGACCTTCAGAGTGTTGATGAAACACAAAAATTGCATCGGCATTGAAAACAATAAGCACCATGCGGACTTTTCTCCATGAGAGTAATGTCTTAATCTGTCTACGCTTTGACGTTCAGTGGAAGACTAGTAGTAGTTTCCGAAGCACATCTGGAGGCATTCTGTAATCTGTGAACCTTCAGAGTGTTGATGAAACACAGAAATTGAATCGGCATTGAACACAATAAGCACCATGCGGACTTTTCTCCATGGGAGTAATGTCTTAAACTGTTTACGTATTGATCGTTCACAGGAAGACTAGTAGTGGTTTCCGATGCACATCTGGAGGCATTCTGTAATCTGTGGACCTTCAGAGTGTTGATGAAACACAAAAACTGCATCGTCATTAAACACAATAAGCACCATGCTGACTTTTCTCCATGGGAGTAATGTCTTAAACTGTCTACGCTTTGATCGTACACTGGAAGACTAGTGGTAGTTTCCGAAGCACATCTGGATGCATTGTGTAATCTGTGGACCTTCAGAGCGGTGATGAAACACAAAAATTGCATCGGCATTGAACACAATAAGCACAATGCGAACTTTTCTCCATGGGAGTAATGTCTTAAACTGTCTACGCTTAGAACGTTCCCTGGAAGACTAGTAGTAGTTTCCGAAGCACATCTGGATGCATTCTGTAATCTGTGGACCTTCAGAGTGTTGTTGAAACACAGAAACTGAATCGGCATTGAACACAATAAGCACCATGCGGACTTTTCTCCATGGGAGTAATGTCTTAAAATGTCTACGCTTTGATCGATCCCTGGAAACTAGTAATAGTTTCCGAAGCACATCTGGATGCATTCTGTAATCAGTGGACCTTCAGAATGTTGATGAAACACAAAAATTGCATCGGCATTGAAAACAATAAGCACCATGCGGACTTTTCTCCATGAGTGTGATGTCTTAATCTGTCTACGCTTTGATCGTTCAGTGGAAGACTAGTAGTAGTTTCCGAAGCACATCTGGAGGCATTCTGTAATCTGTGAACCTTCAGAGTGTTGATGAAACACAGAAATTGAATCGGCATTGAACACAATAAGCACCATGCGGACTTTTCTCCATGGGAGTAATGTCTTAAACTGTCTACGCATTGATCGTTCACTGGAAGACTAGTAGTGGTTTCCGATGCACATCTGGAGGCATTCTGTAATCTGTGGACCTTCAGAGTGTTGATGAAACACAAAAATTGCATCGGCATTGAACACAAAAAACACCATGCGGACTTTTCTCCATGGGAGTAATGTCTTAAACTGTCTACGCTTTGATCGTACACTGGAAGACTAGTAGTAGTTTCCGAAGCACATCTGGAGGCATTCTGTAATCTGCGGACCTTCAGAGTGTTGATGAAACACAGAAATTGAATCGGCATCGAACACAATAAGCACCATGCGGAATTTTCTCCATGAGAGTAATGTCTTAAACTGTCTACGTTTTAACGTTCCCTGGAAGAGTAGTAGTAGTTTCCGAGGCACATCTGGAGGCATTCTGTAATCTGTGGAACTTCAGAGTGTTGATGAAACACAAAAATTGCATCGGCATTGAACCCATTAAGCACCATGCCGACTTTTTTCCATGGGAGTAATGTCTTAAATTGTCTACGCTTTGATCGTACACTGGAAGACTAGGAGTAGTTTCCGAAGCACATCTGGATTGAATCTGTAATCTGTGGATCTTCAGAGTGTTGATGAAACACAGAAATTGCATCGCCATTGACCAAAATAAGCACCATGCGGACTTTTCTCCATGTTAGTAATGTGTTAAACTGTTTACCCATTGATCGTTCCCTGGAAGACTAGTAGTAGTTTCCGAAGCACATCTGGATGCATTCTGTAATCTGTGGATCCTCAGAGTGTTGATGAACACAGAAATTGCATCGGCACTGAACACAATAAGCACAATGCGGAATTTTCTCCATTAGAGTAATGTCTTAAACTGTCTACGCTTTGATCGTTCACTGGAAGACTAGTAGTAGTTTCCAATGCACATCTGGTGGCATTCTGCAATCTGTGGACCTTCAGAGTGTTGATGAAACACAAAAATTGCATCGGCATTGAACACAAAAAGCACAATGCGGACTTTTCTCCATGGGAGTAATGTCTCAAACTGTCTACGCTTTGATCGTACACTGGAAGACTAGTAGTAGTTTCCGAAGCACATCTGGAGGCTTTCTGTTATCAGCGGACCTTCAGAGTGTTGATGTAACACAGAAATTGAATCGGCATTGAACACAAGAAGCACCATGCGGACTTTTCTCCATGAGAGTAAAGTCTTAAACTTTTTTACGCTTTGATCGTTCCCTGGAAAGATAGTAGTAGTTTCCGAAGCACATCTGGATGCATTCTGTAATGTGTGGACCTTCAGAGTGTTGATGAAACACAGAAATTGCATAGGCATTGAACACAATAAGCAGCATGCGGACTTTTCTCCATGAAAGTAATGTCTTAAACTGTCTACGCTTTGATCGTTCCCTGGAAGACTAGTAGTAGTTTCCGAAGCACATCTGGAGGCATTCTGTAATCTGTGGACCTTCAGAGTGTTGATGAAATACAAAAATTGCATCGGCATTGAACACAATAAGCACCATGCGGACTTTTCTCCATTGGAGTAATGTCTTAAACTGTCTACGCTTCGATCGTTCCCTAGGAGACTAGTAGTAGTTTACGAAGCACATCTGCATGCATTCTGTAATCTGTGGAACTTCAGAGTGTTGATGAAACACAAATTGCATCGGCATTGAACACAATAAACATCATGCGGAGTTTTCTCCATGCGAGTAATGTCTTAAACTATCTACGCTTAGATCGTTCCCTGGAAGAGTAGTAGTAGTTTCCGAGGCACATCTGGAGGCATTCTGTAATCTGTGGATCTTCAGAGTGTCGATGAAACACAAAAATTGCATCGGCATTGAACACAATAAACACCATGCCGACTTTTTTCCATGGGAGTAATGTCTCAAACTGTCATCTTTTTGATCGTTCCCTGGAAGACTAGTAGTAGTTTCCGAAGCACATCTGGATGCATTCTGTAACCTGTTTACATTCAGAGTGTTGATGAAACCCAAAAATTGCATCGGCATTGAACGCAAAAAGCACAATGCGGACTTTTCTCCATGGGAGTAATGTCTTAAACTGTCTACGCTTTGATCGTACACTGGAAGACTAGTAGTAGTTTCCGAAGCACATCTGGAGGCATTCTGTAATCTGCGGACCCTCAGAGTGTTGATGAAACACAGAAATTGAATCGGCATTGAACACAATAAGCACCATGCGGACTTTTCTCTATGAGAATAATGTCTTAAACTGTCTACGCTTGAAACGTTCCCTGGAAGACTAGTAGTAGTTTCCGAAGCACATCTGGATGCATTCTGTAATCTGTGGATCTTCAGAGTGTTGATGAAACACAGAAATTGCATCGGCATTGAACACAATATGCACCATGAGGACTTTTCTCCATGGGAGTAATGTCTTAAACTGTCTACGCTTTGATCGTGCACTGGAAAACTAGTAGTAGTTTCCGAAGCATATCTGGAGGCATTCTGTAATCTGTGGACCTGTAGAGTATTGATGAAACACAAAAATTGCATCGGCATTGAACACAATAAGCACAATGCGGACTTTTCTCCATGAGTGTAATGTCTTAAACTGTCTACGCTTTGATCGTTCACAGGAATACTAGTCGCAGTTTCCGAAGCACATCTGGAGGCATTCTGTAATCTGTGGACCTTCAGAGTGTTGATGTAACGCAGAAATTGAATCGGAATTGAACACAATAATCACCATGCGGACTTTTCTCCATGAGAGTAATGTCTTAAACTGTCTACGCTTTGATCGTTCCCTGGAAGACTAGTAGTAGTTTCCGAAGCACATCTGGACGCATTCTGTAATGTGTGGACCTTCAGAATGTTGATGAAACACAAAAATTGCATCGGCATTGAAAACAATAAGCACCATGCGGACTTTTCTCCATGAGAGTAATGTCTTAATCTGTCTACGCTTTGATCGTTCAGTGGAAGACTAGTAGTAGTTTCCGAAGCACATCTGGAGGCATTCTGTAATCTGTGAACCTTCAGAGTGTTGATGAAACACAGAAATTGAATCGGCATTGAACACAATAAGCACCATGCGGACTTTTCTCCATGGGAGTAATGTCTTAAACTGTCTACACATTGATCGTTCACTGGAAGACTAGTAGTGGTTTCCGATGCACATCTGGAGGCATTCTGTAATCTGTGGACCTTCAGAGTGTTGATGAAACACAAAAATTGCATCGGCATTGAACACAAAAAACACCATGCGGACTTTTCTCCATGGGAGTAATGTCTTAAACTGTCTACGCTTTGATCGTACACTGGAAGACTAGTAGTAGTTTCCGAAGCACATCTGGAGGCATTCTGTAATCTGCGGACCTTCAGAGTGTTGATGAAACACAGAAATTGAATCGGCATCGAACACAATAAGCACCATGCGGAATTTTCTCCATGGGAGTAATGTCTTAAACTGTCTACGTTTTAACGTTCCCTGGAAGAGTAGTAGTAGTTTCCAGGCAAATCTGGAGGCATTCTGTAATCTGTGGAAGTTCAGAGTGTTGATGAAACACAAAAATTGCATCGGCATTGAACCCATTAAGCACCATGCCGACTTTTTTCCATGGGAGTAATGTCTTAAATTGTCTACGCTTTGATCGTACACTGGAAGACTAGGAGTAGTTTCCGAAGCACATCTGGATTGAATCTGTAATCTGTGGATCTTCAGAGTGTTGATGAAACACAGAAATTGCATCGCCATTGACCAAAATAAGCACCATGCGGACTTTTCTCCATGTTAGTAATGTCTTAAACTATTTACCCATTGATCGTTCCCTGGAAGACTAGTAGTAGTTTCCGAAGCACATCTGGATGCATTCTGTAATCTGTGGATCCTCAGAGTGTTGATGAACACAGAAATTGCATCGGCATTGAACACAATAAGCACAATGCGGAATTTTCTCCATTAGAGTAATGTCTTAAACTGTCTGCGCTTTGATCGTTCACTGGAAGACTAGTAGTAGTTTCCAATGCACATCTGGTGGCATTCTGCAATCTGTGGACCTTCAGAGTGTTGATGAAACACAAAAATTGCATCGGCATTGAACACAAAAAGCACAATGCGGACTTTTCTCCATGGGAGTAATGTCTCAAACTGTCTACGCTTTGATCGTACACTGGAAGACTAGTAGTAGTTTCCGAAGCACATCTGGAGGCTTTCTGTAAGCAGCGGACCTTCAGAGTGTTGATGTAACACAGAAATTGAATCGGCATTGAACACAAGAAGCACCATGCGGACTTTTCTCCATGGGAGTAAAGTCTTAAACTTTTTTACGCTTTGATCGTTCCCTGGAAAGATAGTAGTAGTTTCCGAAGCACATCTGGATGCATTCTGTAATGTGTGGACCTTCAGAGTGTTGATGAAACACAGAAATTGCATAGGCATTGAACACAATAAGCAGCATGCGGACTTTTCTCCATGAGAGTAATGTCTTAAACTGTCTACGCTTTGATCGTTCCCTGGAAGACTAGTAGTAGTTTCCGAAGCACATCTGGAGGCATTCTGTAATCTGTGGACCTTCAGAGTGTTGATGAAATACAAAAATTGCATCGGCATTGAACACAATAAGCATCATGCGGAGTTTTCTCCATGGGAGTAATGTCTTAAACTATCTACGCTTAGATCGTTCCCTGGAAGAGTAGTAGTAGTTTCCGAGGCACATCTGGAGGCATTCTGTAATCTGTGGATCTTCAGAGTGTTGATGAAACACAAAAATTGCATCGGCATTGAACACAATAAACACCATGCCGACTTTTTTCCATGGGAGTAATGTCTTAAACTGTCATCTTTTTGATCGTTCCCTGGAAGACTAGTAGTAGTTTCCGAAGCACATCTGGATGCGTTCTGTAACCTGTTTACATTCAGAGTGTTGATGAAACCCAAAAATTGCATCGGCATTGAACACAAAAAGCACAATGCGGACTTTTCTCCATGGGAGTAATGTCTTAAACTGTCTACGCTTTGATCGTACACTGGAAGACTAGTAGTAGTTTCCGAAGCACATCTGAAGGCATTCTGTAATCTGCGGATCTTCAGAGTGTTGATGAAACACAGAAATTGCATCGGCATTGAACACAATATGCACCATGAGGACTTTTCTCCATGGGAGTAATGTCTTAAACTGTCTACGCTTTGATCGTTCCCTGGAAGACTAGTAGTAGTTTCCGAAGCACATCTGGACGCATTCTGTAATGTGTGGACCTTCAGAGTGTTGATGAAACACAGAAATTGCATAGGCATTGAACACAATAAGCAGCATGCGGACTTTTCTCCATGAGAGTAATGTCTTAAACTGTCTACGCTTTGATCGTTCACTGGAAGACTAGTAGTAGTTTCCGAAGCACATCTGGAGGCATTCTGTAATCTGCGGACCTTCAGAGTGTTGATGAAACACAGAAATTGAATCTGCATTGAACACAATAAGCACCATGCGGACTTTTCTGCATGAGTGTAATGTCTTAAACTCTCTACGCTTTAAACGTTCCCCGGAAGACTAGTAGTAGTTTCCGAAGCACATCTGGAGGCATTCTGTAATCTGTGGACCTTCAGAGTGTTGATGAAATACAAAAATTGCATCACATTGAACACAATAAGCACCATGCGGACTTTTCTCCATGGGAGTAATGTCTTAAGCTCTCTACACTTTGATCGTTTCCTAGGAGACTAGTAGTAGTTTACGAAGCACATCTGCATGCATTCTGTAATCTGTGGAACTTCAGAGTGTTGATGAAACACAAATTGCATCGGCATTGAACACAATAAACATCATGCGGAGTTTTCTCCATGGGAGTAATGTCTTAAACTATCTACGCTTAGATCGCTCCCTGGAAGAGTAGTAGTAGTTTCCGAAGCACATCTGGAGGCATTCTGTAATCTGTGGATCTTCAGAGTGTTGATGAAACACAGAAATTGAATCGGCATTGAACACAATAAGCACCATGCGGACTTTTCTCCATGGGAGTAATGTCTTAAAATGTCTACGCTTTGATCGATCCCTGGAAACTAGTAATAGTTTCCGAAGCACATCTGGATGCATTCTGTAATCTGTGGACCTTCAGAGTGTTGATGAAACACAAAAATTACATCGGCATTGAAAACAATAAGCACCATGCTTACTTTTCTCCATGAGAGTAATGTCTTAATCTGTCTACGCTTTGATCGTTCCCTGGAAGACTAGTAGTAGTTTCCGAAGCACATCTGGAGGCATTCTGTAATCTGTGAACCTTCAGAGTGTTGATGAAACACAGAAATTGAATCGGCATTGAACACAATAAGCACCATGCGGACTTTTCTCCATGGGAGTAATGTCTCAAAATGTCTACGCTTTGATCGTTCCCTGGAAGACTAGTAGTAGTTTCCGAAGCACATCGGAATGCATTCTGTAATCTGTGGACCTTCAGAGTGTTGATGAAACACAAAAACTGCATCGTCATTAAACACAATAAGCACCATGCTGACTTTTCTCCATGGGAGTAATGTCTTAAACTGTCTACGCTTTGATCGTACACTGGAAGACTAGTAGTAGTTTCCGAAGCACATCTGGATGCATTCTGTAATCTGTTTACCTTCAGAGCGGTGATGAAACACAGAAATTGCATCGGCATTGAACACAATAAGCACCATACGGACTTTTTTCCATGAAAGAATTGTCTTAAACTGTAATCGTTGATCGTTCCCTGGATGACTAGTAGTAGTTTCCGAAGCACATCTGGATGCATTCTATAATCTGTGAACCTTCAGAGTGTTGATGAGACACAGAAATTGAATCGGCATTGAACACAATAAGCACCATGCGGACTTTTCTCCATGAGAGTAATGTCTTAAACTGTCTACGCATTGATCGTTCACTGGAAGACTAGTAGTGGTTTCCGATGCACATCTGGAGGCATTCTGTAATCTGTGGACCTTCAGAGTGTTGATGAAACACAAAAATTGCATCGGCATTGAACACAAAAATCTCCATGCGGACTTTTCTCCATGGGAGTAATGTCTTAAACTGTCTACGCTTTGATCGTACACTGGAAGACTAGTAGTAGTTTCCGAAGCACATCTGGAGGCATTCTGTAATCTGCGGACCTTCAGAGTGTTGATGAAACACAGAGATTGAATCGGCATCGAACACAATAAGCACCATGCGGAATTTTCTCCATGAGAGTAATGTCTTAAACTGTCTACGTTTTAACGTTCCCTGGAAGACTAGTAGTAGTTTCCGAAGCACATCTGGATGCATTCTGTAATCAGTGGATCTTCAGAGTGTTGATGAAACACAGAAATTGCATCGGCATTGTACACAATATGCACCATGAGGACTTTTCTCCATGAGAGTAATGTCTTAAACTGTCTACGCTTTGATCGTTCCCTGGAAGACTAGTAGTAGCATCCGAAGCACATCATAATGCATTCTGTAATCTGCGGACCTTCAGAGTGTTGATGAAACACAAAAATTGCATCGGCATTGAACACAATAATCACCATGCGAACTTTTCTCCATGGGAGTAATGTCTTAAACTGTCTACGCTTTGATCGTACACTGGAAGACTAGTAGTAGTTTCCGAAGCACATCTGGATTCATTCTGTAATCTGTGGACCTCCAGAGTGTTGATGAAACACAAAAATTGCATCGGCATTGAACACAATAAGCACCATGCGGACTTTTCTCCATGGGAGTAATGTCTTAAACTGTCTACGCTTTGATCGTACACTGGAAGACTAGTAGTAGTTTCCGAAGCACATCTGGAGGCATTCTGTCATCTGCGGACCTTCAGAGTGTTGATGAAACACAGAAATTGAATCGGCATCGAACACAATAAGCACCATGCGGACTTTTCACCATGAGAGTAATGTCTTAAACTGTCTACGCTTTAAACGTTCCCTGGAAGACTAGTAGTAGTTTCCGAAGCACATCTGGATGCATTCTGTAATCTGTGAACCTTCAGAGTGTTGATGAAACACAGAAATTGAATCGGCATTGTACACAATAAGCACCATGCATGACTTTTCTCCATGGGAGTAATTTCTTAAACTGTCTACGCTTTGATCGTACTCAGGAAGACAAGTAGTAGTTTCCGAAGAACATCTGGATGCATTCTGTAATCTGTGGACCTTTAGAGTGTTGATAAAAAACAGAAATTGAATCGGCATTGAACACAATAAGCACCATGCGGACTTTTCTCCATGAGAGTAATGTCTTAAACTGTCTATGCTTTGATCGTTCACTGTAAGACTAGTAGTAGTTTCCGAAGCACATCTGGAGGCATTCTGTAATCTGTGGACCTTCAGAGTGTTGATGAAACACAGAAATTGAATCGGCATTGAACACAATAAGCACCATGCGGACCTTTCTCCATGGGAGTAATGTCTTAAACTGTCTAAGCTGTGATCGTTCACTGGAAGACTAGCAGTAGTTTCCGAAGCACATCTGGAGGCATTCTGTAATCTGTATACCTTCAGAGTGTTGATGAAACACAGAAATTGCATCGGCATTGAACACAATAAGCACCATGCGAACTTTTCTCCATGGGAGTAATGTCTCAAACTGTCTACGCTTTGATCGTTCCCTGGAAGACTAGTAGTAGTTTCCGAAGCACATCTGCATGCATTCTGTAATCTGTGGAATTTCAGAGTGATGATGAAACACAAAAATTGCATCGGCATTGAACACGATAAACATCACACGGAATTTTGTCCATGGGAGTAATTTCTTAAACTGTCTACGCTTTGATCGTTCCCTGGAAGAGTAGTAGTAGTTTCTGAGGCACATCTGGAGGCATTCTGTAATCTGTGGAACTTCAGAGTGTTGATGAAACACCAAAATTGCATCGGTATTGACCACAATAAGCACCATGCGGACTTTTCTCCATGGGAGTAATGTCTTAAACTGTCTACGCTTTGATCGTTCCCTGGATCACTAGTAGTAGTTTCCGAAGCACATCTGGAAGCATTCGGTAATCGGTGGACCTTCAGAGTGTTGATGAAACACAAAAATTGCATCGGCATTGAACACAATAAGCACCATGCGGACTTTTCTCCATGAGAGTAATGTCTTAAACTGTCTACGCATTGATCGTTCACTGGAAGACTAGTAGTAGTTTCCGATGCACATCTGGAGGCATTCTGTAATCTGTGGACCTTCAGAGTGTTGATGAAACACAAAAATTGCATCGGCATTGAACACAAGAAACACCATGCGGACTTTTCTCCATGGGAGTAATGTCTTAAACTGTCTACGCTTTGATCGTACACTGGAAGACTAGTAGTAGTTTCCGAAGCACATCTGGAGGCATTCTGTAATCTGCTGACCTTCAGAGTGTTGATGAAACACAGAAATTGAATCGGCATCCAACACAATAAGCACCATGCGGAATTTTCTCCATGAGAGTAATGTCTTAAACTGTCTACGTTTTAACGTTCCCTGGAAGACTAGTAGTAGTTTCCGAAGCACATCTGGATGCACTCTGTAATCAGTGGATCTTCAGAGTGTTGATGAAACACAGAAATTGCATCGGCATTGAACACAATATGCACCATGCGGACTTTTCTCCATGAGAGTAATGTCTTAAACTGTCTACGCTTTGATCGTTCCCTGGAAGACTAGTAGTAGCTTCCGAAGCACATCTGGATGCATTCTGTAATCTGTGGACCTTCAGAGTGTTGATGAAACACAAAAATTGCATCGGCATTGAACACAATAGTCACCATGCGAACTTTTCTCCATGGGAGTAATGTCTTACACTGTCTACGCTTTGATCGTACACTGGAAGACTAGTAGTAGTTTCCGAAGCACATCTGGATTCATTCTGTAATCTGTGGACCTCCAGAGTGTTGATGAAACACAAAAATTGCATCGGCATTGAACACAAAAGCACCATGCGGACTTTCCTCCATGGGAGTAATGTCTTAAACTGTCTACGCTTTGATCGTACACTGGAAGACTAGTAGTAGTTTCCGAAGCACATCTGGAGGCATTCTGTAATATGCGGACCCTCAGAGTGTTGATGAAACACAGAAATTGAATCGGCATTGAACACAATAAGCACCATGCGGACTTTTCTCTATGAGAATAATGTCTTAAACTGTCTACGCTTGAAACGTTCACTGGAAGACTAGTACTAGTTTGCGAAGCACATCTGGATGCATTCTGTAATCTGTGGACCTTCAGAGTGTTGATGAAACACAGAAATTGCATCGGCATTGAACACAATATGCACCATGCGGACTTTTCTCCATTTGAGTAATGTCTTAAACTGTCTACGCTTTGATCGTTCACTGGAAGACTAGCAGTAGTTTCCGAAGCACAACTGGAGGCATTCTGTAATCTGTATACCTTCAGAGTGTTGATGAAACACAGAAATTTCATCAGCATTAAACACAATAAGCACCATGCGGACTTTTCTCCATGGGAGTAATGTCTTAAACGGTCTACTCTTTGATCGTTCAATGGAAGACTAGTAGTAGTTTCCGAAGCACATCTGGATGCATTCTGAAATCTGTTTACCTTCAGAGTGTTGATGAAACACAAAAATTGCATCGGCATAGAACACAATAAGCACCATGCGGACTTTTCTCCATGGGAGTAATGTCTTAAACTGTCTACGCTTTGATCGTTCCCTGGAAGGCTAGTAATAGTTTCCGAAGCACATCTGGATGCATTCTGCAATCTGTGGTTCTTCAGAGTGTTGATGAAACACAGAATCTGCATCGGCATTGAACACAAAAAGCACCATGCGGTTTTTTCTCCATGAGAGTTATGTCTTAAACTGTCTACGCCTTGATCGTTCCCTGGAAGACTACTAGTAGTTTCCGAAGCACATCTGGATGCATTCTGCAATCTGTGGACCTTCAGAGTGTTGATGAAGCACAAAAATTGCATCGGCATTGAACACAATACGCACCATGCAGACTTTTCTCCACGGGAGTAATGTCTTACACTGTCTACGCTTTGATCGTACACTGGAAGACTAGTAGTAGTTTCCGAAGCACATCTGGATTCATTCTGTAATCTGTGGACCTCCAGAGTGTTGATGAAACACAAAAATTGCATCGGCATTGAACACAAAAGCACCATGCGGACTTTCCACCATGGGAGTAATGTCTTAAACTGTCTACGCTTTGATCGTACACTGGAAGACTAGTAGTAGTTTCCGAAGCACATCCGGAAGCATTCTGTAATCTGTGAACCTTCAGAGTGTTGATGAAACACAGAAATTGAATCGACATTGAACACAATAAGCACCATGCGGACTTTTCTCCACGGGAGTAATGTCTCAAACTGTCTACGTTTTGATCGTTCACTGGAAGACTAGTAGTAGTTTCCGATGCACATCTGGAGGCATTCTGTAATCTGTGGACCTTCAGAGTGTTGATGAAACACAAAAATTGCATCGGCATTGAACACAAAAAACACCATGCGGACTTTTCTCCATGGGAGTAATGTCTTAAACTGTCTACGCTTTGATCGTACACTGGAAGACTAGTTGTAGTATCCGAAGCACATCTGGAGGCATTCTGTAATCTGTGGACCTTCAGAGTGTTGATGAAACACAAAAATTGCAACGCCATTGAACACAATAAGCACCATGCGGACTTTTCTCCAAGGGAGTAATGTCTCAAACTGTCTACGCTTTGATCGTTCACTGGAAGACTAGTAGTAGTTTCCGAAGCACATCTGGAGGCATTCTGTAATCTGTGAACCTTCAGAGTGTTGATGAAACACAGAAACTGAACCTGCATTGAACACAATAAGCACCATGCGGACTTTTCTCCATGGGAGTAATGTCTTAAAATGTCTACGCTTTGATCGATCCCTGGAAACTAGTAATAGTTTCCGAAGCACATCTGGATGCATTCTGTAATCTGTGGACCTTCAGAGTGTTGATGAAACACAAAAATTGCATCGGCATTGAAAACAATAAGCACCATGTTGACTTTTCTCCATGAGAGTAATGTCTTAATCTGTCTACGCTTTGATCGTTCCCTGGAAGACTAGTAATAGTTTCCGAAGCACATCTGGAGGCATTCTGTAATCTGTGAACCTTCAGAGTGTTGATGAAACACAGAAATTGAATCGGCATTGAACACAATAAGCACCATGCGGACTTTTCTCCATGGGAGTAATGTCTCAAAATGTCTACGCTTTGATCGTTCCCTGGAAGACTAGTAGTAGTTTCCGAAGCACATCGGAATGCATTCTGTAATCTGTGGACCTTCAGAGTGTTGATGAAACACAAAAACTGCATCATCATTAAACACAATAAGCACCATACTGATTTTTCTCCATGGGAGTAATGTCTTAAACTGTCTACGGTTTGATCGTACACTGGAAGACTAGTAGTAGTTTCCGAAGCACATCTGGATGCATTGTGTAATCTGTGGACCTTCAGAGCGGTGATGAAACACAAAAATTGCATCGGCATTGAACACAATAAGCACAATGCGAACTTTTCTCCATGGGAGTAATGTCTTAAACTGTCTACGCTTAGATCGTTCCCTGGAACACTAGTAGTAGTTTCCGAAGCACATCTAGAGGCATTCTGTAATCTGTGGACCTTTAGAGTGTTGATAAAAAACAGAAATTGAATCGGCATTGAACACAATAAGCACCATGCGGACTTTTCTCCATGAGAGTAATGTCTTAAACTGTCTATGCTTTGATCGTTCACTGTAAGACTAGTAGTAGTTTCCGAAGCACATCTGGAGGCATTCTGTAATCTGTGGACCTTCAGAGTGTTGATGAAACACAAAAATTGCATCGCCATTGAACACAATAAGCACCATGCGGACTTTTCTCCACGGGAGTAATGTCTCAAACTGTCTACGCTTTGATCGTTCACTGGAAGACTAGTAGTAGTTTCCGAAGCACATCTGGAGGCATTCTGTAATCTGTGAACCTTCAGAGTGTTGATGAAACACAGAAACTGAATCGGCATTGAACACAATAAGCACCATGCGGACTTTTCTCCATGGGAGTAATGTCTTAAAATGTCTACGCTTTGATCGAACCCTGGAAACTAGTAAAAGTTTCCGAAGCACATCTGGATGCATTCTGTAATCTGTGGACCTTCAGAGTGTTGATGAAACACAAAAATTGCATCGGCATTGAAAACAATAAGCACCATGCGGACTTTTCTCCATGAGAGTAATGTCTTAATCTGTCTACGCTTTGATCGTTCCCTGGAAGACTAGTAGTAGTTTCCGAAGCACATCTGGAGGCATTCTGTAATCTGTGAACCTTCAGAGTGTTGATGAAACACAGAAATTAAATCGGCATTGAACACAATAAGCACCATGCGGACTTTTCTCCATGGGAGTAATGTCTCAAAATGTTTACGCTTTGATCGTTCCCTGGAAGACTAGTAGTAGTTTCCGAAGCACATCGGAATGCATTCTGTAATCTGTGGACCTTCAGAGTGTTGATGAAACACAAAAACTGCATCGTCATTAAACACAATAAGCACCATGCTGACTTTTCTCCATGGGAGTAATGTCTTAAACTGTCTACGCTTTGAACGTACACTGGAAGACTAGTAGTAGTTTCCGAAGCACATCTGTATGCATTGTGTAATCTGTGGACCTTCAGAGCGGTGATGAAACACAAAAATAGCATCGGCATTGAACACAATAAGCACAATGCGAACTTTTCACCATGGGAGTAATGTCTTAAACTGTCTACGCTTAGATCGTTCCCTGTAACACTAGTAGTAGTTTCCGAAGCACATCTGGAGGCATTCTGTAATCTGTGGACCTTTAGAGTGTTGATAAAAAACAGAAATTGAATCGGCATTGAACACAATAAGCACCATGCGGACTTTTCTCCATGAGAGTAATGTCTTAAACTGTCTATGCTTTGATCGTTCACTGTAAGACTAGTAGTAGTTTCCGAAGCACATCTGGAGGCATTCTGTAATCTGTGGACCTTCAGAGTGTTGATGAAACACAAAAATTGCATCGCCATTGAACACAATAAGCACCATGCGGACTTTTCTCCACGGGAGTAATGTCTCAAACTGTCTACGCTTTGATCGTTCACTGGAAGACTAGTAGTAGTTTCCGAAGCACATCTGGAGGCATTCTGTAATCTGTGAACCTTCAGAGTGTTGATGAAACACAGAAACTGAATCGGCATTGAACACAATAAGCACCATGCGGACTTTTCTCCATGGGAGTAATGTCTTAAAATGTCTACGCTTTGATCGAACCCTGGAAACTAGTAAAAGTTTCCGAAGCACATCTGGATGCATTCTGTAATCTGTGGACCTTCAGAGTGTTGATGAAACACAAAAATTGCATCGGCATTGAAAACAATAAGCACCATGCGGACTTTTCTCCATGAGAGTAATGTCTTAATCTGTCTACGCTTTGATCGTTCCCTGGAAGACTAGTAGTAGTTTCCGAAGCACATCTGGAGGCATTCTGTAATCTGTGAACCTTCAGAGTGTTGATGAAACACAGAAATTAAATCGGCATTGAACACAATAAGCACCATGCGGACTTTTCTCCATGGGAGTAATGTCACAAAATGTTTACGCTTTGATCGTTCCCTGGAAGACTAGTAGTAGTTTCCGAAGCACATCTGGATGCATTCTATAATCTGTGAACCTTCAGAGTGTTGATGAGACACAGAAATTGAATCGGCATTGAACACAATAAGCACCATGCGGACTTTTCTCCATGGGAGTAATGTCTTAAACTGTCTACGTTTTGATCGTTCCCTGTGAGACTAGTAGTAGTTTCCAAAGTACATCTGGATGCATTCTGTAATTTGTGGACCATCAGAGTGTTGATGAAACACCAAAATTGCATCGGCATTGACCACAATAAGCACCATGCGGACTTTTCTCCATGGGAGTAATGTCTTAAACTGTCTACGCTTTGATCGTTCCCTGGATGACTAGTAGTAGTTTCCGAAGCACATCTGGAAGCATTCTGTAACCTGTGGACCTTCTGAGTGTTAATAAAACACAAAAATTGCATCGGCATTGAACACAATAAGCACCATGCGAACTTTTCTCCATGGGAGTAATGTCTTAAACTGTTTACGCTTTGATCGTTCCCTGGAAGACTAGTAATAGTTTCCGAAGCACATCTGGAGGCATTCTGTAATCTGTGAACCTTCAGAGTGTTGATGAAACACAGAAATTGAATCGGCATTGAACACAATAAGCACCATGCGGACTTTTCTCCATGGGAGTAATGTCTCAAAATGTCTACGCTTTGATCGTTCCCTGGAAGACTAGTAGTAGTTTCCGAAGCACATCGGAATGCATTCTGTAATCTGTGGACCTTCAGAGTGTTGATGAAACACAAAAACTGCATCATCATTAAACACAATAAGCACCATACTGATTTTTCTCCATGGGAGTAATGTCTTAAACTGTCTACGGTTTGATCGTACACTGGAAGACTAGTAGTAGTTTCCGAAGCACATCTGGATGCATTGTGTAATCTGTGGACCTTCAGAGCGGTGATGAAACACAAAAATTGCATCGGCATTGAACACAATAAGCACAATGCGAACTTTTCTCCATGGGAGTAATGTCTTAAACTGTCTACGCTTAGATCGTTCCCTGGAACACTAGTAGTAGTTTCCGAAGCACATCTAGAGGCATTCTGTAATCTGTGGACCTTTAGAGTGTTGATAAAAAACAGAAATTGAATCGGCATTGAACACAATAAGCACCATGCGGACTTTTCTCCATGAGAGTAATGTCTTAAACTGTCTATGCTTTGATCGTTCACTGTAAGACTAGTAGTAGTTTCCGAAGCACATCTGGAGGCATTCTGTAATCTGTGGACCTTCAGAGTGTTGATGAAACACAAAAATTGCATCGCCATTGAACACAATAAGCACCATGCGGACTTTTCTCCACGGGAGTAATGTCTCAAACTGTCTACGCTTTGATCGTTCACTGGAAGACTAGTAGTAGTTTCCGAAGCACATCTGGAGGCATTCTGTAATCTGTGAACCTTCAGAGTGTTGATGAAACACAGAAACTGAATCGGCATTGAACACAATAAGCACCATGCGGACTTTTCTCCATGGGAGTAATGTCTTAAAATGTCTACGCTTTGATCGAACCCTGGAAACTAGTAAAAGTTTCCGAAGCACATCTGGATGCATTCTGTAATCTGTGGACCTTCAGAGTGTTGATGAAACACAAAAATTGCATCGGCATTGAAAACAATAAGCACCATGCGGACTTTTCTCCATGAGAGTAATGTCTTAATCTGTCTACGCTTTGATCGTTCCCTGGAAGACTAGTAGTAGTTTCCGAAGCACATCTGGAGGCATTCTGTAATCTGTGAACCTTCAGAGTGTTGATGAAACACAGAAATTAAATCGGCATTGAACACAATAAGCACCATGCGGACTTTTCTCCATGGGAGTAATGTCTCAAAATGTTTACGCTTTGATCGTTCCCTGGAAGACTAGTAGTAGTTTCCGAAGCACATCGGAATGCATTCTGTAATCTGTGGACCTTCAGAGTGTTGATGAAACACAAAAACTGCATCGTCATTAAACACAATAAGCACCATGCTGACTTTTCTCCATGGGAGTAATGTCTTAAACTGTCTACGCTTTGAACGTACACTGGAAGACTAGTAGTAGTTTCCGAAGCACATCTGTATGCATTGTGTAATCTGTGGACCTTCAGAGCGGTGATGAAACACAAAAATAGCATCGGCATTGAACACAATAAGCACAATGCGAACTTTTCACCATGGGAGTAATGTCTTAAACTGTCTACGCTTAGATCGTTCCCTGTAACACTAGTAGTAGTTTCCGAAGCACATCTGGAGGCATTCTGTAATCTGTGGACCTTTAGAGTGTTGATAAAAAACAGAAATTGAATCGGCATTGAACACAATAAGCACCATGCGGACTTTTCTCCATGAGAGTAATGTCTTAAACTGTCTATGCTTTGATCGTTCACTGTAAGACTAGTAGTAGTTTCCGAAGCACATCTGGAGGCATTCTGTAATCTGTGGACCTTCAGAGTGTTGATGAAACACAAAAATTGCATCGCCATTGAACACAATAAGCACCATGCGGACTTTTCTCCACGGGAGTAATGTCTCAAACTGTCTACGCTTTGATCGTTCACTGGAAGACTAGTAGTAGTTTCCGAAGCACATCTGGAGGCATTCTGTAATCTGTGAACCTTCAGAGTGTTGATGAAACACAGAAACTGAATCGGCATTGAACACAATAAGCACCATGCGGACTTTTCTCCATGGGAGTAATGTCTTAAAATGTCTACGCTTTGATCGAACCCTGGAAACTAGTAAAAGTTTCCGAAGCACATCTGGATGCATTCTGTAATCTGTGGACCTTCAGAGTGTTGATGAAACACAAAAATTGCATCGGCATTGAAAACAATAAGCACCATGCGGACTTTTCTCCATGAGAGTAATGTCTTAATCTGTCTACGCTTTGATCGTTCCCTGGAAGACTAGTAGTAGTTTCCGAAGCACATCTGGAGGCATTCTGTAATCTGTGAACCTTCAGAGTGTTGATGAAACACAGAAATTAAATCGGCATTGAACACAATAAGCACCATGCGGACTTTTCTCCATGGGAGTAATGTCACAAAATGTTTACGCTTTGATCGTTCCCTGGAAGACTAGTAGTAGTTTCCGAAGCACATCTGGATGCATTCTATAATCTGTGAACCTTCAGAGTGTTGATGAGACACAGAAATTGAATCGGCATTGAACACAATAAGCACCATGCGGACTTTTCTCCATGGGAGTAATGTCTTAAACTGTCTACGTTTTGATCGTTCCCTGTGAGACTAGTAGTAGTTTCCAAAGTACATCTGGATGCATTCTGTAATTTGTGGACCATCAGAGTGTTGATGAAACACCAAAATTGCATCGGCATTGACCACAATAAGCACCATGCGGACTTTTCTCCATGGGAGTAATGTCTTAAACTGTCTACGCTTTGATCGTTCCCTGGATGACTAGTAGTAGTTTCCGAAGCACATCTGGAAGCATTCTGTAACCTGTGGACCTTCTGAGTGTTAATAAAACACAAAAATTGCATCGGCATTGAACACAATAAGCACCATGCGAACTTTTCTCCATGGGAGTAATGTCTTAAACTGTTTACGCTTTGATCGTTTCCTGGAAGACTAGTAGTAGTTTCCGAAGCACATCTGGATGCATTCTGTAATCGGTGGACCTTCAGAGTGTTGATGAAACACAAAAATTGCATCGGCATTGAACACAATAAGCACCATGCGGACTTTTCTCCATGAGAGTAATGTCTTAAACTGTCTACGCATTGATCGTTCACTGGAAGACTAGTAGTGGTTTCCGATGCACATCTGGAGGCATTCTGTAATCTGTGGACCTTCAGAGTGTTGATGAAACACAAAAATTGCATCGGCATTGAACACAAAAAACACCATGCGGACTTTTCTCCATGGGACTAATGTCTTAAACTGTCTACGCTTTGATCGTACACTGGAAGACTAGTAGTAGTTTCCGAAGCACATCTGGAGGCATTCTGTAATCTGCGGACCTTCACAGTGTTGATGAAACACAGAAATTGAATCGGCATCGAACACAATAAGCACCATGCGGAATTTTCTCCATGAGAGTAATGTCTTAAACTGTCTACGTTTTAACGTTCCCTGGAAGACTAGTAGTAGTTTCCGAAGCACATCTGGATGCATTCTGTAATCAGTGGATCTTCAGAGTGTTGATGAAACACAGAAATTGCATCGGCATTGTACACAATATGCACCATGCGGACTTTTCTCCATGAGAGTAATGTCTTAAACTGTCTACGCTTTCATCGTTCCCTGGAAGACTAGTAGAAGCTTCCGAAGCACATCTGGATGCATTCTGTAATCTGTGGACCTTCAGAGTGTTGATGAAACACAAAAATTGCATCGGCATTGAACACAATAATCACCATGCGAAATTTTCTCCATGGGGGTAATGTCTTAAACTGTCTACGCTTTGATCGTACACTGGAAGACTAGTAGTAGTTTCCGAAGCACATCTGGATTCATTCTGTAATCTGTGGACCTCCAGAGTGTTGATGAAACACAAACATTGCATCGGCATTGAACACAATAAGCACCATGCGGACTTTTCTCCATGGGAGTAATGTCTTAAACTGTCTACTCTTTGATCGTACACTGGAAGACTAGTAGTAGTTTCCGAAACACATCTGGATGCATTCTGTAACCTGTGGTCCTTCTCAGTGTTGATGAAACAAAAAAATTGCATCGGCATTGAACACAATAAGCACCATGCGAACTTTTCTCCATGGGAGTAATGTCTTAAACTGTCTACGCTTTGATCGTTCCCTGGAAGACTAGTAGTAGCTTCCGAAACACATCTGGATGCATTCTGTAATCGGTGGACCTTCAGAGTGTTGATGAAACACAAAAAGTGCATCGGAATTGAACACAATAAGCACCATGCGGACTTTTCTCCATGAGAGTAATGTCTTAAACTGTCTACGCATTGATCGTTCACTGGAAGACTAGTAGTAGTTTCCGATGCACATCTGGAGTCATTCTGTAATCTGTGGACCTTCAGAGTGTTGATGAAACACAAAAATTGCATCGGCATTGAAGACAAAAAACACCATGCGGACTTTTCTCCATGGGAGTAATGTCTTAAACTGTCTACGATTTGATCGTTCACTGGAAGACTAGTAGTAGTTTCCGAAGCACATCTGGAGGCATTCTGTAATCTGCGGACCTTCAGAGTGTTGATGAAACACAGAAATTGAATCGGCATCGAACACAATAAGCACCATGCGGACTTTTCTCCATGAGAGTAATGTCTTAAACTGTCTACGCTTTAAACGTTCCCTGGAAGACTAGTAGTAGTTTCCGAAGCACATCTGGATGCATTCTGTAATCTGTGAACCTTCAGAGTGTTGATAAAACACAAAAATATCATCGGCATTGAACACAATAAGCACCATGCGGACTTTTCTCCATGGGAGTAATTTCTTAAACTGTCTACGCTTTGATCGTACTCAGGAAGACAAGTAGTAGTTTCCGAAGATCATCTGGATGCATTCTGTAATCTGTGGACCTTTAGAGTGTTGATAAAAAACAGAAATTGAATCGGCATTGAACACAATAAGCACCATGCCGACTTTTTTCCATGGGAGTAATGTCTTAAATTGTCTACGCTTTGATCGTTCATTGGAAGACTAGTAGTAGTGTCCGAAGCACATCTGCATGCTTTCTGTAATTTGTTTACCTTCAGAGTGTTGATGAAACCCTAAAATTGCATCGGCATTGAACACAATAGGCACCATGCGGACTTTTCTCGATGGGAGTAATGTCTTAAACTGTCTACGCTTTGATCGTTCCCTGGATGACTAGTAGTAGTTTCCGAAGCACATCTGGAGGCATTCTGTAATCTGCTGACCTTCAGAGTGTTGATGAAACACAGAGATTGAATCGGCATCGAACACAATAAGCACCATGCGGAATTTTCTCCATGAGAGTAATTTCTTAAACTGTCTACGCTTTGATCGTTCCCTGGAAGACTAGTAGTAGCTTCCGAAGCACATCTGGATGCATTCTGTAATCTGTGGACCTTCAGAGTGTTGATGAAACACAAAAATTGCATCGGCATTGAACACAATAATCACCATGCGAACTTTTCTCCATGGGAGTAATGTCTTAAACTGTCAACGCTTTGATCGTACACTGGAAGACTAGTAGTAGTTTCCGAAGCACAACTGGATTCGTTCTGTAATCTGTGGACCTCCAGAGTGTTGATGAAACACAAAAGTCGCATCGGCATTGAACACAATAAGCACCATGCGGACTTTTCTCCATGGGAGTAATGTCTTAAACTGTCTACTCTTTGATCGTACACTGGAAGACTAGTAGTAGTTTCCGATGCACATCTGGATGCATTCTGTAACCTGTGGACCTTCTCAGTGTTGATGAAACAAAAAAATTGCATCGGCATTGAACACAATAAGCACCATGCGAACTTTTCTCCATGGGAGTAATGTCTTAAACTGTCTACGCTTTGATCGTTCCCTGGAAGACTAGTAGTAGCTTCCGAAGCACATCTGGATGCATTCTGTAATCGGTGGACCTTCAGAGTGTTGATGAAACACAAAAATTGCATCGGCATTGAACACAATAAGCACCATGCGGACTTTTCTCCATGAGAGTAATGTCTTAAACTGTCTACGCATTGATCGTTCACTGGAAGACTAGTAGTAGTTTCCGATGCACATCTGGAGGCATTCTGTAATCTGTGGACCTTCAGAGTGTTGATGAAACACATAAATTGCATCGGTATTGAAGACAAAAAACACCATGCGGACTTTTCTCCATGGGAGTAATGTCTTAAACTGTCTACGCTTTGATCGTACACTGGAAGACTAGTAGTAGTTTCCGTAGCACATCTGGAGGCATTCTGTAATCTGTATACCTTCAGAGTGTTGATGAAACACAGAAATTGCATCGGCATTGAACTCAATAAGCACCATGCGAACTTTTCTCCATGGGAGTAATGTCTCAAGCTGTCTACACTTTGATCGTTCCCTGGAAGACTAGTAGTAGTTTCCGAAGCACATCTGCATGCATTCTGTAATCTGTGGAACTTCAGAGTGTTGATGAAACACAAAAATTGCATCGGCATTGAACACGATAAACATCACACGGATTTTTGTCCATGGGAGTAATGTCTTAAACTGTCTACGCTTTGATCGTTCCCTGGAAGAGTAGTAGTAGTTTCCGAGGCACATCTGGAGGCAGTCTGTAATCTGTGGAACTTCAGAGTGTTGATGAAACACAAAAATTGCATCGGCATTGAACACAATGAGCACCATGCCGACTTTTTTCCATGGGAGTAATGTCTTAAATCGTCTACGCTTTGATCGTACACTGGAAGACTAGGAGTAGTTTCCCAAGCACATCTGGAGGCATTCTGTAATCTGTGGACCTTCAGAGTGTTGATGAAACACAGAAATTGCATCGCCATTGAACAAAATAAGCACCATGCGGACTTTTCTCCATGAGAGTAATGTCTTAAACTGTCTACGATTTGATCGTTTCTGGAAGACTAGTAGTAGTTTCCGAAGCACATCTGGATGCATTCTGTAATTTGTTTACCTTCAGAGTGTTGATGAAACCCAAAAATTGCATCGGCATTGAACACAATAAGCATCATGCGGACTTTTCTCCAATAGAGTAATGTCTTAAACTGGCTACGCTTTGATCGTTCACTGGAAGACTAGTAGTAGTTTCCGATGCACATCTGGTGGCATTCTGTAATCCGTGGACCTTCAGAGTATTGATGAAACACAAAAATTGCATCGGCATTGAACACAAAAAGCACCATGTGGACCTTTCTCCATGGGAGTAATGTCTTAAACTGTCTACGCTTTGATCGTACACTGGAAGACTAGTAGTAGTTTCCGAAGCACATCTGGAGGCATTCTGTAATCTGCAGACCTTCAGAGTGTTGATGAAACACAGAAATTGAATCGGCATCGAACACAATAAGCACCATGCGGACTTTTCTCCATGAGAGTAATGTCTTAAACTGTCTACGATTTAAACGTTCCCTGGAAGACTAGTAGTAGTTTCCGAAGCACATCTGGATGCATTCTGTAATCTGTGAACCTTCAGAGTGTTGATGAAACACAGAAATTGAATCGGCATTGAATACAATAAGCACCATGCATGACTTTTCTCCATGGGAGTAATTTCTTAAACTGTCTACGCTTTGATCGTACTCAGGAAGACAAGTAGTAGTTTCCGAAGAACATCTGGATGCATTCTGTAATCTGTGGACCTTTAGAGTGTTGATAAAAAACAGAAATTGAATCGGCATTGAACACAATAAGCACCATGCGGACTTTTCTCCATGAGAGTAATGTCTTAAACTGTCTATGCTTTGATCGTTCACTGTAAGACTAGTAGTAGTTTCCGAAGCACATCTGGAGGCATTCTGTAATCTGTGGACCTTCAGAGTGTTGATGAAACACAGAAATTGAATCGGCATTGAACACAATAAGCACCATGCGGACCTTTCTCCATGGGAGTAATGTCTTAAACTGTCTAAGCTGTGATCGTTCACTGGAAGACTAGCAGTAGTTTCCGAAGCACATCTGGAGGCATTCTGTAATCTGTATACCTTCAGAGTGTTGATGAAACACAGAAATTGAATCGGCATTGAACACAATAAGCACCATGCGAACTTTTCTCCATGGGAGTAATGTCTCAAACTGTCTACGCTTTGATCGTTCCCTGGAAGACTAGTAGTAGTTTCCGAAGCACATCTGCATGCATTCTGTAATCTGTGGAACTTCAGAGTGATGATGAAACACAAAAATTGCATCGGCATTGAACACGATAAACATCACACGGAGTTTTGTCCATGGGAGTAATTTCTTAAACTGTCTACGCTTTGATCGTTCCCTGGAAGAGTAGTAGTAGTTTCTGAGGCACATCTGGAGGCATTCTGTAATCTGTGGAACTTCAGAGTGTTGATGAAACACCAAAATTGCATCGGCATTGACCACAATAAGCACCATGCGGACTTTTCTCCATGGGAGTAATGTCTTAAACTGTCTACGCTTTGATTGTTCCCTGGATGACTAGTAGTAGTTTCCGAAGCACATCTGGAAGCATTCGGTAATCGGTGGACCTTCAGAGTGTTGATGAAACACAACAATTGCATCGGCATTGAACACAATAAGCACCATGCGAACTTTTCTCCATGGGAGTAATGTCTTAAACTGTTTACGCTTTGATCGTTTCCTGGAAGACTAGTAGTAGTTTCCGAAGCACATCTGGATGCATTCTGTAATCGGTGGACCTTCAGAGTGTTGATAAAACACAAAAATTGCATCGGCATTGAACACAATAAGCACCATGCGGACTTTTCTCCATGAGAGTAATGTCTTAAACTGTCTACGCATTGATCGTTCACTGGAAGACTAGTAGTAGTTTCCGATGCACATCTGGAGGCATTCTGTAATCTGTGGACCTTCAGAGTGTTGATGAAACACAAAAATTGCATCGGCATTGAACACAAAAAACACCATGCGGACTTTTCTCCATGGGAGTAATGTCTTAAACTGTCTACGCTTTGATCGTACACTGGAAGACTAGTAGTAGTTTCCGAAGCACATCTGGAGGCATTCTGTAATCTGCTGACCTTCAGAGTGTTGATGAAACACAGAAATTGAATCGGCATCGAACACAATAAGCACCATGCGGAATTTTCTCCATGAGAGTAATGTCTTAAACTGTCTACGTTTTAACGTTCCCTGGAAGATTAGTAGTAGTTTCCGAAGCACATCTGGATGCACTCTGTAATCAGTGGATCTTCAGAGTGTTGATGAAACACAGAAATTGCATCGGCATTGAATATGCACCATGCGAACTTTTCTCCATGAGAGTAATGTCTTAAACTGTCTACGCTTTGATCGTTCCCTGGAAGACTAGTAGTAGCTTCCGAAGCACATCTGGATGCATTCTGTAATCTGTGGACCTTCAGAGTGTTGATGAAACACAAAAATTGCATCGGCATTGAACACAATAATCACCATGCGAACTTTTCTCCATGGGAGTAATGTCTTACACTGTCTACGCTTTGATCGTACACTGGAAGACTAGTAGTAGTTTCCGAAGCACATCTGGATTCATTCTGTAATCTGTGGACCTCCAGAGTGTTGATGAAACACAAATATTGCATCGGCATTGAACATAAAAGCACCATGCGGACTTTCCTCCATGGGAGTAATGTCTTAAACTGTCTACGCTTTGATCGTACACTGGAAGACTAGTAGTAGTTTCCGAAGCACATCTGGAGGCATTCTGTAATCTGCGGACCCTCAGAGTATTGATGAAACACAGAAATTGAATCGGCATTGAACACAATAAGCACCACGCGGACTTTTCTCTATGAGAATAATGTCTTAAACTGTCTACGCTTGAAACGTTCACTGGAAGACTAGTACTAGTTTGCGAAGCACATCTGGATGCATTCTGTAATCTGTGGACCTTCAGAGTGTTGATGAAACACAGAAATTGCATCGGCATTGAACACAATATGCACCATGCGGACTTTTCTCCATTTGAGTAATGTCTTAAACTGTCTACGCTTTGATCGTTCACTGGAAGACTAGCAGTAGTTTCCGAAGCACAACTGGAGGCATTCTGTAATCTGTATACCTTCAGAGTGTTGATGAAACACAGAAATTTCATCAGCATTAAACACAATAAGCACCATGCGGACTTTTCTCCATGGGAGTAATGTCTTAAACGGTCTACTCTTTGATCGTTCAATGGAAGACTAGTAGTAGTTTCCGAAGCACATCTGGATGCATTCTGAAATCTGTTTACCTTCAGAGTGTTGATGAAACACAAAAATTGCATCGGCATAGAACACAATAAGCACCATGCGGACTTTTCTCCATGGGAGTAATGTCTTAAACTGTCTACGCTTTGATCGTTCCCTGGAAGGCTAGTAATAGTTTCCGAAGCACATCTGGATGCATTCTGCAATCTGTGGTTCTTCAGAGTGTTGATGAAACACAGAATCTGCATCGGCATTGAACACAAAAAGCACCATGCGGTTTTTTCTCCATGAGAGTTATGTCTTAAATTGTCTACGCCTTGATCGTTCCCTGGAAGACTACTAGTAGTTTCCGAAGCACATCTGGATGCATTCTGCAATCTGTGGACCTTCAGAGTGTTGATGAAGCACAAAAATTGCATCGGCATTGAACACAATACGCACCATGCAGACTTTTCTCCACGGGAGTAATGTCTCAAACTGTCTACGATTTGATCGTTCACTGGAAGACTAGTAGTAGTTTCCGAAGCACATCTGGAAGCATTCTGTAATCTGTGAACCTTCAGAGTGTTGATGAAACACAGAAATTGAATCGACATTGAACACAATAAGCACCATGCGGACTTTTCTCCACGGGAGTAATGTCTCAAACTGTCTACGCTTTGATCGTTCACTGGAAGACTAGTAGTAGTTTCCGATGCACATCTGGAGGCATTCTGTAATCTGTGGACCTTCAGAGTGTTGATGAAACACAAAAATTGCATCGGCATTGAACACAAAAAACACCATGCGGACTTTTCTCAATGGGAGTAATGTCTTAAACTGTCTACGCTTTGATCGTACACTGGAAGACTAGTAGTAGTTTCCGAAGCACATCTGGAGGCATTCTGTAATCTGTGGACCTTCAGAGTGTTGATGAAACACAAAAATTGCAACGCCATTGAACACAATAAGCACCATGCGGACTTTTCTCCACGGGAGTAATGTCTCAAACTGTCTACGCTTTGATCGTTCACTGGAAGACTAGTAGTAGTTTCCGAAGCACATCTGGAGGCATTCTGTAATCTGTGAACCTTCAAAGTGTTGATGAAACACAGAAACAGAATCTGCATTGAATACAATAAGCACCATGCGGACTTTTCTCCATGGGAGTAATGTCTTAAAATGTCTACGCTTTGATCGATCCCTGGAAACTAGTAATAGTTTCCGAAGCACATCTGGATGCATTCTGTAATCTGTGGACCTTCAGAGTGTTGATGAAACACAAAAATTGCATCGGCATTGAAAACAATAAGCACCATGTTGACTTTTCTCCATGAGAGTAATGTCTTAATCTGTCTACGCTTTGATCGTTCCCTGGAAGACTAGTAATAGTTTCCGAAGCACATCTGGAGGCATTCTGTAATCTGTGAACCTTCAGAGTGTTGATGAAACACAGAAATTGAATCGGCATTGAACACAATAAGCACCATGCGGACTTTTCTCCATGTGAGTAATGTCTCAAAATGTCTACGCTTTGATCGTTCCCTGGAAGACTAGTAGTAGTTTCCGAAGCACATCGGAATAAATTCTGTAATCTGTGGACCTTCAGAGTGTTGATGAAACACAAAAACTGCATCATCATTAAACACAATAAGCACCATGCTGACTTTTCTCCATGAGAGTAATGTCTTAAACTGTCTACGCTTTGATCGTACACTGGAAGACTAGTAGTAGTTTCCGAAGCACATCTGGATGCATTGTGTAATCTGTGGACCTTCAGAGCGGTGATGAAACACAAAAATTGCATCGGCATTGAACACAATAAGCACAATGCGAACTTTTCTCCATGGGAGTAATGTCTTAAACTGTCTACGCTTAGATCGTTCCCTGGAACACTAGTAGTAGTTTCCGAAGCACATCTGGAGGCATTCTGTAATCTGTGGACCTTTAGAGTGTTGATAAAAAACAGAAATTGAATCGGCATTGAACACAATAAGCACCATGCGGACTTTTCTCCATTAGAGTAATGTCTTAAACTGTCTATGCTTTGATCTTTCACTGTAAGCCTAGTAGTAGTTTCCGAAGCACATCTGGAGGCATTCTGTAATCTGTGGACCTTCAGAGTGTTGATGAAACACAAAAATTGCATCGCCATTGAACACAATAAGCACCATGCGGACTTTTCTCCACGGGAGTAATGTCTCAAACTGTCTACGCTTTGATCGTTCACTGGAAGACTAGTAGTAGTTTCCGAAGCACATCTGGAGGCATTCTGTAATCTGTGAACCTTCAGAGTGTTGATGAAACACAAAAATTGCATCGCCATTGAACACAATAAGCACCATGCGGACTTTTCTCCATGGGAGTAATGTCTTAAAATGTCTACGCTTTGATCGATCCCTGGAAACTAGTAAAAGTTTCCGAAGCACATCTGGATGCATTCTGTAATCTGTGGACCTTCAGAGTGTTGATGAAACACAAAAATTGCATCGGCATTGAAAACAATAGGCACCATGCGGACTTTTCTCCATGAGAGTAATGTCTTAATCTGTCTACGCTTTGATCGTTCCCTGGAAAACTAGTAGTAGTTTCCGAAGCACATCTGGAGGCATTCTGTAATCTGTGAACCTTCAGGGTGTTGATGAAACACAGAAATTAAATCGGCATTGAACACAATAAGCACCATGCGGACTTTTCTCCATGGGAGTAATGTCTCAAAATGTTTACGCTTTGATCGTTCCCTGGAAGACTAGTAGTAGTTTCCGAAGCACATCGGAATGCATTCTGTAATCTGTGGACCTTCAGAGTGTTGATGAAACACAAAAACTGCATCGTCATTAAACACAATAAGCACCATGCTGACTTTTCTCCATGGGAGTAATGTCTTAAACTGTCTACGCTTTGAACGTACACTGGAAGACTAGTAGTAGTTTCCGAAGCACATCTGGATGCATTGTGTAATCTGTGGACCTTCAGAGCGGTGATGAAACACAAAAATAGCATCGGCATTGAACACAATAAGCACAATGCGAACTTATCTCCATGGGAGTAATGTCTTAAACTGTCTACGCTTAGATCGTTACCTGTAACACTAGTAGTAGTTTCCGAAGCACATCTGGATGCATTCTGTAATCTGTGGACCTTCAGAGTGTTGATGAAACACAGAAATTGCATCGGCATTGAACACAATAAGCACCATACGGACTTTTTTCCATGAAAGAATTGTCTTAAACTGTAATCTTTGATCGTTCCCTGGATGACTAGTAGTAGTTTCCGAAGCACATCTGGATGCATTCTATAATCTGTGAACCTTCAGAGTGTTGATGAGACACAGAAATTGAATCGGCATTGAACACAATAAGCACCATGCGAACTTTTCTCCATGGGAGTAATGTCTTAAACTGTCTACGCTTTGATCGTACACTGGAAGACTAGTAGTAGTTTCCGAAGCACATCTGGATTCATTCTGTAATCTGTGGACCTCCAGAGCGTTGATGAAACACAAACATTGCAACGGCATTGAACACAATAAGCACCATGCGGACTTTTCTCCATGGGAGTAATGTCTTAAACTGTCTACTCTTTGATCGTACACTGGAAGACTAGTAGTAGTTTCCGAAACACATCTGGATGCATTCTGTAACCTGTGGACGTTCTCAGTGTTGATGAAACAAAAAAATTGCATCGGCATTGAACACAATAAGCACCATGCGAACTTTTCTCCATGGGAGTAATGTCTTAAACTGTCTACGCTTTGATCGTTCCCTGGAAGACTAGTAGTAGCTTCCGAAGCACATCTGGATGCATTCTGTAATCGGTGGACCTTCAGAGTGTTGATGAAACACAAAAATTGCATCGGAATTGAACACAATAAGCACCATGCGGACTTTTCTCCATGAGAGTAATGTCTTAAACTGTGTACGCATTGATCGTTCACTGGAAGACTAGTAGTAGTTTCCGATGCACATCTGGAGTCATTCTGTAATCTGTGGACCTTCAGAGTGTTGATGAAACACAAAAATTGCATCGGCATTGAAGACAAAAAACACCATGCGGACTTTTCTCCATGGGAGTAATGTCTTAAACTGTCTACGCTTTGATCGTACACTGGAAGACTAGTAGTAGTTTCCGAAGCACTTCTGGAGGCATTCTGTAATCTGCGGACCTTCAGAGTGTTGATGAAACACAGAAATCGAATCGGCATCGAACACAATAAGCACCATGCGGACTTTTCTCCATGAGAGTAATGTCTTAAACTGTCTACGCTTTAAACGTTCCCTGGAAGACTAGTAGTAGTTTCCGAAGCACATCTGGATGCATTCTGTAATCTGTGAACCTTCAGAGTGTTGATAAAACACAAAAATATCATCGGCATTGAACACAATAAGCACCATGCGGACTTTTCTCCATGGGAGTAATTTCTTAAACTGTCTACGCTTTGATCGTACTCAGGAAGACAAGTAGTAGTTTCCGAAGATCATCTGGATGCATTCTGTAATCTGTGGACCTCTAGAGTGTTGATAAAAAACAGAAATTGAATCGGCATTGAACACAATAAGCACCATGCCGACTTTTTTCCATGGGAGTAATGTCTTAAATTGTCTACGCTTTGATCGTTCATTGGAAGACTAGTAGTAGTGTCCGAAGCACATCTGGATGCATTCTGTAATTTGTTTACCTTCAGAGTGTTGATGAAACCCTAAAATTGCATCGGCATTGAACACAATAGGCACCATGCGGACTTTTCTCCATGGGAGTAATGTCTTAAACTGTCTACGTTTTTGATCGTTCCCTGGATGACTAGTAGTAGTTTCCGAAGCACATCTGGAGGCATTCTGTAATCTGCTGACCTTCAGAGTGTTGATGAAACACAGAAATTGAATCGGCATCGAACACAATAAGCACCATGCGGAATTTTCTCCATGAGAGTAATTTCTTAAACTGTCTACGCTTTGATCGTTCCCTGGAAGACTAGTAGTAGCTTCCGAAGCACATCTGGATGCATTCTGTAATCTGTGGACCTTCAGAGTGATGATGAAACACAAAAATTGCATCGGCATTGAACACAATAATCACCATGCGAACTTTTCTCCATGGGAGTAATGTCTTAAACTGTCTACGCTTTGATCGTACACTGGAAGACTAGTAGTAGTTTCCGAAGCACATCTGGATTCGTTCTGTAATCTGTGGACCTCCAGAGTGTTGATGAAACACAAAAATTGCATCGGCATTGAACACAATAAGCACCATGCGGACTTTTCTCCATGGGAGTAATGTCTTAAACTGTCTACTCTTTGATCGTACACTGGAAGACTAGTAGTAGTTTCCGATGCACATCTGGATGCATTCTGTAACCTGTGGACCTTCTCAGTGTTGATGAAACAAAAAAATTGCATCGGCATTGAACACAATAAGCACCATGCGAACTTTTCTCCATGGGAGTAATGTCTTAAACTGTCTACGCTTTGATCGTACACTGGAAGACTAGTAGTAGTTTCCGTAGCACATCTGGAGGCATTCTGTAATCTGCGGACCTTCAGAGTGTTGATGAATCACAGAAATTGAATCGGCATCGAACACAATAACCACCATGCGGACTTTTCTCCATGAGAGTAATGTCTTAAACTGTCTACGCTTTAAACGTTCCCTGGAAGACTAGTAGCAGTTTCCGAAGCACATCTGGATGCATTCTGTAATCTGTGGACCTTTAGAGTGTTGATAAGAAACAGAAATTGAATCGGCATTGAACACAATAAGCACCATGCGGACTTTTCTCCATGAGAGTAATGTCTTAAACTGTCTATGTTTTGATCGTTCACTGTAAGACTAGTAGTATTTTCCGAAGCACATCTGGAGGCATTCTGTAATCTGTGGACCTTCAGAGTGTTGATGAAACACTGAAATTGAATCGGCATTGAACACAATAAGCACCATGCGGACCTTTCTCCATGAGAGTAATGTCTTAAACTGTCTAAGCTGTGATCGTTCACTGGAAGACTAGCAGTAGTTTCCGAAGCACATCTGGAGGCATTCTGTAATCTGTATACCTTCAGAGTGTTGATGAAACACAGAAATTGCATCGGCATTGAACACAATAAGCACCATGCGAACTTTTCTCCATGGGAGTAATGTCTCAAGCTGTCTACACTTTGATCGTTCCCTGGAAGACTAGTAGTAGTTTCCGAAGCACATCTGCATGCATTCTGTAATCTGTGGAACTTCAGAGTGTTGATGAAACACAAAAATTGCATCGGCATTGAACACGATAAACATCACACGGATTTTTGTCCATGGGAGTAATGTCTTAAACTGTCTACGCTTTGATCGTTCCCTGGAAGAGTAGTAGTAGTTTCCGAGGCACATCTGGAGGCATTCTGTAATCTGTGGAACTTCAGAGTGTTGATGAAACACAAAAATTGCATCGGCATTGAACACAATAAGCACCATGCCGACTTTTTTCCATGGGAGTAATGTCTTAAATTGTCTACGCTTTGATCGTACACTGGAAGACTAGGAGTAGTTTCTTAAGCACATCTGGAGGCATTCTGTAATCTGTGGACCTTCACAGTGTTGATGAAACACAGAAATTGCATCGCCATTGAACAAAATAAGCACCATGCGGACTTTTCTCCATGAGAGTAATGTCTTAAACTGTCTACGATTTAATCGTTCCCTGGAAGACTAGTAGTAGTTTCCGAAGCACATCTGGATGCATTCTGTAATTTGTTTACCTTCAGAGTGTTGATGAAACCCAAAAATTGCATCGGCATTGAACACAATAAGCATCATGCGGACTTTTCTCCAATAGAGTAATGTCTTAAACTGGCTACGCTTTGATCGTTCACTGGAAGACTAGTAGTAGTTTCCGATGCACATCTGGTGGCATTCTGTAATCCGTGGACCTTCAGAGTATTGATGAAACACAAAAATTGCATCGGCATTGAACACAAAAAGCACCATGTGGACCTTTCTCCATGGGAGTAATGTCTTAAACTGTCTACGCTTTGATCGTACACTGGAAGACTAGTAGTAGTTTCCGAAGCACATCTGGAGGCATTCTGTAATCTGTGGACCTTCAGAGTGTTGATGAAACACAAAAATTGCATCGGCATTGAACACAATAAGCACCATGCGGATTTTTCTCCATGGGAGTAATGTCTTAAACTGTCTACGCTTTGATCGTTCACTGGAAGACTAGTAGTAGTTTCCGAAGCACATCTGGAGGCATTCTGTAATCTGTGGACCTCCAGAGTGTTGATGAAACACAAAAATTGCATCGGCATTGAACACAATAAGCACCATGCGCACTTTTCTCCATGGGAGTAATGTCTGAGTCTGTCTACGCTTTGATCGTTCAGTGGAAGACTAGTGGTAGTTTCCGAAGCACATCTGGAGGCATTCTGTAATCTGTGGACCTTCAGAGTGTTGACGAAACGCTGAAATTGAATCGGAATTGAACACAATATTCACCATGCGGACTTTTCTCCATGAGAGTAATGTCTTAAACTGTCTACGCTTTCATCGTTCCCTGGAAGACTAGTAGTAGTTTCCAAGCACATCTGGAGGCATTCTGTAATCTGTGGACCTTCAGAGTGTTGATGAAACACAAAAATTGCATCGGCATTGAACACAATAAGCACCATGCGGACTTTTCTCTATGGGAGTAATGTCTTAAACTGTCTACCATTTGATCGTACACGGGAAGACTAGTAGTAGTTTCCGAAGCACATCTTGAGGCATTCTGTAATCTGCGGACCTTCAGAGTGTTGATGAAACACAGAAATTGAATCGGCATTGAACACAATAACAACCATGCGGACTTTTCTCCATGAGAGTAATGTCTTAAACTGTCCACGCTTTGATCGTTCACTGGAAGACTAGTAGTAGTTTCCAATGCACATCTGGAGGCATTCTGTAATCTGTGGACCTTCAGAGTGTTGATGAAACACAAAAATTGCATTGGCATTGAACACAAAAAACACCATGCGGGCTTCTCTCCATGGGAGTAATGTCTTAAACTGTCTACGCTTTGATCGTACACTGGAAGACTGGTAGTAGTATCCGAAGCACATCTGGAGGCATTCTGTAATCTGCGGACCTTCAGAGTTTTGACGAAACACAGAAATTGAATCGGCATTGAACACAATAAGCACCATGCGGACTTTTCTCCATGAGAGTAATGTCTTAAACTGTCTACCCTTTAAACGTTCCCTGGAAGACTAGTAGTAGTTTCCGAAGCAAATCGTGATGCATTCTGTAATCTGTGGATCTTAGGAGTGTTGATGAAACACAAAATTGCATCGGCATTGAACACAATATGCACCATGCGGACTTTTCTCCATGAGAGTAATGTCTTAAACTGTCCACGCTTTGATCGTTCCCTGGAAGACTAGTAGTAGTTTCCAAAGCACATCTGGATGCATTCTGTAAACTGTGGACCTTTAGAGTGTTGATGAAACACAGAAATTAAATCGGCATTGACCACAATAAGCACCATTCGGACTTTTCTCCATGGGAGTAATGTCTTAAAATGTCTACGTTTTGATCGTTCCCTGGATGACTAGTAGTAGTTTCCGAAGCACATCTGGAAGCATTCTGTAACCTGTGGACCTTCTGAGTGTTGATGAAACACAAAAATTGCATCGGCATTGAACGCAATAAGCACCATGCGAACTTTTCTCCATGGGAGTAATGCCTTAAACTGTTTTCGCTTTGATCGTTTCCTGGAAGACTAGTAGTAGTTTCCGAAGCACATCTGGAGGCATTCTGTAATCTGCGGACCTTCAGAGTTTTGACGAAACACAGAAATTGTATCGGCATTGAACACAATAAGCACCATGCGGACTTTTCTCCATGAGAGTAATGTCTCAAACTGTCTACCCTTTAAATGTTCCCTGGAAGACTGGAAGTACTTTCCGAAGCAAATCGTGATGCATTCTGTAATCTGTGGATCTTAGGAGTGTTGATGAAACACAAAATTGCATCGGCATTGAACACAATATGCACCATGCGGACTTTTCTCCATGAGAGTAATGTTTTAAACTGTCTACGCTTTGATCGTTCCCTGGAAGACTAGTAGTAGTTTCCGAAGCACATCTGGATGCATTCAGTTATCTGTTTACCTTCAGAGTGTTGATGAAACCCAAAAACTGCATCGGCATTGAACATAATAAGCACCATGTGGACTTTTCTCCATGTTAGTAATGTGTTAAACTGTTTACGCATTGATCGTTCCCTGGAGGACTAGTAGTAGTTTCCGAAGCACATCTGGATGCATTCTGTAATCTGTGCATCTTCAGAGTGTTGATGAAACACAGAAATTGCATCGGCATTGAACACAATATGCACCATGCGGACTTTTCTCCATGAGATTAATGTCTTAAACTGTCTACGCTTTGATTGTTCCCTGGAACACTAGTAGTTGTTTCCGAAGCACATCTGGATGCATTCTGTAATCTGTGGACCTTCAGAGTGTTGATGAAACACTAAAATTGCATCGGCATTGGACACAATAATCACCATGCGGACTTTTCTCCATGGGAGTAATGTCTTAAACTGTCTACGCTTTGATCGTTCACTGGAAGACTAGTAGTAGTTTCCGTAGCACATCTGGAGGCATTCTGTAATCTGTGGACCTCCAGAGTGTTGATGAAACACAAAAATTGCATCGGCATTGAACACAATAAGCACCATGCGGACTTTTCTCCATGGGAGTAATGTCTTAGTCTGTCTACGCTTTGATCGTTCACAGGAAGACTAGTGGTAGTTTCCGAAGCACATCTGGAGGCATTCTGTAATCTGTGGACCTTCAGAGTGTTGATGAAACGCTGAAATTGAATCGGAATTGAACACAATAATCACCATGCGGACTTTTCTCCATGAGAGTAATGTCTTAAACTGTCTACGCTTTCATCGTTCCCTGGAAGACTAGTAGTAGTTTCCAAGCACATCTGGAGGCATTCTGTAATCTGTGGACCTTCAGAGTGTTGATGAAACACAAAAATTGCATCGGCATTGAACACAATAAGCACCATTCGGACTTTTCTCTATGGGAGTAATGTCTTAAACTGTCTACCATTTGATCGTACACGGGAAGACTAGTAGTAGTTTCCGAAGCACATCTTGAGGCATTCTGTAATCTGCGGACCTTCAGAGTGTTGATGAAACACAGAAATTGAATCGGCATTGAACACAATAACAACCATGCGGACTTTTCCCCATGAGAGTAATGTCTTAAACTGTCCACGCTTTGATCGTTCACTGGAAGACTAGTAGTAGTTTCCAATGCACATCTGGAGGCATTCTGTAATCTGTGGACCTTCAGAGTGTTGATGAAACACAAAAATTGCATTGGCATTGAACACAAAAAACACCATGCGGGCTTCTCTCCATGGGAGTAATGTCTTAAACTGTCTACGCTTCGATCGTACACTGGAAGACTAGTAGTAGTATCCGAAGCACATCTGGAGGCATTCTGTAATCTGCGGACCTTCAGAGTTTTGACGAAACACAGAAATTGAATCGGCATTGAACACAATAAGCACCATGCGGACATTTCTCCATGAGAGTAATGTCTTAAACTGTCTACCCTTTAAACGTTCCCTGGAAGACTAGTAGTAGTTTCCGAAGCAAATCGTGATCCATTCTGTAATCTGTGGAACTTAGGAGTGTTGATGAAACACAAAATTGCATCGGAATTGAACACAATATGCACCATGCGGACTTTTCTCCATGAGAGTAATGTCTTAAACTGTCTACGCTTTGATCGTTTCCTGGAAGACTAGTAGTAGTTTCCGAAGCACATCTGGATGCATTCTGTAAACTGTGGACCTTTAGAGTGTTGATGAAACACAGAAATTAGATCGGCATTGACCACAATAAGCACCATGCGGACTTTTCTCCATGGGAGTAATGTCTTAAAATGTCTACGCTTTGATCGTTCCCTGGATGACTAGTAGTAGTTTCCGAAGCACATCTGGAAGCATTCTCTAACCTGTGGACCTTCTGAGTGTTGATGAAACACAAAAATTGCATCGGCATTGAACACAATAAGCACCATGCGAACTTTTCTCCATGGGAGTAATGCCTTAAACTGTTTTCGCTTTGATCGTTTCCTGGAAGACTAGTAGTAGTTTCCGAAGCACATCTGGAGGCATTCTGTAATCTGCGGACCTTCAGAGTTTTGACGAAACACAGAAATTGAATCGGCATTGAACACAATAAGCACCATGCGGACATTTCTCCATGAGAGTAATGTCTTAAACTGTCTACCCTTTAAACGTTCCCTGGAAGACTAGTAGTAGTTTCCGAAGCAAATCGTGATCCATTCTGTAATCTGTGGATCTTAGGAGTGTTGATGAAACACAAAATTGCATCGGAATTGAACACAATATGCACCATGCGGACTTTTCTCCATGAGAGTAATGTCTTAAACTGTCTACGCTTTGATCGTTTCCTGGAAGACTAGTAGTAGTTTCCGAAGCAAATCGTGATCCATTCTGTAATCTGTGGATCTTAGGAGTGTTGATGAAACACAAAATTGCATCGGAATTGAACACAATATGCACCATGCGGACTTTTCTCCATGAGAGTAATGTCTTAAACTGTCTACGCTTTGATCGTTTCCTGGAAGACTAGTAGTAGTTTCCGAAGCACATCTGGAGGCATTCTGTAATCTGCGGACCTTCAGAGTTTTGACGAAACACGGAAATAGAATCGGCATTGAACACAATAAGCAACATGCGGACTTTTCTCCATGAGAGTAATGTCTTAAACTGTCTACACTGTGATCGTTCACTGGAAGACTAGCAGTAGTTTCCGAAGCAAAACTGTAGGCATTCTGTAATCCGTATACCTTCAGAGTGTTGATGAAACACAGAAATTTAATCGGCATTAAACACAATAAGCACCATGCGAACTTTTCTCCATGGGGGTAATGTCTCAAACTGTCTACGCTTTGATCGTTCCCTGGAAGACTAGTAGTAGTTTCCGAAGCACATCTGCATGCATTTTGTAATCTGTGGAACTTCAGAGTGTTGATGAAACACAAAAATTGCATCGGCATTGAACACGATAAACATCACACGGAGTTTTGTCCATGGGAGTAATGTCTTAAACTGTCTACGCTTTGATCGTACACTGGTAGACTAGGAGTAGTTTCCGAAGCACATCTGGATTGAATCTGTAATCTGTGGACCTTCAGAGTGTTGATGAAACACAGAAATTGCATCGGCATTGGACACAATAATCACCATGCGGACTTTTCTCCACGGGAGTAATGTCTTAAACTGTCTACGTTTTGATCGTTCCCTGTGAGACTAGTAGTAGTTTCCAAAGTACATCTGGATGCATTCTGTAATTTGTGGACCATCAGAGTGTTGATGAAACTCCAAAATTGCATCGGCATTGACCACAATAAGCACCATGCGGACTTTTCTCCATGGGAGTAATGTCTTAAAATGTCTACGCTTTGATCGTTCCCTGGATGACTAGTAGTAGTTTCCGAAGCACATCTGGAAGCAATCTGTAACCTGTGGACCTTCTGAGTGTTGATGAAACACAAAAATTGCATCGGCATTGAACACAATAAGCACCATGCGAACTTTTCTCCATGGGAGTAATGCCTTAAACTGTTTACGCTTTGATCGTTTCCTGGAAGACTTGTAGCAGTTTCCGAAGCACATCTGGATGCATTCTGTAATCGGAGGACCTTCAGAGTGTTGATGAAACACAAAAATTGCATCGGCATTGAACACAATAAGCACCATGCGGACTTTTCTCCATGACAGTAATGTCTTAAACTGTCTACGCATTGATCGTTCACTGGGAGACTAGTAGTAGCTTCCGATGCACATCTGGAGGCATTCTGTAATCTGTGGACCTTCAGAGTGTTGATGAAACACAAAAATTGCATCGGCATTGAACACAAAAAACATCATGCGGTGTTTTCTCCATGGGAGTAATGTCTTAAACTATCTACGTTTAGATCGTTCCCTGGAAGACTAGTAGTAGTTTCCGAAGCACATCTGGATGCATTCTGTTATCTGTTTACCTTCAGAGTGTTGATGAAACCCAAAAACTGCATCGGCATTGAACATAATAAGCACTATGTGGACTTTTCTCCATGTTAGTAATGTGTTAAACTGTTTACGCATTGATCGTTCCCTGGAGGACTAGTAGTAGTTTCCGAAGCACATCTGGAGGCATTCTGTAATCTGTAGATCTTCAGAGTGTTGATGAAACACAGAAATTGCATCGGCATTGAACACAATATGCACCATGCGGACTTTTCTCCATGAGATTAATGTCTTAAACTGTCTACGCTTTGATCGTTCCCTGGAAGACTAGTAGTAGTTTCCGAAGCACATCTGGATGCATTCTGTAATCTGTGGACCTTCAGAGTGTTGATGAAACACAAAAATTGCATCGGCATTGGACACAATAATCACCATGCGGACTTTTCTCCATGGGAGTAATGTCTTAAACTGTCTACGCTTTGATCGTTCACTGGAAGACTAGTAGCAGTTTCCGAAGCACATCTTTAGGCATTCTGTAATCTGTGCACCTCCAGAGTGTTGATGAAACACAAACATTGCATCGGCATTGAACACAATAAGCACCATGCGGACTTTTCTCCATGGGAGTAATGTCTTAATCTGTCTACGCTTTGATCGTTCACAGGAAGACTAGTGGTAGTTTCCGAAGCACATCTGGAGGCATTCTGTAATCTGTGGACCTTCAGAGTGTTGATGAAACGCTGAAATTGATTTGGAATTGAACACAATAATCACCATGCGGACTTTTCTCCATGAGAGTAATGTCTTAAACTGTCTACGCTTTGATCGTTCCCTGGAAGACTAGTAGTAGTTTCCAAGCACATCTGGAGGCATTCTGTAATCTGTGGACCTTAAGAGTGTTGATGAAACACAAAAATTGCATCGGCATTGAACACAATAAGCACCATGCGGACTTTTCTCTAAGGGAGTAATGTCTTAAACTGTCTACCATTTGATCGTACACGGGAAGACTAGTAGTAGTTTCCGAAGCACATCTTGAGGCATTCTGTAATCTGCGGACCTTCAGAGTGTTGATGAAACACAGAAATTGAATCGGCATTGAACACAATAAGCACCATGCGGACTTATCTCCATGAGAGTAATGTCTTAAACTGTCTACACTGTGATCGTTCACTGGAAGACTAGCAATAGTTTCCGAAGCAAAACTGTAGGCATTCTGTAATCCGTATACCTTCAGAGTGTTGATGAACACAGAAATTTCATCGGCATTAAACACAATAAGCACCATGCGAACTTTTCTCCATGGGAGTAATGTCTCAAACTGTCTACGCTTTGATCGTTCCCTGGAAGACTAGTAGTAGTTTCCGAAGCACATCTGCATGCATTCTGTAATCTGTGGAACTTCAGAGTGTTGATGAAACACAAAAATTGCATCGGCATTGAACACGATAAACATCACACGGAGTTTTGTCCATGGGAGTAATGTCTTAAACTGTCTACGCTATCATCGTTCCCTGGAAGAGTAGTAGTAGTTTCCGAGGCACATCTGGAGGCATTCTGTAATCTGTGGAACTTCAGAGTGTTGATGAAACACAAACATTGCATCGGCATTGAACACAATAAGCACCATGCCGACTTTTTTCCATGGGAGTAATGTCTCAAATTGTCTACGCTTTGATCGTACACTGGAAGACTAGGAGTAGTTCCCGAAGCACATCTGGATTGAATCTGTAATCTGTGGACCTTCAGAGTGTTGATGAAACACAGAAATTGCATCGCCATTGAACAAAATAAGCACCATGCTGACTTTTCTCCATGAGAGTAATGTCTTAAACTGTCTACGATTTGATCGTTCCCTGGAAGACTAGTGGTAGTTTCCGAAGCACATCTGGATGCATTCTGTAATTTGTTTACCTTCAGAGTGTTGATGAAACCCAAAAATTGCATCGGCATTGAACACAATAAGCACCATGCGGACTTTTCTCCATGGGAGTAATGTCTTAAACTGTCTACGTTTTGATCGTTCCCTGTGAGACTAGTAGTAGTTTAAAAAGTACATCTGGATGCATTCTGTAATTTGTGGACCATCAGAGTGTTGATGAAACACCAAAATTGCATCGGCATTGACCACAATAAGGACCATGCGGACTTTTCTCCATGGGAGTAATGTCTTAAAATGTCTACGCTTTGATCGTTCCCTGGATGACTAGTAGTAGTTTCCGAAGCACATCTGGAAGCATTCTGTAACCTGTGGACCTTCTGAGTGTTGATGAAACACAAAAATTGCATCGGCATTGAACACAATAAGCAACATGCGAACTTTTCTCCATGGGAGTAATGCCTTAAACTGTTTACGCTTTGATCGTTTCCTGGAAGACTAGTAGTAGTTTCCGAAGCACATCTGGATGCATTCTGTTATCTGTTTACCTTCAGAGTGTTGATGAAACTCAAAAACTGCATCGGCATTGAACATAATAAGCACCATGTGGACTTTTCTCCATGTTAGTAATGTGTTAAACTGTTTACGCATTGATCGTTCCCTGGAGGACTAGTAGTAGTTTCCGAAGCACATCTGGATGCATTCTGCAATCTGTGGATCTTCAGAGTGTTGATGAAACACAGAAATTGCATCGCCATTGAACACAATATGCACCATGCGGACTTTTCTCCATGAGATTAATGTCTTTAACTGTCTACGCTTTGATTGTTCCCTGGAAGACTAGTAGTAGTTTCCGAAGCACATCTGGATGCATTCTGTAATCTGTGGACCTTCAGAGTGTTGATGAAACACAAAAATTGCATCGGCATTGGACACAATAATCACCATGCGGACTTTTCTCCATGGGAGTAATGTCTTAAACTGTCTACGCTTTGATCGTTCACTGGAAGACTAGTAGTAGTTTCCGAAGCACATCTGGAGGCATTCTGTAATCTGTGGACCTCCAGAGTGTTGATGAAACACAAAAATTGCATCGGCATTGAACACAATAAGCACCATGCGGACTTTTCTCCATGGGAGTAATGTCTTAATCTGTCTACGCTTTGATCGTTCACAGGAAGACTAGTAGTAGTTTCCGAAGAACATCTGCATGCATTCTGTAATCTGTGGAACTTCAGAGTGTTATTGAAACACAAAAATTGCATCGGCATTGAACACGATAAACATCACACGGAGTTTTGTCCATGGGAGTAATGTCTTAAACTGTCTACGCTTTGATCGTTCCCTGGAAGAGTAGTAGTAGTTTCCAGGCACATCTGGAGGCATTCTGTAATCTGTGGAACTTCAGAGTGTTAATGAAACTCAAAAATTGCATCGGCATTGAACACAATAAGCACCATGCCGACTTTTTTCCATGGGAGTAATGTCTTAAATTGTCTACGCTTTGATCGTACACTAAATGACTAGGAGTAGTTTCCGAAGCACATCTGGATTGAATCTGTAATCTGTGGACCTTCAGAGTGTTGATGAAACACAGAAATTGCATCGCCATTGAACAAATTATGCACCATGCGGACTTTTCTCCATGAGAGTAATGTCTTAAACTGTCTACGATTTGATCGTTCCCTGGAAGACTAGTAGTAGTTTCCGAAGCACATCTGGATGCATTCTGTAATTTGTTTACCTTCAGGGTGTTGATGAAACCTAAAAATTGCATCGGCATTGAACACAATAAGCACCATGCGGACTTTTCTCCATGGGAGTAATGTCTTAAACTGTCTACGTTTTTATCGTTCCCTGTGAGACTAGTAGTAGTTTCCTAAGTACATCTGGATGCATTCTGTAATTTGTGGACCATCAGAGTGTTGATGAAACACCAAAATTGCATCGGCATTGACCACAATAAGCACCATGCGGACTTTTCTCCATGGGAGTAATGTCTTAAAATGTCCACGCTTTGATCGTTCCCTGGATGACTAGTAGTAGTTTCCGAAGCACATCTGGAAGCATTCTGTAACCTGTGGACCTTCTGAGTGTTGATGAAACACAAAAATTGCATCAGCATTGAACACAATAAGCACCATGCGAACTTTTCTCCATGGGAGTAATGTCTTAAACTGTTTACGCTTTGATCGTTTCCCGGAAGACTAGTAGTAGTTTCCGAAGCACATCTGGATGCATTCTGTAATCGGTGGACCTTCAGAGTGTTGATGAAACACAAAAATTGCATCGGCATTGAACACAATAAGCACCATGCGGACTTTTCTCCATGAGAGTAATGTCTTAAACTCTCTACGCATTGATCGTTCACTGGAAGACTAGTAGTAGTTTCCGATGCACATCTGGAGGCATTCTGTAATCTGTGGACCTTCAGAGTGTTGATGAAACACAAAAATTGCATCGGCATTGAACACAAAAAACACCATGCGGACTTTTCTCCATGGGAGTAATGTCTTAAACTGTCTACGCTTTGATCGTACACTGGAAGACTAGTAGTAGTTTCCGAAGCACATCTGGAGGCATTCTGTAATCTGCGGACCTTCAGAGTGTTGATGAAACACAGAAATTGAATCGGCATCAAACACAATAAGCACCATGCGGAATTTTCTCCATGAGAGTAATGTCTTAAACTGTCTACGTTTTAACGTTCCCTGGAAGACTAGTAGTTGTTTCCGAAGCACATCTCGATGCATTCTGTAATCAGTGGATCTTCAGAGTGTTGATGAAACACAGAAATTGCATCGGCATTGAACACAATATGCACCATGCGGACTTTTCTCCATGAGAGTAATGTCTTAAACTGTCTACGCTTTGATCGTTCCTTGGAAGACTAGTAGTAGCTTCCGAAGCACATCTGGTTGCATTCTGTAATCTGTGGACCTTCAGAGTGTTGATGAAACACAAAAATTGCATCGGCATTGCACACAATAATCACCATGCGAACTTTTCTCCATGGGAGTAATGTCTTAAACTGTCTACGCTTTGATCGTACACTGGAAGACTAGTAGTAGTTTCCGAAGCACATCTGGATTCATTCTGTAATCTGTGGACCTCCAGAGTGTTGATGAAACACAAAAATTTCATCGGCATTGAACACAATAAGCACCATGCGAACTTTTCTCCATGGGAGTAATGTCTTAAACTGTCTACGCTTTGATCGTTCCCTGGAAGACTAGTAGTTGCTTCCGAAGCACATCTGGATGCATTCTGTAATCGGAGGACCTTCAGAGTGTTGATGAAACACAAAAATTGCATCGGCATTGAACACAATAAGCACCATGCGGACTTTTCTCCATGAGAGTAATGTCTTTAACTTTCTACGCATTGATCGTTCACTGGAAGACCCAGTAGTAGTTTCCGATGCACATCTGGAGGCATTCTGTAATCTGTGGACCTTCAGAGTGTTGATGAAACACAAAAATTGCATCCGCATTGAAGACAAAAAACACCATTCGGACTTTTCTCCATGGGAGTAATGTCTTAAACTGTCTACGCTTTGATCGTACACTGGAAGACTAGTAGTAGTTTCCGAAGCACATCTGGAGGCATTCTGTAATCTGCGGACCTTCAGAGTGTTGATGAAACACAAAAATATCATCGGCATTGAACACAATAAGCACCATGCGGACTTTTCTCCATGGGAGTAATTTCTTAAACTGTCTACGCTTTGATCGTACTCAGGGAGACAAGTAGTAGTTTCCGAAGAACATCTGGATGCATTCTGTAATCTGTGGACCTTTAGAGTGTTGATAAAAAACAGAAATTGAATCGGCATTGAACACAATAAGCACCATGCGGACTTTTCTCCATGAGAGTAATGTCTTAAACTGTCTATGTTTTGATCGTTCACTGTAAGACGAGTAGTAGTTTCCGAAGCACATCTGGAGGCATTCTGTAATCTGTGGACCTTCAGAGTGTTGATGAAACACAGAAATTGAATCGGCATTGAACACAATAAGCACCATGCGGACCTTTCTCCATGCGAGTAATGTCTTAAACTGTCTAAGCTGTGATCGTTCACTGGAAGACTAGCAGTAGTTTCCGAAGCACATCTGGAGGCATTCTGTAATCTGTATACCTTCAGAGTGTTGATGAAACACAAAAATTGCATCGGCATTGAACACAATAAGCACCATGCGAACTTTTCTCCATTAGAGTAATGTCTTAAACTGTCTACGCTTTGATCGTTCACTGGAAGACTAGTAGTAGTTTCCGATGCACATCTGAGGGCATTTTGTAATCCGTGGACCTTCAGAGTGTTGATGAAACACAAAAATTGCATCGGCATTGAACACAAAAAGCACCATGCGGACTTTTCTCCATGGGAGTAATGTCTTAAACTGTCTACGCATTGATCGTACACTGGAAGACTAGTAGTAGTTTCCGAAGCACATCTGGAGGCATTCTGTAATCTGTGGACCTTCAGAGTGTTGACGAAATACAAAAATTGCATCGGCATTGAACACAATAAGCACCATGCGGACTTTTCTCCATGGGAGTAATGTCTTAAACTGTCTACGCTTTGATGGTTCCCTGGAAGACTAGTAGTAGTTTCCGAAGCACATCTGCATGCATTCTGTAATCTGTGGAACTTCAGGGTGTTGATGAAACACAAAAATTTGCACGGCATTGAACACAAAAAACATCATGCGGAGTTTTCTCCATGGGAGTAATGTCTTAAACTATCTACGTTTAGATCGTTCCCTGGAAGACTAGTAGTAGTTTCCGAAGCACATCTGGATGCATTCTGTTATCTGTTTACCTTCAGAGTGTTGATGAAACCCAAAAACTGCATCGGCATTGAACATAATAAGCACCATGTGGACTTTTCTCCATGTTAGTAATGTGTTAAACTGTTTACGCATTGATCGTTCCCTGGAGGACTAGTAGTAGTTTCCGAAGTACATCTGGATGCATTCTGTAAACTGTGGATATTCAGAGTGTTGATGAAACACAGAAATTGCATCGGCATTGACCACAATATGCACCATGCGGACTTTTCTCCATGAGATTAATGTCTTAAACTGTCTACGCTTTGATTGTTCCCTGGAAGAGTAGTAGTAGTTTCCGAAGCACATCTGGATGCATTCTGTAATCTGTGGACCTCCAGAGTGTTGATGAAACACAAAAATTGCATCGGCATTGGACACAATAATCACCATGCGGACTTTTCTTCATGGGAGTAATGTCTTAAACTGTCTACGCTTTGATCGTTCACTGGAAGACTAGTAGTAGTTTCCGAAGCACTTCTGGAGGCATTCTGTAATCTGTGGACCTCCAGTGTGTTGATGAAACACAAAAATTGCATCGGCATTGAACACAATAAGCACCATGCGGACTTTTCTCCATGGGAGTAATGTCTTAATCTGTCTACGCTTTGATCGTTCACAGGAAGACTAGTGGTAGTTTCCGAAGCACATCTGGGGGCATTCTGTAATCTGTGGACCTTCAGAGTGTTGATGAAACGCTGAAATTGAATCGGAATTGAACACAATAATCACCATGCGGACTTTTCTCCATGAGAGTAATGTCTTCAACTGTCTACGCTTTGATCGTTAACTGGAAGTCTAGTAGCAGTTTCCGAAGCACATCTGGATGCATTCTGCAAACTGTGGACCTTCAGACTGTTGATGAAACACAGAAATTGATTCGGCATTGAACACAATAAGCAACATGCGGACTTTTCTCCATGAGAGTTATGTCTTAAACTGTCTACACTGTGATCGTTCACTGGAAGACTAGCAATAGTTTCCGAAGCAAAACTGTAGGCATTCTGTAATCCGTATACCTTCAGAGTGTTGATGAAACACAGAAATTTCATCGGCATTAAACACAATAAGCACCATGCGAAGTTTTCTCCATGGGAGTAATGTCTCAAACTGTCTACGCTTTGATCGTTCCCTGGAAGACTAGTAGTAGTTTCCGAAGCACATCTGCATGCATTCTGTAATCTGTGGAACTTCAGAGTGTTGATGAAACACAAAAATTGCATCGGCATTGAACACGATAAACATCACACGGAGTTTTGTCCATGGGAGTAATGTCTTAAATTGTCTACGCTTTCATCGTTCCCTGGAAGAGTAGTAGTAGTTTCCGAGGCACATCTGGAGGCATTCTGTAATCTGTGGAACTTCAGAGTGTTGATGAAACACAAACATTGCATCGGCATTGAACACAATAAGCACCATGCCGACTTTTTTCCATGGGAGTAATGTCTCAAATTGTCTACGCTTTGATCGTACACTGGAAGACTAGGAGTAGTTTCCGAAGCACATCTGGATTGAATCTGTAATCTGTGGACCTTCAGAGTGTTGATGAAACACAGAAATTGCATCGCCATTGAACAAAATAAGCACCATGCTGACTTTTCTCCATGAGAGTAATGTCTTAAACTGTCTACGATTTGATCGTTCCCTGGAAGACTAGTAGTAGTTTCCGAAGCACATCTGGATGCATTCTGTAATTTGTTTACCTTCAGAGTGTTGATGAAACCCAAAAATTGCATCGGCATTGAACACAATAAGCACCATGCGGACTTTTCTCCATGGGAGTAATGTCTTAAACTGTCTACGTTTTGATCGTTCCCTGTGAGACTAGTAGTAGTTTAAAAAGTACATCTGGATGCATTCTGTAATTTGTGGACCATCAGAGTGTTGATGAAACACCAAAATTGCATCGGCATTGACCACAATAAGGACCATGCGGACTTTTCTCCATGGGAGTTATGTCTTAAAATGTCTACACTTTGATCGTTCCCTGGAGGACTAGGAGTAGTTTCCGAAGCACATCTGGATGCATTATGTAATCTGTGGATCTTCAGAGTGTTGATGAAACACAGAAATTGCATCGGCATTGAACACAATATGCACCATGCGGACTTTTCTCCATGAGATTAATGTCTTAAACTGTCTACGCTTTGATTGTTCCCTGGAAGACTAGTAGTAGTTTCCGAAGCACATCTGGATGCATTCAGTAATCTGTGGACCTTCAGAGTGTTGATGAAACACAAAAATTGCATCGGCATTGGACACAATAATCACCATGCGGACTTTTCTCCATGGGAGTAATGTCTTAAACTGTCTACGCTTTGATCGTTCACTGGAAGACTAGTAGTAGTTTCCGAAGCACATCTGGAGGCATTCTGTAATCTGTGGACCTCCAGAGTGTTGATGAAACACAAAAATTGCATCGGCATTGAACACAATAAGCACCATGCGGACTTTTCTCCATGGGAGTAATGTCTTAATCTGTCTACGCTTTGATCGTTCACAGGAAGACTAGTAGTAGTTTCCGAAGCACATCTGCATGCATTCTATAATCTGTGGAACTTCAGAGTGTTATTGAAACACAAAAATTGCATCGGCATTGAACACGATAAACATCACACGGAGTTTTGTCCATGGGGGTAATGTCTTAAACTGTCTACGTTTTGATCGTTCCCTGTGAGACTAGTAGTAGTTTCCAAAGTACATCTGGATGCATTCTGTAATTTGTGGACCATCAGAGTGTTGATGAAACACCAAAATTGCATCGGCATTGACCACAATAAGCACCATGCGGACTTTTCTCCATGGGAGTAATGTCTTAAAATGTCTACGCTTTGATCGTTCCCTGGATGACTAGTAGTAGTTTCCGAAGCACATCTGGAAGCATTCTGTAACCTGTGGACCTTCTGAGTGTTGATGAAACACAAAAATTGCATCGGCATTGAACACAATAAGCACCATGCGAACTTTTCTCCATGGGAGTAATGTCTTAAACTGTTTACGCTTTGATCGTTTCCTGGAAGACTAGTAGTAGTTTCCGAAGCACATCTGGATGCATTCTGTAATCGGTGGACCTTCAGAGTGTTGATGAAACACAAAAATTGCATCGGCATTGAACACAATAAGCACCATGCGGACTTTTCTATATGAGAGTAATGTCTTAAACTCTCTACGCATTGATCGTTCACTGGAAGACTAGTAGTAGTTTCCGATGCACATCTGGAGGCATTCTGTAATCTGTGGACCTTCAGAGTGTTGATGAAACACAAAAATTGCATCGGCATTGAACGCAAAAAACACCATGCGGACTTTTCTCCATGGGAGTAATGTCTTAAACTGTCTACGATTTGATCGTACACTGGAAGACTAGTAGTAGTTTCCGAAGCACATCTGGAGGCATTCTGTAATCTGCGGACCTTCAGAGTGTTGATGAAACACAGAAATTGAATCGGCATCAAACCCAATAAGCACCATGCGGAATTTTCTCCATGAGAGTAATGTCTACGTTTTAACGTTCCCTGGAAGACTAGTAGTAGTTTCCGAAGCACATCTCGATGCATTCTGTAATCAGTGGATCTTCAGAGTGTTGATGAAACACAGAAATTGCATCGGCATTGAACACAATATGCACCATGCGGACTTTTCTCCATGAGAGTAATGTCTTAAACTGTCTACGCTTTGATCGTTCCTTGGAAGACTAGTAGTAGCTTCCGAAGCACATCTGGTTGCATTCTGTAATCTGTGGACCTTCAGAGTGTTGATGAAACACAAAAATTGCATCGGCATTGCACACAATAATCACCATGCGAACTTTTCTCCATGGGAGTAATGTCTTAAACTGTCTACGCTTTGATCGTACACTGGAAGACTAGTACTAGTTTCCGAAGCACATCTGGATTCATTCTGTAATCTGTGGACATCCAGAATGTTGATGAAGCACAAAAATTGCATCGGCATTGAACACAATAAGCACCATGCGGACTTTTCTCCATGGGAGTAATGTCTTAAACTGTCTACTCTTTGATCGTACACTGGAAGACTAGTAGTAGTTTCCGAAGCACATCTCGATGCATTCTGTAACCTGTGGACCTTCTCAGTGTTGATGAAACAAAAAAATTGCATCGGCATTGAACACAATAAGCACCATGCGAACTTTTCTCCATGGGAGTAATGTCTTAAACTGTCTACGCTTTGATCGTTCCCTGGAAGACTAGTAGTAGCTTCCGAAGCACATCTGGATGCATTCTGTAATCGGAGGACCTTCAGAGTGTTGATGAAACACAAAAATTGCATCGGCATTGAACACAATAAGCACCATGCGGACTTTTCTCCATGAGAGTAATGTCTTAAACTGTCTACGCTTTAAACGTTCCCTGGAAGACTAGTAGCAGTTTCCGAAGCACATCTGGATGCATTCTGTAATCTGTGAACCTTCAGAGTGTTGATGAAACACAAAAATATCATCGGCATTGAACACAATAAGCACCATGCGTACTTTTCTCCATGGGAGTAATTTCTTAAACTGTCTACGCTTTGATCGTACTCAGGAAGACAAGTATTAGTTTCCGAAGAACATCTGGATGCATTCTGTAATCTGTGGATCTTTAGAGTGTTGATAAAAAACAGAAATTGAATCGGCATTGAACACAATAAGCACCATGCGGACTTTTCTCCATGAGAGTAATGTCCTAAACTGTCTATGCTTTGATCGTTCACTGTAAGACTAGTAGTAGTTTCCGAAGCACATCTGGAGGCATTCTGTAATCTGTGGACCTTCAGAGTGTTGATGAAACACAAAAATTGAATCGGCATTGAACACAATAAGCACCATGCGGACCTTTCTCCATGAGAGTAATGTCTTAAACTGTCTAAGCTGTGATCGTTTACTGGAAGACTAGCAGTAGTCTCCGAAGCACATCTGGAGGCATTCTGTAATCTGTATACCTTCAGAGTGTTGATGAAACACAGAAATTGCATCGGCATTGAACACAATAAGCACCATGCGAACTTTTCTCCATGCGAGTAATCTCTCAAACTGTCTACGCTTTGATCGTTCCCTGGAAGAGTAGTAGTAGTTTCCGAGGCACATCTGGAGGCATTCTGTAATCTGTGGAACTTCAGATTGTTGATGAAACACAAAAATTGCATCGGCATTGAACACAATAAGCACCATGCCGACTTTTTTCCATGGGAGTAATGTCTTAAATTGTCTACGCTTTGATCGTACACTGGAAGACTAGGAGTAGTTTCCGAAGCACATCTGGATTGAATCTGTAATCTGTGGACCTTCAGAGTGTTGATGAAACACAGAAATTGCATCGCCATTGAACAAAATAAGCACCATGCGGACTTTTCTCCATGAGAGTAATGTCTTAAACTGTCTACGCTTTGATCGTTCCCTGGAAGACTAGTAGTAGCTTCCGAAGCACATCTGGATGTATTCTGTAATCTGTGGACCTTCAGAGTGTTGATGAAACCCAAAAATTGCATCGGCATTGAGCACAATAAGCACCATGCGGACTTTTCTCCATGGGAGTAATGTCTTAAACTGTCTACGTTTTGATCGTTCCCTGTGAGACTAGTAGTAGTTTCCAAAGTACATCTGGATGCATTCTGTAATTTGTGGACCATCAGAGTGTTGATGAAACACCAAAATTCCATCGGCATTGACCACAATAAGCACCATGCGGACTTTTCTCCATGGGAGTAATGTCTTAAAATGTCTACGCTTTGATCGTTCCCTGGATGACTAGTAGTAGTTTCCGAAGCACATCTGGAAGCATTCTGTAACCTGTGGACCTTCTGAGTGTTGATGAAACACAAACATTGCATCGGCATTGAACACAATAAGCACCATGCGGATTTTCTTTATGAGAGTAATGTCTTAAACTGTCTACGTTTTAACGTTCCCTGGAAGACTAGTAGTAGTTTCCGAAGCACATCTCGATGCATTCTGTAATCAGTGGATCTTCAGAGTGTTGATGAAACACAGAAATTGCATCGGCATTGAACACAATATGCACCATGCGGCCTTTTCTCCATGAGAGTAATGTCTTAAACTGTCTACGCTTTGATCGTTCCCTGGAAGACTAGTAGTAGCTTCCGAAGCACATCTGGTTGCATTCTGTAATCTGTGGACCTTCAGAGTGTTGATGAAACACAAAAATTGCATCGGTATTGAACACAATAATCACCATGCGAACTTTTCTCCATGGGAGTAATGTCTTAAACTGTCTACGCTTTGATCGTACACTGGAAGACTAGTAGTAGTTTCCGAACCACATCTGGATTCATTCTGTAATCTGTGGACCTCCAGAGTGTTGATGAAACACAAAAATTGCATCGGCATTGAACACAATAAGCACCATGCGGACTTTTCTCCATGGGAGTAATGTCTTAAACTGTCTACTCTTTGATCGTACACTGGAAAACTAGTAGTAGTTTCCGAAGCACATCTGGATGCATTCTGTAACCTGTGGACCTTCTCAGTGTTGATGAAACAAAAAAATTGCATCGGCATTGAACACAATAAGCACCATGCGAAATTTTCTCCATGGGATTAATGCCTTAAACTGTCTACGCTTTGATCGTTCCCTGGAAGACTAGTAGTAGCTTCCGAAGCACATCTGGATGCATTCTGTAATCTGTGGACCTTCAGAGTGTTGATGAAACACAAAAATTGCATCGGCATTGAACACAATAAGCACCATGCGGACTTTTCTCCATGAGAGTAATGTCTTAAACTGTCTACGCATTGATCGTTCACTGGAAGACTAGTAGTAGTTTCCGATGCACATCTGGAGGCATTCTGTAATCTGTGGACCTTCAGAGTGTTGATGAAACACAAAAATTGCATCGGCATTGAAGACAAAAAACACCATGCGGACTTTTCTCCATGGGAGTAATGTCTTAAACTGTCTACGCTTTGATCGTACACTGGAAGACTAGTAGTAGTTTCCGAAGCACATCTGGAGGCATTCTGTATTCTGCGGACCTTCAGAGTGTTGATGAAACACAGAAATTGAATCGGCATCGAACACAATAAGCACCATGCGGACTTTTCTCCATGAGAGTAATGTCTTAAACTGTCTACGCTTTAAACGTTCCCTGGAAGACTAGTAGTAGTTTCCGAAGCACATCTGGATGCATTCTGTAATCTGTGAACCTTCAGAGTGTTGATGAAACACAAAAATATCATCGGCATTGAACACAATAAGCACCATGCGGACTTTTCTCCATGGGAGTAATTTCTTAAACTGTCTACGCTTTGATCGTACTCAAGAAGACAAGTAGTAGTTTCCGAAGAACATCTGGATGCATTCTATAATCTGTGGACCTTTAGAGTGTTGATAAAAAACAGAAATTGAATCGGCATTGAACACAATAAGCACCATGCGGACTTTTCTCCATGAGAGTAATGTCTTAAACTGTCTATGTTTTGATCGTTCACTGTAAGACTAGTAGTAGTTTCCGAAGCACATCTGGAGGCATTCTGTAATCTGTGGACCTTCAGAGTGTTGATGAAACACAGAAATTGAATCGGCATTGAACACAATAAGCACCATGCGGACCTTTCTCCATGAGAGTAATGTCTTAAACTGTCTAAGCTGTGATCGTTCACTGGAAGACTAGCAGTAGTTTCCGAAGCACATCTGGAGGCATTCTGTAATCTGTATACCTTCAGAGTGTTGATGAAACACAGAAATTGCATCGGCATTGAACACAATAAGCACCATGCGAACTTTTCTCCATTAGAGTAATGTCTTAACCTGTCTACGCTTTGATCGTTCACTGGAAGACTAGTAGTAGTTTCCGATGCACATCTGGTGGCATTCTGTAATCCGTGGACCTTCAGAGTGTTGATGAAACACAAAAATTGCATCGGCATTGAACACAAAAAGCACCATGCGGACTTTTCTCCATGGGAGTAATGTCTTAAACTGTCTACGCTTTGATCGTACACTGGAAGACTAGTAGTAGTTTCCAAAGCACATCTGGAGGCATTCTGTAATCTGTGGACCTTCAGAGTGTTGATGAAATACAAAAATTGCATCGGCATTGAACACAATAAGCACCATGCGGATTTTTCTCCATGGGAGTAATGTCTTAAACTGTCTACGCTTTGATCGTTCCCTGGAAGACTAGTAGTAGTTTCCGAAGCACATCTGCATGCATTCTGTAATCTGTGGAACTTCAGAGTGTTGATGAAACCGAAAAACTGCATCGGCATTGAACATAATAAGCACCATGTGGACTTTTCTCCATGTTAGTAATGTGTTAAACTGTTTACGCATTGATCGTTCCCTGGAGGACTAGTAGTAGTTTCCGAAGCACATCTGGATGCATTCTGTAATCTGTGGATCTTCAGAGTGTTGATGAAACACAGAAATTGCATCGGCATTGAACACAATATGCACCATGCGGACTTTTCTCCATGAGATTAATGTCTTAAACTGTCTACGCTTTGATTGTTCCCTGGAAGACTAGTAGTAGTTTCCTAAGCACATCTGGATACATTCTGTAATCTGTGGACCTTCAGAGTGTTGATGAAACACAAAAATTGCATCGGCATTATACACAATAATCACCATGCGGACTTTTCTCCATGGGAGTAATGTCTTAAACTGTCTACGCTTTGATCTTTCACTGGAAGACTAGTAGTAGTTTCCGAAGCACATCTGGAGGCATTCTGTAATCTGTGGACCTCCAGAGTGTTGATGAAACACAAAAATTGCATCGGCATTGAACACAATAGGCACCATGCGGACTTTTCTCCATGGGAGTAATGTCTTAATCTGTCTACGCTTTGGTCGTTCACAGAAAGACTAGTGGTAGTTTCCGAAGCACATCTGGAGGCATTCTGTAATCTGTCGACCTTCAGAGTGTTGATGAAACGCTGAAATTGAATCGGAATTGAACACAATAATCACCATGCGGACTTTTCTCCATGAGAGTAATGTCTTAAACTGTCTATGCTTTGATCGTTCTCTGGAAGACTAGTAGTAGTTTCCAAGCACATCTAGAGGCATTCTGTAATCTGTGGACCTTCAGAGTGTTGATGAAACACAAAAATTGCATCGGCATTGAACACAATAAGCACCATGCGGACTTTTCTCTATGGGAGTAATGTCTTAAACTGTCTACCATTTGATCCTACACGGGAAGACTAGTAGTAGTTTCCGAAGCACATCTTGAGGCATTCTGTAATCTGCGGACCTTCAGGGTGTTGATGAAACACAGAAATTGAATCGGCATTGAACACAATAAGAACCATGCGGACTTTTCTCCATGAGAGTAATGTCTTAAACTGTCCACGCTTTGATCGTTCACTGGAAGACTAGTAGTAGTTTCCAATGCACATCTGGAGGCATTCTGTAATCTGTGGACCTTCAGATTGTTGATGAAACACAAAAATTGCATTGGCATTGAACACAAAAAACACCATGCGGGCTTTTCTCCATGGGAGTAATGTCTTAAACTGTCTACGCTTTGATCGTACACTGGAAGACTAGTAGTAGTATCCGAAGCACATCTGGAGGCATTCTGCTATCTGCGGACCTTCAGAGTGTTGACGAAACACAGAAATTGAATCGGCATTGAACACAATAAGGACCATGCGGACTTTTCTCCATGAGAGTAATGTCTTAAACTGTCTACCCTTTAAACGTTCCCTGGAAGACTACTGGTAGTTTCCGAAGCAAATCGTGATGCATTCTGTAATCTGTGGATCTTAGGAGTGTTGATGAAACACAAAAATTGCATCGGCATTGAACACAATATGCACCATGCGGACTTTTCTCCATGAGAGTAATTCTTAAACTGTCTACGTTTTGATCGTACACTGGAAGACTAGTAGTAGTTTCCGAAGCACATCTGGAGGCATTCTGTAATCTGTGGACCTTCAGAATGTTGATGGAATACAAAAATTGCATCGGCATTGAACACAATAAGCACCATGCGGACTTTTCTCCATGGGAGTAATGTCTTAAACTGTCTACGCTTTGATCGTTCCCTGGAAGACTAAAAGTAGTTTCCGAAGCACATCTGCATGCATTCTGTAATCTGTGGAACTTCAGAGTGTTGATAAAACACAAAAATTGCATCGGCATTGAACACAATAAACATCATGCGGAGTTTTCTCCATGGGGGTAATGTCTTAAACTGTCTACGCTTTGATCGTTCCCTGGAAGACTAGTAGTAGTTTCCGAAGCACATCTGCATGCATTCTGTAATCTGTGGAACTTCAGAGTGTTGATGAAACCGAAAAACTGCATCGGCATTGAACATAATAAGCACCATGTGGACTTTTCTCCATGTTAGTAATGTGTTAAACTGTTTACGCATTGATCGTTCCCTGGAGGACTAGTAGTAGTTTCCGAAGCACATCTGGATGCATTCTGTAATCTGTGGATCTTCAGAGTGTTGATGAAACACAGAAATTGCATCGGCATTGAACACAATATGCACCATGCGGACTTTTCTCCATGAGATTAATGTCTTAAACTGTCTACGCTTTGATTGTTCCCTGGAAGACTAGTAGTAGTTTCCTAAGCACATCTGGATACATTCTGTAATCTGTGGACCTTCAGAGTGTTGATGAAACACAAAAATTGCATCGGCATTATACACAATAATCACCATGCGGACTTTTCTCCATGGGAGTAATGTCTTAAACTGTCTACGCTTTGATCGTTCACTGGAAGACTAGTAGTAGTTTCCGAAGCACATCTGGAGGCATTCTGTAATCTGTGGACCTCCAGAGTGTTGATGAAACACAAAAATTGCATCGGCATTGAACACAATAGGCACCATGCGGACTTTTCTCCATGGGAGTAATGTCTTAATCTGTCTACGCTTTGGTCGTTCACAGAAAGACTAGTGGTAGTTTCCGAAGCACATCTGGAGGCATTCTGTAATCTGTCGACCTTCAGAGTGTTGATGAAACGCTGAAATTGAATCGGAATTGAACACAATAATCACCATGCGGACTTTTCTCCATGAGAGTAATGTCTTAAACTGTCTATGCTTTGATCGTTCTCTGGAAGACTAGTAGTAGTTTCCAAGCACATCTGGAGGCATTCTGTAATCTGTGGACCTTCAGAGTGTTGATGAAACACAAAAATTGCATCGGCATTGAACACAATAAGCACCATGCGGACTTTTCTCTATGGGAGTAATGTCTTAAACTGTCTACCATTTGATCCTACACGGGAAGACTAGTAGTAGTTTCCGAAGCACATCTTGAGGCATTCTGTAATCTGCGGACCTTCAGGGTGTTGATGAAACACAGAAATTGAATCGGCATTGAACACAATAAGAACCATGCGGACTTTTCTCCATGAGAGTAATGTCTTAAACTGTCCACGCTTTGATCGTTCACTGGAAGACTAGTAGTAGTTTCCAATGCACATCTGGAGGCATTCTGTAATCTGTGGACCTTCAGATTGTTGATGAAACACAAAAATTGCATTGGCATTGAACACAAAAAACACCATGCGGGCTTTTCTCCATGGGAGTAATGTCTTAAACTGTCTACGCTTTGATCGTACACTGGAAGACTAGTAGTAGTATCCGAAGCACATCTGGAGGCATTCTGCTATCTGCGGACCTTCAGAGTGTTGACGAAACACAGAAATTGAATCGGCATTGAACACAATAAGGACCATGCGGACTTTTCTCCATGAGAGTAATGTCTTAAACTGTCTACCCTTTAAACGTTCCCTGGAAGACTACTGGTAGTTTCCGAAGCAAATCGTGATGCATTCTGTAATCTGTGGATCTTAGGAGTGTTGATGAAACACAAAAATTGCATCGGCATTGAACACAATATGCACCATGCGGACTTTTCTCCATGAGAGTAATTCTTAAACTGTCTACGTTTTGATCGTACACTGGAAGACTAGTAGTAGTTTCCGAAGCACATCTGGAGGCATTCTGTAATCTGTGGACCTTCAGAATGTTGATGGAATACAAAAATTGCATCGGCATTGAACACAATAAGCACCATGCGGACTTTTCTCCATGGGAGTAATGTCTTAAACTGTCTACGCTTTGATCGTTCCCTGGAAGACTAAAAGTAGTTTCCGAAGCACATCTGCATGCATTCTGTAATCTGTGGAACTTCAGAGTGTTGATAAAACACAAAAATTGCATCGGCATTGAACACAATAAACATCATGCGGAGTTTTCTCCATGGGGGTAATGTCTTAAACTATCTACGCTTAGATCGTTCCCTGGAAGACTAGTAGTAGTTTCCGAAGCACATCTGGATGCATTCTGTAATATGTTTACCTTCAGAGTGTTCATGAAACCCAAAAATTGCATCGGCATTGAACACAATATGCACCATGCGGACTTTTCTCCATGAGAGTAATGTCTTAAACTGTCTACGCTTTGATCGTTCCCTGGAAGACTAGTAGTAGTTTCCGAAGCAAATCTGGTGGCATTCTGTAATCTGTGGACCTTCAGAGTGTTGATGAAATACAAAAATTGCATCGGCATTGAACACAATAAGCACCATGCGGACTTTTCTCCATTAGAGTATTGTCTTAAACTGCCTACGCTTTGATCCTTCGCTGGAAGACTAGTAGTAGTTTCCGAAGCACATCTGCATGCATTCTGTAATCTGTGGAACTTCAGAGTGTTGATGAAACACAAAAATTGCATCGGCATTGAACACAATAAACATCGTGCGGAGTTTTCTCCATGGGAGTAATGTCTTAAACTATCTACGCTTAGATCGTTCCCTGGAAGAGTAGTAGTAGTTTCCGAGGCACAACTGGAGGCATTCTATAATCTGTGGAACTTCAGAGTGTTGATGATACACAAAAATTGCATCGGCATTGAACACAATAAGCACCATGCCGACTTTTTTCCATGGGAGTAATGTCTTAAACTGTCTACGCTTTGATCGTTTCCTGGAAGACTAGTAGTAGTTTCCGATGCACATCTGGATGCATTCTGTAATCTGTTTACCTTCAGAGTGTTGATGAAACCCAAAAATTCCATCGGCATTGAACATAATAAGCACCATGTCGACTTTTCTCCATGTTAGTAATGTGTTAAACTGTTTACGCATTGATCGTTCCCTGGGAGACTAGTAGTAGTTTCCGAAGCACATCTGGATGCATTCTGTAATCTGTGGATCTTCAGAGTGTTGATGAAACACAGATATTGCATCGGCATTGAACACAATATGCACCTTGCGGACTTTTCTCCATGAGATTAATGTCGTAAACTGTCTACGCTTTGATTGTTCCCTGGAAGACTAGTAGTAGTTTCCGAAGCACATCTGGATGCATTCTGTAATCTGTGGACCTTCTGAGTGTTGATGAAACACAAAAATTGCATCGGCATTGGACACAATAATCACCATGCGGAATTTCCTCATGGGAGTAATGTCTTAAACTGTCTACGCTTTGATCGTTCACTGGAAGACTAGTAGTAGTTTCCGAAGCACATCTGGAGGCATTCTGTAATCTGTGGACCTTCAGAGTGTTGATGAAACACAAAAATTGCATCGGCATTGAACACAATAATCACCATGCGGACTTTTCTCCATGGGAGTAATTTCTTAATCTGTCTACGCTTTGATCGTTCACAGGAAGACTAGTGGTAGTTTCCGAAGCACATCTGGAGGCATTCTGTAATCTGTGGACCTTCAGAGTGTTGATGAAACGCAGAAATTGAATCGGAATTGAACACAATAATCACCATGCGGACTTTTCTCCATGAGAGTAATGTCTTAAACTGTCTACGCTTTGATCGTTCCCTGGAAGACTAGTAGTAGTTTCCGAAGCACATCTGGAGGCATTCTGTAATCTGTGGTCCTTCAGAGTGTTGATGAAACACAAAAATTACATCGGCATTGAACACAATAAGCACCATGCGGAGTTTTCTCCATGGGAGTAATGTCTTAAACTGTCTACCCTTTGATCGTACACTGGAAGACTAGTAGTAGTTTCCGAAGCACATCTTTAGGCCTTCTGTAAACTGCGGACCTGCAGAGTGTTGATGAAACACAGAAATTGAATCGGCATTGAACACAATAAGAACCATGCGGACTTTTCTCCATGAGAGTAATGTCTTAAACTGTCTACGTTTTGATCGTTCACTGGAAGACTAGTAGTAGTTTCCGATGCACATCTGGAGGCACTCTGTAATCTGTGGAATTTCAGAGTGTTGATGAAACACAGAAATTGCATCGGCATTGAACACAATAAGCACCATGCCGACTTTTTTCCATGGCAGTAATGTCTTAAACTGTCTACGCTTTATCGTTCCCAGGAAGACTAGTAGTAGTTTCCGAAGCACATCTGGATGCATTATGTAATCTGCTTACCTTCAGAGTGTTGATGAAACCCAAAAATTCCATCGGCATTGAACATAATAAGCACCATGTGGACTTGTCTCCATGTTAGTAATGTGTTAAATTGTTTACGCATTGATCGTTCCCTGGGAGACTAGTAGTAGTTTCCGAAGCACATCTGGATGCATTCTGCAATTTTTGGACCTTCAGAGTGTTGATGAAACACAAAAATTGCATTGGCATTGGACACAATAATCACCATGCGGACTTTCCTCATGGGAGTAATGTCTTAAAATGTCTACGATTTGATCGTTCACTGGAAGACTAGTAGTAGTTTCCGAAGCACATCTTTAGGCATTCTGTAATCCGCGGACCTTCAGAGTGTTGATGAAACACAGAAATTGAATCGGCATTGAACACAATAAGCACCATGCGGACTTTTCTCCATGGGAGTAATGTCTTAAACTGTCTACCCTTTGATCGTACACTGGAAGACTAGTAGTACTTTCCGAAGCACATCTTTGGGCATTCTGTAATCTGCGGACCTTCAGAGTGTTGATGAAACACAGAAATTGAATCGGCATTGAACACAATAAGAACCATGCGGACTTTTCTCCATGAGAGTAATGTCTTAAACTGTCTACGTTTTGATCGTTCACTGGAAGACTAGTAGTAGTTTCCGATGCACATCTGGAGGCATTCTGTAATCTGTGGACCTTCAGAGTGTTGATGAAACACAAAAATTGCTTCGGCATTGAACACAAAAAGCACCATGCGGACTTTTCTCCATTGGAGTAATGTCTTAAACTGTCTACGCTTTGATCGTACACTGGAAGACTAGTAGTAGTTTCCGAAGCACATCTGGAGGCATTCTGTAATCTGTGGACCTCCAGAGTGTTCATGAAACACAAAAATTGCATTGGCATTGAACACAATAAGCACCATGCGGACTTTTCTCAATGGGAGTAATGTCTTAAACTGTCTACGCTTTGATCGTTCACTGGAAGACTAGTGGCAGTTTCCGAAGCACATCTTCAGGCATTCTGTAATCTGTGGACCTTCAGAGTGTTGATGAAACGCAGAAATTGAATCGGCATTGAACACAATAATCACCATGCGGACTTTTCTCCATGAGAGTAATGTCTTAAACTGTCTACGTTTTGTTCGTTCCCTGGAAGACTAGTAGTAGTTTCCGAAGCACATCTGGAGGCATTCTGTAATCTGGGACCTTCAGAGTGATGATGAAACACAAAAATTGCATCGGCAATGAACACAATAAGCACCATGCGGACTTTTCTCCATGGGAGTAATATCTTAAAATGTCTACGCTTTGATCGTACACTGGAAGACTAGTAGTAGTTTCCGAAGAACATCTGGAGGCATTCTGTAATCTGTGGACCACCAGAGTGTTGATGAAACACAAAGATTGCATCGGCATTGAACACAATAAGCACCATGCGGACTTTTCTCCATGAGAGTAATGTCTTAATCTGTCTACGCTTTGATCGTTCACTGGATGACTAGTAGTAGTTTCCGATGCACATCTGGAGGCATTCTGTAATCTGTGGACCTTCAGAGTGTTGCTGAAACACAAAAATTGCATCGGCATTGTTCACAAAAAGCACCATGCGGACTTTTCTCCATGGGAGTAATGTCTTAAACTGTCTACGCTTTTATCGTGCACTGGAAGACTAGTAGTAGTTTCCGAAGCACATCTGGAGGCATTCTGTAATCTGCGGACCTTCAGAGTGTTGATGAAATCCAGAAATTGAATCGGCATTGAACACAATAAACACCATGCGGACTTTTCTCCATGAGAGTAATGACTTAAACTGTCTACGCTTGAAACGTTCCCTGGAAGACTAGTAGTAGCTTCAGAAGCACATCGTGATGCATTCTGTAATCTGTGGATCTTCAGAGTGTTGATGAAACACTGAAATTGCATCGACATTGAGCACAATATGCACCATGCGGACTTTTCTCCATGAGAGTAATGTCTTAAACTGTCTACGCTTTGATCGTTCCCTGGAAGACTAGTAGTAGTTTCCGAAGCACATCTGATGCATTCTGTAATCTGTGGACCTTCAGGGTGTTGATGAAACACAAAAATTGCATCGGCATTGAACACAATAAGCACCATGCGGACTTTTCTCAATGGGAGTAATGTCTTAAACTGTCTACGATTTGATCGTACACTGGAAGACTAGTAGTAGTTTCCGAAGCACATCTGGATGCATTCTGTAATCTGTGGACCTCCAGAGTGTTCATGAAACACAAAAATTGCATCGGCATTGAACACAATAAGCACCAAGCGGACTTTTCTCCATGGGAGTAATGTCTTAAACTGTCTACGCTTTGATCGTTCACTGGAAGACTAGTGGTAGTTTCCGAAGCACATCTTCAGGCATTCTGTAATCTGTGGACCTTCAGAGTGTTGATGAAACGCAGAAATTGAATCGGCATTGAACACAATAATCACCATGCGGACTTTTCTCCATGAGAGTAATGTCTTAAACTGTCTACGTTTTTTTCGTTCCCTGCAAGACTAGTAGTAGTTTCCGAAGCACATCTGGAGGCATTCTGTAATCTGTGGACCTTCAGAGTGATGATGAAAAACAAAAATTGCATCGGCAACGAACACAATAGGCACCATGCGGACTTTTCTCCATGGGAGTAATGTCTTAAACTGTCTACGCTTTGATCGTACACTGGAAGACTAGTAGTAGTTTCCGAAGCACATCTGGAGGCATTCTGTAATCTGCTTACCTTCAGAGTGTTGATGAAACACAGAACTTGAATCGGCATTGAACACAATAAGCACCATGCGGACTTTTCTCCATGAGAGTAATGTCTTAAACTGTCTACGCTACGATCGTTCCCTGGAAGACTAGTAGTAGTTTCCGAAGCACATCTGGAGGCATTCTGTAATCTGTGAACCTTCAGAGTGTTGATGAAACACAAATATTGCATCGGCATAGAACACAATAAGCACCATGCGGACTTTTTTCCTTGGGAGTTATGTCTAAAACTGTCTACGCTTTGATCGTACAATGGAAGACTAGTAGTAGTTTCCGAAGCACATCTGAAGGCATTCTGTAATCTGTGGATCTTAGGAGTGTTGATGAAACACAAAAATTGCATCGGCATTGAACACAATAAGCACCATGCGAACTTTACTTCATGGGAGTAATGTCTTAAACTGTCCACGCTTTGATCGTACACTGGAAGACTAGTAGTAGTTTCCGAAGCACATCTGCATGCACTCTGCAATCTGTGGACCTTCAGAGTGTTGATGAAACACAAAAATTGCATCGGCATTGAACACAATAAGAACCTCGCCGACTATTCTCCATAGGAGTAATGTCTTAAATTGTCTACGCTATGATCGTTTCCTGGAAGACTAGTAGTAGTTTCCGAAGCACATCTGGAGGCATTCTATAATCTGTGCACGTTCAGAGTGTTGATGAAACACAAAAATTGAATCGGCATTGAACACAATAAGCACCATGCGGACTTTTCTCCATGGGAGTAATGTCTTAAACTGTCTACGTTTTGATCGTTCCCTGAAAGACTAGTAGTAGTTTCCGAAGTACATCTGGTTGCATTCTGTAATCTGTGGATCTTCAGAGTGTTGATGAAACACTGAAATTGCATCGGCATTGAACACAATATGCACCATGCGGACTTTTCTCCATGAGAGTAATGTCTTAAACTGTCTACGCTTTGATCGTTCCCTGGAAGACTAGTAGTAGGTTCCGAAGAACATCTGGATGCATTCTGTAATCTGTGGAACTTCAGAGTGTTGATGAAAAACAGAAATTGAATCGGCATTGAACACAATAAGCACCATGCGGACTTTTCTCCATGACAGTAATGTCTTAAACTATCTACGCTTTGATCCTTCACTTGAAGACTAGTAGTAGTTTCCGAAGCACATCTGGATGCATTCTGTAATCTGTGGACCTCCAGAGTGTTCATGAAACACAAAAATTGCATCGGCATTGAACACAATAAGCACCATGCGGACTTTTCTCCATGGGAGTAATGTCTTAAACTGTCTACGCTTTGATCGTTCACTGGAAGACTAGTGGTAGTTTCCGAAGCACATCTTCACACATTCTGTAATCTGTGGACCTTCAGAGTGTTGATGAAACGCAGAAATTGAATCGGCATTGAACACAATAATCACCATGCGGACTTTTCTCCATGAGAGTAATGTCTTAAACTGTCTACGTTTTTTTCGTTCCCTGGAAGACTAGTAGTAGTTTCCGAAGCACATCTGGATGCATTCTGTAATCTGTTGACCTTCAGAGTGATGATGAAACACAAAAATTGCATCGGCAATGAACACAATAAGCACCATGCGGACTGTTCTCCATGGGAGTAATGTCTTAAACTGTCTACGCTTTGATCGTACACTGGAAGACTTGTAGTAGTTTCCGAAGCACATCTGGAGGCATTCTGTAATCTGCTTACCTTCAGAGTGTTGATGAAACACAGAACTTGAATCGGCATTGAACACAATAAGCACCATACGAAATTTTCTCTATGGGAGTAATGTCTTAAACTGTCTACGATTTGTCCGTACACTGCAAGACTAGTAGTAGTTTCCGAAGCACATTTGGAAGCATTTTGTAACCTGTGGACCTTCAGAGTGTTGATGAAACACAAAAATTGTATCTGCATTGAACACAATAAGCACCATGCGAACTTTTCTCCATGGGAGTAATGTCTTAAACTGTCTACGCTTTGATCGTACACTGGAAGACTAGTAGTAGTTTCCGAAGCACATCTGGATGCATTCTGTAATCTGTGGACATTCAGAGTTCTGATGAAACACAAAAATTGCATCGGCATTGAACACAATAAGCACCATGCGGTCTTTTCTCCATGGGAGTAACGTCTTAAACTGTCTACGCTTTTATCGTACACTGGAAGACTAGTAGTAGTTTCCGAAGCACATCTGGATGCACTCTGTAATCTGTGGACATTCAGAGTGTTGATGATACACAAAAATTGCATCGGCATTGAACACAATAAGCACCATGCGGACTTTTCTCCATGGGAGTAATGTCTTAAACTGTCTACCCTTTGATCGTTCCCTGGAAGACTAGTAGTAGTTTCCGAAGCACATCTGGAGGCATTCTGTAATCTGTGGACCTTCAGAGTGTTGATGAAACACAGAAATTGCATCGGCATTGAACACAATAAGCACCATACGGACTTTTCTACATGGGAGAACAGTCTTAAACTGTCTACGCTTTGATCGTTCCCTGGATGACTAGTAGTAGTTTCCGAAGCACATCTGGATGCAGTCTATAATCTGTGAACCTTCAGAGTGTTGATGAAACAAAGAAATGGAATCGGCATTGAACACTATAAGCACCATGCGGATTTTTCTCCATGGGAGTAATGTCTTAAACTGTCTACGTTTTGGTCGTTCCCTGGAAGACTAGTAGTAGTTTCCGAAGTACATCTGGATGCATTCTGTAATCTGTGGACCATCAGAGTGTTGATGAAAGACAAAAATTGCATCGGCATTGACCACAATAAGCACCATGAGGACTTTTCTCCATGGGAGTAATGTTTTAAACTGTCTACGCTTTGATCGTTCATTGGAAGACTTGTAGTAGTTTCCGAAGCATATCTGGATGCATTCTGAAATCTGTGGACCTTCAGAGTGTTGATGAAACACAAAAATTGCATCGGCATTGAACACAATAAGCACCATGCGAACTTTTCTCAATGGGAGTAATGTCTTAAACTGTCTACGCTTTGATCGTTCCCTGGAAGACTAGTAGTAGTTTCCGATGTACATCTGGATGCATTCTGTAATCTGTGGACCATTAGAGTGTTGATGAAAGACAAAAATTGCATCGTCATTGACCACAATAAGCACCATGAGGACTTTTCTCCTTGGGAGTAATGTTTTAAACTGTCTACGCTTTGATCGTTCCCTAGAAGACTAGTAGTAGTTTCCGAAGCATATCTGGATGCATTCTGTAATCTGTGGAACTTCAGAGTGTTGATGAAACACAAAAATTGCATCAGCATTGAACACAATAAACTCCATGCCGACTTTTTTCCATGGGAGGAATCTCTTAAACTGTCTATGCTTTGATCGTACACTAGAAGACTAGGAGTAGCTTCCGAAGCACATCTGGAGGGATTCTGTAATCTGTGGACCTTCAGAGTTTTGATGAAACACTGAAATTGTATCGGCATTGAACGCAATAAGCACCATTCGGACTTTTCTCCATGCGAGTAATGTCTTAAACTGTCTACGCTTTGATCGTTCACTGGAAGACTAGTGGCAGTTTCCGAAGCACATCTGGAGGCATTCTGTAATCTGTGGACCTTCAGAGTGTTGATGAAACGCAGAAATTGAATCGGCATTGAACACAATAATCACCATGCGGACTTTTCTCCATGAGAGTAATGTCTTAAACTGTCTACGTTTTGTTCGTTCCCTGGAAGACTAGTAGTAGTTTCCGAAGCACATCTGGAGGCATTCTGTATTCTGCGGACCTCCAGAGTGTTGATTAAACACAAAAATTGCATCGGCATTGAACACAATAAGCACCATGCGGACTATTCTCCATGAGAGTAATGTCTTAATCTGTCTACGCTTTGATCGTTCACTGGAAGACTAGTAGTAGTTTCCGATGCACATCTGGAGGCATTCTGTAGACTGTGGACCTCCAGAGTGTTGCTGAAACACAAAAATTGCATCGGCATTGTACACAAAAAGCACCATGCGGACTTTTCTCCATGGGAGTAATGTTTTAAACTGTCTACGCTTTGATCGTACACTGGAAGACTTGTAGTAGTTTCCGAAGCATATCTGGATGCATTCTGAAATCTGTGGACCTTCAGAGTGTTGATGAAACATAGAAATTGCATCGGCATTGAACACAATAAGCACCATGCGAACTTTTCTCAATGGGAGTAATGTCTTAAACTGTCTACGCTTTGATCGTTCCCTGGAAGACTAGTAGTAGTTTCCGAAGCACATCTGAAGGCATTCTGTAATCTGTGGACGTTCAGAGTGTTGATGATACACAAAAATTTCATCGGCATTGAACACAATAAGCACCATGCGAACTTTACTCCATGGGAGTAATGTCTTAAACTGTCTACGCTTTGATCGTACACTGGATGACTAGTAGTAGTTTCCGAAGCACATCTGGATGCATTCTGCAATCTGTAGACCTTCAGAGTGTTGATGAAACACAAAAATTGCATCGGCATTGAACACATTAAGCACCATGCCGACTTTTCTCCATAGGAGTAATGTCTTAAATTGTCTACGCTATGATCGTTTCCTGGAAGACTAGTAGTAGTTTCCGAAGCACATCTGGAGGCATTCTATAATCTGTGCACGTTAAGAGTGTTGATGAAACACAAAAATTGAATCGGCATTGAACACAATAAGCACCATGCGGACTTTTCTCCATGGGAGTAATGTCTTAAACTGTCTACCTTTTGTTCGTTCCCTGGAAGACTAGTAGTAGTTTCCGAAGTACATCTTTTTGCATTCTGTAATCTGTGGATCTTCAGAGTGTTGATGAAACACGGAAATTGAATCGCCATTGAACACAATAAGCCCCATGCGGACCTTTCTCCATGAGAGTAATGTCTTAAACTGTCTAATCTGTGATCGTTCACTGGAAGACTAGCAGTAGTTTCCGAAGCACATCTGGAGGCATTCTGTAATCTGTATACGTTCAGAGTGTTGATGAAACACAGAAATTGCATCGGCATTGAACACAATAAGCACCATGCGGACTTTTCTCCATGGGAGTAATGTCTTATACTGTCTACGCTTTGATCGTTCCCTGGAAGACTAGTAGTAGTTTCCGAAGTACATCTGGATGCATTCTATAATCTGTGAACCTTCAGAGTGTTGATGAAACAAAGAAATTGAATCGGCATTGAACACTATAAGCACCATGCGGACTTTTCTCCATGGGAGTAATGTCTTAAACTGTCTACGTTTTGATCGTTCCCTGGAAAACTGGTAGTAGTTTCCGAAGTACATCTGGATGCATTCTGTAATCTGTGGACCATCAGAGTGTTGATGAAAGACAAAAATTGCATCGTCATTGACCACAATAAGCACCATGAGGACTTTTCTCTTTGGGAGTAAAGTTTTAAACTGTCTACGCTTTGATCGTTCCCTGGAAGACTAGTAGTAGTTTCCGAAGCATATCTGGAGGCATTCTGTAATCTGTGGAACTTCAGAGTGTTGATGAAACACAAAAATTGCATCGGCATTGAACACAATAAGCACCATGCGGACTTTTCTCCATGGGAGTAATGTCTTAAAATGTCTACGCTTTGATCGTACACTGGAAGACTAGTAGTAGTTTCCGAAGAACATCTGGAAGCATTCTGTAATCTGTGGACCTCCAGAGTGTTGATGAAACACAAAAATTGCATCGGCATTGAACACAATAAGCACCATGCGGACTTTTCCCCATGAGAGTAATGTCTTAATCTGTCTACGCTTTGATCGTTCACTGGAAGACTAGTAGTAGCTTCCGATGCACATCTGGAGGCATTCTGTAATCTGTGGACCTTCAGAGTGTTGCTGAAACACAAAAATTGCTACGGAATTGTACACAAAAAGCACCATGCGGACTTTTCTCCATGGGAGTAATGTCTTAAACTGTCTACGCTTTTATCGTACACTGGAAGACTAGTAGTAGTTTCCGAAGCACATCTGGAGGAATTCTGTAATCTGCGGACCTTCAGAGTGTTGTTGAAACACAGAAATTGAATCGGCATTGAACACAATAAGCAGCATACGGACTATTCTCCATGAGAGTAATGTCTTAAACTGTCTACGCTTGAAACGTTCCCTGGAAGACTAGTAGTAGCTTCCGAAGCACATCGTGATGCATTCTGTAATCTGTGGATCTTCAGAGTGTTGATGAAACACTGAAATTGCATCGGCATTGAACACAATAAGAACCATGCGGACTTTTCTCCATGGGAGTAATGTCTTAAACTGTCTACGCTTGAAACGTTCCCTGGAAGACTAGTAGTAGCTTCCGAAGCACATCGTGATACATTCTGTAATCTGTGGATCCTCAGAGTGTTGATGAAACGCAGAAATTGAATCGGCATTGAACACAATAATCACCATGCGGACTTTTCTTCATGAGAGTAATGTCTTAAACTGTCTACGTTTTTTTCGTTCCCTGGAAGGCTAGTAGTAGTTTCCGAAGCACATCTGGAGGCATTCTGTAATCGGCTTACCTTCAGAGTGTTGATGAAACACAGAACTTGAATCGGCATTGAACACAATAAGCACCATGCGGACTTTTCTCCATGAGAGTAATGTCTTAAACTGTCTACGCTACGATCGTTTCCTGGAAGACTAGTAGTAGTTTCCGAAGCACATCTGGAGGCATTCTGTAATCTGTGAACCTTCAGAGTGTTGATGAAACACAAAAATTGCATCGGCATAGAACACAATAAGCACCATGCGGACTTTTTTCCTTGGTTGTCTAAAACTGTCTACGCTTTTATCGTACCCTGGAAGACTAGTAGTAGTTTCCGAAGCACATCTGAAGGCATTCTGTAATCTGTGGACGTTCAGAGTGTTGATGTAACACAAAACTTGCATCGGCATTGAACACAATAAGCACCATGCGGACTTTTCTCCATGGGAGTAATGTCTTAAACTGTCTACGTTTTGATCGTTCCCTGGAAGACTAGTAGTAGTTTCCGAAGTACATCTGGTTGCATTCTGTAATCTGTGGATCTTCAGAGTGTTGATGAAACACTGAAATTGCATCGGCATTGATCACAATATGCACCATGCGGACATTTCTCCATGAGAGTAATGTCTTAAACTGTCTACGCTTTGATCGTTCCCTGGAAGACTAGTACTAGTTTCCGAAGAACATCTGGATGCATTCTGTAATCTGTGGAACTTCAGAGTGTTGACGAAAAACAGAAATTGAATGGGCATTGAACACAATAAGCACCATGCGGACTTTTCTCCATGAGAGTAATGTCTTAAACTGTCTACGCTTTGATCCTTCACTTGAAGACTAGTAGTAGTTTCCGAAGCACATCTGGATGCATTCTGTAATCTGTGGACCTATAGAGTGTTCATGAAACACAAAAATTGAATCGGCATTGAACACAATTAGCACCATGCGGACTGTTCTCCATGGGAGTAATGTCTCAAACTGTCTACGCTTTGATCGTTCACTGGAAGACTAGTGGTAGTTTCCGAAGACCATCTTCACACATTCTGTAATCTGTGGACCTTCAGAGTGTTGATGAAACGCAGAAATTGAATCGGCATTGAACACAATAATCACCATGCGGACTTTTCTCCATGAGAGTAATGTCTTAAACTGTCTACGTTTTTTTCGTTCCCTGGAAGACTAGTAGTAGTTTCCGAAGCACATCTGGATGCATTCTGTAATCTGTGGACCTTCAGAGTGATGATGAAACACAAAAATTGCATCGGCAATGAACACAATAAGCACCAAGCGGACTTTTCTCCATGAGAGTAATGTCTTAAACTGTCTACGCTACGATCGTTCCCTGGAAGACTAGTAGTAGTTTCCGAAGCACATCTGGAGGCATTCTGTAATCTGTGAACCTTCAGAGTGTTGATGAAACACAAAAATTGCATCGGCATAGAACACAATAAGCACCATGCGGACTTTTTTCCTTGGGAGTTATGTCTAAAACTGTCTACGCTTTGATCGTACACTGGAAGACTAGTAGTAGTTTCCGAAGCACATCTGGATGCATTCTGCATTCTGTGGACCTTCAGAGTGTTGAAGAAACATAAAAATTGCATCGGCATTGAACACAATAAGCACCATACGAAATTTTCTCTATGGGAGTAATGCCTTAAACTGTCTACGATTTGTCCGTACACTGCAAGACTAGTAGTAGTTTCCGAAGCACATTTGGAAGCATTCTGTAACCTGTGGACCTTCAGAGTGTTGATGAAACACAAAAATTGTATCTGCATTGAACACAATAAGCACCATGCGAACTTTTCTCCATGGGAGTAATGTCTTAAACTGTCTACGCTTCGATCGTACACTGGAAGACTAGTAGTAGTTTCCGAAGCACATCTGGATGCATTCTGTAATCTGTGGACCTTCAGAGTTCTGATGAAACACAAAAATTGCATCGGCATTGAACACAATAAGCACCATGCGGTCTTTTCTCCATGGGAGTAATGTCTTAAACTGTCTACGCTTTGATCGGACACTGGAAGACTAGTAGTAGTTTCCGAAGCACATCTGGATGCACTCTGTAATCTGTGGACATTCAGAGTGTTGATGATACACAAAAATTGCATCGGCATTGAACACAATAAGCACCATGCGGTCTTTTCTCCATGGGAGTAATGTCTTAAACTGTCTACGCTTTGATCGTTCCCTGGAAGACTAGTAGTAGTTTCCGAAGCACATCTGGAGGCATTCTGTAATCTGTGGACCTTCAGAGTGTTGATGAAACACAGAAATTGCATCGGCATTGAACACAATAAGCACCATACGGACTTTTCTACATGGGAGAACAGTCTTAAACTGTCTACGCTTTGATCGTTCCCTGGATGACTAGTAGTAGTTCCCGAAACACATCTGGATGCATTCTATAATCTGTGAACCTTCAGAGTGTTGATGAAACAAAGAAATTGAATCGGCATTGAACACTATAAGCACCATGCGGACTTTTCTCCATGGGAGTAATGTCTTATACTGTCTACGTTTTGGTCGTTCCCTGGAAGACTAGTAGTAGTTTCCGAAGTATATCTGGATGCATTCTGTAATCTGTGGACCATCAGAGTGTTGATGAAAGACAAAAATTGCATCGGCATTGACCACAATAAGCACCGTGAGGACTTTTCTCCATGGGAGTAATGTTTTAAACTGTCTACGCTTTGATCGTTCCCTGGAAGACTTGTAGTAGTTTCCGAAGCATATCTGGATGCATTCTGAAATCTGTGGACCTTCTGAGTGTTGATGTAACACAAAAATTGCATCGGCATTGATCACAATAAGCACCATGCGAACTTTTCTCAATGGGAGTAATGTCTTAAACTGTCTACGCTTTGATCGTTCCCTGGAAGACTAGTAGTAGTTTCCGAAGAACATCTGGATGCATTCTGTAATCTGTGGAACTTCAGAGTGTTGATGAAAAACAGAAATTGAATCGGCATTGAACACAATAAGCACCATGCGGACTTTTCTCCATGAGAGTAATGTCTTAAACTGTCTACGCTTTGATCCATCACTTGAAGACTAGTAGTAGTTTCCGAAGCACATCTGGAGGCATTCTGTAATCTGTGGACCTTCAGAGTGTTGATGAAACACAGAAATTGAATCAGCATTGAACACAATAAGCCCCATGCGGACCTTACTCCATGAGAGTAATGTCTTAAACTGTCTAAGCTGTGATCGTTCACTGGAAGACTAGCAGTAGTTTCCGAAGCACATCTGGAGGCATTCTGTAATCTGTATACCTTCAGAGTGTTGATGAAACACAAATTGCATCGGCATTGAACACAATAAGCACCATGCGGACTTTTCTCCATGGGAGTAATGTCTTAAACTGTCTACGCTTTGATCGTTCCCTGGAAGACTAGTAGTAGTTTCCGAAGTACATCTGGATGCATTCTATAATCTGTGAACCCTCAGAGTGTTGATGAAACAAAGAAATAGAATCGGCATTGAACACTATAAGCACCATGCGGACTTTTCTCCATGGGAGTAATGTCTTAAACTGTCTACGTTTTGATCGTTCCCTGGAAGACTAGTAGTAGTTTCCGAAGTACATCTGGATGCATTTTGTAATCTGTGGACCATCAGAGTGCTGATGAAAGACAAAAATTGCATCAGCATTGAACACCATAAGCTCCATGCCGACTTTTTTCCATGGGAGGAATGTCTTAAACTGTCTACGCATTGATCGTACACTAGACGACTAGGAGTAGTTTCCGAAGCACATCTGGAGGGATTCTGTAATCTGTGGACATTCAGAGTGTTGATGATACACAAAAATTGCATCGCCATTGAACACAATATGCATCATGCGGAGTTTTCTCCATGGGAGTAATGTCTTAAACTGTCGACGCTTTGATCGTTCCCTGGAAGACTAGTAGTAGTTTCCGAAGCACATGTGGATGCATTCTGTAATCAGTTTACCTTCAGAGTGTAGATGAAACCGAAAAATTGCATCGGCATTGAACTCAATAAGCACCATGCCGAATTATCTCCATGGGAGTAATGTCTTAAACTGTCTACGCTTTGATCGTTCCCTGGAAGACTAGTAGTAGTTTCCGAAGCATATCTGGATGCATTCTGTAATCTGTGGACCTTCAGAGTGTTGATGAAACACAAAAATTGCATCCGCATTGAACACAATAAGCACCATGCGGACTTTTCTCCATGGGAGTAATGTCTTAAACTGTCTACGCTTTGATCGTTCCCTGGAAGAATAGTAGTAGTTTCCGAAGCATATCTGGATGCATTCTGTAATCTGTGGACCTTCAGAGTGTTGATGAAACACAAAAATTGCATCGGCATTGAACACAATAAGCACCATGCGGACTTTTCTCCATGGGAGTAATGTCTTAAACTGTCTACGCCTTGATCGTTCCCTGGAAGACTAGTAGTAGTTTCCGAAAGACATCTGTAGGCATCCTGTAATCTGTGGACCTTCAGAGTGTTGATGAAACACAAAATTTTCATCGGCATTGAACACAATAAGCACCATGCGGCTTTTTCTCCATGGGAGTAATGTCTTAAACTGTCTACGCTTTGATCGTTCCCTGGAAGACTAGTAGTAGTTTCCGAAGCATATCTGGATGCATTCTGTAATCTGTGGACCTTCAGAGTGTTGATGAAACACAAAAATTGCATCGGCATTGAACACAATAATCACCATGCGGACTTTTCTCCATGGGAGTAATGTCTTAAACTGTCCTCGCCTTGATCGTTCCCTGGAAGACTAGTAGTAGTTTCCGAAAGACATCTGTAGGCATCCTGTAATCTGTGGACCTTCAGAGCGTTGATGAAACACAAAAATTGCATCGGCATTGAACAAAATAATCACCATGCGGACTTTTCTCCATGGGAGTAAGGTCGTAAACTATCTACGCTTTGATCGTACACTGAAAGACTAGTAGTAGTTTCCGAAGCACATCAGGAGGCATTCTGTATTCTGTTGACATTCAGAGTGTTGACGAAACACAAAAATTGCATCGGCATTGAACACAATAAGCACCATGCGGACTTTTCTCCGTGGGAGTAATGTCTTAAACTGTCTACGCTTTGATCGTACACTGGAAGACTAGTAGTAGTTTTCGAAGGACATCTGTATTGTTGTTGTTGTTGTCTTCAGTCCTGAGACTGGTTTGATGCAGCTCTCCATACTACTCTATCTTGTGCAAGCTGCTTCATCTCCCAGTACCTACTGCAACCTACATCCTTCTGAATCTGCTTAGTGTACTCATCTCTCGGTCTCCCTCTACGATTTTTACCCTCCACGCTGCCCTTCAATGCTAAATTTGTGATCCCTTGATGCCTCAAAACATGTCCTATAAACCGATTCCTTCTTCTAGTCAAGTTGTGCCACAAACTTCTCTTCTCCCCAATCCTATTCAATACCTCCTCATTAGTTACGTGATCTATCCACCTTATCTTCAGTATTCTTCTGTAGCACCACATTTCGAAAGCTTCTATTCTCTTCTTGTCCAAACTAGTAATCGTCCATGTTTCACTTCCATACATGGCTACACTCCAAACAAATACTTTCATAAACGACTTCCTGATACATAAATCTATATTCGATGTTAACAAATTTCTCTTCTTCAGAAACGCTTTCCTTGCCATTGCCAGTCTACATTTTATATCCTCTCTACTTCGACCATCATCAGTTATTTTACTTCCTAAATAGCAAAACTCCTTTACTACTTTAAGTGTCTCATTTCCTAATCTAATTCCCTCAACATCACCCGATTTAATTTGACTACATTCCATTATCCTCTTTTTGCTTTTGTTAATGTTCATCTTATATCCTCCTTTCAAGACACTGTCCATTCCGTTCAACTGCTCTTCCAAGTCCTTTGCCGTCTTTGACAGAATTACAATGTCATCGGCGAACCTCAAAGTTTTTACTTCGTCTCCATGAATTTTAATACCTACTCCAAATTTTTCGTTTGTTTCCTTTACTGCTTGCTCAATATACAGATTGAATAACATCGGGGAGAGGCTACAACCCTGTCTCACTCCTTTCCCAACCACTGCTTCCCTTTCATGCCCCTCGACTCTTATTACTGCCATCTGGTTTCTGTACAAATTATAAATAGCCTTTCGCTCCCTGTATTTTACCCCTGCCACCTTTAGAATTTGAAAAAGAGTATTCCAGTCAACATTGTCAAAAGCTTTCTCTAAGTCTACAAATGCTCGAAACGTAGGTTTGCCTTTTCTTAATCTTTCTTCTAAGATAAGTCGTAAGGTCAGTATTGCCTCACGTGTTCCAACATTTCGACGGAATCCAAACTGATCCTCCCCGAGGTCTGCATCTACCAGTTTTTCCATTCGTCTGTAAAGAATTCGCGTTAGTATTTTGCAGCCGTGGCTTATTAAACTGATAGTTCGGTAATTTTCACATCTGTCAGCACCTGCTTTCTTTGGGATTGGAATTATTATATTCTTCTTGAAGTCTGAGGGTATTTCGCCTGTCTCATACATCTTGCTCACCAGCTGGTAGAGTTTTGTCATGACTGGCTCTCCCAAGGCCGTCAGTAGTTCTAATGGAATGTTGTCTACTCCGGGGGCCTTGTTTCGACTCAGGTCTTTCAGTGCTCTTTCAAACTCTTCACGCAGTATCGTATCTCCCATTTCGTCTTCATGTACATCCTCTTCTATTTCCATAATATTGTCCTCAAGTACATCGCCCTTGTATAAACCTTCTATATACTCCTTCCACCTTTCTGCCTTCCCTTCTTTGCTTAGAACTGGGCTGCCATCTGAGCTCTTGATATTCATACACGTGGTTCTCTTCTCTCCAAAGGTCTCTTTAATTTTCCTGTAGGCAGTATCTATCTTACCCCTAGTGAGATAAGCTTCTACATCCTTACATTTGTCCCCTAGCCATCCCTGTTTAGCCATTTTGCACTTCCTGTCGATCTCATTTTTGAGACGTTTGTATTCCTTTTTGCCTGCTTCATTTACTGTATTTTTATATTTTCTCCTTTCATCAATTAAATTCAATATTTCTTCTGTTACCCAACGATTTCTAGCAGCCCTCGTCTTTTTACCTACTTTATCCTCTGCTGCCTTCACTACTACATCCCTCAGAGCTACCCTTTCTTCTTCTACTGTATTTCTTTCCCCTATTCCTGTCAATTGTTCCCTTATGCTCTCTCTGAAACTCTGTACAACCTCTGGTTCTTTCAGTTTATCCAGGTCCCAACTCTTTAATTTCTCACATTTTTGAAGTTTCTTCAGTTTTAATCTACAGGTCATAACCAATAGATTGTGGTCAGAGTCCACATCTGCCCCTGGAAATGTCTTACAACTTAAAACCTGGTTCCTAAATCTCTGTCTTACCATTATATAATCTATTTGATACCTTTTAGTATCTCCAGGGTTCTTCCACATATACAACCTTCTTTCATGATTTTTAAACCAAGTGTTAGCTATGATTAAGTTGTGCTCTGTGCAAAATTCTACTAGGCGGCTTCCTCTTTCATTTCTTAGCCCCAATCCATATTCACCTACTATGTTTCCTTCTCTCCCTTTGCCTACACTCGAATTCCAGTCACCCATTACTATTAAATTTTCGTCTCCCTTCACTATCTGAATAATTTCTTTTATTTCATCGTACATTTCTTCAATTTCTTCATCATCTGCAGAGCTAGTTGGCATATAAACTTGTACTACTGTAGTAGGTGTGGGCTTCGTATCTATCTTGGCCACAATAATGCGTTCACTATGCTGTTTGTAGTAGCTTACCCGCATTCCTATTTTCCTATTCATTATTAAACCTACTCCTGCATTACCCCTATTTGATTGTGTGTTTATAACCCTGTAGTCACCTGACCAGAAGTCTTGTTCCTCCTGCCACCGAACTTCACTAATTCCCACTATATCTAACTTTAACCTATCCATTTCCCTTTTTAAATTTTCTAACCTACCTGCCCGATTAAGGGATCTGACATTCCACGCTCCGATCCGTAGAACGCCAGTTTTCTTTCTCCTGATAACGACATCCTCCTGAGTAGTCCCCGCCCGGAGATTCGAATGGGGGACTATTTTACCTCCGGAATATTTTACCCAAGAGGATGCCATCATCATTTAATCATACAGTAAAGCTGCATGTCCTCGGGAAAAATTACGGCTGTAGTTTCCCCTTGCTTTCAGCCGTTCGCAGGTCAGCACAGCAAGGCCGTTTTGGTTAATGTTGCAAGGCCAGATCAATCAAACATCCAGACTGTTGCCCCTGCAACTACTGAAAAGGCTGCTGCCCCTCTTCAGGAACCACACGTTTGTCTGGCCTCTCAACAGATACCCCTCCGTTGTGGTTGCACCTACGGTACGGCCATCAGTATCGCTGAGGCACGCAAGCCTCACCACCAACGGCAAGATCCATGGTTCATGGGGGGGAGTGGCCATCTGTAGGCATCCTGTAATCTGTGGACCTTCAGAGCGTTGATGAAACACAAAAATTGCATTGGCATTGAACAAAATAAGCACCATGCGGACTTTTCTCTATAGGAGTAAGGTCTTAAACTGTCTACGCTTTGATCGAACACTGGAAGACTAGTAGTAGTTTCCGAAGCATATCTGGAGGCATTCTGTAATCTGTGGACATTCAGAGTGTTGACGAAACACAAAAATTGCATCGGCATTGAACACAATAAGCACCATGCGGACTTTTCTCCGTGCTAGTAATGTCTTAAACTGTCTACTCTTTGATCGTTCCCTGGAAGACGAGTAGTAGTTTTCGAAGCACATCTGGAAGCATTCCGTAATCTGTGGACCTTCAGAGTGTTGATGAATCACAAAATTTGCATCGGCATTGAATACAATAAGCACCTTGAGGACTTTTCTCCATGGGAGTAATGACTTAAACTGTCTACGCTTTGATCATTCACAGGAAGACCACTAGTAGCTTCCGAAGCACATCTGGAGTTATTCTGTAATCTGTGGACCTTCCGAGTGTGATGAAACACAGAAATTGCATCGGGATTGAATAGAACAGGCACCATGCAGACTTTTCTCCCTGGGAGTGATGTCTCAAACTGTCTACGCTTTGATCGTTCCCTAGAAGCCTAGTAGTAGTTACCGAAGCACATCTGAGGGCATTCTGTAATCTGTGGACCTTCAGAGTGTTGATTAAACACAGATAATGCATCGGCATTCAATACAACAGTCACCAAACTGACTTTTCTCCATGGTAATAATGTCTCAAACTGTCTAGGCTAAATCGATTCCAGAAGACCAGTAGTAGTTTCTGAAGCACATCTGGAGGCATTCTGCAATCCGCGGATCTTCAGAGTGTTGATGAAACACTGTAATTGCATCGGTATTGAATACAAGATTCACCATGTGATTTTTTCTATGGGAGTAATGTCTCAAACCTTCTACGGTTTGATCGCTTCCTGAAAGGCCAGTAGTAGTTTCCAAAGCACATCTAGAGGCATTCTGTAATTAGTGGACCTTCAGAGTGTTGATGAATCATTGAATTTGCATCGAGATAGAATATAACTGTCACCATGCGGACTTTTCTCAATGGGAGTAATGCCTAAAACTGTCTACGCTTTGATCGTTCCCTGGAAGACCAGTTGTAGTTTCCGAAGCACATCTGTAGGCATTCCGTAATTTGTGGACCTTCAGAGTGTTGATGGAACACAAAAATTGCATCGGCATTGAAAACAATAAGCAAAATGCGGACTTTTCTCCATGGGAGTAAAGTCTTAAACTGTCTACGGTTTGATCGAATAGTGGAAGACAACTAGTTGTTTCCGAAGCACATCTGGAGGCATTCTGTAATCTATGTACCCTCACAGTGTTGATGAAACACAGAAATTGCATCGGGATAGAATATAACAGTCACCATGCTGACTTTTCTCCATGGTAGTAATGACTATAACTGTCTACGCTTTGATCGTTCTCTGGAAGACTAATAGTAGTTTCCAAAGCACATCTGGATGCATTCTGTAATCTGCGGACCTTCTGAGTGTTCAACAAAATAAGCTCCATGCGGACTTTTCTCCATGGGAGTAATGTCTTAAACTGTCTACGCTTTGATCGTACACTGGAAGACTAGTAGTAGTTTCCGAAGCACATCTGGAGGGATTCTGTAATCTGTGGACTTTCAGAGTGTTGATGAAACACAGAAATTGCATCGCCATTGAACACAATAAGCACCATGCGGACTTTTCTCCATGGGAGTAATGTCTTAAACTGTCAACGCTTTGATTGTTCCCTGGAAGACTAGTAGTAGTTTCCGATGCACATCTGGATGCATTCTGTAATCTGTTTACCTTCAGACTGTTGATGAAACCCAAAAATTGCATTGGCATTTAACACAATAAGCACCATGCGGACTTTTCTCCATGTTAGTAATGTCTTAAACAGTTTACGCTTTGATCGTTCCCTGGAAGACTAGTAGTAGTTTCCGAAGCACATCTGGAGGCATTCTGTAATCTGTGGACCTTCAAAGTGTTGATGAAACACAAAAATTGCATCGACATTGAACTCCATAAGCACCATACCGAATTATCTCCATGTTAGTAATGTCTTAAACTGTCTACGCTTTGATCGTACACTGGAAGACTTGTAGTTGTTTCCGAAGCAAATCTGGATGCATTCTGTAACCTGTGGACCTTCAGAGTGTTGATGAAACACAAAAATTGCATCGGCGTTGAACACAATAAGCACGATGCGGAATTTTCTCCATGGGAGTCATGTCTTAAACTGTCTACGCTTTGATCGTACACTGGAAGACTTGTAGTAGTTTCCGAAGCACATCTGGATGCATTCTGTAATCTGTGGAGCTTCAGAGTGATGATGAAACACAAAAATTGCATCGGCATTGAACACAATAAGCACTATGGTGACTTTTCTCCATGAGAGTAATGTCTTAAACTGTCTACGCTTTGATCGTTCACAGGAAGACCACTAGTAGCTTCCGAAGCACATCTGGAGTAATTCTGTAATCCGTGGACCTTCCGAGTGTTGATGAAACACAGAAATTGCATCGGGATTGAATAGAACAGGCACCATGCAGACCATTCTCCCTGGGAGTAATATCTTAAACTGTCTACGCTTTAATCGTTCCCTGGATGACTGGTAGTAGTTTCCGAAGCACATCAGGATGCGTTCTATAAACTGTGAAACTTCAGAGTGTTGATGAAACACAGAAATTGAATCGGCATTGAACACAATAAGCTCCATGCGGAACTTTCTCTATGGGAGTAATGTCTTAAACTGTCTACGCTTTGATCGTACACTGGTAGACTAGTAGTAGTTTCCAAAGCACATCTGGAAGCATTCTGTAGTCTGTGGACATTCTGAGTGTTGATGAAACACAAAAATTGCATCGGCTTTGAACACAATAAGCACCATGCGAACTTTTCTCCATGGGAGTAATGTCTTAAACTGTCTACGCTTTGATCGTACACTGAAAGACTAGTAGAAGTTTCTGAAGCACATCTGGATGCATTGCGTAATCTGTGGACCTTCAGAGTGTTGATGAAACACAGAAATTGCATCGTCATTGATCACAATAAGCACCATTCGGACTTTACTCCATGGGATTAATGTCTTAAACTGTCTACACTTTGATCATTCCTTGAGGACTAGTAGTAGTTCCCGAAGCACATCTGTATGCATTCTGTAATCTGTGAACCTTCAGAGTGTTGATGAAACACAAAAATATCATCGGCATTGAACACAATAAGCACCATGCAGACTTTTCTCCATGGGAGTAATGTCTTAAACTATCTACTCTTTGATCGTACACTGGAAGACTAGTAGTAGTTTCCGAAGAGCATCTGGAAGCATTCTGCAATCTGTGGACCTTCAGAGTGTTGATGAAACACAGAAATTGAATCGGCATTGAACACAATTAGCACCATGCGGACTTTCCTCCGTGGGAGTAATGTCTTAAACTGTCTACGCTTTGATCGTACACTGGAAGACTAGTAGTAGTTTCCGAAGCACATCTGGATGCATTCTGTAATCTGTGGACCTGCAGAGAGATGATGAAACACAAAAATTGCATCGGCATTAAATACAAAAAGCACCTTGAGGACTTTTCTCCATGGGAGTAATGACTTAAACTGTCTACGCTTTGATCGTTCACAGGAAGTCCACAGGTAGCTTCCGCACCACATCTGGAGTAATTCTGTAATCTGTGGACCTTCAGAGTGTTGATGAAACACAGAAATTGCATCGGGATTCAATAGAACAGGCACCATGCAGACCATTCTCCCTGGGAGTAACGTCTCAAACTGTCTACGCTTTGATCGTTCCCTAGAAGACTAGTAGTAGTTACCGAAGAACAACTAAGGGCGTTCTGTAATCTGTGGACCTTCAGAGTGTTGATTAAACACAGATATTGCATCGGCATTCAATACAACAGTCGTTAAACTGTCTTGACTCCATGGGAATAATGTCTCAAACTGTCTAGGCTTTAATCGATTCCAGAAGACCAGTAGTAGTTTATGAAGCACATCTGGAGGCATTCTGCAATCCGCGGACTTTCAGAGTGTTGATGAAACACTGTAATTGCATCGGTATTGAATACAAGATTCACCATGTGATTTTTTCTATGGGAGTAATGTCTCAAACCTTCTACGGTTTGATCGCTTTCTGAAAGGCCAGTAGTAGTTTTTGAAGCACATCTAGAGGCATTCTGTAATTTGTGGACCTTCAGAGTGTTGATGAATCATTGTAATTGCATCGGGATAGAATATAACTGTCACCTTGCGGACTTTTCTCAATCTGAGTAATGCCTAAAACTGTCTACGATTTGATCGTTCCCTGGAAGATCAGTTGTATTTTCCGAAGCACATCTGTAGGCATTCCGTAATCTGTGGACATTCAGAGTGTTGATGGAACACAAAAATTGCATCGGCATTGAATACAATAAGCAAAATGCGGACTTTTCTCCATGGGAGTAAAGTCTTAAACTGTCTACGGTTTGATCGAATAGTGGAAGACAACTAGTTGTTTCCGAAGCACATCTGGAGGCATTGTGTAATCTATGTACCCTCACAGTGTTGATTAAACTCAGAAATTGCATCGGGATAGAATATGACAGTCACCATGCGGACTTTTCTCCATGGTAGTAATGTCTTTAACTGTCTACACTTTGATCGTTCCCTGGAAGACCAGTAGTAGTTTCCGAAGCACATCTGAAGGCATTCCGTAATCTGTGGACCTTCAGAGTGTTGATGAATCACAAAAATTGCATCGGCATTGAATACAATAAGCACCTTGAGGACTTTTCTCCTTGGGAGTAATCTCTCATACTGTCTTCGTTTTGATCGTTCCCTGAAAGACCAGTTGTAGTTTCCGAAGCACATCTGGATGCGTTCTATAATCTGTGAAACTTCAGAGTGTTGATGAAACACAGAAATTGAATCGGCATTGAACACAATAAGCTCCATGCGGAACTTTCTCTATGGGAGTAATGTCTTAAACTGTCTACGCTTTGATCGTGCACTGGTAGACTAGTAGTAGTTTCCGAAGCACATCTGGAAGCATTCTGTATTCTGTGGACCTTCTGAGTGTTGATGAAACACAAAAATTGCATCGGCATTGAACACAATAAGCACCATGCGAACTTTTCTCCATGGGAGTAATGTCTTAAACAGTCTACGCTTTGATCGTACACTGAAAGACTAGTAGAAGTTTCTGAAGCACATCTGGATGCATTGTGTAATCTGTGGACCTTCAGAGTGTTGATGAAACACAGAAATTGCATCGTCATTGATCACAATAAGCACCATTCGGACTTTTCTCCATGGGATTAATGTCTTAAACTGTCTACACTTTGATCATTCCTTGAAGACTAGTAGTAGTTTCCGAAGCACATCTGGATGCCTTCTGTAATCTGTGAACCTTCAGAGTGTTGATGAAACCCAAAAATATCATCGGCATTGAACACAATAAGCACCATGCAGACTTTTCTCCATGGGAGTAATGTCTTAAACTGTCTACGCTTTGATCGTACACTGGAAGACTAGTAGTAGTTTCCGAAGAGCATCTGGAAGCATTCTGCAATCTGTGGACCTTCAGATTGTTGATGAAACACAGAAATTGAATCGGCATTGAACACAATTAGCACCATGCGGACCTTTCTCCATGAGAGTAATGTCTTAAACTGTCTAAGCTGTGATCGTTCACTGGAAGACTAGCAGTAGTTTCCGAAGCACATCTGGAGGCATTCTGTAATCCTTATACCTTCAGAGTGTTGATGAAACACAGAAATTGCATCGGCATTGAACACAATAAGCACCATGCGGACTTTTCTCCAATGGAGTAATGTCTTAAACTGTCTACGCTTTGATCGTACACTGGAAAACTAGGAGTAGTTTCCGAAGCACATCTGGAGGGATTCTGTAATCTGTGGACTTTCAGAGTGTTGATGAAACACAGAAATTGCATCGCCATTGAACACAATAAGCACCATGCGGAATTTCTCCATGGAAGTAATGTCTTAAACTGTCTACGCTTTGAACGTTCCCTGGAAGACCACTAGTAGCTTCCGAAGTAGGCATTCTGTAATCTGTGGACCTTCAGAGTATCGATGAAACACAGAAATTGCATCCGGATTGGATACAACAGGCACCATGCGGACTTTTCGCCATGGGAGTAATGTCTCATACTGTCTTCGTTTTGATCGTTCCCTGGAAGACGAGTAGTAGTTTTCGAAGCACATCTGGAGGCATTTCGTAATCTGTGGACCTTCAAAGTGTTGATGAATCACAAAAATTGCATTGGCATTGAATACAATAAGCACCTTGAGGACTTTTCTCCATGGGAGTAATGACTTAAACTGTCTACGTTTTAATCGTTCACAGGAAGACCACTAGTAGCTTCCGAAGCACATCTGGAGTCATTCTGTAATCTGTGGACCTTCCGAGTGTTGATGAAACACAGAAATTGGATCGGGATTGAATAGAACAGGCACCATGCAGACTTTTCTCCCTGGGAGTAATGTCCCAAACTGTCTACGCTTTGATCGTTCCCTAGAAGACTATTAGTAGTTACCGAAGCACATCTGAGGGCATTCTGTAATCTGTGGACCTTCAGAGTTTTGATTAAACACAGATATTGCATCGGCATTCAATACAACAGTCACCAAACTGTCTTGACTCCATGGGAATAATGTCTCAAACTGTCTAGGTTTTAATCGATTCCAGAAGACCAGTAGTAGTTTCTGAAACACATCTGGAGGCATTCTGCAATCCGCGGACTTTCAGAGTGTTGATGAAACACTGTAATTGCATGGGTATTGAATACAAGATTCAAGATTGTGATTTTTCTATGGGTGTAATGTCTCAAACCTGCTACGGATTGATCGCTTCCTGAAAGGCCAGTAGTAGTTTCCGAAGCACATCTAGAGGCATTCTGTAATTTGTGGACCTTCAGAGTTTTGATGAATCAATGAAATTGCATCGGGATGGATTATAACTGTCACCATGCGGACTTTTCTCAATGGGAGTAATGCCTAAAACTGTCTAGGCTTTGATCGTTCCCTGGAAGACCAGTTGTAGTTTCCGAAGCACATCTGTAGGCATTCCGAAATCTGTGGACCTTTAGAGTGTTGATGGAACACAACAATTGCATCGGCATTGATTACAATAAGTAAAATGCGGACTTTTCTCCATGTGAGTAAAATCTTAAAGTGCCTACGGTTTGATAAAATAGTGGAAGACAACTAGTTGTTTCCGAAGCACATCTGGAGGCATTCTGTAATCTATGTACCCTCACAGTGTTGATTAAACACAGAAATATCATCAGGATAGAATATAACAGTCACCATGCGGACTTTTCTCCATGGTAGTAATGTCTTTAACTGTCTACGCTTTGATCGTTTCCTGGGAAGACCAGTAGTAGTTTCCGAAGCACATCTGTTGGCATTCTGTAATCTGTGGACCATCAGAGTGTTGAGAAACACAGAAACTCCATCGGGATTGAATACAACACGCACCAAGCGGACTTTTCTCCATAGGAGTAATGACTTAAACTGTCTACGCTTTGATCGTTCAAAGGAAGACCACTAGTAGCTTGCGAAGCACATCTGGTGTCATTCTGTAATCTGTGGACCTTCAGAGTGTTGATGAAACACAGAAATTGCATTGCGATTGAATACAACAGGCACCATGCGGACCTCTCTCCATGGGAGTAATGTCTGAAACTGTCTACGTTTTGATCGATTCCTGGAAGACCAGTAGTAGTTTCCGAAGCACACCTGGATGTATTCTCTAATCTATGGACCATCAGAGTGTTGATGAAAGGCAAAAATTGCATCGACATTGAACACAATAAGCACCATGCGGGCTTTTCTCTATGGGAATAATGTCTTAAACTGTCTACGATTTGATCGTTCCCTGGAAGACTAGTAGTAGTTTCTGAAGCATATCTGGATGCATTCTGTGATCTGTGGACCTTCAGAGTGTTGATGAAACACAAAAATTGCACCGGCATTGAACACAATAAGCACCATGCGGACTTTTATCCATGGGTGTAATGTCTCAAACTGTCTACGCTTTGATCGTACACTGGAAGACTAGTAGTTGTCTCCGAAGCAAATCTGGATGCATTCTGTAACCTGTGGATCTTCAGAGTGTTGATGAAACACAAAAATTGCATCGGCGTTGAACACAATAAGCACGATGCGGAATTTTCTCCATGAGAGTAATGTCTTAAACTGTCTACGCTTTGATCGTACACTGGAAGACTAGTAGTAGTTTCCGAAGCACATCTGGATGCATTCTGTAATCTGTGGACCTTCAGAGTGTTGATGAAACACAAAAATTGCATCGGCATTGAACAAAATTAGAACTATGGGGACTTTTCTCCATGAGAGTAATGTCTTAAACTGTCTACGCTTTGATCGTTCCCCGGAAGACTAGTAGTAGCTTCCGAAGCACATCTGGAGTCATTCTGTAATCTGTGGACCTTCAGAGTGTTGATGAAACACAGAAATTGCATCGGGATTGAATAGAACAGGCACCATGCATACATTTCTCCCTGGGAGTAATGTCTCAAACTGTCTACGCTTTGATCGTTCCCTAGAAGACTAGTAGTAGTTACCGAATCACATCTGAGGGCATTCTGTAATCTGTGGACCTTCAGAGTGTTGATTAAACACAGATATTGCATCGGCATTCAATACAACATTCACCAAACTGTCTTGACTCCATGGGAATAATGTCTCAAACTGTCTAGGCTTTAATCGATTCCAGAAGACCAGTAGTAGTTTCTGAAGCACATCTGGAAGCATTCTGCAATCCGCGGACTTTCAGAGTGTTGATGAAACACTGTAATTGCATCGGTATTGAATACAAGATTCACCATGTGATTTTCTCTATGGGAGTAATGTCTCAAACCTTCTACGGTTTGACCGCTTCCTGAAACGCCAGTAGTAGTTTCCGAAGCACATCTAGAGGCATTCTCTAATTTGTGGACCTTCAGAGTGTTGATGAATCATTGAAATTGCATCGGGATAGAATATAACTGTCACCATGCGGACTTTTCTCAATGGGAGTAATGCCTAAAACTGTCTACGCCTTGATCGTTCCCTGGAAGACCAGTTGTAGTTTCCGAAGCACATCTGTAGTGTTGATGGAACACAAAAATTGCATCGGCGTTGAATACAATAAGCAAAATGCGGACTTTTCTCCATGGGAGTAAAGTCTTAAACTGCTTACGCTTTGATCGTTCACAGGAAGACCACTAGTAGCTTCCGAAGCACATCTGGTGTCACTCTGTAATCTGTGGACCTTCAGAGTGTTGATGAAACACAGAAATTGCATTGCGATTGAATACAACAGGCACCATGCGGACCTCTCTACATGGGAGTAATGTCTCAAACTGTCTACGTTTTGACCGATTCCTGGAAGACCAGTAGTAGTTTCCGAAGAACATCTGGATGTATTCTCTAATCTGTGGACCTTCAGAGTGTTGATGAAAGGCAAAAATTGCATCGGCATTGAACACAATAAGCACCATGCGGACTTTTCTCCATGGGAGTAATGTCTTAAAATGTCTACGCTTTGATCGTTCCCTGGAAGACTAGTGGTAGTTTCCGAAGCATATCTGGATGCATTCTGTAATCTGTGGACCTTCAGAGTGTTGATGAAACACAAAAATTGCATCGCCATTGAAAACAATAAGCACCATGCGGACTTTTCTCCATGGATGTAATGTCTCAAACTGTCTACGTTTTGATCGTTCACTGGAAGACTAGTAGTAGTTTCCAAAGCACATCTGGAGGCATTCTGTAATCTTTGGACCTTCAGAGTGTTTATGAAACACAAAAATTGCATCGGCATTGAAATCAATAAGCACGATGCGGAATTTTCTCCATGGGAGTAATGTCTTAAACTGTCTACGCTTTGATCGTTCCCTGGAAGACTAGTAGTAGTTTCCGAAGCAGATCTGGATGCATTCTATAATCTCTGAACCTTCAGAGTGTTGATGAAACACAGAAATTGAATCGGCATTGAACACAATAAGCACCATGCGGACTTTTCTCCATGGGAGTAATGTCTTAAAATGTCTACGCTTTGATCGTTCCCTGGAAGACTAGTAGTAGTTTCCGAAGCATATCTGGACGCATTCTGTAATCTGTGGACCTTCAGAGTGTTGATGAAACACAAAAATTGCATCGGCATTGAATACAATACCAAAATGCGGACTTTTCTCCGAGGGAGTAAAGTCTTAAACTGTCTACGGTTTGATCGAATAGTGGAAGACAACTAGTTGTTTCCGAAGTACATCTGGAGGCATTCTGTAATCTATGTACCCTCACAGTGTTGATTAAACACAGAAATTGCATCGGGATGGAATTTAACAGTCACCATGCGGACTTTTCTCCATGGTAGTAATGTCTTTAACTGTCTACGCTTTGATCGTTCCCTGGAAGACCAATAGTAGTTTCCGAGGCACATGTGGTGGCATTCTGTAATCTGTGGACCATCAGAGTGTTGAGAAACACTGAAACTGCATCGGGATTGAATACTACAGGGACCAAGCGGACTTTTCTCCATAGGAGTAATGTCTTAAACTGTCTACGCTTTGATCGTTCCCTGGAAAACCAGTAAGAGTCTCCGAAGCATATCTGGTGTCATTCTGTAATCTTTGGACCTTCAGAGTGTTGATGAAACACAGAAATTGCATTGGGATTGAATACAACAGGCACAATGCGGACCTCTCTCCATGGGAGTAATGTCTCAAATTGTCTACGTTTTGATCGATTTCCTGGAAGACCAGTAGTAGTTTCCGAAGCACATTTGGAGGCATTCTGTATCCGTGGACCTTCAGAGTGTTGATGAAACACAGAAATTGCATCGGCATTGAATAAAATATGCTCCATGCCGACTTTTCTCCATGGGACTAATGACTTAAACTGTCTACTCTTTGATCGTACACAGGAAGACCACTAGTAGCTTCCGAAGCACATCTGGTATCATTCTGTATTCTTTGGACCTTCAGAGTGTTGATGAAACACAGAAATTGCATTGGGATTGAATAAAACAGGCACAATGCGGACCTCTCTCCATGGGAGTAATGTCTCAAACTGTCTACGTTTTGATCGATTCCTGGAAGACCAGTAGTAGTTTCCGAAGCACATGTTGAGGCATTCTGTAGTCCGTGGACCTTCAGAGTGTTGATGAAACACAGAAATTGCATCGGTATTAAATACAACTTGCATCATGTGGACTTTTCTCTATGGGAACAATGACTCAAACTTTTTACGGTTTGATCGATTCCAGGAAGACCACTAGTAGTTCCGAAGCACATCATGAGGCATTCTGTAATTTGTGGACCTTCAGAGTGTTGATGAATCATTGAAATTGCATCGGGATAGAATATAACTGTCACTATGCGGACTTATCTCAATGGGAGTAACGCCTAAAACTGTCTACGCTTTGATCGTTCCCTGGAAGACCAGTTGTAGTTTCCGAAGCACACCTGTAGGAATTCCGTAATCTGTGGACCTTCAGAGTGTTGATGGAACACAAAAATTTTATCGGCATTGAATACAATAAGCAAAATGCGGACTTTTCTCCATGGGAGTAAAGTCTTAAACAGTCTACGCTTTGATCGTTCACAGGAAGACCACTAGTAGCTTCCGAAGCACATCTGGTGGCATTCTGTAATCTGTGGACTTTCAGAGTGTTGATGAAACACAGAAATTGCATTGCGATTGAATACAACAGGCACCATGCGGACCTCTCTCCATGGCAGTAATATCTCAAACTGTCTACGTTTTGATCGATTCCTGGAAGACCAGTAGTAGTTTCCGAAGCACATCTGGATTTATTCTCTAATCTGTGGACCTTCAGAGTGTTGATGAAAGGCAAAAATTGCATCGGCATTGAACACAATAAGCACCATGCGAACTTTTCTCCATGGGAGTAATGTCTTAAACTGTCTACGATTTGATCGTCCCCTGGAAGACTAGTGGTAGTTTCCGAAGCATATCTGGATGCATTCTGTAATCTGTGGACATTCAGAGTGTTGATAAAACACAAAAATTGCATCGGCATTGAACACAATAAGCACCATGCGGACTTTTCTCCATGGGTGTAATGTCTCAAACTGTCTACGTTTTGATCGTTCACTGGAAGACTAGTAGTAGTTTCCGAAGCACATCTGGAGGCATTCTGTAGTCTTTGGACCTTCAGAGTATTTATGAAACACAAAAATTGCCTCGGCATTGAAATCAATAAGCACGATGCGGAATTTTCTCCATTGGAGTAGTGTCATAAACTGTCTACGCTTTGATCGTACACTGGAAGACTAGTAGTAGTTACGGAAGCACATCTGGATGCATTCTGTAATCTGTGGACCTTCAGAGTGTTGATGAAACACAAAAATTACATCGGCATTGAACACAATAAGCACTATGGAGACCATTCTCCATGAGAGTAATGTCTTAAACTGTCTACGGTTCGATCGTTCCCTGGAAGACTAGTAGTAGTTTCCGAAGCAGATCTGGATGCATTCTATAATCTGTGAACCTTCAGAGTGTTGATGAAACACAGAAATTGAATCGGCATTGAACACAATAAGCACCATGCGGACTTTTCTCCATGGGAGTAATGTCTTAAAATGTCTACGCTTTGATCGTTCCCTGGAAGACTAGTAGTAGTTTCCGAAGCATATCTGGATGCATTCTGTAATCTGTGGACCTTCAGAGTGTTGATGAAACACAAAAATTGCATCGGCATTGAATACAATAAGCAAAATGCGGACTTTTCTCCATGGGAGTAAAATCTTAAACTGTCTACGGTTTGATCGAATAGTGGAAGACAACTAGTTGTTTCCGAAGCACATCTGGTGTCATTCTGTAATCTTTGGACCTTCAGAGTGTTGATGAAACACAGAAATTGCATTGTGATTGAATACAACAGGCACAACAGGCACAATGCCGACCTCTCTCCATTGGAGTAATGTCTCAAACTGTCTACGTTTTGGTCGATTCCTGGAAGACCAGTAGTAGTTTCCGGAGCACACCTGGATGTATTCTCTAATCTATGGACCTTCCGAGTGTTGATGAAAGGCAAAGATTGCATCGGCTTTGAACACAATAAGCACCATGCGGGCTTTTCTCCATTGGAATAATGTCTTAAACTGTCTACGATTTGATCGTTCCCTGGAAGACTAGTAGTAGTTTCCGAAGCATATCTGGATGCATTCTGTTATCTGTGGACCTTCTGAGCGTTGATGAAACACAAAAATTGCACCGGCATTGAACACAATAAGCACCATGCGGACTTTTCTCCATGGGCGTAATGTCTCAAACTGTCTACGCTTTCATCGTACACTGTAAGACTAGTAGTTGTCTCCGAAGCAAATCTGGATGCATTCTGTAACCTGTGGATCTTCAGAGTGTTGATGAAACACAAAAATTGCATCGGCGTTGAACACAATAAGCACGATGCGGAATTTTCTCCATGGGAGTAATGTCTTAAACTGTCTACGCTTTGATCGTACACTGGAAGACTAGTAGTAGTTTCCGAAGCACATCTGGATGCATTCTGTAATCTGTGGACCTTCTGAGTGTTGATGAAACACAAAAATTGCATCGGCATTGAACACAATAAGAACTATGGAGACTTTTCTCCATGAGAGTAATGTCTTAAACTGTCTACGCTTTGATCGTTCCCCGGAAGACTAGTAGTAGTTTCCGAAGCAGATCTGGATGCATTCTGTAATCTGTGTACCTTCTGAGTGTTAATGAAATACAGAAATTGAATCGGCATTGAACACAATAAGCACCATGCGGGATTTTCTCAATGGGAGTAATGTCTTAAAATGTCTACGCTTTGATCGATCCCTGGAAGACTAGTAGTAGTTTCCGAAGCACATCTAGAGGCATTCTGTAATTTGTGGACCTTCAGAGTGTTGATGAATCATTGAAATTGCATCGGGATAGAATATAACTGTCACCATGCGGACTTTTCTCAATGGGAGTAATGCCTAAAACTGTCTAGGCTTTGATCGTTCCCTGGAAGACCAGTTGTAGTTTCCGAAGCACATCTGTAGGCATTCCGAAATCTGTGGACCTTCAGAGTGTTGATGGAACCCAAAAATTGCATCGGCATTGAATACAATAAGCACCTTGCGGACGTTTCTCCATGGGAGTAATGACTTAAACTGTCTACGCTTTGATCGTTCACAGGAAGACCACTAGTAGCTTCCGAAGCACATCTGGTGTCATTCTATAATCTGTGGACCTTCAGAGTGTTGATGAAACACAGAAATTGCATTGCGATTGAATACAACAGGCACCATGCGGACCTCTCTCCATGGGAGTAATGTCTCAAACTGTCTACGTTTTGATCGATTCCTGGAAGACCAGTAGTAGTTTCCGGAGCACACCTGGATGTATTCTCTAATCTATGGACCTTCCGAGTGTTGATGAAAGGCAAAAATTGCATCGGCATTGAACACAATAAGCAACATGCGGGCTTTTCTCCATGGGAATAATGTCTAAAAACTGTCTACGATTTGATCGTTCCCTGGAAGACTAGTAGTAGTTTCCGAAGCATATCTGGATGCATTCTGTAATCTGTGGACCTTCAGAGTGTTGATGAAACACAAAAATTGCACCGGCATTGAACACAATAAGCACCATGCGGACTTTTCTCCATGGGTGTAATGTCTCAAACTGTCTACGCTTTCATCGTACACTGGGAGTCTAGTAGTTGTCTCCGAAGCAAATCTGGATGCATTCTGTAACCTGTGGATCTTCAGAGTGTTGATGAAACACAAAAATTGCATCGGCGTTGAACACAATAAGCACGATGCGGAATTTTCTCCATGGGAGTAATGTCTTAAACTGTCTACGCTTTGATCGTACACTGGAAGACTAGTAGTAGTTTCCGAAGCACATCTGGATGCATTCTGTAATCTGTGGACCTTCTGAGTGTTGATGAAATACAGAAATTGAATCGGCATTGAACACAATAAGCACCATGCGGGATTTTCTCAATGGGAGTAATGTCTTAAAATGTCTACGCTTTGATCGTTCCCTGGAAGACTAGTAGTAGTTTCCGAAGCACATCTAGAGGCATTCTGTAATTTGTGGACCTTCAGAGTGTTGATGAATCATTGAAATTGCATCGGGATAGAATATAACTGTCACCATGCGGACTTTTCTCAATGGGAGTAATGTCTAAAACTGTCTAGGCTTTGATCGATCCCTGGAAGACCAGTTGTAGTTTCCGAAGCACATCTGTAGGAATTCCGTAATCTGTGGACCTTCAGAGTGTTGATGGAACACAAAAATTGCATCGGCATTGTATACAATCAGCAAAATGCAGACTTTTCTCCATGGGAGTAAAGTCTTAAACTGTCTACGATTTGATCGTTCACAGGAAGACCACTAGTAGCTTCCGATGCACATCTGGTGTCATTCTGTAATCTGTGGACCTTCAGAGTGTTGATGAAACACAGGAATTGCATTGCGATTGAATACAACAGGCACCATGCGGACCTCTCTCCATGGGAGTAATGTCTCAAACTGTCCTCGTTTTGATCGATTCCTGGAAGACCAGTAGTAGTTTCCGAAGCACATCTGGATGTATTCTCTAATCTTTGGACCTTCAGAGTGTTGATGAAACACAAAAATTGCATCGGCATTGAACACAATAAGCACCTTGCGGACTTTTCTCCATGGGTGTAATGTCTCAAACTGTCTACGTTTGTATCGTTCACTGGAAGACTAGTAGTAGCTTCCGAAGCACATCTGGAGTCATTCTGTAATCTGTGGACCTTCCGAGTGTTGATGAAACACAGAAATTGCATCGGGATTGAATAGAACAGGCACCATGCGGACTTTTCTCCATGGGAGTAATGTCTCATAGTGTCTTCGTTTTGATCGTTCCCCGGAAGACGAGTAGTAGTTTTCGAAGCACATCTGGAGGCATTTCGTAATCTGTGGACCTTCAAAGTGTTGATGAATCACAAAAATTGCATTGGCATTGAATACAATTAGCACCTTGAGGACTTTTCTCCATGTGAGTAATGACTTAAACTGTCTACGCTTTGATCGTTCCCTAGAAGACTAGTAGTAGTTACCGAAGCACATCTGAGGGCATTCTGTAATCTGTGGACCTTCAGAGTGTTGATTAAACACAGATATTGCATCGGCATTCAACACAACCGTCACCAAACTGTCTTGACTCCATGGGAATAATGTGTCAAACTGTCTAGGCTTTAATCGATTCCAGAAGGCCAGTAGTAGTTTCTGAAGCACATCTGGAGGCATTCTGAAATCCGCGGACTTTCAGAATGTTGATGAAACACTGTATTTGCATGGGTATTGAATACAAGATTCACCATGTGATTTTTTCTATGGGAGTAATGTCTCAAACCTTCTTCGGTTTGATCGCTTCCTGAAAGGCCAGTAGTAGTTTCCGAAGCACATCTGGAGGCATTCTGTAATTTGTGGACCTTCAGAGTGTTGATGAATCATTGAAATTGCATCGGGATAGAATATAACTGTCACCATGCGGACTTTTCTCAATGGGAGTAATGCCTAAAACTGTCTAGGATTTGATCGTTCCCTGGAAGACCAGTTGTAGGTCCCGAAGCACATCTGTAGTCATTCCGAAATCTGTGGACCTTCAGAGTGTTGATGGAACACAAAAATTGCATCGGCATTGAATACAATAAGCACCTTGCTGGCTTTTCTCCATGGGAGTAATGACTTATACTGTCTACGCCTTGATCGTTCACAGGAAGACCACTAGTAGCTTCCGAAGCACATCTGGTGTCATTCTGTAATCTGTAGACCTTCAGAGTGTTGATGAAACACAGAAATTGCATTGCGATTGAATACAACAGGCACCATGCGGACCTCTCTCCATGGGAGTAATGTCTCAAACTGTCTACGTTTTGATCGATTCCTGGAAGACCAGTAGTAGTTTCCGGAGCACACCTGGATGTATTCTCTAATCTATGGACCTTCCGAGTGTTGATGAAAGGCAAAAATTGCATCGGCATTGAACACAATAAGCACCATGCGGGCTTTTCTCCATGGGAATAATGTCTTAAAATGTCTACGATTTGATCGTTCCCTGGAAGACTAGTAGTAGTTTCCGAAGCATATCTGGATGCATTCTGTAATCCGTGGACCTTCAGAGTGTTGATGAAACACAAAAATTGCACCGGCATTGAACACAATAAGCACCATGCGGACTTTTCTCCATGGGTGTAATGTCTCAAACTGTCTACGCTTTGACCGTACACTGGAAGACTAGTAGTTGTCTCCGAAGCAAATCTGGATGAATTCTGTAACCTGTGGATCTTCAGAGTGTTGATGAAACTCAAAAATTGCATCGGCGTTGAACACAATAAGCACGATGCGGAATTTTCGCCATGGGAGTAATGTCTTAAACTGTCTACGCTTTGATCGTACACTGGAAGACTAGTAATAGTTTCCGAAGCACATCTGGATGCATTCTGTAATCTGTGGACCTTCTGAGTGTTGATGAAACACAAAAATTGCATCGGCATTGAACACAATAAGAACTATGGGGACTTTTCTCCATGAGAGTAATGTCTTAAACTGTCTACGTTTTGATCGTTCCTCGGAAGACTAGTAGTAGTTTCCGAAGCAGATCTGGATGCATTCTGTAATCTGTGAACCTTCTGAGTGTTGATGAAATACAGAAATTGAATCGGCATTGAACACAATAAGCACCATGCGGGGTTTTCTCAATGGGAGTAATGTCTTAAAATGTCTACGCTTTGATCGTTCCCTGGAAGACTAGTAGTAGTTTCCGAAGCACATCTAGAGGCATTCTGTAATTTGTGGACCTTCAGAGTGTTGATGAATCATTGAAATTGCATCGGGATAGAATATAACTGTCACCATGCGGACTTTTCTCAATGGGAGTAATGCCTAAAACTGTCTACGCTTTGATCGTTCCCTGGAAGACCAGTTGTAGTTTCCGAAGCACATCTGCAGGAATTCCGTAATCTGTGGACCTTCAGAGTGTTGATGGAACACAAAAATTGCATCGGCATTGAATACAATAAGCAAAATGTGGACTTTTCTTAAAGGAACTAAAGTCTTAGGCTGTCTACGATTTGATCGTTCACAGGAAGACCACTAGTAGCTTCCGAAGCACATCTGGTGTCATTCTGTAATCCGTGGACCTTCAGAGTGTTGATGAAACACAGAAATTGCATTGCCATTGAATACAACAGGCACCATGCCGACCACTCTCCATGGGAGTAATGTCTCAAACTGTCTACGTTTTGATCGATTCCTGGAAGACCAGTAGTAGTTTCCGAAGCACATCTGGATGTATTCTCTAATCTGTGGACCTTCAGAGTGTTGATGAAAGGCAAAAATTGCATCGGCATTGAACACAATAAGCACCATGCGGACTTTTCTCCATGGGAGTAATGACTTAAACTGTCTACGATTTGATCGTTCCCTGGAAGACTAGTGGTAGTTTCCGAAGCATATCTGGAATCATTCTGTAATCTTTGGACCTTCAGAGTGTTGATGAAACACAAAAATTGCATCGGCATTGAACACAAAAAGCACCATGCGGACTTTTCTCCATGGGTGTAATGTCTCAAACTGTCTACGTTTTGATCGTTCACTGGAAGACTAGTAGTAGTTTCCGAAGCACATCTGGAGGCATTCTGTAATCTTTGGACCTTCAGAGTGTTTATGAAACACAAAAATTGCATCGGCATTGAACACAATAAGCACTATGGAGACCATTCTCCATGAGAGTAATGTCTTAAACTGTCTACGGTTTGATCGTTCCCTGGAAGACTAGTAGTAGTTTCCGAAGCAGATCTGGATGCATTCTGTTCTGTGAACCTTCAGAGTGTTGATGAAACACAGAAATTGAATCGGCATTGAACACAATAAGCACCATGCGGACTTTTCTCCATGGGAGTAATGTCTTAAAATGTCTACGCTTTGATCATTCCCTGGAAGACTAGTAGTAGTTTCCGAAGCTTATCTGGATGCATTCTGTAATCTGTGGACCTTCAGAGTGTTGATGAAACACAAAAATTGCATCGGCATTGAATACAATAAACAAAATGCGGACTTTTCTCCATTGGAGTAAAGTCTTAAACTGTCTATGGTTTGATCGAATAGTGGAAGACAACTAGTTGTTTCCGAAGCACATCTGGAGGCATTCTGTAATCTATGTACCCTCACAGTGTTGATTAAACACAGAAATTGCATCGGGATGGAATATAACAGTCACCATGCGGACTTTTCTCCAAGGTAGTAATGTCTTTAACTGTCTACGCTTTGATCGTTCCCTGGAAGACCAGTAGCAGTTTCCGAAGCACATCTGGTGGCATTCTGTAATCTGTGGACCATCAGAGTGCTGAGAAACACAGAAACTGCATCGGGATTGAATACTACAGGGACCAAGCGGACTTTTCTCCATAGGAGTAATGTCTTAAATTGTCTACGCTTTGATCGTTCCCTGGAAAACCAGTAGCAGTCTCCGAAGCACATCTGGTGTCATTCTGTAATCTTTGGACCTTCAGAGTGTTGATGAAACACAGAAATTGCATTGGGATTGAATACAACAGGCACCATGCGGACCTCTCTCCATGGGAGTAATGTCTCAAACTGTCTACGTTTTGATCGATTCCTGGAAGACCAGTAGTAGTTTCCGAAGCACATCTGGACGTATTCTCTAATCTGTGGACCTGCAGAGTGTTGATGAAAGGCAAAAATTGCATCGGCATTGAACACAATAAGCACCATGCATACTTTTCTCCATGGGAGTAATGTCTTAAACTGTCTACGACTTGATCGTACCCTGGAAGACTAGTGGTAGTTTCCGAAGCATATCTGGATGCATTCTGTAATCTGTGGACCTTCAGAGTGTTGATGAAACACAAAAATTGCATCGGCATTATACACAATAAGCACCATGCGGACTTTTCTACATGGGTGTAATGTCTCAAACCGTCTACGCTTTGATCGTTCCCTGGAAAACCAGTAGCAGTCTCCGAAGCACATCTGGTGTCATTCTGTAATCTTTGGACCTTCAGAGTGTTGATGAAACACAGAAATTGCATTGGGATTGAATACAACAGGCACAATGCGGACCTCTCTCCATGGGAGTAATGTCTGAAACTGTCTACGTTTTGATCGATTCCTGGGAGGCCAGTTGTAGTTTCCGAAGCACATCTGTAGGAATTCCGTAATCTGTGGACCTTCAGAGTGTTGACGGAACACAAAAATTGCATCGCCATTGAATACAATAAGCAAAATGCGGACTTTTCTCCATGGGAGTAAAGTCTTAAACTGTCTACGCTTTGATCGTTCACAGGAAGACCACTAGTAGCTTCCGAAGCACATCTGGTGTCATTCTGTAATCTGTGGACCTTCAGAGTGTTGATGAAACACAGAAATTGCATTGCGATTGAATACAACAGGCACCATGCGGACCTCTCTCCATGGGAGTAATGTCTCAAACTGTCTACGTTTTGATCGATTCCTGGAAGACCAGTAGTAGTTTCCGAAGCACATCTGGGTGTATTCTCTAATCTGTGGACCTTCAGAGTGTTGATGAAAGGCAAAAATTGCATCGGCATTGAACACAATAAGCACCATGCGGACTTTTCTCCATGGGAGTAATGTCTTAAACTGTCTACGACTTGATCGTACCCTGGAAGACTAGTGGTAGTTTCCGAAGGATATCTGGATGCATTCTGTAATCTGTGGACCTTCAGAGTGTTGATGAAACACAAAAATTGCATCGGCATTGAACACAATAAGCACCATGCGGACTTTTCTACATGGGAGTAATGTCTCAAACTGTCTACGCTTTGATCGTACACTGGAAGACTAGTAGTAGTTTCCGAAGCACATCTGGAGGCATTCTGTAATCTTTGGACCTTCAGAGTGTTTATGAAACACAAAAATTGCATCGGCATTGAAATCAATAAGCACGATGCGGAATTTTCTCCATGGGAGTAATGTCTTAAACTGTCTACGCTTTGATCGTACACTGGAAGACTAGTAGTAGTTTCCGAAGGACATCTGGATGCATTCTGTAATCTGTGGACCTTCAGAGTGTTGATGAAACACAAAAATTGCATCGGCATTGAACACAATAAGCACTATGGAGACCATTCTCCATGAGAGTAATGTCTTAAACTGTCTACGGTTTGATCGTTCCCTGGAAGACTAGTAGTAGTTTCCGAAGCAGATCTGGAGGCATTCTGTAATCTGTGAACCTTCAGAGTGTTGTTGAAACACAGAAATTGAATCGGCATTGAACACAATAACCACCATGCGGACTTTTCTCCATGGGAGTAATGTCTTAAAATGTCTACGCTTTGATCGTTCCCTATAAGACTAGTAGTAGTTTCCGAAGCATATCTGGATGCATTCTGTAATCTGTGGACCTTCAGAGTGTTGATGAAACACAAAAATTGCATCGGCATTGAATACAATAAGCAAAATGCGGACATTTCTCCATGGGAGTAAAGTCTTAAACTGTCTACGGTTTGATCGAATAGTGGAAGACAACTAGTTGTTTCCGAAGCACATCTGGAGGCATTCTGTAATCTACGTACCCTCACAGTGTTGATTAGACACAGAAATTGCATCGGGATAGAATATAACAGTCACCATGCGGACTTTTCTCCATGGTAGTAATGTCTTTAACTGTCTACGCTTTGATCGTTCCCTGGAAAACCAGTAGTAGTTTCCGAAGCATATCTGGTGGCATTCTGTAATCTTTGGACCTTCAGAGTGTTGATGAAAAACAGAAATTGCATTTGGATTGAATACAACAGGCACAATGCGGACCTCTCTCCATGGGAGTAATGTCTCAAACTGTCTACGTTTTGATCGATTCCCGGAAGACCAGTAGTAGCTTCCGAAGCACATTTGGAGGCATTCTGTATTCTGTGGACCTTCAGAGTGTTGATGAAACACAGAAATTACATTGGGATTGAATACAACAGGCACAATGCGGACCTCTCTCCATGGGAGTAATGTCTCAAACAATCTACGTTTTGATCGATTCATGGAAGACCAGTAGTAGTTTCCGAAGCACATTTTGAGGCATTCTGTAATCCATGGACCTTCAGAGTGTTGATGAAACACAGAAATTGCATCGGTATTAAATACAACTTGCATCATGTGGACTTTTCTCTATGGGAGCCATGACCCAAACTTTCTACGGTTTGATCGATTCCAGGAAGACCACTAGTAGTTCCGAAGCACATCATGAAGCATTCTGTAATTTGTGGACCTTCAGAGTGTTGATGAAACATTGAAATTGCATCGGGATAGAATATAACTGTCACCATGCGGACTTTTCTCAATGGGAGTAATGCCCAAAACTGTCTACGCTTTGATCGTTCCCTGGAAGACCAGTTGTAGTTTTTGAAGCACATCTGTAGGAATTCCGTAATCTGTGGACCTTCAGAGTGTTGACGGAACACAAAAATTGCATCGCCATTGAATACAATAAGCAAAATGCGGACTTTTCTCCATGGGAGTAAAGTCTTAAACTGTCTACGCTTTGATCGTTCACAGGAAGACCACTAGTAGCTTCCGAAGCACATCTGGTGTCATTCTGTAATCTGTGGACCTTCAGAGTGTTGATGAAACACAGAAATTGCATTGCGATTGAATACAACAGGCACCATGCGGACCTCTCTCCATGGGAGTAATGTCTCAAACTGTCTACGTTTTGATCGATTCCTGGAAGACCAGTAGTAGTTTCCGAAGCACATCTGGATGTATTCTCTAATCTGTGGACCTTCAGAGTGTTGATGAAAGGCAAAAATTGCATCGGCATTGAACACAATAAGCACCATGCGGACTTTTCTCCATGGGAGTAATGTCTTAAACTGTCTACGACTTGATCGTACCCTGGAAGACTAGTGGTAGTTTCCGAAGCATATCTGGATGCATTCTGTAATCTGTGGACCTTCAGAGTGTTGATGAAACACAAAAATTGCATCGGCATTGAACACAATAAGCACCATGCGGACTTTTCTACATGGGTGTAATGTCTCAAACTGTCTACGCTTTGATCGTACACTGGAAGACTAGTAGTAGTTTCCGAAGCACATCTGGAGGCATTCTGTAATCTTTGGACCTTCAGAGTGTTTATGAAACACAAAAATTGCATCGGCATTGAAATCATTAAGCACGATTCGGAATTTTCTCCATTGGAGCAATGTCTTAAACTGTCTACGCTTTGATCGTTCCCTGGAAAACCAGTAGTAGTTTCTGAAGCACATCTGGTGGCATTCTGTAATCTGTGGACCATCAGAGTGTTGAGAAACACAGAAATTGCATCGGCATTGAACACAATAAGCACTATGGAGACCATTCTCCATGAGAGTAATGTCTTAAACTGTCTACGGTTTGATCGTTCCCTGGAAGACTAGTAGTAGTTTCCGAACCAGATCTGGAGGCATTCTGTAATCTGTGAACCTTCAGAGTGTTGTTGGAACACAGAAATTGAATCGGCATTGAACACAATGACCACAATGCGGACTTTTCTCAATGGGAGTAATGACCTAAAATGTCTACGCTTTGATCGTTCCCTAGAAGACTAGTAGTAGTTACCGAAGCACATCTGAGGGCATTCTGTAATCTGTGGACCTTCAGAGTGTTGATTTAACACAGATTTTGCATCGGCATTCAATACAACAGTCACCAAACTGTCATTTCTCCATGGGAATAATGTCTCAAACTGTATAGGATTTAATCAATTCCTGAAGACCAGTAGTAGTTTCTGAAGAACATCTGGAGGCATTCTGCAATCCGCGAACCTTCAGAGTGTTGATGAAACACTGTAATTGCATCGGTATTGAATACAAGATTCACCATGTGTATTTTTTCTATGGGAGTAATGTCTCAAACCTTCTTCGGTTTGATCGCTTCCTGGAAGGCCAGTAGTAGTTTCCGAAGCACATCTAGAGGCATTCTGTAATTTGTGGACCTTCAGAGTGTTGATGAAACATTGAAATTGCATCGGGATAGAATATAACTGTCACCATGCGGACTTTTCTAAATGGCAGTAATGCCTAAAAGTGTCTACGATTTGATCGTTCCCTGGAATACCAGTTGTAGTTTCCGAAGCATATCTGTAGGCATTCCGTAGTCTGTGGACCTTCAGAGTGTTGATGGAACACAAAAATTGCATCGGCATTGAATACAATAAGCAAAATGCGGACTTTTCTTCATCTGAGTAAAGTCGTAAACTGTCTATGGTTTGATCGAATAGTGGAAGACAACTAGTTGTTTCCGAAGCATATCTGGAGGCATTCTGTAATGTATGTACCCTCACAGTGTTGATTAAACACAGAAATTGCATCGGGATAGAATATAACTGTCACCATGCGGACTTTTCTCCATGGTAGAAATGTCTTTAACTGTCTACGCTTTGATCGTTCCCTGGAAGACCAGCAGTAGTTTCCGAAGCACATCTGGATGCATTCTGTAATCTGTGGACCATCAGAGTGTTGAGAAACACAGAAACTGCATCGGGATTGAATAAAACAGGCACCAAGCTGACTTTTCTAAATAGGAGTAATTTCTTAAACTGTCTACGGTTTGATCGTTCATTGGAAGACCAGTAGCAGTCTCCGAAGCGCATCTGTAGGCATTCCGTAATCTGTGGATCTTCAGAGTGTTGATGAAACACAAAAATTGCATCGGCATTGAATACAATAATCACCTTGCGGACTTTTCTCCATGGGAGTATTGTCTTAAACTGTCTACGCTTTGATCGTTCCCTGTAAGACCAGTAGTTTTTTCTGAAGCACATCTGGAGGCATTCAGTAATCTGTGTACCATCAGAGTGTTGAGCAAACACAGAAACTGCATCGGGATTGAATACTACAGGCACCATGCGGACTTTTCTCCATGGGAGTAATGTCTTAAACTGTCTACGCTTTGATCGTTCACTGGATGACCAGTATCACTTTCCGTAGCACATCTCTAGGCATTCCGTAATCTGTGGACCTTCAGAGTGTTGATGAAACACAAAAATTGCATCGGCTTTGAATACAATAAGCACCATGCGGACTTTTCTCCATGGGAGTAATGACTTAAACTGTCTACGCTTTGATCGTTCCCTGGAAGACCAGTAGTAGTTTCCGAAGGACATCTGGAGGCATTATGTAATCTGTGGACCATCAGAGTGTTGATGAAACACAGAAACTGCGTCGGGATTGAATACAAAAGGCAAAATGCGGACTTTTCTAAATGGGAGTAATGTCTCAAACTGGCTACGCTTCGATCGATTCCTGAAAGACCACTAGTAGTTTCCCAAGCACATCTGGAGGCATTCTGTAACCTGTGTAACTTCAGAGTGTTGATGAAACACAGAAATTGCATCGGGATTGAATACAACAGGCACCATGCGTAATTTTCTCCATGGGAGTTATGTCTCAAACTGTCTACGATTTGATCGTTCAATGAAAGACCAGTAGTAGATTCCGAAGCACATGTGGAGGCATTCTGTAATATGTGGACCTTCAGAGTAATGATCAAACACAGAAATTGCATCTGGATTTAATTCAACAGTCTCTATGCGGACTTTTCTCCATGGGAATCAGGTTTCAAACTGTCTACGCTTTGATCGTTCCCAGGATGACCAGTAGTAGTTTCTGAAGCAGTTCTGGAGAGATTCTGTAATCTGTGGACATTCAGAGTGTTGATGAAACACAGAAATGCCATGGGGATTGAATTCAACAGGCACCATGCGGAATTATCTCCATGGGAGTAATGTCGCAAACTGTGTATACTTAGTTCGATCCCTGGAAGACCACTAGTAGCTTCCGAAGCAGGCATTCTGTAATCTGTGGACCATCAGAGTGTTGATGAAACACAGAAATTGCATCGGGAGTGAATACAACTGGCACCATGCGGACTTTTCTCAATGGGAGTAATGTCTCAAACAGTCTACGCTTTGATCGTTCCCTGGAAGACCAGTAGTAGTCTCCGAAGCACATCTGTAGGCATTCCGTAATATGTTTACCTTCAGAGTGTTTATGAAACACAGAAATTGCATCGGGATGGAATATAACAGTCACCATGCGGACTTTTCTCAATGGGAGTAATGTCATGAACTGTCTACTTTTTGATCGTTCCCTGGAAGACCAGTAGTAGTTTCCAAAGCACAATTGTATGCATTCCGTAATCTGTGGACCTTCAGAGTTTTGATGAAACACAAAATTGCAGCGGCATTGAATACAATAAGCACCATAAAGACTTTTCTCCATGGGAGAAAAGTTTTAAAGTGTCTACCGTTTCATCGATTACTGGAAGACAACTAGTTGTTTCCGAAGCACATCTGGATGCATTCTGTAATCTGTGGACCTTCAGAGTGTTGATAAAACACAAAAATTGCATCGGAATTGAACACAATAAGCGCCATGCGGAATTTTCTCCATGGGAGTATTGTCTTAAAATGTCTACGCTTTGATCGTACACTGGAAGACTAGTAGTAGTTTCCGAAGCACATCGGGATGCATTCTGTAATCTCTGGACCTTCAGAGTGTTGATGAAAAACAAAAATTGCATCGGCATTGAACACAATAAGCAGCATGCGGACTTTTCTCCATGGGAGTAATATCTTAAACTGTCTACGCTTTGATCGTTCCCTGGAAGACCAGTAGTAGTTTCCGAAGCACATCTGGAGGCATTCTGTAATCTGTGGACCTTCAGAGTGTTGATGAAAAACAAAAATTGCATCGGCATTGAACAGAATAAGCACCTTGCGGACGTTTCTCCATGGGTGTAATGTCTCAAACTGTCTACGGTTTGATCGTTCCCTGGAAGACTATTAGTAGTTTCCGAAGCAGATCTGGATGCATTCTGTAATCTGTGAACCTTCAGAGTGTTGATGAAACACAGAAATTGAATCGGCATTGAACACAATAAGCACCATGCGGACTTTTCTCCATGGGAGTAATGTCTTAAAATGTCTACGCTTTGATCGTTAGCTGGAAGACTAGTAGTAGTTTCCGAAGCATATCTGGATGCATTCTGTAATCTGTGGACCTTCAGAGTGTTGATGAAACACAAAAATTGCATCGGCATTGAACACAATAAGCACCATGCGGAGTTTTCTAAATGGGAGTAATGTCTTAAACTGTCTACGCTTTGATCGTTCCCTGGAAGACTAGTAGTAGTTTCCGAAGGACATCTGGAGTCATTCTGTAATCTGTGGATATTCAGAGTATTGATGAAACACAGAAATTGCATTGGGATTGAATACAACAGGCACCATGTGGACCTCTCTCCATGGGAGTAATGTCTCAAACTGTCTACGTTTTGATCGATTCCAAGAAGACCACTAGTAGTTTCCGAAACACATCTGAGGGCATTCTGTAACCTGTGGACCTTCAGAGTGTTGATTAAACACAAATATTGCATCGGCATTCTATACAACAGTCACCAAACTGTATTTTCTCCATGGGAATAATGTCAAACTGTCTAGGCTGTAATCGATTCCTGAAGACCAGTAGTAGTTTCTGAAGCACATCTGGAGGCATTCTGCAATCCGCGGACTTTCAGAGTTTTGATGATTCACTGTAATTGCATCGGTATTGTATACAAGATTCTCCATGGTATTTTTTCTATGGGAGTAATGTCTCAAACCTTCTACGGTTTGATCGCTTCCTGAAAGGCCAGTAGTAGTTTCCGAAGCACATCTAGAGGCATTCTGAAAATTGTGGACCTTCAGAGTCTTGACAGAACATTGAAATTGCATCGGGATAGAATATAACTGTCACCATGCGGACTTTTGTCAATGGGAGTAATGCCTAAAACTGTCTACGCTTTGATCGTTCCCTGGAAGACCAGTTGCTGTTTCCGAAGCACATCTGTAGGCATTCCGTAATCTGTGGACCTTCAGAGTGTTGATGGAACACAAAAATTGCATCGGCATTGAATACAATAAAAAAAATGCGGATTTTCTCCATGGGAGTAAAGTCTTAAAGTGCCTACGGTTTGATCGAATAGTGGAAGACAACTAGTTGTTTCCGAAGCACATCTGGAGGCATTCTGTAATCTATGTACCCTCACAGCGTTGATTAAACACAGAAATTGCATCGGCATAGAATATAACAGTCACCATGCGGACTTTTCTCCGTGGTAGTATGTCTTTAACTGACTACGCTTTGATCGTTCCCTGCAAGACCAGTGGTAGTTTCTGAAGCACATCTGGTGGCATTCTGTAATCTGTGGACCATCAGAGTGTTGAGAAACACAGAAACTGCATCGGGATTGAATACAACAGGCACCAAGCGGACTTTTCTCCATAGGAGTAATGTCTTAAACTGTCTACGCTTTGATCGTTCCCTGGAAGACCAGTAGCAGTCTCCGAAGCACATCTGGTGTCATTCTGTAATCTTTGGACCTTCAGAGTGTTGATGAATCACAGAAATTGCATCGGCATTGAATAAAATATGCACCATGCGGACTTTTCTCCATGGGAGTAATGACTTAAACTGTCTACGCTTTGATCGTTCACAGGAAGACCACTAGTAGCTTCCGAAGCACATCTGGTGTCATTCTGTAATCTTTGGACCTTCAGAGTGTTGCTGAAACACAGAAATTGCATTGGGATTGAATACAACCGGCACAATGCGGGCCTCCCTCCATGGGAGTAATGTCTCAAACTGTCTACGTTTTGATCGATTCCTGGAAGACCAGTAGTAGTTTCCGAAGCACATTTGGAGGCATTCTGTAATCTGTGGACCTTCAGAGTGTTGATGAAACACAGAAATTGCATCGGTATTAAATACAACTTGCACCATGTGGACTTTTCTCTATGGAAGTAATGACTCAAACTTTCTACTGTTTGATCGATTCCAGGAAGACCACTAGTAGTTCCGAAGCACATCTGGAGGCATTCTGTAATCTGTGAACCTTCAGAGTGTTGATTAAATACAGAAATTTCATCGGGATTGATCAGAACAGGCACCATGCAGACTTTTCTCCCTGGGAGTAATATCTCAAACTGTCTACGCTTTGATCGTTCCCTAGAAGACTAGTAGTATTTACCGAAGCACATCTGAGGGCATTCTGTAATCTGTGGACCTTCAGAGTGTTGATTTAACACAGATTTTGCATCGGCATTCAGTACAACAGTCACCAAACTGTCTTTTCTCCATGGGAATAATGTCTCAAACTGTCTAGAATTTAATCGATTCCTGAAGACCAGTAGTAGTTTCTGAAGCACATCTGGAGGCATTCTGCAATCCGCAAACCATCAGAGTGTTAATGAAACACTGTAATTGCATCGGTATTGAATACAAGATTCACCATGTGTATTTTTTCCATGGGAGTAATGTCTCAAACCTTCTACGGTTTGATGGCTTCCTGAAAGGCCAGTAGTAGTTTCCGAAGCACATCTAGAGGCATTCTGTAATTTGTGGACCTTCAGAGTGTTGATGAAACATTGAAATTGCATCGGGATAGAATATAACTGTCACCATGTGGACTTTTCTTAATGGGAGTAATGCCTAAAACTGTCTACGATTTGATCGTTCCCTGGAAGACCTGTTGTAGTTTCCGAAGCATATCTGTAGACATTCCGTAATCTGTGGACCTTCAGAGTGTTGATGGATCACAAAAATTGCATCGGCATTGAATACAATAAGCAAAATGCGGACTTTTCTCCATGGGAGTAAAGTCTTAAACTGTCTACGGTTTGATCGAATAGTGGAAGACAACTAGTTGTTTCCGAAGCACATCTGGAGGCACTCTGTAATCAATGTACCCTCACAGTAATGATTAAACACAGAAATTGCATCGGCATAGAATATAACAGTCACCATGCGGACTTTTCTCCATGGTAGTAATGTCTTTAACTGTCTACGCTTTGATCGTTCAATGGAAGACCAGTAGTAGTTTCCGAAGCACATCTGGATGCATTCTGTAATCTGTGGACCATCAGAGTGTTGAGAAACACAGAAACTGCATCGGGATTGAATACAACAGGCACCAAGCGGACTTTTCTCCATAGGAGTAATGTCTTAAACTGTCTACGCTTTGATCGTTCCCTGGAAGACCAGTAGCAGTCTCCGAAGCACATCTGTATGCATTCCGTAATCTGTGGATCTTCAGAGTGTTGATGAAACACAAAAATTGCATCGGTATTGAATACAATAATCACCATGCGGACTTTTCTCCATGGGAGTAATGTCTTAAACTGTCTACGCTTTGATCGTTCCCTGTAAGACCAGTACTTTTTTCCGAAGCACATCTGGAGGCATTCTGTAATCTGTGTACCATCAGAGTGTTGAGGAAACACAGAAACTGCATCGGGATTGAATACAACAGGCACCATGCGGACTTTTCTAAATTGGAGTAATGTCTCAAACTGGCTACGCTTCGATCGATTCCTGAAAGACCACTAGTAGTTTCCCAAGCACATCTGGAGGCATTCTGTAACCTGTGTAACTTCAGAGTGTTGATGAAACACAGAAATTGCATCGGGATTGAATACAACAGGCACCATGCGGAATTTTCTCCATGGGAGTTATGTCTCAAACTGTCTACGCTTTGATCGTTCCCTGGAAGACTAGTAGTAGCCTCCGAAACACATCTGTAGGCATTCCGTAATATGTTTACCTTCAGAGTGTTTATGAAACACAGATATTGCATCGGGATAGAATATAACAGTCACCATGCGGACTTTTCTCCATGGGAGTAATGTCATGAACTGTCTACGTTTTGATCGTTCCCTGGAAGACCAGTAGTAGTTTCCAAAGCACAATTGTATGCATTCCGTAATCTGTGGACCTTCAGTTTTGATAAAACACAAAATTGCAGCGGCATTGAATACAATAAGCACCATAAAGACTTTTCTCCATGGGAGTAATGTCTCAAACTATATATGCTTAGATCGATCCCTGGAAGACCAGTAGTAGTTCCCGAAGCACATCAGGAGGCATTCTGTAATCTGTGGACCTTCAGAGTGTTGATGAAAAACAAAAATTGCATCGGCATTGAACACAATAAGCACCATGCGGACTTTTCTCCATGGGTGTAATGTCTCAAACTGTCTACGCTTTGATCGTTCACTGGAAGACTAGTAGTGGTTTCCGAAGCACATCTGGAGGCATTCTGTAATCTTTGGACCTTCAGAGTGTTGATGAAACGCAAAAATTGCATCGGCATGGAACTCAATAAACACGATGCGGAATTTTCTCCATGGGAGTAATGTCTTAAACTGTCTTCGATTTGATCGTACACAGGAAGACTAGTAGTAGTTTCCGAAGCACATCTGGATGCATTCTGTAATCTGTGGACCTTCAGAGTGTTGATGAAAAACAAAAATTGCATCGGAATTGAACACAATGAGCACTATGGGGACCATTCTCCATGCGAGTCATGTCTTAAACTGTCTCTTGTTTGATCGTTCCCTGGAAGACTAGTAGTAGTTTCCGAAGCAGATCTGGATGCATTCTGTAATCTGTGAACCTTCAGAGTGTTGATGAAACACAGAAATTGAATCGGCATTGAACACAATAAGCACCATGCGGACTTTTCTCCATGGGAGTAATGTCTTAAAATGTCTACGCTTTGATCGTTCCCTGGAAGACTAGTAGTAGTTTCCGAAGCACATCTGGATGCATTCTGTAATCTGTGGACCTTCAGAGTGTTGAAGAAACACAAAAATTGCATCGGCATTGAACACAATAAGCACCATGCGTACTTTTCTAAATGGGAGTAATGTCTTAAACTGTCTACGCTTTGATCGTTCCATGGAAGACTAGTAGTAGTTTCCGAAGGACATCTGGAGTCATTCTGTAATCTGTGGATATTCAGAGTGTTGATGAAACACAGAAATTGCATTGGGATTGAATACAACAGACACCATGTTGACCTCTCTCCATGGGAGTAATGTCTCAAACTGTCTACGTTTAGATCGATTCCAAGAACACCACTAGTAGTTTCCGAAGCACATCTGAGGGCATTCTGTAATCTGTAAACCTTCAGAGTGTTGATTAAACACAGATATTGCATCGGCATTCAATACAACAGTCACCAAACTGTCTTTTCTCCATGGGAATAATGTCAAACTGTCTAGGCTGTAATCGATTCCTGAAGACCAGTAGTAGTTTCTGAAGCACATCTGGAGGCATTCTGCAATCCGCGGACCTTCAGAGTGTTGATGAATCACTGTAATTGCATCGGTATTGAATACAAGATTCACCATGGTTTTTTTTTCTATGGGACTAATGTCTCAAACCTTCTACGGTTTGATCGCTTCCTGAAGGGTCAGTAGTAGTTTCCGAAGCACATCTAGAGGCATTCTGAAATTTGTGGACCGTCAGAGTGTTGATGGAACATTGAAATTGCATCGGGATAGAATATAACTGTCACCATGCGGACTTTTGTCAATGGGAGTAATGCCTAAAACTGTCTACGCTTTGATCGTTCCCTGGAAGACCAGTTGTGGTTTCCGAAGCACATCTGTAGGCATTCCGTAATCTGTGGACCTTCAGAGTGTTCATGGAACACAAAAATTGAATCGGCATTGAATACAATAAGCAAAATGCGGACTTTTCTCCATGGGATTAAAGTCTTAAACTGTCTACGGTTTGATCGAATAGTGGAAGACAACTAGTTGTTTCCGAAGCACATCTGGAGGCATTCTGTAATCTATGTACCCTCACAGTGTTTATTAATCTGGAGCCATTCTGTAATCTGTGTACCATCAGAGTGTTGATGAAACACAGAAACTGCATCGGGTTTGAATACAACAGGCACCATGCAAACTTTTCTCCATGGGAGTAATGTCATAAACTGTCTACGATTTGGTCGTTCCATGAAAGACAAATAGCAGTTTCCGAAGCACATCTGTAGGCATTCCGTAATCTGTGGAACTTCAGAGTGTTGATGAAACACAAAATTTGCGTCGGCATTGAATACAATGAGCACCATGCGGGCTTTTCTCATTGGGAGAAATGTCTTTAATTGTCTACGCTTTGATTATTCCCTGGAAGACCACTAGTAGTTTCCGAAACACATCTGGAGGCATTCTGTAATCTGTAGACCATCAGAGTGTTGATGAAACACAGACACTGCATCGGGATTGAATACTACAGGCACCATGCGGACTTTTCTCCATGGGAGTAATGTCTTAAACTGTCTACGCTTTGATCGTTCCCTGGAAGACCAGTAGCAGTTTCCGAAGCACATCTGTAGGCATTCCGTAATCTGTGGACTTTCAGAGTGTTGATGAAACACAAAATTGCATCTGCATTGAATACAATAAGCACCATGCGGTCTTTTCTCCATGGGAGTAATGTCTCCAACTGTCTTGTTTTGATCGATTCCTGGAAGACCAGTAGTAGTTTCCGAAGCACATTTGGAGGCATTCTGTAATCCGTGGACCTTCAGAGTGTTGATGAAACACAGAAATTGCATCGGCATTGAATAAAATATGCACCATGCGGACTGTTCCCCATGGGAGTTTTGACTTAGACTGTCTACGCTTTGATCGTTCACAGGAAGACCACTAGTAGCTTCCGAAGCACATCTGGTGTCATTCTGTAATCTGTGGACCTTCAGAGTGTTGATGAAACACAAAAACTGCATCGGCATTGAACACAATAAGCACCATCGGACTTTTCTCCATGGGAGTAATGTCTGAAACTGTCTACGCTTTAATCCTACACTGGAAGAGTAGTAGTAGTTTCCTAAGCACATCTGGAGGCATTCTGTAATCCGTGGACCTTCAGAGTGTTGATGAAACACAGAAATTGCATCGGTATTAAATACAACTTGCACCATGTGGACTTTTCTCTACGGGAGTAATGACTCAAACTTTCTACGGTTTGATCGATTCCAGGAAGACCACTAGTAGTTCCGAAGCACATCTGGAGTCAATCTGTAATCTGTGAACCTTTAAGAGTGTAGATTAAACGCAGAAATTGCATCGGGATTGATTAGAACAGGCTCCATGCAGACTTTTCTCCCTGGGAGTAATGTCTCAATCTGTCTACGCTTTGATCGTTCCCAAGAATACTAGTAGTAGTTACCGAAGCACATCTGAGGGCATTCTGTAATCTGTGGACCTTCAGAGTGTTGATTAAACACAGATTTTGCATCGGCATTCAGTACAACAGTCACCAAACTGTCTTGACTCCATGGGAATATCTCAAACTGTCTAGGCTTTAATCGATTCCAGAAGACCAGTAGTAGTTTCTGAAGCACATCTGGAGGCATTCTGCAATCCGCGGACTTTCAGAGTGTTCATGAAACACTGTAATTGCATCGGTATTGAATACAAGATTCACCATGTGTATTTTTTCTATGGGAGTAATGTCTCAAACCTTCTACGATTTGATCGCTTCCTGAAAGGCCAGTAGTAGTTTCCGAAGCACATCTAGAGGCATTCTTGAATTTGTGGACCTTCAGAGAGTTGATGAAACATTGAAATTGCATCGGGATAGAATATAACTGTCACCATGCGGACTTTTCTCAATGGGAGTAATGCCTAAAACTGTCTACGATTTGATCGTTCCCTGGAAGACCAGTTGTAGTTTCCGAAGCATATCTGTAGACATTCCGTAATGTGTGGACCTTCAGAGTGTTGATGGAACACAAAAATGGCATCGGCATTGAATACAATAAGCAAAATGCGGACTTTTCTCCATGGGAGTAAAGTCGTAAACTGTCTACGGTTTGATGGAATAGCGGAAGACAACTAGTTGTTTCCGAAGCACATCTGGAGGCATTCTGTAATCTATGTACCCTCACAGTGTTTATTAAACACAGAAATTGCAACGGGATAGAATATAACAGTCACCATGCGGACTTTTCTCCATGGTAGTAATGTCTTTAACTGTCTACGCTTTGATCGTTCCCTGGAAGACCAGTAGTAGTTTCCGAAGCACATCTTGATGCATTCTGTAATCTGTGGACCATCAGAGTGTTGAGAAACACAGAAACTGCATCGGGATTGAATACAACAGGCACCAAGCGGACTATTCTCCATAGGGGTAGTGTCTTAAATTGTCTACGCTTTGATCGTTACCCTGGAAGACCAGTAGCAGTTTCCGAAGCAAATCTGTAGGCATTCCGTAAACTGTGGACGTTCAGAGTGTTGATGAAACACAAAAATTGCATCGGCATTGAGTATAATAATTACCATGTGGACTTTTCTCCATGGGATTAATGTCTTAAACTGTATACGCTCTGGTCGTTCCCTGGAAGACCAGTAGCAGTTTCCGAAGCACATCTGTAGGCATTCCGTAATCTGTGGACGTTCAGAGTGTTGATGAAACACAAAAATTGCATCGGCTTTGAATACCATACGCACCATCCAGACTTTTCTCAATGCGAGTAATGTCTTAAACTGTCTACGCTTTGATCGTTCAATGGAAGACCAGTAGCAGTTTCCGTAGCACATCTGTAGGCATTCCGTAATCTGTGGACCTTCATAGTGTTGATGAAACACAAAAATTGCATTTGCTTTGAATACAATAAGCACCATCCGGACTTTTCTCAATAGGAGTAATGTCTTAAACTGTCTACGCTTTGATCGCTCCCTGGAACACCAGTAGCAGTTTCTGATGCACATCTGTATGCATTCCGTAATCTGTGGACCTTCAGAGTGTTGATGAAACACAGAAACTGCATCGGGTTTGAATTCAACAGGCACCAGGCAAACTTTTCTCCATGGGAATAATGTCTTAAACTGTCTACGCTTTGATCGTTCCCTGTAAGAACAGTAGTTGTTCCCGTAGCACATCTGGAGGCATTCTGTAATCTGTGTACCAACAGAGTGTTGAGGAAACACAGAAACTGCATCGGCATTGAACACATTAAGCACCATGCGGACTTTTCTCCATGGGCGTAATATCTTAAACTGTCTACGCTTTGATTGCTCCCTGGAAGACTAGTAGTAGTTTCCGAAGGACATCTGGAGGCATTCGAAAATTTGTGGACCTTCAGAGTGTTGATGAATCACAAAAATTGCATCGACATTGAACACAATAAGCTCCATGCGGACTTTTCTCCATGGGAGTAATGTCTTAAACTGTCTACGCTTAGATCGTTCGATGGAAGACCAGTAACGGTTTCCGAAGCACATCTGTAGGCATTCCGTATTCTGTGGACCTTCAGAGTGTTGATGAAACACAAAATTTGCATCTGCATGAATACAATAAGCACCATGCGGACTTTTCTCTGTGGGAGTAATGACTTAAATAGTCTACGCTTTGATCGTTCCCTTGAAGACCAGTAGTAGTTTCCGAAGCACATCTGTAGGCATTACGTAATCTGTGGACCTTCAGAGTGTTGATGAAACCCAAAAATTGCATCGGCATTGATTACAATAAGCACCATGCGAACTTTTCTCCATGGGAATAATGTCTTAAACGGTCTACGCATTGACCGTTCGATGGAAGACCAGTAGTAGTTTCCGAAGCACATCTGGAGGCATTCTGTAATCTGTGTACCATCAGAGTGTTGATGAAACACAGAAACTGCATCGGGTTTGAATACAACGGGCACCATGCAAACTTTTCTCCATGGGAGTAATGTCATAAACTGTCTACGATTTGGTCGTTCCATGAAAGACCGATAGCAGTTTCCGAAGCACATCCGTAGGCATTCCGTAATCTGTGGAACTTCAGAGTGTTGATGAAACACAAAATTTGCATCGGCATTGAATACAATGAGCACCATGCGGACTTTTCTCCTTAGGAGTAATGTCTTAAACTGTCTACGCTTTGATCGCTCCCTGGAACACCAGTAGCAGTTTCTGAAGCACATCTGTATGCATTCCGTAATCTGTGGACCTTCAGAGTGTTGATGAAACACAGAAACTGCATCGGGTTTGAATTCAACAGGCACCAGGCAAACTTTTCTCCATGGGAGTAATGTCATATACTGTCTACGATTTGGTCGTTCCATGAAAGACCAATAGCAGTTTCCGAAGCACATCTGTAGGCATTCCGTAATCTGTGGAACTTCAGAGTGTTGATGAAACACAAAATTGCATCTGCATTGAATACAATAAGCACCATGCGGAATTTTCTCCATGGGAGTAATGTCTTAAACTGTCTACGCTTTGATCGCAGCCTGGAAGACCAGTAGTAGTTTCCGAAGCACATCTGGAGGCATTCTGTAATCTGTGGACCATCAGAGTGTTGATGAAACACAGAAACTGCATCGGGATTGAATACAAAGGGCACCATGCACACTTTTCTCTATGGAAGTAATGTCATAAACTGTCTACGCTTTGATCGTTCCCTGAAAGACCGGTAGCATTTTCCGAAGCACATCTGTAGGCATTCCGTAATCTGTGGGCCTTCAGAGTGTTGATGAAACACCAAAATTGCATCGGCATTGAGTACAATAAGCACCATGCGGACTTTTGTCCTTGGGAGTAATGTCTTAAACTGTCTACGCTTTGATCGCACCCTGGAAGACCAGTAGTAGTTTCCGAAGCACATCTGGAGGCATTCTACAATCTGTGGACCATCAGAGTGTTGATGAAACACAGAAACTGCATCGGAATAGAATACAAAAGGCACCATGCGGACTTTTCTCCATGGGAGTAATGTCTTAAACTGTCTACACTTTGATCGTACCCTGTAAGACCAGTAGTAGTTTCTGAAGCACATCTGTAGGCATTCCATAATCTGTGGACCTTCAGAGATTTAATGAAACACAAAAATTAAATCGGCATTGAATACAATAAGCACCATGCAGATTTTTCTCCGTGGGAGTAAAGTCTTAAATTGTCTACGCTTTGATCGTTCCCTTGAAGACCAGTAGTAGTTTCCGAAGCACATCTGTAGACATTCCGTAATCTGTGGACCTTCAGAGTGTTGATGAAACACAAAAATTGCATCGGCACTGAATACAATAATCAAGATGCGGACTTTTCTCCATGTGAATAATGTCTTAAACTGTCTACGCTTTGATCGTTCGATGGAAGACCAGTAGTAGTTTCCGAAGCATATCTGGAGGCATTCTGTAATCTGTGTACCATCGGAGTGTTGATGAAACACAGAAACTGCATCGGGATTGAATACAACAGGCACCATGCAGACTTTTCTACATGGGAGTAATGTCTTAAACTGTCTACGCTTTGATCGTTCCCTGGAAGACCAGTAGCAGTTTCCGAAGCACATCCATAGGCATTCCGTAGTCTCTGGACCTTCAGAGTGTTGATGAAACACAAAAATTGCATCGGCACTGAATACAATGAGCACCATGCGGATTTTTCTCCTTGGGAGTAATGTCTTAAACTCTCTACGCTTTGATTGTTCCCTGGAAGACATTAGTAGTTTCCGAAGCACATCTGGAGGCATTCTGTAATCTGTGGACCATCTGAGTGTTGATGAAACACAGAAACTGCATCGGGATTGAATACAACAGGCACCATGCGGACTTTTCTCCTTGGGAGTAATGTCTTAAACTGTATACGCTTTGATTGTTCCCTGGAAGAACAGTAGTAGTTTCCGAAGCACATCTGGAAGCATTCTGTAATCTGTGGACCATCAGAGTGTTGATGAAACACAGAAACTGCATCGGGATTGAATACAACAAGCAGTACGCTGTCTTATCACCATGTTAGAAACGTCTTAAACTGCCTACGCTTTGATCGAATCCTGGAAGACCAGTAACTGTTTCCGAAGCACAGCTGTAGGCATTCCATAAACCGTGGACTTTCAGAGTGTTGATCAAACACAAAAATTGCATCGGCATTGAATACAATAAGTATCATGCGGACTTTTGTCCTTGGGAGTAATGTCTTAAACTGTCTACGCTTTGATCGTTCCCTGGAAGACCAGTAGCAGTTTCCGAAGCACATCTGTAGGCTTTCCGTAATCTGTGGACCTCCACAGTGTTGATGAAACACAAAAATTGTATCGGCATTGAATACAATAAGTATCATGCGGACTTTTCTCCATGGGAGTAATGTCTTAAACTGTCTACGCTTTGATCGCACCCTGGAAGACCAGTAGTAGTTTCCGAAGCACATCTGGAGGCATTCTACAATCTGTGGACCATCAGAGTGTTGATGAAACACAGAAACTGCATCGGAATAGAATACAACAGGCACCATGCGGACTTTTCTCCTTTGGAGTAATGTCTTAAACTGTCTACGCTTTGATCGATTCCTGGAAGACCAATAGTAGTTTCCGAAGGACATCTGGAGGCATTCTGTAAACTGTGTACCTTCAGAGTGTTGATTAAACACAGAAATTGCATCGGGATAGAATATAACAGTCACCATGAGGACTTTTCTCCGTGGGAGTAATGTCTTAAACTGTCTACGCTTTGATCTTTCCCTGGAAGACCAGTAGTTGTTTGCGAAGCACATCTGGAGGCATTCTGTAATCTGTGGACTTTCAGAGTGATGATGAAACACAGAAACAGCATCGGGATTGAATACAACAGCCACCATGCAGACTTTTCTCCGTGGCAGTAATGTCTTAAACTGTCTACGCTTTGATCGTTCCCTGGAAGACCAGTAGCAGTTTCCGAAGCACATCTGTAGGCAATCCGTAATCTGTGGACCTCCACAGTGTTGATGAAACACAAAAATTGTATCGGCATTGAATACAATAAGTATCATGCGGACTTTTCTCCATTGGAGTAATGTCTTAAACTGTCTACGCTTTGATCGCACTCTTTAAGACCAGGAGTAGTTTCCGAAGCACATCTGGAGGCATTCTGTAATCTGTGGACCATCAGAGTGTTGTTGAAACACAGAAACTGCATCGGGATTGAACACAACAGGCACCTTGCAGACTTTTCTCCATCTGAGTAATGTCATAAACTGTCTACGCTTTGATCGTCCCCTGATAGACTGGTAGCAGTTTCCGAAGCACATCTGTATGCATTCCGTAATCTGTGGACCTTCAGAATGTTGATGAAACACAAAAATTGCATCGACATTGAATACAATAAGCACCATGCGCAATTTTCTCCTTGGGAGTAATGTCCAAAACTGTCTACGCTTTGGTCGTTCTCTGGAAGACCAGTAGCAGTTTCCGTATCAAATCTGTATGCATTCCGTAATCTGCGGACCTTCAGAGTGTTGAAGAAACAGAAAAATTGCATCGGCATTGAATAAAATAAACACCATGCTGACTTTTCTCCTTGGGAGTAATGTCTTAAACTGTCTACGCTTTGATCGCTCCCTGGAAGACCAGTAGTAGTTTCCGAAGCACATCTGCAGGCACTCTGTAATCTGTGGACCATCAGAGTGTTGATGAAACACAGAAACTGCATCGGGATTGGATGCAACAGCCACCATGCGTACTTTTCTCCATGGGAGTAATGTATTAAACTGTCTACGCTTGATCGCACCCTGGAAGACCAGTAGTAGTTTCCGAAGCACATCTGGAGGCATTCTACAATCTGTGGACCATCAGAGTGTTGATGAAACACAGAAACTGCATCGGAATAGAATACAACAGGCACCATGCGGACTTTTCTCCTTGGGAGTAATGTCTTAAACTGTCTACGCTTTGATCGATTCCTGGAAGACCAATAGTAGTTTCCGAAGCACATCTGGAGGCATTCTGTAATCTGTGTACCTTCAGAGTGTTGATTAAACACAGATATTGCATCGGGATAGAATATAACAGTCACCATGAGGACTTTTCTCCGTGGGAGTAATGTCTTAAACTGTCTACGCTTTGATCTTTCCCTGGAAGACCAGTAGTTGTTTGCGAAGCACATCTGGAGGCATTCTGTAATCTGTGGACTTTCAGAGTGATGATGAAACACAGAAACATCATCGGGATTGAATACAACAGCCACCATGCAGACTTTTCTCCGTGGCAGTAATGTCTTAAACTGTCTACGCTTTGATCGTTCCGTGGAAGACCAGTAGCAGTTTCCGAAGCACATCTGTAGGCATTCCGTAATCTGTGGACCTCCACAGTGTTGAATAAACACAAAAATTGTATCGGCATTGAATACAATAAGTATCATGCGGACTTTTCTCCATGGGAGTAATGTCTTAAACTGTCTACGCTTTGATCGCACTCTTTAAGACCAGGAGTAGTTTCCGAAGCACATCTGGAGGCATTCTGTAATCTGTGGACCATCAGAGTGTTGTTGAAACACAGAAACTGCATCGGGATTGAACACAACAGGCACCATGCAGACTTTTTCTCCATCTGAGTAATGTCATAAACTGTCTACGCTTTGATCGTCCCCTGATAGACTGGTAGCAGTTTCCGAAGCACATCTGTATGCATTCCGTAATCTGTGGACCTTCAGAATGTTTATGAAACACAAAAATTGCATCGACATTGAATACAATAAGCACCATGCGCACTTTTCTCCTTGGGAGTAATGTCCAAAACTGTCTACGCTTTGGTCGTTCTCTGGAAGACCAGTAGCAGTTTCCGTATCACATCTGTATGCATTCCGTAATCTGCGGACCTTCAGAGTGTTGAAGAAACAGAAAAATTGCATCGGCATTGAATAAAATAAACACCATGCTGACTTTTCTGCTTGGGAGTAATGTCTTAAACTGTCTACGCTTTGATCGCTCCCTGGAAGACCAGTAGTAGTTTCCGAAGCACATCTGCAGGCACTCTATAACCTGTGGACCATCAGAGTGTTGATGAAACATAGAAACTGCATCGGGATTGGATGCAACAGCCACCATGCGTACTTTTCTCCATGGGAGTAATGTCTTAAACTGTCTACGCTTTGATCGTAACCTGTAAGATCAGTAGCAGTATCTGAAGCACATCTGTAGGCATTCCGTAATCTGTGGACCTTCAGAGTGTTGATGAAATACAAAAATTGCATCGGCATTGAATACAACAAGCACCATGCGGGCTTTTCTCCAAGGGAGAAATTAATTGTCTACGCTTTGATTGTTCCCTGGAATACCACTAGTAGTTTCCGAAGCACATCTGGAGGCATTCTGTAATCTGTAGACCATCAGAGTGTTGATGAAACACAGAAACTGCATCGGGATTGAATACAACAGGCACCATGCAGACTTTTCTACATGGGAGTAATGTCTTAAACTGTCTACGCTTTGATCGTTCCCTGGAAGACCAGTAGCAGTTTCCGAAGCACATCCATAGGCATTCCGTAGTCTCTGGACCTTCAGAGTGTTGATGAAACACAAAAATTGCATCGGCACTGAATACAATGAGCACCATGCGGATTTTTCTCCTTGGGAGTAATGTCTTAAACTCTCTACGCTTTGATTGTTCCCTGGAAGACATTAGTAGTTTCCGAAGCACATCTGGAGGCATTCTGTAATCTGTGGACCATCTGAGTGTTGATGAAACACAGAAACTGCATCGGGATTGAATACAACAGGCACCATGCGGACTTTTCTCCTTGGGAGTAATGTCTTAAACTGTATACGCTTTGATTGTTCCCTGGAAGAACAGTAGTAGTTTCCGAAGCACATCTGGAAGCATTCTGTAATCTGTGGACCATCAGAGTGTTGATGAAACACAGAAACTGCATCGGGATTGAATACAACAAGCAGTACGCTGTCTTATCACCATGTTAGAAACGTCTTAAACTGCCTACGCTTTGATCGAATCCTGGAAGACCAGTAACTGTTTCCGAAGCACAGCTGTAGGCATTCCATAAACTGTGGACTTTCAGAGTGTTGATCAAACACAAAAATTGCATCGGCATTGAATACAATAAGTATCATGCGGACTTTTGTCCTTGGGAGTAATGTCTTAAACTGTCTACGCTTTGATCGTTCCCTGGAAGACCAGTAGCAGTTTCCGAAGCACATCTGTAGGCTTTCCGTAATCTGTGGACCTCCACAGTGTTGATGAAACACAAAAATTGTATCGGCATTGAATACAATAAGTATCATGCGGACTTTTCTCCATGGGAGTAATGTCTTAAACTGTCTACGCTTTGATCGCACCCTGGAAGACCAGTAGTAGTTTCCAAAGCACATCTGGAGGCATTCTACAATCTGTGGACCATCAGAGTGTTGATGAAACACAGAAACTGCATCGGAATAGAATACAACAGGCACCATGCGGACTTTTCTCCTTGGGAGTAATGTCTTAAACTGTCTACGCTTTGATCGATTCCTGGAAGACCAATAGTAGTTTCCGAAGGACATCTGGAGGCATTCTGTAAACTGTGTACCTTCAGAGTGTTGATTAAACACAGAAATTGCATCGGGATAGAATATAACAGTCACCATGAGGACTTTTCTCCGTGGGAGTAATGTCTTAAACTGTCTACGCTTTGATCTTTCCCTGGAAGACCAGTAGTTGTTTGCGAAGCACATCTGGAGGCATTCTGTAATCTGTGGACTTTCAGAGTGATGATGAAACACAGAAACAGCATCGGGATTGAATACAACAGCCACCATGCAGACTTTTCTCCGTGGCAGTAATGTCTTAAACTGTCTACGCTTTGATCGTTCCCTGGAAGACCAGTAGCAGTTTCCGAAGCACATCTGTAGGCAATCCGTAATCTGTGGACCTCCACAGTGTTGATGAAACACAAAAATTGTATCGGCATTGAATACAATAAGTATCATGCGGACTTTTCTCCATGGGAGTAATGTCTTAAACTGTCTACGCTTTGATCGCACTCTTTAAGACCAGGAGTAGTTTCCGAAGCACATCTGGAGGCATTCTGTAATCTGTGGACCATCAGAGTGTTGTTGAAACACAGAAACTGCATCGGGATTGAACACAACAGGCACCTTGCAGACTTTTCTCCATCTGAGTAATGTCATTAACTGTCTACGCTTTGATCGTCCCCTGATAGACTGGTAGCAGTTTCCGAAGCACATCTGTATGCATTCCGTAATCTGTGGACCTTCAGAATGTTGATGAAACACAAAAATTGCATCGACATTGAATACAATAAGCACCATGCGCACTTTTCTCCTTGGGAGTAATGTCCAAAACTGTCTACGCTTTGGTCGTTCTCTGGAAGACCAGTAGCAGTTTCCGTATCAAATCTGTATGCATTCCGTAATCTGCGGACCTTCAGAGTGTTGAAGAAACAGAAAAATTGCATCGGCATTGAATAAAATAAACACCATGCTGACTTTTCTCCTTGGGAGTAATGTCTTAAACTGTCTACGCTTTGATCGCTCCCTGGAAGACCAGTAGTAGTTTCCGAAGCACATCTGCAGGCACTCTGTAATCTGTGGACCATCAGAGTGTTGATGAAACACAGAAACTGCATCGGGATTGGATGCAACAGCCACCATGCGTACTTTTCTCCATGGGAGTAATGTCTTAAACTGTCTACGCTTTGATCGCACCCTGGAAGACCAGTAGTAGTTTCCGAAGCACATCTGGAGGCATTCTACAATCTGTGGACCATCAGAGTGTTGATGAAACACAGAAACTGCATCGGAATAGAATACAACAGGCACCATGCGGACTTTTCTCCTTGGGAGTAATGTCTTAAACTGTCTACGCTTTGATCGATTCCTGGAAGACCAATAGTAGTTTCCGAAGCACATCTGGAGGCATTCTGTAATCTGTAGACCATCAGAGTGTTGATGAAACACAGAAACTGCATCGGGATTGAATACAACAGGCACCATGCAGACTTTTCTAGATGGGAGTAATGTCTTAAACTGTCTACGCTTTGATCGTTCCCTGGAAGACCAGTAGCAGTTTCCGAAGCACATCCATAGGCATTCCGTAGTCTCTGGACCTTCAGAGTGTTGATGAAGCACAAAAATTGCATCGGCACTGAATACAATGAGCACCATGCGGATTTTTCTCCTTGGGAGTAATGTCTTAAACTCTCTACGCTTTGATTGTTCCCTGGAAGACATTAGTAGTTTCCGAAGCACATCTGGAGGCATTCTGTAATCTGTGGACCATCTGAGTGTTGATGAAACACAGAAACTGCATCGGGATTGAATACAACAGGCACCATGCGGACTTTTCTCCTTGGGAGTAATGTCTTAAACTGTATACGCTTTGATTGTTCCCTGGAAGAACAGTAGTAGTTTCCGAAGCACATCTGGAAGCATTCTGTAATCTGTGGACCATCAGAGTGTTGATGAAACACAGAATCTGCATCGGGATTGAATACAACAAGCAGTACGCTGTCTTATCACCATGTTAGAAACGTCTTAAACTGCCTACGCGTTGATCGAATCCTGGAAGACCAGTAACTGTTTCCGAAGCACAGCTGTAGGCATTCCATAAACTGTGGACTTTCAGAGTGTTGATCAAACACAAAAATTGCATCGGCATTGAATACAATAAGTATCATGCGGACTTTTGTCCTTGGGAGTAATGTCTTAAACTGTCTACGCTTTGATCGTTCCCTGGAAGACCAGTAGCAGTTTCCGAAGCACATCTGTAGGCTTTCCGTAATCTGTGGACCTCCACAGTGTTGATGAAACACAAAAATTGTATCGGCATTGAATACAATAAGTATCATGCGGACTTTTCTCCATGGGAGTAATGTCTTAAACTGTCTACGCTTTGATCGCACCCTGGAAGACCAGTAGTAGTTTCCGAAGCACATCTGGAGGCATTCTACAATCTGTGGACCATCAGAGTGTTGATGAAACACAGAAACTGCATCGGAATAGAATACAACAGGCACCATGCGGACTTTTCTCCTTGGGAGTAATGTCTTAAACTGTCTACGCTTTGATCGATTCCTGGAAGACCAATAGTAGTTTCCGAAGGACATCTGGAGGCATTCTGTAAACTGTGTACCTTCAGAGTGTTGATTAAACACAGAAATTGCATCGGGATAGAATATAACAGTCACCATGAGGACTTTTCTCCGTGGGAGTAATGTCTTAAACTGTCTACGCTTTGATCTTTCCCTGGAAGACCAGTAGTTGTTTGCGAAGCACATCTGGAGGCATTCTGTAATCTGTGGACTTTCAGAGTGATGATGAAACACAGAAACAGCATCGGGATTGAATACAACAGCCACCATGCAGACTTTTCTCCGTGGCAGTAATGTCTTAAACTGTCTACGCTTTGATCGTTCCCTGGAAGACCAGTAGCAGTTTCCGAAGCACATCTGTAGGCAATCCGTAATCTGTGGACCTCCACAGTGTTGATGAAACACAAAAATTGTATCGGCATTGAATACAATAAGTATCATGCGGACTTTTCTCCATGGGAGTAATGTCTTAAACTGTCTACGCTTTGATCGCACTCTTTAAGACCAGGAGTAGTTTCCGAAGCACATCTGGAGGCATTCTGTAATCTGTGGACCATCAGAGTGTTGTTGAAACACAGAAACTGCATCGGGATTGAACACAACAGGCACCTTGCAGACTTTTCTCCATCTGAGTAATGTCATAAACTGTCTACGCTTTGATCGTCCCCTGATAGACTGGTAGCAGTTTCCGAAGCACATCTGTATGCATTCCGTAATCTGTGGACCTTCAGAATGTTGATGAAACACAAAAATTGCATCGACATTGAATACAATAAGCACCATGCGCACTTTTCTCCTTGGGAGTAATGTCCAAAACTGTCTACGCTTTGGTCGTTCTCTGGAAGACCAGTAGCAGTTTCCGTATCAAATCTGTATGCATTCCGTAATCTGCGGACCTTCAGAGTGTTGAAGAAACAGAAAAATTGCATCGGCATTGAATAAAATAAACACCATGCTGACTTTTCTCCTTGGGAGTAATGTCTTAAACTGTCTACGCTTTGATCGCTCCCTGGAAGACCAGTAGTAGTTTCCGAAGCACATCTGCAGGCACTCTGTAATCTGTGGACCATCAGAGTGTTGATGAAACACAGAAACTGCATCGGGATTGGATGCAACAGCCACCATGCGTACTTTTCTCCATGGGAGTAATGTCTTAAACTGTCTACGCTTTGATCGCACCCTGGAAGACCAGTAGTAGTTTCCGAAGCACATCTGGAGGCATTCTACAATCTGTGGACCATCAGAGTGTTGATGAAACACAGAAACTGCATCGGAATAGAATACAACAGGCACCATGCGGACTTTTCTCCTTGGGAGTAATGTCTTAAACTGTCTACGCTTTGATCGATTCCTGGAAGACCAATAGTAGTTTCCGAAGCACATCTGGAGGCATTCTGTAATCTGTAGACCATCAGAGTGTTGATGAAACACAGAAACTGCATCGGGATTGAATACAACAGGCACCATGCAGACTTTTCTACATGGGAGTAATGTCTTAAACTGTCTACGCTTTGATCGTTCCCTGGAAGACCAGTAGCAGTTTCCGAAGCACATCCATAGGCATTCCGTAGTCTCTGGACCTTCAGAGTGTTGATGAAACACAAAAATTGCATCGGCACTGAATACAATGAGCACCATGCGGATTTTTCTCCTTGGGAGTAATGTCTTAAACTCTCTACGCTTTGATTGTTCCCTGGAAGACATTAGTAGTTTCCGAAGCACATCTGGAGGCATTCTGTAATCTGTGGACCATCTGAGTGTTGATGAAACACAGAAACTGCATCGGGATTGAATACAACAGGCACCATGCGGACTTTTCTCCTTGGGAGTAATGTCTTAAACTGTATACGCTTTGATTGTTCCCTGGAAGAACAGTAGTAGTTTCCGAAGCACATCTGGAAGCATTCTGTAATCTGTGGACCATCAGAGTGTTGATGAAACACAGAATCTGCATCGGGATTGAATACAACAAGCAGTACGCTGTCTTATCACCATGTTAGAAACGTCTTAAACTGCCTACGCGTTGATCGAATCCTGGAAGACCAGTAACTGTTTCCGAAGCACAGCTGTAGGCATTCCATAAACTGTGGACTTTCAGAGTGTTGATCAAACACAAAAATTGCATCGGCATTGAATACAATAAGTATCATGCGGACTTTTGTCCTTGGGAGTAATGTCTTAAACTGTCTACGCTTTGATCGTTCCCTGGAAGACCAGTAGCAGTTTCCGAAGCACATCTGTAGGCTTTCCGTAATCTGTGGAGCTCCACAGTGTTGATGAAACACAAAAATTGTATCGGCATTGAATACAATAAGTATCATGCGGACTTTTCTCCATGGGAGTAATGTCTTAAACTGTCTACGCTTTGATCGCACCCTGGAAGACCAGTAGTAGTTTCCGAAGCACATCTGGAGGCATTCTACAATCTGTGGACCATCAGAGTGTTGATGAAACACAGAAACTGCATCGGAATAGAATACAACAGGCACCATGCGGACTTTTCTCCTTGGGAGTAATGTCTTAAACTGTCTACGCTTTGATCGATTCCTGGAAGACCAATAGTAGTTTCCGAAGGACATCTGGAGGCATTCTGTAAACTGTGTACCTTCAGAGTGTTGATTAAACACAGATATTGCATCGGGATAGAATATAACAGTCACCATGAGGACTTTTCTCCGTGGGAGTAATGTCTTAAACTGTCTACGCTTTGATCTTTCCCTGGAAGACCAGTAGTTGTTTGCGAAGCACATCTGGAGGCATTCTGTAATCTGTGGACTTTCAGAGTGATGATGAAACACAGAAACGGCATCGGGATTGAATACAACAGCCACCATGCAGACTTTTCTCCGTGGCAGTAATGTCTTAAACTGTCTACGCTTTGATCGTTCCCTGGAAGACCAGTAGCAGTTTCCGAAGCACATCTGTAGGCAATCCGTAATCTGTGGACCTCCACAGTGTTGATGAAACACAAAAATTGTATCGGCATTGAATACAATAAGTATCATGCGGACTTTTCTCCATGGGAGTAATGTCTTAAACTGTCTACGCTTTGATCGCACTCTTTAAGACCAGGAGTAGTTTCCGAAGCACATCTGGAGGCATTCTGTAATCTGTGGACCATCAGAGTGTTGTTGAAACAGAGAAACTGCATCGGGATTGAACACAACAGGCACCTTGCAGACTTTTCTCCATCTGAGTAATGTCATAAACTGTCTACGCTTTGATCGTCCCCTGATAGACTGGTAGCAGTTTCCGAAGCACATCTGTATGCATTCCGTAATCTGTGGACCTTCAGAATGTTGATGAAACACAAAAATTGCATCGACATTGAATACAATAAGCACCATGCGCACTTTTCTCCTTGGGAGTAATGTCCAAAACTGTCTACGCTTTGGTCGTTCTCTGGAAGACCAGTAGCAGTTTCCGTATCAAATCTGTATGCATTCCGTAATCTGCGGACCTTCAGAGTGTTGAAGAAACAGAAAAATTGCATCGGCATTGAATAAAATAAACACCATGCTGACTTTTCTCCTTGGGAGTAATGTCTTAAACTGTCTACGCTTTGATCGCTCCCTGGAAGACCAGTAGTAGTTTCCGAAGCACATCTGCAGTCACTCTGTAATCTGTGGACCATCAGAGTGTTGATGAAACACAGAAACTGCATCGGGATTGGATGCAACAGCCACCATGCGTACTTTTCTCCATGGGAGTAATGTCTTAAACTGTCTACGCTTTGATCGCACCCTGGAAGACCAGTAGTAGTTTCCGAAGCACATCTGGAGGCATTCTACAATCTGTGGACCATCAGAGTGTTGATGAAACACAGAAACTGCATCGGAATAGAATACAACAGGCACCATGCGGACTTTTCTCCTTGGGAGTAATGTCTTAAACTGTCTACGCTTTGATCGATTCCTGGAAGACCAATAGTAGTTTCCGAAGCACATCTGGAGGCATTCTGTAATCTGTGTACCTTCAGAGTGTTGATTAAACACAGATATTGCATCGGGATAGAATATAACAGTCACCATGAGGACTTTTCTCCGTGGGAGTAATGTCTTAAACTGTCTACGCTTTGATCTTTCCCTGGAAGACCAGTAGTTGTTTGCGAAGCACATCTGGAGGCATTCTGTAATCTGTGGACTTTCAGAGTGATGATGAAACACAGAAACAGCATCGGGATTGAATACAACAGCCACCATGCAGACTTTTCTCCGTGGCAGTAATGTCTTAAACTGTCTACGCTCTGATCGTTCCGTGGAAGACCAGTAGCAGTTTCCGAAGCACATCTGTAGGCATTCCGTAATCTGTGGACCTCCACAGTGTTGAATAAACACAAAAATTGTATCGGCATTGAATACAATAAGTATCATGCGGACTTTTCTCCATGGGAGTAATGTCTTAAACTGTCTACGCTTTGATCGCACTCTTTAAGACCAGGAGTAGTTTCCGAAGCACATCTGGAGGCATTCTGTAATCTGTGGACCATCAGAGTGTTGTTGAAACACAGAAACTGCATCGGGATTGAACACAACAGGCACCATGCAGACTTTTCTCCATCTGAGTAATGTCATAAACTGTCTACGCTTTGATCGTCCCCTGATAGACTGGTAGCAGTTTCCGAAGCACATCTGTATGCATTCCGTAATCTGTGGACCTTCAGAATGTTTATGAAACACAAAAATTGCATCGACATTGAATACAATAAGCACCATGCGCACTTTTCTCCTTGGGAGTAATGTCCAAAACTGTCTACGCTTTGGTCGTTCTCTGGAAGACCAGTAGCAGTTTCCGTATCACATCTGTATGCATTCCGTAATCTGCGGACCTTCATAGTGTTGAAGAAACAGAAAAATTGCATCGGCATTGAATAAAATAAACACCATGCTGACTTTTCTGCTTGGGAGTAATGTCTTAAACTGTCTACGCTTTGATCGCTCCCTGGAAGACCAGTAGTAGTTTCCGAAGCACATCTGCAGGCACTCTGTAATCTGTGGACCATCAGAGTGTTGATGAAACACAGAAACTGCATCGGGATAGAATACAACAGTTACCATGCGGACTTTTCACCATGGGAGTAATGTCTTAAACTGTCTACGCTTTGATCGTACCCTGTAAGACCAGTAGCAGTTTCTGAAGCACATCTGCAGGCATTCCGTAATCTGTGGACCTTCAGAGTGTTGATGAAACACAAAAATTGCATCGGCATTGAATACAATAAGCACCATGCGGATTTTTCTCCTTGGGAGTAAAGTCTAAAATTGTCTACGCTTTGATCGTCCCTTGAAGACCAGTAGTAGTTACCGAAGCACATCTGTAGGCATTCCGTAATCTGTAGACCTTCAGAGTGTTGATGAAACACAAAAATTGCATCGGCATTGAATACAATAAGCACCATGCGGACTTTTCTCCTTGGGAGTAATGTCTTAAACTGTCTACGCTTTGATCGTTCCCTGGAAGACCAGTAGCAGTTTCCAAAGCACATCCGTAGGCATTACGCAGTCTCTGGACCTTCAGATTGTTGATGAAACAAAGAAACTGCATCGGAATTGAATGCAACAGGCACCATGCAGACTTTTCTCCGTGGGAGTTATGTCATAATCTGTCTACGCTTTGATCGTTCCCTGAAAGACCGGTAGCAGTTTCCGAAGCACATCTGTAGGCATTCCGTAATCTGTGGAACTTCAGAGTGTTGGTGAAACACAAAAATTGCATCATCATTGAATACAATAAGCACCATGCGGACTTTTCTCCTTGGGAGTAATGTCTTAAACTGTCTACGCTTTGATTGTTCCCTGGAAGACCATTAGTAGTTTCCGAAGCACATATGGAGGCATTCTGTAATCTGTAGACCATCAGAGTGTTGATGAAATACAGAAACTGCATCGGGATTGAATACTACAGGCACCATATTGACTTTTCTCCATGGGAGTAATGTCTTAAACTGTCTACGCTTTGATCGTTCCCTGGAAGACCACTAGCAGTTTCCGAAGCACATCTGTAGGCATTCCGTAATCTGTGGACCTTCAGAGTGTTGATGAAACACAAAATTGCATCTGCATTGAATACAATAAGCACCATGCGGACTTTTCTCCATGTGAATAATGTCTTAAACTGTCTACGCTTTGATCGTTCGATGGAAGACCAGTAGTAGTTTCCGAAGCACATCTGGAGGCATTCTGTAATCTGTGTACCATCGGAGTGTTGATGAAACACAGAAACTGCATCGGGATTGAATACAACAGGCACCATGCGGACTTTTCTCCATGGGAGTAATGTCATAAACTGTCTACGATTAGATCGTTCCATGAAATACCGTTAGCAGTTTCCGAAGCACATCTGTAGGCATTCCTTAATCTGTGGACCTTCGGAGTGTTGATGAAACACAAAATTTGCATCGGCATTGAATACAATGAGCACCATGCAGTCTTTTCTCCTTAGGAGTAATGTCTTAAACTGTCTACGCTTTGATCGCTCCCTGGAAGACCAGTAGTTGATTCCGAAGCACATCTGGAGGCATTCTGTAATCTGTGGACCTTCAGAGTGATGATGAAACACAGAAACTGCATCGGCATTGACTACAATAAGTACAATGCGAACTTTTTTCCATGGGAGTAATGTCTTACACTGTCTACGCTTTGATCGTTCCCTGAAAGACCGGTAGCAGTTTCTGAAGCACATCTGTAGGCATTCCGTAATCTGTGGACCCTCAGAGTGTTGATGAAACACAAAAATTGCATCGGCATTGAATACAATAAGTAACATGCGGGCTTTTCTCCATGGGAGTAATGTCTTTAACTGTCTACGCTTTGATTGTTCCCTGGAAGACCAGTAGTAGTTTCCGAAGCACATCTGGAGGCATTCTGTAATCTGTAGACCATCAGAGTGTTGATAAAACGCAGAAACTGCATCGGGATAGAATACAACAGTTTCCATGCGGACTTTTCTCCATGGGAGTAATGTCTTAAACTGTCTACGCTTTGATCGTACCCTGTAAGACCAGTAGCAGTTTCTGAAGCACATCTGTAGGCATTCCGTAACCTGTGGACCTTCAGAGTGTTGATGAAACACAAAAATTGCATCGGCATTGAATACAATACGCACCATGCGGACTTTTCTCCTTGGGAGTAATGTCTTTAACTGACTACGCTTTGATAGCACCCTGGAAGACCATTAGTAGTTTCCGAAGCACATCTGGAGGCATTCCGTAATCTGTGGACCTTCAGAGTGTTGATGAAACACAAAAATTGCATCGGCATTGATTACAATAAGCACCATGCGGACTTTTCTCCATTTGAGTAAAGTCTTAAACTGTCTACGGTTTGATCGAATAGTGGAAGATAACTAGTTGTTTCCGAAGCACATCTGGAGCCATTCTGTAATCTATGTACCTTCACAGTGTTGACTAAACACAAAAATTGCATCGGGATAGAATATAACAGTCACCATGCGGACTTTTCTAGATGGTAGTAATGTCTTTAACTGTCTACGCTTTGATCGTTCTCTGGAAGACCAGTAGTAGTTTCCGAAGCACATCTGGAGGCATTCTGTAATCTGTAGACCATCAGAGTGTTGATGAAACACAGAAACTGCATCGGGTTTGAATACAACAGCCACCATGCAGACTTTTCTCCATGGGAGTAATGTCATAAACTGTCTACGATTAGATCGTTCCATGAAATACCGTTAGCAGTTTCCGAAGCACATCTGTAGGCATTTCGTAATCTGTGGACCCTCAGAGTGTTAATAAAACACAAAAATTGCATCGGCATTGAATACAATAAGCACCATGCGGATTTTTCTCCGTGGGAGTAAAGTCTTAAATTGTCTACGCTTTGATCGTTCCCTTGAAGACCAGTAGTAGTTTCCGAAGCACATCTGTAGGCATTTCGTAATCTGTAGACCTTCAGAGTGTTGATGAAACACAAAAATTGCATCGGCATTGATTACAATAAGCAAGATGCGGACTTTTCTCCATGTGAATAATGTCTTAAACTGTCTACGCTTTGATCGTTCGATGGAAGACCAGTAGTAGTTTCCGAAGCACATCTGGAGGCATTCTGTAATCTGTGGACTTTCAGAGTGATGATGAAACACAGAAACAGCATCGGGATTGAATACAACAGCCACCATGCAGACTTTTCTCCGTGGCAGTAATGTCTTAAACTGTCTACGCTTTGATCGTTCCCTGGAAGACCAGTAGCAGTTTCCGAAGCACATCTGTAGGCAATCCGTAATCTGTGGACCTCCACAGTGTTGATGAAACACAAAAATTGTATCGGCATTGAATACAATAAGTATCATGCGGACTTTTCTCCATGGGAGTAATGTCTTAAACTGTCTACGCTTTGATCGCACTCTTTAAGACCAGGAGTAGTTTCCGAAGCACATCTGGAGGCATTCTGTAATCTGTGGACCATCAGAGTGTTGTTGAAACAGAGAAACTGCATCGGGATTGAACACAACAGGCACCTTGCAGACTTTTCTCCATCTGAGTAATGTCATAAACTGTCTACGCTTTGATCGTCCCCTGATAGACTGGTAGCAGTTTCCGAAGCACATCTGTATGCATTCCGTAATCTGTGGACCTTCAGAATGTTGATGAAACACAAAAATTGCATCGACATTGAATACAATAAGCACCATGCGCACTTTTCTCCTTGGCAGTAATGTCCAAAACTGTCTACGCTTTGGTCGTTCTCTGGAAGACCAGTAGCAGTTTCCGTATCAAATCTGTATGCATTCCGTAATCTGCGGACCTTCAGAGTGTTGAAGAAACAGAAAAATTGCATCGGCATTGAATAAAATAAACACCATGCTGACTTTTCTCCTTGGGAGTAATGTCTTAAACTGTCTACGCTTTGATCGCTCCCTGGAAGACCAGTAGTAGTTTCCGAAGCACATCTGCAGTCACTCTGTAATCTGTGGACCATCAGAGTGTTGATGAAACACAGAAACTGCATCGGGATTGGATGCAACAGCCACCATGCGTACTTTTCTCCATGGGAGTAATGTCTTAAACTGTCTACGCTTTGATCGCACCCTGGAAGACCAGTAGTAGTTTCCGAAGCACATCTGGAGGCATTCTACAATCTGTGGACCATCAGAGTGTTGATGAAACACAGAAACTGCATCGGAATAGAATACAACAGGCACCATGCGGACTTTTCTCCTTGGGAGTAATGTCTTAAACTGTCTACGCTTTGATCGATTCCTGGAAGACCAATAGTAGTTTCCGAAGCACATCTGGAGGCATTCTGTAATCTGTGTACCTTCAGAGTGTTGATTAAACACAGATATTGCATCGGGATAGAATATAACAGTCACCATGAGGACTTTTCTCCGTGGGAGTAATGTCTTAAACTGTCTACGCTTTGATCTTTCCCTGGAAGACCAGTAGTTGTTTGCGAAGCACATCTGGAGGCATTCTGTAATCTGTGGACTTTCAGAGTGATGATGAAACACAGAAACAGCATCGGGATTGAATACAACAGCCACCATGCAGACTTTTCTCCGTGGCAGTAATGTCTTAAACTGTCTACGCTCTGATCGTTCCGTGGAAGACCAGTAGCAGTTTCCGAAGCACATCTGTAGGCATTCCGTAATCTGTGGACCTCCACAGTGTTGAATAAACACAAAAATTGTATCGGCATTGAATACAATAAGTATCATGCGGACTTTTCTCCATGGGAGTAATGTCTTAAACTGTCTACGCTTTGATCGCACTCTTTAAGACCAGGAGTAGTTTCCGAAGCACATCTGGAGGCATTCTGTAATCTGTGGACCATCAGAGTGTTGTTGAAACACAGAAACTGCATCGGGATTGAACACAACAGGCACCATGCAGACTTTTCTCCATCTGAGTAATGTCATAAACTGTCTACGCTTTGATCGTCCCCTGATAGACTGGTAGCAGTTTCCGAAGCACATCTGTATGCATTCCGTAATCTGTGGACCTTCAGAATGTTTATGAAACACAAAAATTGCATCGACATTGAATACAATAAGCACCATGCGCACTTTTCTCCTTGGGAGTAATGTCCAAAACTGTCTACGCTTTGGTCGTTCTCTGGAAGACCAGTAGCAGTTTCCGTATCACATCTGTATGCATTCCGTAATCTGCGGACCTTCATAGTGTTGAAGAAACAGAAAAATTGCATCGGCATTGAATAAAATAAACACCATGCTGACTTTTCTGCTTGGGAGTAATGTCTTAAACTGTCTACGCTTTGATCGCTCCCTGGAAGACCAGTAGTAGTTTCCGAAGCACATCTGCAGGCACTCTGTAATCTGTGGACCATCAGAGTGTTGATGAAACACAGAAACTGCATCGGGATAGAATACAACAGTTACCATGCGGACTTTTCACCATGGGAGTAATGTCTTAAACTGTCTACGCTTTGATCGTACCCTGTAAGACCAGTAGCAGTTTCTGAAGCACATCTGCAGGCATTCCGTAATCTGTGGACCTTCAGAGTGTTGATGAAACACAAAAATTGCATCGGCATTGAATACAATAAGCACCATGCGGATTTTTCTCCTTGGGAGTAAAGTCTAAAATTGTCTACGCTTTGATCGTTCCCTTGAAGACCAGTAGTAGTTACCGAAGCACATCTGTAGGCATTCCGTAATCTGTAGACCTTCAGAGTGTTGATGAAACACAAAAATTGCATCGGCATTGAATACAATAAGCACCATGCGGACTTTTCTCCTTGGGAGTAATGTCTTAAACTGTCTACGCTTTGATCGTTCCCTGGAAGACCAGTAGCAGTTTCCAAAGCACATCCGTAGGCATTACGCAGTCTCTGGACCTTCAGATTGTTGATGAAACAAAGAAACTGCATCGGAATTGAATGCAACAGGCACCATGCAGACTTTTCTCCGTGGGAGTTATGTCATAATCTGTCTACGCTTTGATCGTTCCCTGAAAGACCGGTAGCAGTTTCCGAAGCACATCTGTAGGCATTCCGTAATCTGTGGAACTTCAGAGTGTTGGTGAAACACAAAAATTGCATCATCATTGAATACAATAAGCACCATGCGGACTTTTCTCCTTGGGAGTAATGTCTTAAACTGTCTACGCTTTGATTGTTCCCTGGAAGACCATTAGTAGTTTCCGAAGCACATATGGAGGCATTCTGTAATCTGTAGACCATCAGAGTGTTGATGAAATACAGAAACTGCATCGGGATTGAATACTACAGGCACCATATTGACTTTTCTCCATGGGAGTAATGTCTTAAACTGTCTACGCTTTGATCGTTCCCTGGAAGACCACTAGCAGTTTCCGAAGCACATCTGTAGGCATTCCGTAATCTGTGGACCTTCAGAGTGTTGATGAAACACAAAATTGCATCTGCATTGAATACAATAAGCACCATGCGGACTTTTCTCCATGTGAATAATGTCTTAAACTGTCTACGCTTTGATCGTTCGATGGAAGACCAGTAGTAGTTTCCGAAGCACATCTGGAGGCATTCTGTAATCTGTGTACCATCGGAGTGTTGATGAAACACAGAAACTGCATCGGGATTGAATACAACAGGCACCATGCGGACTTTTCTCCATGGGAGTAATGTCATAAACTGTCTACGATTAGATCGTTCCATGAAATACCGTTAGCAGTTTCCGAAGCACATCTGTAGGCATTCCTTAATCTGTGGACCTTCGGAGTGTTGATGAAACACAAAATTTGCATCGGCATTGAATACAATGAGCACCATGCAGTCTTTTCTCCTTAGGAGTAATGTCTTAAACTGTCTACGCTTTGATCGCTCCCTGGAAGACCAGTAGTTGATTCCGAAGCACATCTGGAGGCATTCTGTAATCTGTGGACCTTCAGAGTGATGATGAAACACAGAAACTGCATCGGCATTGACTACAATAAGTACAATGCGAACTTTTTTCCATGGGAGTAATGTCTTACACTGTCTACGCTTTGATCGTTCCCTGAAAGACCGGTAGCAGTTTCTGAAGCACATCTGTAGGCATTCCGTAATCTGTGGACCCTCAGAGTGTTGATGAAACACAAAAATTGCATCGGCATTGAATACAATAAGTAACATGCGGGCTTTTCTCCATGGGAGTAATGTCTTTAACTGTCTACGCTTTGATTGTTCCCTGGAAGACCAGTAGTAGTTTCCGAAGCACATCTGGAGGCATTCTGTAATCTGTAGACCATCAGAGTGTTGATAAAACGCAGAAACTGCATCGGGATAGAATACAACAGTTACCATGCGGACTTTTCTCCATGGGAGTAATGTCTTAAACTGTCTACGCTTTGATCGTACCCTGTAAGACCAGTAGCAGTTTCTGAAGCACATCTGTAGGCATTCCGTAACCTGTGGACCTTCAGAGTGTTGATGAAACACAAAAATTGCATCGGCATTGAATACAATACGCACCATGCGGACTTTTCTCCTTGGGAGTAATGTCTTTAACTGACTACGCTTTGATAGCACCCTGGAAGACCATTAGTAGTTTCCGAAGCACATCTGGAGGCATTCCGTAATCTGTGGACCTTCAGAGTGTTGATGAAACACAAAAATTGCATCGGCATTGATTACAATAAGCACCATGCGGACTTTTCTCCATTTGAGTAAAGTCTTAAACTGTCTACGGTTTGATCGAATAGTGGAAGATAACTAGTTGTTTCCGAAGCACATCTGGAGCCATTCTGTAATCTATGTACCTTCACAGTGTTGACTAAACACAAAAATTGCATCGGGATAGAATATAACAGTCACCATGCGGACTTTTCTAGATGGTAGTAATGTCTTTAACTGTCTACGCTTTGATCGTTCTCTGGAAGACCAGTAGTAGTTTCCGAAGCACATCTGGAGGCATTCTGTAATCTGTAGACCATCAGAGTGTTGATGAAACACAGAAACTGCATCGGGTTTGAATACAACAGCCACCATGCAGACTTTTCTCCATGGGAGTAATGTCATAAACTGTCTACGATTAGATCGTTCCATGAAATACCGTTAGCAGTTTCCGAAGCACATCTGTAGGCATTTCGTAATCTGTGGACCCTCAGAGTGTTAATAAAACACAAAAATTGCATCGGCATTGAATACAATAAGCACCATGCGGATTTTTCTCCGTGGGAGTAAAGTCTTAAATTGTCTACGCTTTGATCGTTCCCTTGAAGACCAGTAGTAGTTTCCGAAGCACATCTGTAGGCATTTCGTAATCTGTAGACCTTCAGAGTGTTGATGAATCACAAAAATTGCATCGGCATTGATTACAATAAGCAAGATGCGGACTTTTCTCCATGTGAATAATGTCTTAAACTGTCTACGCTTTGATCGTTCGATGGAAGACCAGTAGTAGTTTCCGAAGCACATCTGGAGGCATTCTGTAATCTGTGTACCATCGGAGTGTTGATGAAACACAGAAACTGCATCGGGATTGAATACAACAGGCACCATGCATACTTTTCTACATGGGAGTAATGTCTTAAACAGTCTACGCTTTGATCGTTCCCTGGAAGACCAGTAGCAGTTTCCGAAGCACATCCGTAGGCATTCCGTAGTCTCTGGACCTTCAGAGTGTTGATGAAACAAAGAAACTGCATCGGAATTGAATGCAACAGGCACCATGCAGACTTTTCTCCATGGGAGTAATGTCATAATCTGTCTACGTTTTGATCGTTCCCTGAAAGACCGGTAGCAGTTTCCGAAGCACATCTGTAGGCATTCCGTAATCTGTGGACCTTCAGAGTGTTGATGAAACACAAATATTGCATCGGCATTGATTACAATAAGCACCATGCGGACTTTTCTCCATGGGAGTAAAGTCTTAAACTGTCTACGGTTTGATCGAATAGTGGAAGATAACTAGTTGTTTCCGAAGCACATCTGGAGGCATTCTGTAATCTATGTACCTTCACAGTGTTGACTAAACACAAAAATTGCATCGGGATAGAATATAACAGTCTCCATGCGGACTTTTATAGATGGTAGTAATGTCTTTAACTGTATACGCTTTGATCGTTCTCTGGAAGACCAGTACTAGTTTCCGGACCACATCTGGAGGCATTCTGTGATCTGTAGACCATCAGAGTGTTGATGAAACACAGAAACTGCATCGGGATTGAATACTACAGGCACCATGCGGACTTTTCTCCATGGGAGTAATGTCTTACACTGTCTACGCTTTGATCGTACCCTGTAAGACCAGTAGCAGTTTCTGAAGCACATCTGTTGGCATTCCGTAATCTGTGGACCCTCAGAGTGTTGATGAAACACAAAAATTGCATCGGCGTTGAATACAATAAGCACCATGCGGGCTTTTCTCCAAGGGAGAAATGTCTTAAACTGTCTACGCTTTGATTGTTCCCTGGAAGACCATTACTAGTTTTCGAAGCACATCTGGAGGCATTCTGTAATCTGTGGACCATCAGAGTGTTGATGAAACAGAGAAACTGCATCGGGATTGAATACAACAGGCACCATGCGGACTTTTCTCCATGGGAGTAATGTCTTAAACTGTCTACGCTTTGATCGTACCCTGTAAGACCAGTAGCAGTTTCTGAAGCACATCTGTAGGCATTCCGTAATCTGTGGACCTTCAGAGTGTTGATGAAACACAAAAATTGCATCGGCATAGAATATAACAGTCACCATGCGGACTTTTCTAGATGGTAGTAATGTCTTTAACTGTCTACGCTTTGATCGTTCTCTGGAAGACCAGTAGTAGTTTCCGAAGCACATCTGGAGGCATTCTGTAATCTGTAGACCATCAGAGTGTTGAGGAAACACAGAAACTGCATCGGGATTGAATACTACAGGCACCATGCGGACTTTTCTCCATGGGAGTAATGTCTTACACTGTCTACGCTTTGATCGTACCCTGTAAGACCAGTAGCAGTTTCTGAAGCACATCTGTTGGCATTCCGTAATCTGTGGACCCTCAGAGTGTTGATGAAACACAAAAATTGCATCGGCGTTGAATACAATAAGCACCATGCGGGCTTTTCTCCAAGGGAGAAATGTCTTAAACTGTCTACGCTTTGATTGTTCCCTGGAAGACCATTACTAGTTTTCGAAGCACATCTGGAGGCATTCTGTAATCTGTGGACCATCAGAGTGTTGATGAAACAGAGAAACTGCATCGGGATTGAATACAACAGGCACCATGCGGACTTTTCTCCATGGGAGTAATGTCTTAAACTGTCCACGCTTTGATCTTTCCCTGGAAGACCAGTAGCAGTTTTCGAAGCACATCTGTAGGCATTCCGTAATCTGTGGACCTTCAGAGTGTTGATGAAACACAAAAATTGCATCGGCATGAATACAATAAGCACCATGCGGTCTTTTCTCTGTGGGAGTAATGACTTAAATAGTCTACGCTTTGATCGTTCCCTTGATGACCAGTAGTAGTTTCCGAAGCACATCTGTAGGCATTCCGTAATCTGTGGACCTTCAGAGTGTTGATGAAACCCAAAAATTGCATCGGCATTGATTACAATAAGCACCATGCGGACTTTTCTCCATGGGAATAATGTCTTCAACTGTCTACGCATTGACCGTTCGATGGAAGACCAGTAGTAGTTGCCGAAGCACATCTGGAGGCATTCTGTAATCTGTGTACCATCAGAGTGTGATGAAACACAGAAACTGCATCGGGTTTGAATACAATAGGCACCATGCAGACTTTTCTCCATGGGAGTAATGTCATAAACTGTCTACGATTTGATCGTTCCATGAAAGACCGTTAGCAGTTTCCGAAGCACATCTGTAGGCATTCCGTAATCTGTGGACCTTCAGAGTGTTGATGAAACACAGAATTTGCATCGGCATTGAATACAATGAGCACCATGCGGACTTTTCTCCTTAGGAGTAATGTCTTAAACTGTCTACGCTTTGATCGCTCCCTGGAAGACCAGTAGTTGATTCCGAAGCACATCTGGAGGCATTCTGTAATCTGTGGACCTTCAGAATGATGATGAAACACAGAAACTGCATCGGCATTGACTACAATAATTACAATGCGAACTTTTTTCCATGGGAGTAATGTCTTAAACTATCTACGCATTGATCGGTCCCTGGAAGACCAGTATCAGTTTCCGAAGCACATCTGTAGGCATTCCTTAATCTGTGTACCTTCAAAGTGTCGATTAAACACTGAAATTGCATCGGGATAGAATATAACTGTCACCATGCGGACTTTTATCCATGAGAGTAATGTGTCAAACAGTCTACGCCTTGATCGTTCCCTGGGAGACCAGTGGCAGTTTCCGAAGCACATCTGTAGGCATTCCGTAATCTGTGGACCTTCAGAGTGTTGATCAAACACAAAAATTGCATCAGCATTGAATATAATGAGTACAATGCGGAATTCTCTCCATGGGAGTAATGTCTTAAACTGTCTACGCTTTGATCGTTCCCTGGATGACCAGTAGTTGTTTCCGAAGCACATCTGGATGCATTCTGTAATCTGTGGAACTTCAGAGTGTTGATGAAACACAAAAATTGCATCGGCAATGAATACAATATGCACCACGCGGATTTTTCTCCATGGGAGTAGTGTCTTAAACTGTCTACGCTTTGATTGATTGCTTTAAGACCAGTAGTAGTTTCCGAAGCACATCTGGAGGCATTCTGTAATCTGTGTCCCTCAGAGTGTTGATTAAAACACAGAAATGGCATCGGGATGGAATATAACGAGTCATCATGCGGACTTTTCTAAATGGGAGTAGTGTCTTAAACTGTCTGCGCTTTAATCGTTCCCTGGAAGACCAGTAGTTGCTTCCGAAGCACATCTGTAATCATTCCGTAATCTGTTGACCTTCAAATTGTTGATGAAGCACAAAAATTGCATCGGGATTGAATACAATAAGCACCATGCCGACTTTTCTCCAAGGGAGAAATGTCTTAAACTGTCTGCGCTTTGATCGTTCCCTGGAAGACCAGTAGTAGTTTCCGAAGCACATCTGTAGGCATTCCGTAATCTGTGGACCTTCAGAGTGTTGATGAAACACAAAAATTACATCGGCATTGAATACAATAATCACCATGCGGACTTTTCTCCATGGGAGTAATGTCTTAAACTGTCTACGCTTTGATCGATTCCTGGAAAACCAGTAGTAGTTTCCGAAGCATATCTTGAGGCATTCTGTAATCGGTGGACCTTCAGAGAGTTGATGAAACACAAAAATTGCATCGGCATTGAATACAATAAGTACCATGCGGAATTCTCTCCATGGGAGTAATGTCTTAAACTGTCTACGCTTTGATCGTTCCTTGGATGACCAGTAGTTGTTTCCGAAGCACATCTGGAGGCATTCTGTAATCTGTGGACCTTCAGAGTGTTGATGAAACACAAAAATTGCATCGGCTTTGAATACAATAATCCCCATGGGGACTTTTCTCCATGGGAGTAGTGTCTCAATTTGTCTACGCTTTGATCGATACCTGGAAAACCAGTAGTACTTTCCGAAGCACATCTGGAGGCATTCTGTTATCTGTGGATCTTCAGAGTGTTGATGAAACACAAATATTACATCGGCATTGAATACAATAAGCACCTTGAGGACTTTTCTCCATGGGAGTAATGGCTTAAACTGTCTACGCTTCGATCGTTCCCTCGAAGACCAGTAGTTGTTTCCGAAGCACATCTGTAGGCATTACGTAATATGTGGACCTTCAGAGTGCTGATGAAACACAAAAATTGCATCCGCATTGAATACAATAAGCACCATGCGTACTTTTCTCCATGGGAGTAATGTCTTTAACTGTCTACGCTTTTATCGATTCCTTTAATGCCATTAGTAGTTTCCGAAGCACATCTGGAGGCATTCTGTAATCTGTGTTCCTTCAGAGTGTTGACGAAACACAAAAATTGCATCGGCATTGAATAAAATATACTCCATGCCAACTTTTCTCCATGGGAGTAATGTCTTAAACTGTCTACGCTTTGATCGATTCCTGGAAGACCAGTAGTAGTTTCCGAAGCACATCTGGAAGCGTTCTGTAATCTGTGTACCTTCAGAGAGTTGATTAAACACAGAAATTGCATCGGGATAGAATATAACAGTCACCATGCGGACTTTTCTCCATGGGAGTAATGTCTTAAACTGTCTACGCTTTAATCGTTCAGTGGAAGACCAGTAGTTGTTTCCGAAGCACATCTGTAGGCATTCCGTAATATGTGGACCTTCAGAGTGTTGATGAAGCACAAAAATTGCATCGGCATTGAATGCAATAAGCACCATGCGGACTTTTCTCCTTGGGAGTAATGTCTTAAGCTGTCTACGCTTTGATCGATTCCTTGAAAACCAGTATTAGTTTCCGAAGCACATCTGTAGGCATTCCGTAATCACTGGAACTTCAGAGTGTTGATGAAACACAAAAATTGCATCGGCATTAAAGAAAATAAGCACCATGCCGACTTTTCTCCATGTGCGTAATGTCTTAAAGTGTCTACGCTTTGGTCGTTCCCTGGAAGACCAGTAGCAGTTTCCGAATCACATCTGTATGCATTCCGTAATCTGTGTACCTTCACAGTGTTGACGAAACACAAAAATTGCATCGGCATTGAATAAAATATACTCCATGCCAACTTTTCTCCATGGGAGTAATGTCTTAAACTGTCTACGCTTTGATCGATTCCTGGAAGACCAGTAGTAGTTTCCGAAGCACATCTGGAGGCGTTCTGTAATCTGTGTACCTTCAGAGAGTTGATTAAACACAGAAATTGCATCGGGATAGAATATAACAGTCACCATGCGGACTTTTCTCCATGGGAGTAATGTCTTAAACTGTCTACGCTTTGATCGTTCCCTGGAAGACCAGTAGTTGTTTCCGAAGCACATCTGCAGGCATTCTGTGATCTGTGGACCTTCAGAGTGATGATGAAACACAGAAACTGCATCGGCATTATCTACAATGAGTACAATGCGGACTTTTCTCCATGGGAGTAATGTCTTAAATTGTCTATTCTTTGATCGTTCCCTGGAAGACCAGTAGTAGTTTCCGAAGCACATCTGGAGGCATTCTGTAATCCGTGGACCACCAGAGTGTTGATGAAACACAAAAACTGCTTCGGGATTGAATACAACAGGCACCATGCGGACTTTTCTCCATGGGAGAAATGTGTTAAACAGTCTACGATTTGATCGTACCCTGTAAGACCAGTAGCAGTTTCTGAAGCACATCTGTTGGCATTCCTTAATCTGTGGACCCTCAGAGTGTTGATGAAACACAAAAATTGCATCGGCGTTGAATACAATAAGCACCATGCGGGCTTTTCTCCAAGGGAGAAATGTCTTAAACTGTCTACGCTTAGACTGACCCTGGAAGACCATTACTAGTTTTCGAAGCACATCTGGAGGCATTCTGTAATCTGTGGACCATCAGAGTGTTGATGAAACACAGAAACTGCATCGGGATTGAATACAACAGGCACCATGCGGACTTTTCTCCATGGGAGTAATGTCTTAAATTGTCTACGCTTTGATCTTTCCCTGGAAGACCAGTAGCAGTTTTCGAAGCACATCTGTAGGCATTCCGTAATCTGTGGACCTTCAGAGTGTTGATGAAACACAAAAATTGCATCGGCATGAATACAATAAGCACCATGCGGTCTTTTCTCTGTGGGAGTAATGACTTAAATAGTCTACGCTTTGATCGTTCCCTTGATGACCAGTAGTAGTTTCCGAAGCACATCTGTAGGCATTCCGTAATCTGTGGACATTCAGAGTGTTGATGAAACACAAAAATTGCATCGGCATTGATTACAATAAGCACCATGTGGACTTTTCTCCATGGGAATAATGTCTTAAACTGTCTACGCATTGACCGTTCGATGGAAGACCAGTAGCAGTTTCCGAAGCACATCTGGAGGCATTCTGTAATCAGTGTACCATCAGAGTGTGATGAAACACAGAAACTGCATCGGGTTTGAATACAATAGGCACCATGCAGACTTTTCTCCATGGGAGTAATGTCACAAACTGTCTACGATTTGATCGTTCCATGAAAGACCGTTAGCAGTTTCCGAACCACATCTGTAGGCATTCCGTAATCTGTGGACCTTCAGAGTGTTGATGAAACACAGAATTTGCATCGGCATTGAATACAATGAGCACCATGCGGACTTTTCTCCTTAGGAGTAATGTCTTAAACTGTCTACGCTTTGATCGCTCCCTGGAAGACCAGTAGTTGATTCCGAAGCACATCTGGAGGCATTCTGTAATCTGTGGACCTTCAGAGTGATGATGAAACACAGAAACTGCATCGGCATTGACTACAATAAGGACAATGCGAACTTTTTTCCATGGGAGTAATGTCTTAAATTGTCTATTCTTTGATCGTTCCCTGGAAGACCAGTAGTAGTTTCCGAAGCACATCTGGAGGCATTCTGTAATCCGTGCACCACCAGAGTGTTGATGAAACACAAAAACTGCTTCGGCATGAATACAATAAGCACCATGCGGTCTTTTCTCTGTAGGAGTAATGACTTAAATAGTCTACGCTTTGATCGTTCCCTTGAAGACCAGTAGTAGTTTCCGAAGCACATCTGTAGGCATTCCGTAATCTGTGGACATTCAGAGTGTTGATGAAACACAAAAATTGCATCGGCATTGATTACAATAAGCACCATGCGGAGTTTTCCCCATGGGAATAATGTCTCAAACTGTCTACGCATTGACCGTTCGATGGAAGACCAGTAGTAGTTTACTAACACATCTGGAAGCATTCTGTAATCTGTGGACCATCAGAGTGTTGATGAAACACAGAAACTGCATCGGGATTGAATACAACAGGCACCATGCGGACTTTTCTCCATGGGAGTAATGTCTTAAACTGTCTACGCTTTGATCTTTCCCTGGAAGACCAGTAGCAGTTTTCGAAGCACATCTGTAGGCATTCCGTAACCTGTGGACCTTCAGAGTGTTGATGAAACACAAAAATTGCATCGGCATGAATACAATAAGCACCATGCGGTCTTTTCTCTGTGGGAGTAATGACTTAAATAGTCTACGCTTTGATCGTTCCCTTGATGACCAGTAGTAGTTTCCGAAGCACATCTGTAGGCATTATGTAATCTGTGGACCTTCAGAGTGTTGATGAAACACAAAAATTGCATCGGCATTGATTACAATAAGCACCATGCGGACTTTTCTCCATAAGAATAATGTCTTAAACTGTCTACGCATTGACCGTTCGATGGAAGACCAGTAGCAGTTTCCGAAGCACATCTGGAGGCATTCTGTAATCTGTGTACCATCAGAGTGTGATGAAACACAGAAACTGCATCGGGTTTGAATACAATAGGCACCATGCAGACTTTTCTCCATGGGAGTAATGTCATAAACTGTCTACGATTTGATCGTTCCATGAAAGACCGTTAGCAGTTTCCGAACCACATCTGTAGGCATTCCGTAATCTGTGGACCTTCAGAGTGTTGATGAAACACAGAATTTGCATCGGCATTGAATACAATGAGCACCATGCGTACTTTTCTCCTTGGGAGTAATGTCTTAAACAGTCTACGCTTTGATCGCTCCCTGGAAGACCAGTAGTTGATTCCGAAGCACATCTGGAGGCATTCTGTAATCTGTGGACCTTCAGAGTGATGATGAAACACAGAAACTGCATCGGCATTGACTACATTAAGTACAATGCGAACTTTTTTCCATGGGAGTAATGTCTTAAACTATCTACGCTTTGATCGGTCCCTGGAAGACCAGTATCAGTTTCCGAAGCACATCTGTAGGCATTCCTTAATCTGTGTACCTTCAAAGTGTCGATTAAACACTGAAATTGCATCGGGATAGAATATAACTGTCACCATGCGGACTTTTATCCATGAGAGTAATGTGTCAAACAGTCTACGCCTTGATCGTTCCCTGGGAGACCAGTGGCAGTTTCCGAAGCACATCTGTAGGCATTCCGTAATCTGTGGACCTACAGAGTGTTGATCAAACACAAAAATTGCATCGGCATTGAATACAATGAGTACAATGCGGAATTCTCTCCATGGGAGTAATGTCTTAAACTGTCTACGCTTTGATCGTTCCCTGGATGACCAGTAGTAGTTTCCGAAGCACATCTGGAGGCATTCTGTAATCTGTGTCCCTCAGAGTGTTGATTAAAACACAGAAATGGCATCGGGATGGAATATAACGAGTCACCATGCGGACTTTTCTAAATGGGAGTAGTGTCTTAAACTGTCTGCGCTTTAATCGTTCCCTGGAAGACCAGTAGTTGCTTCCGAAGCACATCTGTAATCATTCCGTAATCTGTTGACCTTCAGAGTGTTGATGAAGCAGAAAAATTGCATCGGGATTGAATACAATAAGCACCATGCGGACTTTTCTCCAAGGGAGAAATGTCTTAAACTGTCTGCGCTTTGATCGTTCCCTGGAAGACCAGTAGTAGTTTCCGAAGCACATCTGTAGGCATTCCGTAATCTGTGGACCTTCAGAGTGTTAATGAAACACAAAAATTGCATCGGCATTGAATACAATAATCACCATGCGGACTTTTCTCCATGGGAGTAATGTCTTAAACTGTCTACGCTTTGATCGATTCCTGGAAGACTAGTAGTAGTTTCTGAAGCACATCTGTAGGCATTCTGTAATCGGTGGACCTTCAGAGAGTTGATGAAACACAAAAATTGCATCGGCATTGAATACAATAAGTACCATGCGGAATTCTCTCCATGGGAGTAATGTCTTAAACTGTCTACGCTTTGATCGTTCCTTGGATGACCAGTAGTTGTTTCCGAAGCACATCTGGAGGCATTCTGTTATCTGTGGATCTTCAGAGTGTTGATGAAACACAAATATTGCATCGGCATTGAATACAATAAGCACCTTGAGGACTTTTCTCCATGGGAGTAATGGCTTAAACTGTCTACGCTTCGATCGTTCCCTCGAAGACCAGTAGTTGTTTCCGAAGCACATCTGTAGGCATTCCGTAATATGTGGACCTTCAGAGTGCTGATGAAACACAAAAATTGCATCCGCATTGGATACAATAAGCACCATGCGTACTTTTCTCCATGGGAGTAATGTCTTTAACTGTCTACGCTTTTATCGATTCCTTTAATGCCATTAGTAGTTTCCGAAGCACATCTGGAGGCATTCTGTAATCTGTGTTCCTTCAGAGTGTTGATTAAACACAGAAATTGCTTCGGGATAGAATATGACAGTCACCATGCGGACTTCTCTAAATGGGAGTAGTGTCTTAAACTGTCTATGCTTTAATCGTTCAGTGGAAGACCAGTAGTTGTTTCCGAAGCACATCTGTAGGCATTCCGTAATATGTGGACTTTCAGAGTGTTGATGAAGCACAAAAATTGCATCGGCATTGAATGCAATAAGCACCATGCGGACTTTTCTCCTTGGGAGTAATGTCTCAAAATGTCTACGCTTTGATCGATTCCTTGAAAACCAGTATTAGTTTCCGAAGCACATCTGTAGGCATTCCGTAATCTGTGGACCTTCAGAGTGTTGATGAAACACAAAAATTGCATCGGCATTAAAGAAAATAAGCACCAGGCCAACTTTTCTCCATGTGCGTAATGTCTTAAAGTGTCTACGCTTTGGTCGTTCCCTGGAAGACCAGTAGCAGTTTCCGAATCACATCTGTATGCATTCCGTAATCTGTGTACCTTCACAGTGTTGACGAAACACAAAAATTGCATCGGCATTGAATAAAATATACTCCATGCCAACTTTTCTCCATGGGAGTAATGTCTTAAACTGTCTACGCTTTGATCGATTCCTGGAAGACCAGTAGTAGTTTCCGAAGCACATCTGGAGGCGTTCTGTAATCTGTGTACCTTCAGAGAGTTGTTTAACTCAGAAATTGCATCGGGATAGAATATAACAGTCACCATGCGGACTTTTCTCCTTGGGAGTAATGGCTAAAACTGTCTACGCTTTGATCGTTAACTGGAAGACCAGTAGTTGATTCCGAAGCACATCTGGAGGCATTCTGTAAACTGTGGACCTTCTGAGTGATGATGAAACACAGAAACTGCATCGGCATTGACTACAATAAGTACAATGCGAACTTTTTTCCATGGGAGCAATGTCTTAAACTGTCTACGCTTTGGTCGGTCCCTGGAAGAACAGTGTCAGTTTCCGAAGCACATCTGTAGGCATTCCTTAATCTGTGTACCTTCAGAGTGTCGATTAAACACTGAAATTCCATCGGGATAGAATATAACTGTCACCATGCGGACTTTTATCCATGGGAGTAATGTGTCAAACAGTCTACGCCCTGATCGTTCTCTGGAAGACCAGTAGCAGTTTCCGAAGCACATCTGTAGGCATTCCGTAATCTGTGGACCTTCAGAGTGTTGATCAAACACAAAAATTGCATCGGCATTGAATACAATGAGTACAATGCGGAATTCTCTCCATGGGAGTAATGTCTCAATTTGTCTACGCATTGATCGATTCCTGGAAGACCAGTAGTAGTTTCCGAAGCACATCTGTAGGCATTCCGTAATCTGTGGACCTTCAGAGTTTTGATCAAACACAAAAATTGCATTGGCATTGAATACAATAAGCACCATGCGGAATTTTCTCCATTGGAGTAATGTCTCAATTTGTCTACGCTTTGATTGATTCCTGGAAGACCAGTAATAGTTTCTGATGCACATCTGTAGGCATTCCGTAATCTGTGGAACTTCAGAGTGTTGATGAAACACAAAAATTGCATCGGCAATGAAAACAATATGCACCACGCGGACTTTTCTCCTTGGGAGTAATGGCTAAAACTGTCTACGCTTTAATTGTTCCCTGGAAGACCATTGTTTGTTTCCGAAGGGCATCTGTAGGCATTCTGTAATCTGTGTTCCTTCAGAGTGTTGATTAAACACAGAAATTGCATCGGGATAGAATATAACAGTCACCAGGAGGACTTCTCTAAATGGGAGTAGTGTCTTAAACTGTCTACGCTTTAATCGTTCCCTGGAAGACCAGTAGTTGTTTCCGAAGCACATCTGTAATCATTCCGTAATCTGTGGACCTTCAGAGTGTTGATGAAACACAAAAACTGCATCGGCATTGAATACAATAAGCACCATGCGTACTTTTCTCCATGGGAGTAATGTCTTAAACTGTCCACGCTTTGATCGATTCCTTTAAGACCAGTAGTAGTTTCCGAAGCACATCTGGAGGCATTCTGTAATCTGTGTTCCTTCAGAGTGTTGATTAAACACAGAAATTGCATCGAGATAGAATATAACAGTCACCATGCGGACTTCTCTAAATGGGAGAAGTGTCTTAAACTGTCTACGCTTTAATTGTTCCCTGGAAGACCATTATTTGTTTCAGAAGCGCATCTGTAGGCATTCTGTAATCTGTGTTCTATCAGAGTGTTGATGAAACACAGAAATTGCATCGGGATAGAATATAGCAGTCACTATGCGGACTTCTCTAAATGGGAGAAGTGTCTTAAACTGTCTACGCTTTAATCGTTCCCTGGAAGACCAGTAGTTGTTTCCGAAGCACATCTGTAATCATTCCGTAATATGTGGACCTTCAGAGTGTTGATGAAACACAAAAATTGCATCGCCATTGAATACAATAAGCACCATGCGTACTTTTCTCCATGGGAGTAATGTCTTAAACTGTCTACGCTTTGATCGATTCCTTAAGACCAGTAGTAGTTTCCGAAGCACATCTGGAGGCATTTTGTAATATGTGTATCTTCAGAGTGTTGATTAAACACAGAAATTGCATCGCGAAAGAATGTAACAGTCACCATGCGGACTTTTCTCCATGGGAGTAATGTGTTAAACAGTCTATGCTTTGATCGTTCCCTGGAAGACCAGTATTTGTTTCCGATGCACATCTGGACTCATTCCGTAATCGGTGGACCATCAGAGTGATGATGAAACACAGGAAATGCATCGGGATTGAATGTAACAGTCTCCATGCGGACTTTTCTCCATGGGAGTAATGTCTCAATTTGTCTACGCTTTGATCGATTCCTGGAAGACCAGTAATAGTTTCCGATGCACATCTGTAGGCATTCCGTAATCTGTGGAACTTCAGAGTGTTGATGAAACACAAAAATTGCATCGGCAATGAAAACAATATGCACCACGCGGACTTTTCTCCTTGGGAGTAATGGCTAAAACTGTCTACGCATTGATCGTTAACGGGAAGACCAGTAGTTGATTCCGAAGCACATTTGGGGCATTCTGTAATCTGTGGACCTTCAGGGTGATGATGAAACACAGAAACTGCATCGGCATTGAATACAATAAGTACAATGCGAACTTTTTTCTATGGGAGTAATGTCTTAACCTGTCTACGCTTTGATCGGTCCCTGGAAGACCAGTAGTAGTTTCCGAAGCACATCTGTAGGCATTCCGTAATCTGTGGACGTTCAGAGTTTTGATCAAACACAAAAATTGCATTGGCATTGAATACAAGAAGCACCATGCGGAATTTCCTCCATTGGAGTAATGTCTCAATTGGTCTACGCTTTGATTGATTCCTGGAAGACCAATAGTAGTTTCCGAAGCACATCTGGAGGCATTCTGTAATCTGTGGACCTACAGAGTGTTGATGAAACACAAAAATTGCACCGGCATTGAATACAATAAGCACCATGCGGACTTTTCTTAATGGGAGTAATGTCTCATTTTGTCTACGCTTTGATCGATACCTGGAAAACCAGTAGCAGTTTCCGAACCACATCTGTAGGCATTCCGTAATCTGTGGACCTTCAGAGTGTTGATGAAACACAGAATTTGCATCGGCATTGAATACAATGAGCACCATGCGGACTTTTCTCCTTAGGAGTAATGTCTTAAACTGTCTACGCTTTGATCGCTCCCTGGAAGACCAGTAGTTGATTCCGAAGCACATCTGGAGGCATTCTGTAATCTGTGGACCTTCAGAGTGATGATGAAACACAGAAACTGCATCGGCATTGACTACAATAAGTACAATGCGAACTTTTTTCCATGGGAGTAATGTCTTAAATTGTCTATTCTTTGATCGTTCCCTGGAAGACCAGTAGTAGTTTCCGAAGCACATCTGGAGGCATTCTGTAATCCGTGCACCACCAGAGTGTTGATGAAACACAAAAACTGCTTCGGCATGAATACAATAAGCACCATGCGGTCTTTTCTCTGTAGGAGTAATGACTTAAATAGTCTACGCTTTGATCGTTCCCTTGAAGACCAGTAGTAGTTTCCGAAGCACATCTGTAGGCATTCCGTAATCTGTGGACATTCAGAGTGTTGATGAAACACAAAAATTGCATCGGCATTGATTACAATAAGCACCATGCGGAGTTTTCCCCATGGGAATAATGTCTCAAACTGTCTACGCATTGACCGTTCGATGGAAGACCAGTAGTAGTTTACTAACACATCTGGAAGCATTCTGTAATCTGTGTACCATCAGAGTGTGATGAAACACAGAAACTGCATCGGGTTTGAATACAACAGGCACCATGCAGACTTTTCTCCATGGGAGTAATGTCATAAACTGTCTACGATTAGATCGTTCCATGAAATACCGTTAGCAGTTTCCGAAGCACATCTGTAGGCATTCCGTAATCTGTGGACCTTCAGAGTGATGATGAAACACAGAAACTGCATCGGCATTGACTACAATAAGTACAATGCGAACTTTTTTCCATGGGAGTAATGTCTTACACTGTCTACGCTTTGATCGTACCCTGTAAGACCAGTAGCAGTTTCTGAAGCACATCTGTTGGCATTCCGTAATCTGTGGACCCTCAGAGTGTTGATGAAACACAAAAATTGCATCGGCGTTGAATACAATAAGCACCATGCGGGCTTTTCTCCAAGGGAGAAATGTATTAAACTGTCTACGCTTTGATTGTTCCCTGGAAGACCATTACTAGTTTTCGAAGCACATCTGGAGGCATTCTGTAATCTGTGGACCATCAGAGTGTTGATGAAACACAGAAACTGCATCGGGATTGAATACAACAGGCACCATGCGGACTTTTCTCCATGGGAGTAATGTCTTAAACTGTCTACGCTTTGATCTTTCCCTGGAAGACCAGTAGCAGTTTTCGAAGCACATCTGTAGGCATTCCGTAACCTGTGGACCTTCAGAGTGTTGATGAAACACAAAAATTGCATCGGCATGAATACAATAAGCACCATGCGGTCTTTTCTCTGTGGGAGTAATGACTTAAATAGTCTACGCTTTGATCGTTCCCTTGATGACCAGTAGTAGTTTCCGAAGCACATCTGTAGGCATTATGTAATCTGTGGACCTTCAGAGTGTTGATGAAACACAAAAATTGCATCGGCATTGATTACAATAAGCACCATGCGGACTTTTCTCCATAAGAATAATGTCTTAAACTGTCTACGCATTGACCGTTCGATGGAAGACCAGTAGCAGTTTCCGAAGCACATCTGGAGGCATTCTGTAATCTGTGTACCATCAGAGTGTGATGAAACACAGAAACTGCATCGGGTTTGAATACAATAGGCACCATGCAGACTTTTCTCCATGGGAGTAATGTCATAAACTGTCTACGATTTGATCGTTCCATGAAAGACCGTTAGCAGTTTCCGAACCACATCTGTAGGCATTCCGTAATCTGTGGACCTTCAGAGTGTTGATGAAACACAGAATTTGCATCGGCATTGAATACAATGAGCACCATGCGTACTTTTCTCCTTGGGAGTAATGTCTTAAACAGTCTACGCTTTGATCGCTCCCTGGAAGACCAGTAGTTGATTCCGAAGCACATCTGGAGGCATTCTGTAATCTGTGGACCTTCAGAGTGATGATGAAACACAGAAACTGCATCGGCATTGACTACATTAAGTACAATGCGAACTTTTTTCCATGGGAGTAATGTCTTAAACTATCTACGCTTTGATCGGTCCCTGGAAGACCAGTATCAGTTTCCGAAGCACATCTGTAGGCATTCCTTAATCTGTGTACCTTCAAAGTGTCGATTAAACACTGAAATTGCATCGGGATAGAATATAACTGTCACCATGCGGACTTTTATCCATGAGAGTAATGTGTCAAACAGTCTACGCCTTGATCGTTCCCTGGGAGACCAGTGGCAGTTTCCGAAGCACATCTGTAGGCATTCCGTAATCTGTGGACCTACAGAGTGTTGATCAAACACAAAAATTGCATCGGCATTGAATACAATGAGTACAATGCGGAATTCTCTCCATGGGAGTAATGTCTTAAACTGTCTACGCTTTGATCGTTCCCTGGATGACCAGTAGTAGTTTCCGAAGCACATCTGGAGGCATTCTGTAATCTGTGTCCCTCAGAGTGTTGATTAAAACACAGAAATGGCATCGGGATGGAATATAACGAGTCACCATGCGGACTTTTCTAAATGGGAGTAGTGTCTTAAACTGTCTGCGCTTTAATCGTTCCCTGGAAGACCAGTAGTTGCTTCCGAAGCACATCTGTAATCATTCCGTAATCTGTTGACCTTCAGAGTGTTGATGAAGCAGAAAAATTGCATCGGGATTGAATACAATAAGCACCATGCGGACTTTTCTCCAAGGGAGAAATGTCTTAAACTGTCTGCGCTTTGATCGTTCCCTGGAAGACCAGTAGTAGTTTCCGAAGCACATCTGTAGGCATTCCGTAATCTGTGGACCTTCAGAGTGTTGATGAAACACAAAAATTGCATCGGCATTGAATACAATAATCACCATGCGGACTTTTCTCCATGGGAGTAATGTCTTAAACTGTCTACGCTTTGATCGATTCCTGGAAGACTAGTAGTAGTTTCTGAAGCACATCTGTAGGCATTCTGTAATCGGTGGACCTTCAGAGAGTTGATGAAACACAAAAATTGCATCGGCATTGAATACAATAAGTACCATGCGGAATTCTCTCCATGGGAGTAATGTCTTAAACTGTCTACGCTTTGATCGTTCCTTGGATGACCAGTAGTTGTTTCCGAAGCACATCTGGAGGCATTCTGTTATCTGTGGATCTTCAGAGTGTTGATGAAACACAAATATTGCATCGGCATTGAATACAATAAGCACCTTGAGGACTTTTCTCCATGGGAGTAATGGCTTAAACTGTCTACGCTTCGATCGTTCCCTCGAAGACCAGTAGTTGTTTCCGAAGCACATCTGTAGGCATTCCGTAATATGTGGACCTTCAGAGTGCTGATGAAACACAAAAATTGCATCCGCATTGGATACAATAAGCACCATGCGTACTTTTCTCCATGGGAGTAATGTCTTTAACTGTCTACGCTTTTATCGATTCCTTTAATGCCATTAGTAGTTTCCGAAGCACATCTGGAGGCATTCTGTAATCTGTGTTCCTTCAGAGTGTTGATTAAACACAGAAATTGCTTCGGGATAGAATATGACAGTCACCATGCGGACTTCTCTAAATGGGAGTAGTGTCTTAAACTGTCTATGCTTTAATCGTTCAGTGGAAGACCAGTAGTTGTTTCCGAAGCACATCTGTAGGCATTCCGTAATATGTGGACTTTCAGAGTGTTGATGAAGCACAAAAATTGCATCGGCATTGAATGCAATAAGCACCATGCGGACTTTTCTCCTTGGGAGTAATGTCTCAAAATGTCTACGCTTTGATCGATTCCTTGAAAACCAGTATTAGTTTCCGAAGCACATCTGTAGGCATTCCGTAATCTGTGGACCTTCAGAGTGTTGATGAAACACAAAAATTGCATCGGCATTAAAGAAAATAAGCACCAGGCCAACTTTTCTCCATGTGCGTAATGTCTTAAAGTGTCTACGCTTTGGTCGTTCCCTGGAAGACCAGTAGCAGTTTCCGAATCACATCTGTATGCATTCCGTAATCTGTGCACCTTCACAGTGTTGACGAAACACAAAAATTGCATCGGCATTGAATAAAATATACTCCATGCCAACTTTTCTCCATGGGAGTAATGTCTTAAACTGTCTACGCTTTGATCGATTCCTGGAAGACCAGTAGTAGTTTCCGAAGCACATCTGGAGGCGTTCTGTAATCTGTGTACCTTCAGAGAGTTGTTTAACTCAGAAATTGCATCGGGATAGAATATAACAGTCACCATGCGGACTTTTCTCCTTGGGAGTAATGGCTAAAACTGTCTACGCTTTGATCGTTAACTGGAAGACCAGTAGTTGATTCCGAAGCACATCTGGAGGCATTCTGTAAACTGTGGACCTTCTGAGTGATGATGAAACACAGAAACTGCATCGGCATTGACTACAATAAGTACAATGCGAACTTTTTTCCATGGGAGCAATGTCTTAAACTGTCTACGCTTTGGTCGGTCCCTGGAAGAACAGTGTCAGTTTCCGAAGCACATCTGTAGGCATTCCTTAATCTGTGTACCTTCAGAGTGTCGATTAAACACTGAAATTCCATCGGGATAGAATATAACTGTCACCATGCGGACTTTTATCCATGGGAGTAATGTGTCAAACAGTCTACGCCCTGATCGTTCTCTGGAAGACCAGTAGCAGTTTCCGAAGCACATCTGTAGGCATTCCGTAATCTGTGGACCTTCAGAGTGTTGATCAAACACAAAAATTGCATCGGCATTGAATACAATGAGTACAATGCGGAATTCTCTCCATGGGAGTAATGTCTCAATTTGTCTACGCATTGATCGATTCCTGGAAGACCAGTAGTAGTTTCCGAAGCACATCTGTAGGCATTCCGTAATCTGTGGACCTTCAGAGTTTTGATCAAACACAAAAATTGCATTGGCATTGAATACAATAAGCACCATGCGGAATTTTCTCCATTGGAGTAATGTCTCAATTTGTCTACGCTTTGATTGATTCCTGGAAGACCAGTAATAGTTTCTGATGCACATCTGTAGGCATTCCGTAATCTGTGGAACTTCAGAGTGTTGATGAAACACAAAAATTGCATCGGCAATGAAAACAATATGCACCACGCGGACTTTTCTCCTTGGGAGTAATGGCTAAAACTGTCTACGCTTTAATTGTTCCCTGGAAGACCATTGTTTGTTTCCGAAGGGCATCTGTAGGCATTCTGTAATCTGTGTTCCTTCAGAGTGTTGATTAAACACAGAAATTGCATCGGGATAGAATATAACAGTCACCAGGCGGACTTCTCTAAATGGGAGTAGTGTCTTAAACTGTCTACGCTTTAATCGTTCCCTGGAAGACCAGTAGTTGTTTCCGAAGCACATCTGTAATCATTCCGTAATCTGTGGACCTTCAGAGTGTTGATGAAACACAAAAACTGCATCGGCATTGAATACAATAAGCACCATGCGTACTTTTCTCCATGGGAGTAATGTCTTAAACTGTCCACGCTTTGATCGATTCCTTTAAGACCAGTAGTAGTTTCCGAAGCACATCTGGAGGCATTCTGTAATCTGTGTTCCTTCAGAGTGTTGATTAAACACAGAAATTGCATCGAGATAGAATATAACAGTCACCATGCGGACTTCTCTAAATGGGAGAAGTGTCTTAAACTGTCTACGCTTTAATTGTTCCCTGGAAGACCATTATTTGTTTCAGAAGCGCATCTGTAGGCATTCTGTAATCTGTGTTCTATCAGAGTGTTGATGAAACACAGAAATTGCATCGGGATAGAATATAGCAGTCACTATGCGGACTTCTCTAAATGGGAGAAGTGTCTTAAACTGTCTACGCTTTAATCGTTCCCTGGAAGACCAGTAGTTGTTTCCGAAGCACATCTGTAATCATTCCGTAATATGTGGACCTTCAGAGTGTTGATGAAACACAAAAATTGCATCGCCATTGAATACAATAAGCACCATGCGTACTTTTCTCCATGGGAGTAATGTCTTAAACTGTCTACGCTTTGATCGATTCCTTAAGACCAGTAGTAGTTTCCGAAGCACATCTGGAGGCATTTTGTAATATGTGTATCTTCAGAGTGTTGATTAAACACAGAAATTGCATCGCGAAAGAATGTAACAGTCACCATGCGGACTTTTCTCCATGGGAGTAATGTGTTAAACAGTCTATGCTTTGATCGTTCCCTGGAAGACCAGTATTTGTTTCCGATGCACATCTGGACTCATTCCGTAATCGGTGGACCATCAGAGTGATGATGAAACACAGGAAATGCATCGGGATTGAATGTAACAGTCTCCATGCGGACTTTTCTCCATGGGAGTAATGTCTCAATTTGTCTACGCTTTGATCGATTCCTGGAAGACCAGTAATAGTTTCCGATGCACATCTGTAGGCATTCCGTAATCTGTGGAACTTCAGAGTGTTGATGAAACACAAAAATTGCATCGGCAATGAAAACAATATGCACCACGCGGACTTTTCTCCTTGGGAGTAATGGCTAAAACTGTCTACGCATTGATCGTTAACGGGAAGACCAGTAGTTGATTCCGAAGCACATTTGGGGCATTCTGTAATCTGTGGACCTTCAGGGTGATGATGAAACACAGAAACTGCATCGGCATTGAATACAATAAGTACAATGCGAACTTTTTTCCATGGGAGTAATGTCTTAACCTGTCTACGCTTTGATCGGTCCCTGGAAGACCAGTAGTAGTTTCCGAAGCACATCTGTAGGCATTCCGTAATCTGTGGACGTTCAGAGTTTTGATCAAACACAAAAATTGCATTGGCATTGAATACAAGAAGCACCATGCGGAATTTCCTCCATTGGAGTAATGTCTCAATTGGTCTACGCTTTGATTGATTCCTGGAAGACCAATAGTAGTTTCCGAAGCACATCTGGAGGCATTCTGTAATCTGTGGACCTACAGAGTGTTGATGAAACACAAAAATTGCACCGGCATTGAATACAATAAGCACCATGCGGACTTTTCTTAATGGGAGTAATGTCTCATTTTGTCTACGCTTTGATCGATACCTGGAAAACCAGTAGTAGTTTCCGAAGCACATCTGGAGGCATTCCGTGATATGTGGACCTTCAGTGTTGATGAAACAGAAAAATTGCATCGGCATTGAATACAATAAGCACCATGCGTACTTTTCTCCATCGGTGTAATGTCTTAAACTGTCTACGCTTTGCTCGATTCCTTTATGACCAGTAGTATTTTTTCCGAATCACATCTGGAAGCATTCTGTAATCTGTGGACCATCAGAGTGTTGATGAAACACAAAAATTGCATTGGCATTGAATACAATAAGCACCTTGAGTACTTTTCTCCATGGGAGTAATGACTTAAACTATCTACGCTTCGATCGTTCCCTCGAAGACCAGTAGTTGTTTCCGAAGCACATCTGTAGGCATTCCGTAATCTGTGGACCTTCAGAGTGTTGATGAAACACAAAATTGCTTCGGCATTGAATACAATAAGCACCATGCGTACTTCTCTCTGTGGGATTAATGTCTTCAACTGTCTACGCTTTGATCGATTCCTGTAAGACCAGTAGTAGTTTCCGATGCACATCTGGAGGCATTCTGTAATCTGTGTTCCTTCAGAGTGTTGATTAAACACAGAAATTGCATCGGAATAGCATATAACAGTCACCATGCGGACATCTCTAAATGGGAGTAGCGTCTTAAACTGTCTACGCTTTAATCGTTCCCTGGAAGACCAGTAGTTGTTTCCGAAGCACATCTGTAGGCATTCCGTATTATGTGGACCTTCAGAGTGTTGATGAACACAAAAATTGCATCGGCATTGAATACAATAAGCACCATGCGGACTTTTCTCCTTGGGAGTAATGTCTTAAACTGTCTACGCTTTGATCGATTATTTGAAAACCAGTATTAGTTTCCGAAGCACATCTGTAGGCATTCCGTAATCTGTGGACCTTCACAGTGTTGATGAAACACAAAAATTGCATCGGCATTGAATAAAATATACTCCATGCCGACTTTTCTCCATGGGAGTAATGTCTTAAACTGTCTACGCTTTGGTCGTTCCCTATAAGAAAAGTAGCAGTTTCCGAATCACATCTGTATGCATTCCGTAATCTGTGGACCTTCAGAACGTTGACGAAACACAAAAATTGCATCGTCATTGAATAAAAAATACTCTATGCCGACTTTTCTCCATGGGAGTAATGTCATAAACAGTCTACGCTTTGATCGATTCCTGGAAGACTAGTAGTAGTTTCCGAAGCACATCTGGAAGCATTCTGTAATCTGTGGACCATCAGAGTGTTGATGAAACACAAAAATTGCATCGACATGAATACAATAAGCACCATGCGTACTTTTCTCCATGGGAGTAATGTCTAAAACTGTCTACGCTTTGATCGTTCCCTGGAAGACCAGTAGTTGATTTCGAAGCACATCTGGAGGCATTCTGTAATCTGTGGACCTTCAGAGTGATGATGAAACACAGAAACTGCAACGGCATTGACTACAATAAGTACAATGAGAACTTTTTTCCATGGGAGTAATGTCTTAAACTGTCTACGGTTTGATCGGTCCCTGGAAGACCAGTAGTTGTTTCCGAAGCACATCTGTAATCATTCCGTAATCTGTGCACCTTCAGAGTGTTGATGAAACACAGAAATTGCATCGGGATAGGATATAACAGTCACCATGCGGACTTTTCTCCATGGGAGTAATGTCTTAAACTGTCTACGCTTTAATCGTTCCCTGGAAGACCAGTAGTTGTTTCCGAAGCACATCTGTAATCATTCCGTAATCTGTGGACCTTCAGAGTGTTGATGAAACACAAAATTGCATCGGCATTGAATACAATAAGCACCATGCGTACTTTTCTCCATGGGAGTAATGTCTTAAACTGTCTACGCTTTGATCGATTCCTTTCAGACCAGTAGTAGTTTCCGAAGCACATCTGGAGGCATTTTGTAATATGTGTATCTTCAGAGTGTTGATTAAACACAGAAATTGCATCGCGAAAGAATGTAACAGTCACCATGCGGACTTTTCTCCATGGGAGTAATGTGTTAAACAGTCTATGCTTTGATCGTTCCCTGGAAGACCAGTATTTGTTTCCGATGCACATCTGGACTCATTCCGTAATCGGTGGACCATCAGAGTGATGATGAAACACAGGAAATGCATCGGGATTGAATGTAACAGTCTCCATGCGGACTTTTCTCCATGGGAGTAATGTCTCAATTTGTCTACGCTTTGATCGATTCCTGGAAGACCAGTAATAGTTTCCGATGCACATCTGTAGGCATTCCGTAATCTGTGGAACTTCAGAGTGTTGATGAAACACAAAAATTGCATCGGCAATGAAAACAATATGCACCACGCGGACTTTTCTCCTTGGGAGTAATGGCTAAAACTGTCTACGCATTGATCGTTAACGGGAAGACCAGTAGTTGATTCCGAAGCACATTTGGGGCATTCTGTAATCTGTGGACCTTCAGGGTGATGATGAAACACAGAAACTGCATCGGCATTGAATACAATAAGTACAATGCGAACTTTTTTCCATGGGAGTAATGTCTTAACCTGTCTACGCTTTGATCGGTCCCTGGAAGACCAGTAGTAGTTTCCGAAGCACATCTGTAGGCATTCCGGTAATCTGTGGACCTTCAGAGTTTTGATCAAACACAAAAATTGCATTGGCATTGAATACAAGAAGCACCATGCGGAATTTCCTCCATTGGAGTAATGTCTCAATTGGTCTACGCTTTGATTGATTCCTGGAAGACCAATAGTAGTTTCCGAAGCACATCTGGAGGCATTCTGTAATCTGTGGACCTACAGAGTGTTGATGAAACACAAAAATTGCACCGGCATTGAATACAATAAGCACCATGCGGACTTTTCTTAATGGGAGTAATGTCTCATTTTGTCTACGCTTTGATCGATACCTGGAAAACCAGTAGTAGTTTCCGAAGCACATCTGGAGGCATTCCGTGATATGTGGACCTTCAGTGTTGATGAAACAGAAAAATTGCATCGGCATTGAATACAATAAGCACCATGCGTACTTTTCTCCATCGGTGTAATGTCTTAAACTGTCTACGCTTTGCTCGATTCCTTTATGACCAGTAGTATTTTTTCCGAATCACATCTGGAAGCATTCTGTAATCTGTGGACCATCAGAGTGTTGATGAAACACAAAAATTGCATTGGCATTGAATACAATAAGCACCTTGAGTACTTTTCTCCATGGGAGTAATGACTTAAACTGTCTACGCTTCGATCGTTCCCTCGAAGACCAGTAGTTGTTTCCGAAGCACATCTGTAGGCATTCCGTAATCTGTGGACCTTCAGAGTGTTGATGAAACACAAAATTGCTTCGGCATTGAATACAATAAGCACCATGCGTACTTCTCTCTGTGGGATTAATGTCTTCAACCTTCAACGCTTTGATCGATTCCTGTAAGACCAGTAG